>NC_092874.1:316545617-317176753 GCF_028372415.1 Notamacropus eugenii
CTGTCTGCCTCAGTTGTTTCATCTGTAAAACGAACTGGAGAAGGAAATGCAAACCACTCCGGTATCTCTGCCAAGAAAACCGCAAATGGGGTTATGAAGAATCAGGCATGATTGAAACAATTAAAGTACAACAATATGCCAGACCAACTTGATATCATTTTTTGACAGCATTACTAGGTCAATAGATCAGGGAGTTCTATAAACTTAGATTTCAGTGAAGTATCTAACAAAGTTGTTTATATCATCCTTGTAGACAAAACAGAGATGAATCATTGAGCCTATATTTCTCCATTTTGTCTCTATCAATCAATTAGTAGGTGATTTGGTTTTTTTTTTTTTTGGAGGGGGGTCCTGCATTTAAAAAAAATGTTTATTTTTAGTTTTCACCATTCACTTCCATAAAATTGAGTTCCAAAGTTTCTCCCTATCTCTCCTCTCCCCTTACCCCAAAACAGCATGCAATCTCTCTTTCTCTCTCTCTCTCTATATATATCTCCATATTAAACATATTTTCACATTAATCATGTTGTAAAGAAAAATTAGAACCAATGGGAGAAATCATGAGAAAGAAGAAACCAAAAAATGAGCAAATAGTATGCTTCAATCTCCATTTAGACTCCATACATCTTTTTCTGGATGTGGATAGCATTTTACATTATGAATTATTTAGAATTGTCTTATATCCTTGCATTACTAAGAGGGATGAGTCTTATCAAAATTATTCATTGAACTATCTTGCTGTTACTATGTAAAAGCTCTTCTGATTCTGTTCTCTTCACTCAACTCAGTTCATGTGAGTCTTTCCAGGTTTTTTTAAAATCCACTTGCTCATCATTTCTTATGGAACAATGGTATTCCATTACATTCATATACCACAACTTGTTCTGCCATTTCCCAATTCTTGGCCACCACAAAAAGAGCTACTATAAATATCTCTGTACATGTAAATGATGATTATGCGTGTAGTATGTGCCAGGCCTTCTGCTAAGTGTGGGTGGTACAAAGGAAAAACAAAAATAGTCCTTGTCCCGAAGAAGTAATACTAATAATCATAATTTATAGAGAACTTTAAGATTTGCAAGATGCTTTACAAATATTTTATCCTCATAACAACCCTGGGAGGTAGGTACTATTATTATCTTCATTTTATGAATGAGGGAACTGAGAACGAAGGAAGTCAAATGTCTTCCCAGTGTCACACTAATAGTAAATTTCTGGGGTTGGTTTTGAACTCAGGTCTTCTGGACTCAAGGTCCAGCAATCCATCCATTGCACTACCTATTCCGATCTTGTTCTACAGCCAGAAAACAAAGTGATTAATGGATTGATATCAGTCAGGAAGAAGGTCATTAAGTGGCATTCCACAGGAGTCTTTTCATGGCCATATTCTGTTCAAAATATTTTACAAAAGCACAGACAGCACAATTATCTTTCAGGGCTCATTTCTACGATTATCAGATTTGTAGAGAACACAAAGCTAAGGGGTATGCCTAATAATTGGGAGCCCAAAATACATTGAGGGGTTTGAATGATGGGTCAAATCTAATAAGATAAAATTTCATTAAAAGATCAGTTGACTGGAGGATGAGGGAGGCTTCATTAGATAACAGGTCATAAGAATGGAATTGTAGAGAAGTTACAGAGTGTGGCACAACAGACAAAGCATTTGAGATAAGATTTGAAACCTTGTCTCCTGATTCTGACACTCACTAGCTGTTAGAAGAGGCAAATTCCTCATCCTCTCAAAACCTCAGTTTCCTTATAGGTAAATCCCCCAGCGTTGTGAAGAAAACATTTTGTAAGCCAAAGCGCTACGGAAATTGAGTTATCATTATGGCAGTCAAATAAATATCCAGAATCCAGGATGAGGGGAAATTATGGTTTTGCTCTTTAAATCGCATCTGGAGTCTTACATTCAGTTTTAGTACCACATTTTAATAAGCACATTGCCAGATAGAGGTTCATACAAAGGATGGGGACTTGAAAGCATATCATGTGAGGATCAGCTGAAGGAACTGGTAATATTTAGCTCTGAAAAAGAGGTCATGTAGGCAAGACATCTATGAGAATTTAAATGCAATCAAAATGCTATTTTCACTTTTTTTAAAAAGTTTTTTCCTGTTGTTCTGTTTCTTATTTCACAACATGACTAAATTGGAAATATAGTACGTGATCGCATCTTAGGGAGGAAGGAGGGAGAGAAATTTGGAACTCAAAATCTTATAAAAATGAATGTTAAAAAAGTATCTTCATATATAATTGGAAAAATAAAACACTATTTAAAAAATTTTAAAGAGAAGCCAGATTAGATCTGTTTTGCTGTTTGGCTCTAGAAAGTAGAACTGGGACCAGTGGGGAGAAGCTGCATAGTCAAAATTTAAGATGGATAAATGAAAAAGTATCCTAACAACTCTAAAAACATTAGGAACTTCTTTGAAAGACAGTGAATTCCCTGTTTCTAGTCATCTCTAAGCATAGTCTCTATGGCCACTTGCAGGGGATGTTGGAGAGTAGATTTCTGATTCAGGTTATGATTTGGATTAGGTACCCTCTGAAATCCTGTTATCACATAGCTAAATGTGCTGTGGACTGGGGCCTTTTGAGATCTCACAATGGCATACCTATCTAGTCCACTGCATCTACAACCCTCATTCATCTAAGAACAGATAAGAATGAATCAAAGAGACGGCTGCAGCAGAAGATCCTTGCTGCCACCACCACTATCTCTCCACCTGGAAGCTTTCAGCAGTCCTGAGAGAGAGAAAGAGAGAGAGAGAGAGAGAGGGAGAGAGAGAGGGAGGAAGGGAGAGGGAGAAGAAGAGGGAGAGAGAGAGGGAGAGAGGGAGAGAGAAGGGAAGACTCCTTTGACCAGTTATTGCACCTTCCCTTCTGGCTCGCAGCCAATCAAAAGGCTTTTTCATCATCATTGGTAAGTGGTCAGGAAAAAGTAATAGAATACTTGCACATGCTCTGAAACCCACATGAGTGGCTGCATCAACCAGAGCCTGTTGCAGACGCTCATAAGAACCCGGCTGTCATTGACCAGTTCCCTACTATCCTAAGGACCACCTGCTGCCTGAGAGCAGTACGTGTCAGTGGTAGAAAAAGCATGACAGAATGGGGAAAAATAGCTTGTGTTTAGAGTTTCAACATGCAAAATTATAAAAGTCACACTCATTTACCAGCTTCACCTTTATGAATAATTCCGCTGCTTTTACTAAGTTATGAGTAGGTAAGGCTATAAGAGTCAGTGTGGTAGACTAGTATACAGAAAGGCCTGGATAGAGGATGGATAGAGACAACTAGGGGACCTTAGTGGTTCATAGAGTACAAACTTAGTTACTTTACAGGTGAGGACACTGAGACCCAGAAAGGCTAAATATTTTGCACAAGGTAACACAGGTAGTAAGCAGCAGAACTAAGATTTGAGCCTTAATTCCTAATCTAGCACTCTTTCTACTTTACCAAAATTGCATCTCTTATATACACTAGCTCTGTGACCATGGCCAAATTATTTAACTCTGGAGTGCCCTAGAACTCTATAAGTTATAGAGGAGGCACTGGTTTGCGTTGGTGGAAGGAGTTTCCAGATCAAGCATTCCTTATACCAGAGAAGTCAGGGCCAGACCAAAGAAACAAACAAATCCAAAAACTGGTTCATGTCTGATCTCTAGTTATCTGGATCTATGGAGGTATTGTCTTTACGAGTACGGCATATTGATGAGCTCACAGGCCTAAATCCAAAGGTTGGGTTCTTCCTTGAGCTCTATTAAATTCTAGTTGGTCCAAGTGAAATCTTTGAAGGTTTCTCCAAGGTCCTTTTTCTTGGATCCCTTTCAGGGTTAAATGCTGCTGTCTCTGTGCTTTCTCCCTGCATTCCCTTCTATTTTTTGGAGCAAATATGTGACTTTTAAATCTGTATTGTTGTTACTTCTGCTGGGCAGGCTCCTTCAACAGAGATGAAGGTGTTGGTAATTGTAACAACTAGAAAGTTAATGAAGAATGAGATACCAGTTTGTTGAAAATAAAAGGAAAAATGTTTAATCACCATGCGTACCTTTAAAAATTACTGTTCTGTTCACAGTCTGTGCTAAGGGTGAAAGAATCATGCTGCAGGCTAAAGGGGCCTCTTGAGTCTTCTGAGCTCATCCTGTGAGCAGGTACAGCAATTTACCTAAATGCTTTCTCTCCTTTCTAATAGTCAATATATACTTACAGGTGAGGTTATTTTGGGGGAGAGATAATGCAAATAATATGGTACTTAGCTTTAGATTAAACAAAGGCAGATTTCAATATGTGCCTTTTTAAAAGGAATGGACTTTTTAAAATTTTTAAAGAAATGATTCTATATATAAGATCATAATATTTTTAGACTTAGCACCTCAGAGGTCACCTAGTCCAGCCTTCTTATTTTATAGATGAGAAAACTGAGGCACAGAGATGGTAAATGACTTTGTCTGAAATTTGTTTTAATTTTTTGGAACAGTCTAGTATTCATCTGGAAAATGTCTCCCTCTTCAACTCTCCCATTCCCATATCCTATCTGCCTCCCTCCAAACATGAAAAATACTACATCATGGAAATCAGGTCAAATATCTCTGTCTTCCCCTACTCCATCCCCAACAAAAGGCAGTTGTCTTGTGAACCACACCTTATTACACATATGATTCAGACTACCATTAAACATGAAGGCATTTATTTTTGATAACTCTCTAAACAGTAAATGCTTGTGGGTTGTGTCTCAGGGACATTCCCACATAGGTGGGTGAGGAGTCACTGGACTAGTGGGATGAGGTTCATAGGGCCATGGATGCCCGGAACTTCTGGGTGAGACAGAATACAGCTGCTGTGAGGGCTGTGCATTGGCGTGCTAATAGTTTCACACTTAAATCTCGGTAGCCTCTCTCACAGGTCAGCTTGGCCGCCTGCACAAACTGATAGTAGGCACAAACAACGTCTTTGAGGTTCACCATTACATCTCTGTGTGTCCTCGCACAGCGGCCACAGTTTGTAAACTTCAAGCACAAGCCCATCAGTTGGATGAGGTTTCGGAAAGTCTCTTGCACTGCACTCTGCATTTCTTCAGGAGACTGATCGATTTTAATCACATGCTGACAGCTAGACATGAGCTTCTGGGATCCTGTACAAAGACAATTCCTGTTTTCAGAAAAGTACCAAGCACATTTGTCTTGGGGGTGTTTGTTCCCATTTCCCCCAAACTGTTCTAAAATACCCTGTAATTCCACCACATGATCGAGGAGCTGGCAAAAGCCATCTGGGGATTTACACAGTCCAGCTTTCAGCTGCTTTCCAACTTTGGTGTAATACTCAGACCAGAGGCAGTTATTCTTCAAATGGGGCTCGCCGCTGCTGCAGCTGTTGCTTCTGGTGAGCTCAGGTCTCCAATGCACAGAATACTGGCTTCCTGAGGAAGGGGGAGTTGTGAGGGGGGCTGAGCAGAGGGTCGCTTCCAAATCAGAGTTCTCATCATCGATCTCAGGGTCTGGGCCACGAAAACAAGTGGCATAGGATAATTGGCAGCTGCATTGCTCCATCCCAATTTTAGGTAAGATCACGTCTTTCATTCCTGCAAAATCCAAAGAACGATCTGACCTGTGACTTATGGAAACATTAGGATTGTTTTTATGAACAAAACATAGGAGAGGCTTCTTCGAAGAAGGAGGCACGATACTAAGGCTTTCCTTGTCCATTTCTAGAATATCAGCCCGAGCAGAGGGAAAATAGTTTGGACACTTCAGTTTCTTTAGGTTGTAATCTGTTCCCTGCCTGAAAGCATCTCCCGGATGACATGGGGTTTGCCCTTGGTTAAAATCCACAGGTAGAAGAGTGACACTTGGGGGCACCTTTTCCCTCATTTCATCATCAAGGTGTTGGGGTCCAGAACTCCCTTCACGAAACGTCTGCAAGCCTGATGGCATGGACAGGTGCCTATTGAAGGCATCAGAGTCTAAATGCTTCTCTGACAGTAATAACTCCTGCTCTTGGGGGAGGCTGGTTTGGCCTATACTAACTAGAAGGGCTGTTTCTCTGTCTTCTTCTTGCATATGCCACAGTGATGCCTGATTAGTCTTTGTTCCAAGTGTCTGCCATTTGGAGAGAGGGGCCGTTTCACCAGAAAGATCATTGCTTTCAAAAGACAGCCTCACGCTGGCTAAGGATTTTTTACTTGTATCATCAATCTGGCCTTCATCCAAATCTTTCCTGGGTTCCTCCTGAAATAAAAGGTCACTGTTCTGGTTGATGTCACAGATAGAAAAACCTGCTTTTTTGCCACCTCCAAAAGAAGGTTGCATGAGTAGTTCCCCTTCTTGGTCTTTGATAGCAGGAAAAGGTACTTTCCCTCCTGAATTTTTAACACATTTACTATTTCTGGATTGGTCCCCTGAAGAAAACAAAGGCTCTAGGCATTTCTGAATTGTTTCCTGTATTGGGTTTTCGAACAAATGCCTGAATCCTATTTCAAATTGTGGTTTTGTACTGACCCCTGGAATTCCTTGTTTCACTTCCTGTTGCTCTGAGCTGACTGTCAAACTGTCTTTGGTTCCTGGAGGCATATTACAGGAATTGGAGGGATAGTCCTGAGGCTCTGCCATTTGGTCTTTGCAAACCCTGACATTTCCATCTTGAAGCTGAAAGGTTTTTTCAGAAGAATCTGACTGGTTATTTTGTTCAAACAAACCTGAAGACAGATAATGAGGGACACTACTTGGAGTGCTGTTCATGGTCAAAGGGGCAACGCTAGAATTTTCTTTATTTTCTGGGTCAATCCGGAGGCGAACAGCTGAAATGGAAGAAACGAAGGAATCAATGACTGATTTGGTCTCCATTGTTTCAGGTTCCATTTCCATTAAATTTGAGGAGTGGTTTTTACTCTTGGCTTCCCTTGGAGGAGTCAGTAGTCTAAGGGCCTTGGTTTCAAGAAGACCCGGCTCTCCTTGCATGTCTTGTAATGATGACACAGTTGGTGAGTGAGAGGCAAAGGAAAGGTAAGGCTCCCTTTCGTAGTAGCACATCTGGTCTACACTTTCCAGGGAATATGATGGAGCCAAAGGAAAGGTAACCTGAGAGGTATAGTCAGTTTGTAAGAAAGATCTTCTTTTTCTCAGAGTCTTGGCATATTTCTTCACCCCCACTCTTCTGCTGGGCTCTCTCTTATGTGGTCTTGGAGTCAGGCCTTCCTCTGAGCTCTCTCTTTTTTTAACTTTAGACCCCAGATCACTCAATTCCTCAGTAGGGACCATGCTACGATCTAGAAATAAAGAAAGGAAGAAAATTATAAGACAAAGTTACATATCACACATGATGTACCCAAACAACGATGGTTACAATAAAGCTGCAGTCTCAGCACTACAGATAAGATTTTTGGTCATTCTCAGTAAGTATGTTTGTATGGCAGTTAGATCACTTAACTTGTTAATACCTGATCTCTAGCACTTCATTCTGCCTTCCCTAGCTAGGTAAAGTTACAGGCTCTTTAAAGGATGATTTTCTACTCCATGTACATCTTTAAAGCCCTAAGCCCTGTGGTACCATTATTAATGAGTAAATACCTCCTGGGCTCATGGCACTGTTCAACACTCCTCCAAACTCAACAATGACAGACATAGCCTGCTGTCAGCTCACCTGAGAGGGAATCTGAGGGTGTCAGCTTATCAGCTGCATCATAAAATTCATCATCTGAACTGGTGTCCTCAAAACTTGGAGAAGGATTTAAAAGGAAGGATTCTACCACTGAGGCTGAAACAGCTTTCCAGACTTTCCCCTCCTGAACCGGCTGAGATGGACCGTTCCTAGAAGAACTGCTCTCAGAGCTGTTGCTGAGGATGCTGGCAGGAGAAACGTTGGAACACAGACTATAATATTCCATGCTGCTGCTATCATATAACCTGGGGTCTGCTGTGGACGCATTCGGCTCACTCCCTGGACTTGATTTAAGGTCACTTGGATAGCTGGAGAACGCTGTCTTTTGGAGCACAGCGCTGGCTCTCTGGGACAGCTCCAGGAGGCAAAGGAAGCCGTTGGTTTCCATTCCCTCCTTGATGCCCAGGGGAGAGGGCAAAATGTTTTCATCTAAGCTTTCTTTAAAGTTGGGCGTGTGGAACTGGAAAACCTCGGGCCTGCTAGAGGAGCAGGTGTCTAAGTCATCCTCTTCCAGGGCATCCATCGAATCGCTAGAACCACTGGTTTTGCAGCCCCGGCTCTCGGTGTTGGCTGAATCCGAGCCTTCAGAGGTGTTGTCAGTGCCACTGATAACTCCGTTGCCTGTGCTCTTCTCAGCCTCGGTTGGGGCGACACTCTCATTTTTCTGCTCATTGAGCATTTCCTGTTCTTCTTCTTCACAGAGGGGTGTTATGTGGTTAAATTTCACCGGGTGCCTGTCTGAAAGGAACTCCAGGGAAGAGTCAACTTCTGATGATTCCTCGGAGTCACTGCAGGCTCTGGATTCATAACCTGTGAGAGAGAGGTACAAGGATTCTTAACCTCGTGAAGCGCTCCTCTGGCAGTCTGGCAATGTGTGCAGATCCCTTCTCACAATCACGCTTTGACATAACTGAAGGAAATACTCAGTCATGTCATGTAGAGGTTAGTGAAAACAAAAATGTAATTTTTTTCCCATACAAGTTCACGGATCCCCTAAAAGTGCTCAAGTTACCCTTTAGTAGAAAGTATAGAACAATAATGGTATTTTATAGTGCTTTTGAGATTTGCAAAATATTTTACCTGCATAAATTAATTCTCACAACAACCCTTGGAGATAAGTCCTATTATTATCTCCATTTTAGAGATGAGGAAAATGAACCTGAGAGAAGTTAAGTGCCTAGAGCTAATACATGTCTGTAACAGGATTTGAACTCACGTCTTCCTGAGCCCCAAGTCTAGTCCTCTATTCACTGTACCACCTATTTGGCAGCATCCAACTCAAGGCCAGCCTGGGTAGGTGATAAGATTGGAGGGATTCCAGATAAAGGTCCTCTGACCTCCCAAATACCTTTTCAACGGACCTTACTGAGGCCTGAAATTCCAGGAGACAAAACCTTTCATTCTACAGTAAGATATATGGCTTCAAATTAAAATTCTTTCAGGGGCAGTACTTTAAAATTAAAACTAAGGTGTAAATAATCATTATATGATCTTTTCCCAGAGGACAGTGAGAAAGTCCTCTCTCTGAGGGTAGGATAACAGGGGAAAGAGAGTGAAGGAGAGTACCCAAGATAAATTTATCTACACTATGGTTTGTCTTGGGCCAGATGTGATTTAATAAATGGAACATCAGTGCTGGAGTTAGGAAAACCTGGGCTCAAGTGTCCTGTCTGAAACAGGCCTCTGGGTGCTACAGTGGGTAAGATGCTAGACTTCGAGTTAGGAAGACAGAAGTCTGAATCCTGCCTCACACTCTTACTAGCTGCGTGACCTCTCTGAGCCTCTGTTTGCTCATCTATAAAATGGGAATAATAAGAGCACCTACCTCATGGGGTTGTTATGCAGATCAAAGGAGACAACATATGTGAAGTGCAGACCTTAAAGCACTATTTAAATGCTGGCTGTTAATTATTATTAGTTATTTAACTATTGTCAAGTTAATCTTTTAGAACCAATGAGTTGCCGATTTGTATTAATGAGGGGAGTTTCCATACTGGGGAATTACATGCACTGATGAAATCTCCAGAATTCTCCCTTTGTCCCTACTCCCAGGTCCCAGTGGTTAAATGGGAACTTTGAAGCAGATTAAGTCTTGTATGACTAACCCCAGCTGTGCTGAAAAATTGAACTCTGTTGTCTTTCCTCCCAAACCCTTTGCTCTTCTCAACTTTCCTACTTTAGTCAAGGGCATTACCATCTTTCCAGTCACCTAAGATTTGCAACTTCGGTGTCATTCTTTCCTTCTCATGCTTGGTCACCCCACATATGGAAGCAGCTGCCAAATCTTGTCATTTCTGTCTCTGCAACCTCCCCTGGTGTTCATTGCTTTCTTTCTATTCATAGGGTCACTATTCCCATCAGTCAGTCAAATCACACCAATCATTACCAATTATTACCTGGACTGTTGCAATCACCTTCTGGTTAGTCTCCCTGTTTCAGATCTCTCCATTTCAATGGGTCCTCCACTCAGCTGTTGAGTAATTTTCTTAAAGTATAGTTCTCACCATGTCAATCCCCTACTCATTCAACTCCAGTAGATGCCCATTTAGCACCTTGAAGATCAGCTATAAAGTCCTTTGTTTTTCATTTAAAGCTCTTTTCAACCTAGCCTATCCTACTTTTTCAGTCTTATTACTTCCCTCCACACACTCTATGATCCAGCCAAATTGGCCCTTTTGCTGTTCCTAGAACCTTTGTTCTGGCTCTCGTCACCTTTTTCTTGACCTCCCAATATGTATCCCTGCCTCAAGTCTCTTCTTCCCTCTACTCCACACACCTGCCAAAGTTATTTTCCTTAAGTGCAGGTCTGAGCCTGCTACTTCCCTTCTCAGTAAACTCCAATAGCTACCCATTGCCTCTAGAATAAATCATAAACCACTCTGCTTGGCCTTTAAAGTCCTTTGCAATCTGGTCTCAACCTACCTTTCCAGCTATACTAATTACTTCTTTTTGGGCATGTTAAGGTTTAACCAAACTAGCCTTCTTTCTTCCTTACACATGGATCTCAATTTCTTATCTCCATGTCTTTGCACTGGAATGCCTGTAATTCAGTTGTTTCAGTCATATCTGATTTTTTGTGACCCCCATTTGGGGTTTTCTTAGAAAAATACTAGAGTGTTTTGCTATTTCCTTCTCCAGCTCATTCTACAGATAAGGAAACAGAGAAACAAGGTGAAGTGACTTGCCTAGGGTCACATCGTTAATAAGTTTCTGAGGTCAAATTTGAACGTGAGTCTTCCTGACTTTAGACCCAGTGCTCTATCCACTGTGTCACCTTCCTGCCTGTCTGGAATGCTCTCCTTCCCCACCTGTCTGTTGGAACTCCTTGCCTACTTTCAAGATACACCTTAAGCATCCTTTCTGCAAGATACACCTCTGCATCCTTTCCTGATTCCCATAGCTGCTAGTTACAGGGACAGGGAACCTGCAGGCTTGAGGCCACGTGTGGCCCTCTAGGTCCTCAAGTGTGGTCCCCACAGCAAAATACTGCACTTAAGGACCTACAGGGGCACATGTGGCTTTGAGGCCTCAGGTTCCCTATCCCTATGCCTTTCTTACCCCACCAAGATTACCTTGCAAGTATTTTATATATGCCCATATATGTGTAGGTAGGATCCTTGAAAGTAGGAGCGATTTTGCTTTTGTCTTTCTATCATCAGCACCTCAAGCGGTGCCTGGCACACAAACGTAAGCACCAAAATGCTTCTTGGTGTTTTGGTTGAAAGGAAAACCTTCTCTTCCCTAACTTATCCTTAACAGGAGACATTTACCCTTTATAGAAGGCATATTTTGAACTCCTGGAATACAGTGCTGCCCCCTAAGCATTCAGCTGCTCATGCAGCATCTTATTTTGAATCACAACTTTCTCTGAGGCCAGAAAAACAAGCCTGTTGTTGTGATCCTTTCAAACAGCCCACCGTCTTACCTTCTTCTGCAGAAATCCGATGAACTTGTTTATTTCTCCCCCAGAGGAATATGGAGGCAGTCGAGTCAACAAACAGTCTGTAGTAGCCAGCAATGAGGCAGGCAAGGTCTTTAGCACTATTAGATTCCAGCAACAGAGTGAGAAGCTTCAAAGGTAAAACAAGATCTAATATTTATCTAAGGACAAGAACATTTTGGGAAGATAACAACAGTGTCTACACATGGCCCACATTCTAGCACTGCCATATTGGTAATGAAATGAATGACCATATAAGGGTACTTGTGGTAGAGATGGGAAGGTTTGCCCCTTTTGCCTTCCTCAGGGTAACTCCCCTTCTTTAACACAAACACTTCAAAGCAAGGCCCCCTTCCCAACACAACCACTAACCCTACGACTCCCTAACCTCTCCCTACACCATTTCCCTTGAATCACTGAATCTGAAAAGACAATGTAGTGAGAAGAGGGAGAAGGGAAAGGAATAGGTATTTACATACCACCTACTATGTGCAGGCACTGTACTAAGAGCTTATACAAATATCTCATTTGAAGTAGAAGAGAGGGGCAGAGAAGAAGTTGAGACGGGAGAGGACAGTAAAATTGTCATCCCTAGGTGCCAAAAAAAGAAGCAGGATAGATTTAGGATTTCTAAAATAGAGGCAGGATAGCATTCCAAGTTAATCTCCCAATTTCAGTTTCTACAATAACATCCTCAATCTAACCTCTAGAGCAATTGATCTGACTCTGTGTGCATATGGTATAATTTCCTGGTCCTCACATCTAGTCTTTACAACCATATGGCAATTTCCCCAATGGTTTATTTTCCCATTATAATGGTTTTATATTTTGTTTCAGGCAATGGAAACATTTCTGAACCTTCCCAGGAGGCAGTCCTCATTGTAACTAGTGGACAATGTACAGATACTTCGTCTTTTATTTTATTTCTGTACCAATTACTATTTTAATCTTAAAGCTATAATATCTCTTGCTCCATAGAAGATCGATGGGGACAAGCTTTGGAACTTTGATACACAGAATTGTCAAACTTTAGTTACCTTGACATCCTGAAGATAAATTTTGACCATGCTCACTTTCTCCGACTCTTCCATCAGTTCTACTTGGCTGATATTTGCGAACTCTGCCAGTGTGGACATAATGTTGAGTTTACTGTTAATAATCTGGCTGATTCCATACTTGGCTCCAACTAGAAGGGCAATGTATGATTCTCTATCCTGTAACTAGAGGAGAACAGGGGAATGAGGAATCAGCTTGCTCCTGTATCCATGAGATAATACATCTCATTCAGAGAGACAGAGGAAGGAAGGCAATCTACTTTTATTTAATAAAACATTCCTCATGTCTAATTGTCAAAATGGCACTTGTGCTATTTCATAGTATTTTTTTTTTTTTGCTGAGGGGAACATCATCTGGTTACTATTAATAAGAAGGCTGCCTGATTTTAGTTAACCCAAGGGGCTCTTTTAGGAACAAGGTGATGCTTGTACTTCTTTCAACTAAAAGATACCCACAGTCACCTATCTGGTCATGTTTCTATGGCACCTTTCATTCTTAAATAGTTTTAATGTATAAGGATCCTTAGTGAGTCCAGCATAAAGACCTTTTTTTTTGTCATTTTTGTTGAGTTATATCTGTCTCTGTGTCCCCAGTTGGGATTTTCTTGGCAAAAATACTGGAGTGGTTTGCTATTTCCTTCTCCAAACATTTTATAGATGAGGAAACTGAGGCAAATGAAGTTAAATGACTTGCCAAGGGTCCCACAGCTTGTAGTGTCTATGGCCATATTTGAACTCAGGAAGAGGAGTCTTTTCAACTCCAGGTCTGAGGCTCTATCCATTATGCCACCTAGCTTCCCCTAGTTATAGAGACCAAGGCAACGACAATTAAAAGAAATAGAAATGAAGGGGAGACTCAGGAATACTGGCTATTGCTAAGCAAACAGGACATAAAATATCCTTCTACATACCTGTCTCATAGTACTGAGACTGACAAAGATTTCTATGTTAATAATAATAATACCTCACATTTATATAGTGCCTACTATGTGCCAGGCATTGTGCTAAGTGCTTTACAATTATCTCATTTGATCCTGACAACAGCCCTGGGAAGTGGGTTATCCCCATTTTACAGAGGAGGGAACTGAGGCAAACAGTTTAAGTGACTTGCACAGGATCACAGAGCTAGGATCTGAGGTCAAATTTGAACTCAGGTCTTCTTGACTCCAGGTCTAACCATTGCACCACCTAGCTGTACTCTGAATCAGTACAGAATCAGCCTGGGTTGGTTTGTCCTTCTTAGCCCCTCTTCCCTCAGCTTTTGCCTTGACACTCCAAGAAACTGGAAAACATGGAGTTAATGAGAAGAAGAAAGAGATCAGGGACCAGAAAGAAGGTAAAATGTGTGTTTTGAGGGCTCTCTTTCTCCATTCTTATTACTTTTCCATCTCCTGATCTCCCTTCACTCCTCCATCCTGCCCCCCTCAAGCTAATCCCAAATCCCCCACTCAGGGTTTCCCTGCTCCCAAGCATTCCTTTCTTTTGTTCCTTTTCCTCCACTCCATCAAAAATTCAATTTTCCTTCTATCTCCTCACAGGAAGTTGGTAGAGAAAGTGGAGCCTGGTTACTTTCTTTACATCCTTCTTCCCTGTTCCATGCCTGTGATTTAATTAGATGGAGAATCAAGAAAGACTGGCTATGATGTTCTGGATTCAGGGACCCTTGGAACATCTTTTTTCCTCTCAAATTTATTAATTTATTTGTTTTCAATTTTCAATAATCACTTCCATAAATTCCAAATTTTCTTCCCCTCCCTCCCCAAGATGGCATGCAATCTTATATGGGTTCTACACACATATTCCTATTAAACACTTTTTCACATTAGTCATGTTGCAGAGAAGAATTAAAATGAATGGGAGAAATCATGAGAAAAACAAAACAACATAACAAAAAGGAAAATAGTCTGCTTTATTCTGCTTTCTGACTCTAGTTCTTCTCTGGATATGGATGGCATTTTGCATCGAGTCCTTTGGAAATGTTTTAGGTCTTTGCATCACTGTGAAGTCTATCAGAAACAGTCTTTGAGCACTGTGGCTGCTACTGTGTATAATGTTCTCCTGGCTCTACTCACTTCACTCATCATCAGTTCATAGAAGTCTTTCCTGGTTTTTCTCAAGTCTGCCTGTTTGTCATTTCTTATAGCACAATAGTATTCCATTACATTCATATACCACAACTTGTTCAGCCCACTAAATCACTTACAAGTGACCCCAGAAATGCTTGGTTTATCAATTCAAAAGTAATACTAATTGAAGTTATTTATATGAGCAGCTTCCAATTTATATCCAATTATTGTGGCAGAGAAAAATGATTATGTACAGCATTAAATGTATTAGATAAACTGTTGTATGTTTTATTTGATTACAGATGCTCTTTTCAGTAATCCATAGCTTACTCAGTGACTCACAATTTAAAGAACCAAACCAAACCAAACCATATCATGTACTGGGTTTCTATCCCTACAGGTAACCAAGCTATGATGAAATTTTACTCTGTATACTTGTCATCTGGCTTTGACTCTAGATTAAAACACACATGATAAAATGGTATTTTATAGACTATGCACAACTTGCCTGATTATTTTTTTTTTGGTTGGGGGAGAGGAAGGGCAGATGACAATGCTGAGGGGTCATAGGGAATGAGATCTGATATAGGGAACTCCTGGTAAGAAAACTCCCTCTATCAGTGCAGATTGCTACCTGTTTAATAATTTTATTATCTTAGGGAGTAGCCCAGGGATGCTGAGAAGCTAAGTAATTTGCTCAGGTTCAGAGAGCCAGGAGGTATAAAAGGCAGAAGTAGAACCCATGGATGAACTTTCTGACTCTGGTTCTTGACTGGACATCACTAACTGGAAATCATGAAAGATTAAGACTGAAATGTAGACACAGAATGTTAAGGTGGAAAAGGAACTTTTGAAATTATCTAGTCCAGGGGATTTTGGCCTGGGATCTGTGAACTTTTTTTTTTTAATGGAGGCAGTCAAGATTAAGTTACTTGCCCAAGGTCACAGAGCTAGTTAATGTCTGAAGCTGGTTTCCACTGCACCACCTACTTGCCCCTCTGTGAATTCAAAAAAGATTTTTTTATAACTGTGTTTCAATATAACTGGTTTTCTTTATAATCCTATGTGTTTTATTTTGTACATTTGAAAAAGATTATTCTGCTAAGGAGTCCCTATATTTTACCAGATTGCCAAGGGGGTCCATTACACAAAAAGGCTAACAGTCTTTGCTCTTTGTCCAGCAACCTCATTTCACAGATGAGAAAAGTTGAGTCTCTTCAAGCATGGAAACACTTGGAAAAGTAGTTTGGATATCTTTGTTCTCTGTAAACTAAATGGAAGAGAAGTAGCTTCCTCATGTGAATAAAAAGCCCAGAATAATACCAAAAAATTTCTGTAAAACCCTAAACCATACTGAAAGAGATGTGGGTCTGTCTGCTATTTCTCCTGCGATGACTTTCAAAAGTAACAGCACAACAACCCCACGACCCCAAGCAAATAGCAAGTCCTTAAAATATATAATCTCTAAGGTCCCTCTGAATGCTAACATTTTTCTCACAGTGTAAAATCACTTATGACATTATCCAAAATGTTTGTATGCAATGTTTTCACAAACAAATGAAGTTACCGTGTGATTCCAGCCATTTTACCTTTGTTTTTGTTTTCAAGAACAGAGTAAAAGAGGAAAAACAAGTATGTGTTCTGTTGGTACTGCTGGGATCCTGTAAAGTATTATTGTCTATAATGATGATCTAATTGCGTGGTTGATTCCCAGGAGCAGACTGGGCAGAGCTGGGAACGGAAATGGTACAAAAGGTTCTCATCATTTTGGTCATCAAACAGTCCGTACCTCAGGGAAGAGGCTATACCCCCGGGAATTGGAAAGAACCCTGCTGGGAGCGACTGGGCCGATCTGCCTGTATGGAAACATAAACCTTTTCTGGAACATGGCTAACGTGTACATTTGTTCTGTGTGGTTTTGTATTTGGTACAGGTTTTCTATCTCCTGCCTTCTCTATGAGTGGGGAGAGAGTGTGGAGACAGGAAGAGAATTTGTAACTGAAACTAAAATAAAATTGGATTAAAAAGTAGTGTCTACATTACCACTAAGGTGTATTCAATAAAATTTCAATTTTGTAGTTTATAAAGTGATGTTACCTATTTTTAAAAAAAAACCACTCAAGACTTCATTCACTTTTAAAATGTTACTTATTTTATATGAGATATCACTTTTAATTCTACGAGAGTACTCTCATGTCTTCAGTAAAAGTTTTCCCATTAGAAATAAACAACAAAAAACCCCCAAATACGCTCTCATCTGATACTCACAATAACCCTAAGTTTTGTTATTGTTCAGCACTTTCATTGGAGACTTTCTTGGCAAAGATAATGGAATGGTTTGCCATTTTCTTTTCCAGCTCATTTTGCAGATGAGGAAACTGAGGCATACAGGGTGAAGTGACTCATACAAGATCACTCATCTAGTGAGTTTTTGAGGCCAGATGTAAGCTCAGAAAGGTGAGCCTTCCTGACTCCAAGCCTGGCACTCTATCCACCGTATTACCTCGCTGCCCAAATAACACTGGGAGGTAACTGCGACTGCTATCCCTAATTCACAGTTGCAAAAACAGAGGCAGACAGAAGTTAAATGGTTTGTCTAGGGTCATACCGCTAATAAGTTTCTGAGACCAGATATCAGCTCTGGTCTTCCTTACTCCAGACTCAGCCCTCCATCCATTGTACTACCTAGCTACCTTTAAAAAATCTGGAAGAAGGAAGGGGGTGAGCTTGAAGAAGAAACAAATGATAAAGACTGAATAAGTATACACAGATGGCAAAGTGCACCAAGAACAAATGAGTTGTTCCTCTTTTTTTTTGCAGCATTTGTACCAGAAAAGATTATGCGCAGCATGGTGCAAAGGGAAAAGTGGAATGACAAGACTAGGGAGCTCATTTCCTAATTCTGCCACTTATAAACTTCAGTGACCTAACATGTCATTTAAATTGCCTGAGCCTCAATTTTCTTATCTGTAAAAAAATGAGGCTGAACTCGATGACTTCTGAGTCCCCTTTCAGTCTTCAACCTAGGATCCAATGAACTTTAAAATATGTCCATTTTAGTTAACAGAATGAAGTGTAATTGTTTGATAACTCAGGTCAACTTATCCATTTCTGTCTTCCACTGAACGCTTCACCCCATCGTGTCATCCAGACTAAGATATAATTATCTACACAAACTCCGTGAAATTACCTAGGCCAAATATAAATTCTGACTTCCGACGGATACATACCATTAACGTGGCGTTAAAGATTTTCCCGCCATATGTTTTCAGTTCTCCAAGAATTTGTAGATAGTTCAGACGTAGCTGTGCAGCAGATATGAGTTGCTTGAATAATAGAAGAGACAAAGATTGTTTTAAAGAGAGCAAATTGCCTCAACGCAAACAAGATCTGAAAATGCCTTGAAAAATTTATAACAGAATGCAATAAATTTGAGAAAAAAACACAAAAATAAACTCCCTGCAGACATAATGCAAGGAGGAAACTAAAAAATAGTGATGGATAAGAAGCACATAGCTAACTATTCTGCACAACCACCCTGAAAATGCAGGCATTTATTTTTATAATCAGTCAGTAAGCATTTATTAAGCACTTACTGTGTGCTAGCCACTGTGCTAGGCACTGAAGATACAAAATTGAGGAAAAGGGTCCCTGCCCTAATGGAACTTACAATCTAACGGGGGAAATTTGCAAACAAATATATACCAAGTAAGTTACATACAGAATACATGGAAGATAATTAGCTGAGGGAAGGCACTGGAATTAAGAGAGGTTGGGGAAGCCATTCCTACAGAAGGCAGAATTTGGAAAATGTACAATATATTTAAAAGAAAGAGCATTTCTTTCTTAAAAGCATTTTCCAAAAAAGATTTGTTCTTAACCTAATAAAAACATTTTTCATATAAAAAGCGTAATACAAAAAAAGATTATGCATGAAAGCATGAATCTCTATTATGTACAGCTTGGCTTTGTAAACAAGTAAATTATATATTCACCATGTTACTTTCAAAGCTGTCCTGTGTGTGAGAGAAGCATTTCTAAGCATATGCAATTGCATGTGTGTTGCTGTTCAGTCATTTTAGTCATGGACTCCCATTTGCAGTGTTCTGGCAAAGACATTGAGGTGGTTTGCCATTTTCTTCTCAATCTCATTTTACAGATGAGGAAACTGAGGCAAAAAGGGTTAAGTGACTTACCCAGGATCACACAGCTAGGAGATGTGTGGGGCCAGATTGGAACTCAGAAAGATGAGTCTTCCTGACTCTAGGCCCAGCACTTTGGGTACTCTGGTGCCACCTACCTGCACGTATACTTTCTCCCCCTCCCAACTCGACACACACACACACACACACACACACACACACACACACACACACACACACACACACACACACACAGAGTTCTGTAGGGTACACAAAAAAAGGACAGAATCATCCAACAAATGTACTTCCCCTCCTGCTCTGCCTTTTATTTTCCAGTAGCTACACCCCCTCATAATTTTGCCTACGGCAGAAATAATCAGACTCAAGCTGGCCTAAATGTAACTACAACACTCTCTAGAACAGCCTGAACCAGATTTAAATGAAAAGGGGAAATATGTAACAAAATAAATAAAACGCTATACAGCATGGATAATGTTGATTTATGGTTTTCTAAGTCAGTATGCTACCCACAGGTATCACTTTGTATTTGAGTTTGATACCATTGATCTAGGGCACTGTAAGTGTGTGGGACTCTACAGTTCAAATGGTTAACAGAAACAAGGACACTGATTCCGGGGCACATCTACTTGCATAATCACATCACAGGATTTTATCCCTGCCTATTGCCTTCTGCTGCTCAGCCTTCCAAGCCTAGCATCAGTAAGTGATTGCAATTTCTGAAGTCTTTCTTTCCCCAACCCCACTTCAGAATAAAGTCCTGTGATTTCTTCTCTTCAGAGAGGGTTATGTTTATCCAGGGGCAGCTAGGTGGTGCAGTGGGTAGAGTACCAGATCTGAAGTCAGGAAGATGAGCCTTCCTGAGTTCAAATTTGGCCTCAGACACTAGAGATCTATGACCCTGGGCACATGACTTGACCCTGTTTACCTCAATTTCCTCATCAGTAAAATGAGCTGGAGAAGGAATTGACAAACAGTCCTAGTATCTTTGCCAGGAAAACCCCCCAAAGGGGCCATTTAGAGTCGGACACAACTTAAAATGCCTAAACAACAACAAGAAAATGTTTGCTAAGGTGCTGCTCTGAACACTCGGGGCACTTTACCTATGTTCATTCATTAAAACAGTCTTGTCCAGTAAGTGGTGCCTGGTACAGCCCTTCCCTCCAGAAACCATAGACATCCTGGCATGACAGAGTTGGGAGCTTCCCTAACCCACATGTACATCACTGCAAGGTATCTGCAAGTGTCCCTGCATGGACACAGTATGCATGGTGGGACAGCGGGACCAATATTTAGGAACAGACTATGCTTTGATTATCCTTGTCTTTGTTTTTCCCTTTAATAAATGTTTCATATGTAAGAGTTAATGGCTCCCCTGTGATGATTTGTGTAAATGGGATACATGGTGGGTACTCAGGAGCTAGACTTCTTAGTTTAGTTATACACATACAAAGATTTCCCCTAGAATGCTGTCAGTGGGTTTTTAGCACGTTGGCTATGACTAGCCCCAGTTCTGGGAAACCCAAGTCTCTTCCGACTCTAGATTTCTATGATTCTATGAAATTTCCTATCTTCCTGAACATCAGACTTTATTTTTGTTTTCTTGCTTGTAATTTCTCTGCAGTACCAAAACTAGGGTTTACCAAGTCCTAGGACTTCTTTGCCCATCACCTGGATCATACTTGCTAAAGGCAGGAAATATACAAACAGGGTATCCCACCAGCCACTGGTACAAAGGAGTAGAACTTATCTGCTGGAACCCAAGACAATATGCTTGAGGAGAACCACTGAATGGAGGAAAAACCATATTCTGAGAGTCTCCCTTTCTAAATATGCATCTGAAATGGTGGGAGAAATTATAATCTTAAACTAGAGAAGACATTCCAGAGAGGGTGCACCATGAACTACCACAGGGGTCTATTTCAGCACTAACACTGTGCCTTTCCCATCGCACCTTCTTTCAATTATACAGCCTCTGAGAAAAGAATAAAAGTTAGCAGAAAGTCACAAAGGAAAAATCCTTGTCTGCAACAAGTTGCAGCACTATATATTCCACTATGCTTCCTGCTTTTATCCATCTCAAATTTGATACTTCCCAGAATGCAGGCATGTGACTGAGCTTGTTCACTAATATTTTAATAGGACAGAATGACATTTTAGCAACCCCAAGAAATGTCAGATTAGTGTGGCCTATAACAGGATGGTTCCAGGGGCCTTTTGTCTCAACTTACATCCCAAGGACTCTGACGATTTTGCTATTCTGAGAACTAAAAGGTCTGGAGGAGTTAATGTAGTCCCAGTTTAATTCTCAGATATGCCCAAGGGCTTGGCTTTACACAAGGGACATTCAAGGGTTCTCAGAAAGGTACATCAGACAATGTCTGATCTGGTAGTCTAAGCAAAGGCAACGTGTCTAAAACCTAAAGAGTTTTAGGCTATTAAAAAGTGAGTCTAATCATAATCTTATAATAAATACCGCATTTACAGAGTACTTTAAGGTTTGTAAAGCTCTTTAGGTATTTTCTTATTTGATCCTCAAAACAACCCTGTAAAGTAGACATTGTTATTTCCCTGATGAAGATGAAGAAACCGGAGCTGAGAGGTTGACATCCCCAAGGTCAAATAGCCAAACGGTGTCTGAGGCAGGATTTGAATTCAGATCCTCCTGACTCCAACTCTATTACTCTAAGCACTGTACCATCTATACATGACCATGAGCAGTTAGTTTGTGTCAGAGACAGAATTCAAGCCCAGATTTCTCAAACCCAAGTTCACTGCATGTGCTACAATAATTCTGCTAAGAGTTTTAAGTGAAGTCTGAGAAAAATTTAATTCAAAATTAAATTTGTTTAATTTTAATTAAAAATTAAAAACCAACAAACAACACTATCATGCTTATACAGCTCTCAGTGACAAATTTATCAACAATAAACTGTACCTTTTGCCTGGGCTCCAGTAAGCTCTGATTCCTCTTCATATGGAAACTAATAGCTTTTTTTATATCTTTGCCTCTCATGTTCCGGAGCAAAGTTGGAGATATAAAATTCTCTATTCCCCAGTCTTTCCTGTCAGGAGATAAAGACGATGATTTTAAAGTGCACTTTACCCTGATGAAGAGTGTAATTATATTTTATCCTCTACTTACTGTTCCCACAAGCCTATAATTAGGAGACCATTTTGGCAGTGGAGGGCCCATTTAAACCAACCTCCACAGCAATTATCAATAGCTATTCAGGAATTAAGCACCCAATGCTATTTTCTGTTGGCTAGTCCATTTTCTCTACGTTATTCGATACATCCAGTGGGTAGAGAGAATACGAACCTAACAAGGACAGAACGGGTGAGTGTGTCTGGGGTGCTGAGTTGAGAAGTAGAAGATAACTCTTACTAGAACTATCGATGTACCTTCAACTCTGGGACTCACCCTCCAGGCCTCAATTATTGTCCATCTCTATGAAGGGAATAATAGCCTGTCTCACCGTTTATTAACATGTATATATCTGAGGGTCTGGGGACCACTCACTGTTTCCTATGCCTCTCAAGTAATACACACACTACCACATATTATCCCATAAGAATGGCATTCGATGCTTCTGACCAAAAGGGAATATGGTTAGAAATAAAAGCAGGAGTGAAGCTATATAGTATATATTGTACTTTCTGGGGGTGTTTTCTCAAATCCCTTCCACCTGTGCCAACACAGCACTCAATTGCACCAACAAGTCCATATTCATTAAGTGCGTACTATGTGAGTAGTATTTTATCCATCTCAAATTTGATACTTCCCAGAATGTAGGTGTGTGATTGATCATGAAGGCTTCCTAAGACTTCTCTGTTGCCTCTCTGTGATTGCTTCCCCATTTTACTTATACATCTTGTACGTACACAGTTGTCTGTACATTGTCTCCTCCATAAGAATATAAACTCCTACTCTCAGCTCACACCATATGAACACAACTCCAAAGACTGAGGATTTTGAGTTCTAAGAACTAGAAAGGTCTAAAGGAGTTAACATAGTCCCGGTTCGCTCTTCGGATATGTCCAAAGGCTTTTTTCCTTTCTTTTTATCCCCAGTGCTTAGGGCCTAGCACACAGTAAGTGCTTAATAAATGCCTGTTTACTGCCTGATTGATGTATTTTATCTTCCCCATTAGAATTCAGTCTCTGCAAGGGGAGGATAAGTTAACAAAAAGATCTTTGTAGGTTGGAACACTTGGCCAAAACAAATACAACAGAGATAAATGTGAAGTCTTACACCTTACAAGAACAGAGGAGGAGGTATCATTTGAAAAGATCTGGGGGTCTTAGTAGACTGGTAAAGCTTAATTTGAGTTTGTGTAATGTGGCAGTTGAAAAAGTTAATGTGGCCTTTGTAATTCGATGGACAATTCAATCAATTCAGTCGTGCACAATGGCCCGGAAGCATTAGGAAGCCCCTGTCCAAATTTTCCCTTTTCTTCAATAAAGAAAGTAGTCGGTTTCTTAATTTGAGATCCATGAGTTCAAAGACTAAGGATAAAAATACCTTCTTGTGGGATAGCTTGAAAGAATTATTGCTAAGGAATTGTCATTAGGAAGTTATCTATTTCTATAGTACATTGTAGTGCCAAGACTAAAGTTGATCAGAGGCAGAAATGGAAGGAGGCTATGGAATCTTTGTCCTTTAGAGCATGGGCCAATGTGTCCATGAACTTGGATGTGGGGGAAAAAAAATAACATTTTTATTTCCTTTAACCTCTATCTGAAATTGGATATTCCCTCCAGTTTTTAAAAAACATTATTCTGAGATAGAATCCATCGGCTTCACCACGGTCCCCAAAAGGGTTAAGAAAACTTTGTTTTAATTATCAAACTTAATTATCAAGTATTACACATTGCTGACTACTTTTGTTACTTTAGGGTTACAGGTCCTAACAACAATTGTTTGGTCTATAAGAGAAGAGAGTATCTGGGCATCCCACTTACTCTATGTATTTCAAAGAAATCTTCTGTGGTTGGGCGCATGCATAGATCCGTTCTTGAATGTGTAATGCTGCTAGCCGTAATGCAGAGCTGCATTTCATTTCAACCGCAAACCTTTCCTGAAGCACATCGCTGCAGCTCTGAATTCAGTGATATTGAACCAATGAGACAACAGAACAGTGGTCCATTAGACAGAGTTTTCATATTCGTAGGTTTGAAAGGTTAATGGGATACAAAATTAGTGATGGCAAACTGGAATTAAAAGTTGGATAAAGGTTTCTAAGATTCCTAGGACTTTCTGAGCACCTCATCTTGTTTAGCTGTTGTTTCTTAATTTATAACATGTGGGTAACTTCCAGGCATCTCCATCAATACCATCAAAGAGATGAACTGAACTGGACCTATCACAGTGCATTAGGATGGAGAGAGAGCTGAGGTTTAAGAATTGTCCTCTTCCATTAACTAGCTGTAGCAACTTAGGTAAGCTTCTACGGACCCCATTTTCCTTACCTGTAAAATAAAGGGACGGAGAATATATTTAAATTTTTTTGGTGGGAATAACCCTAAAGATTTTTAAAAGGTATTTTAGATCACATCATTTAACCAGAATCATCAAAAATTAGACTTCTTTCCTAAATATCAGACTTTTCATCAAAGAAACTTCATTAATAACATAAGGAAACTAAAGTTTTGGGGCTGGCCAGAATACCAGAACATAGTATAAATGTCAGAGATTTTTGCTGATGATCCTTACATGTAACAAAGGAAACAATGTGAACCAGGTGCTTTTCTTTGCCTTTTGTCCTTATTCTAACTTCACAGAGGTGCTCTTCATCAAGGAACTAGCTTCATTGCCCCAGCTCCACAGGTCCAAACAGTAGATTTTATAGTACGGCAACAGGTTTTAGAGAGGCAAGACCTCAATCAGAGAATGTGACAGTAATACAAGAAGTTTTCTAAGCTTAATTCGGTTACTCTGCCACTAAGGACTTAGAATCAGCACCAGACAAAGGTAGAAAAAAAAGAGACAGTCCCACCCTTCTGACTTTTGTGGCCTCTGTGATTCTTGGAGTGACTGATAACCTTTGGCTATGCAATGAAAGAACTGTTGCTCTTTCTGTCAGGAAGAGGCTTCAAAGTCACTGCACCCCAACATAGATAGTAGCAGAGTATAACAGCTGGTCCTAAAGAGGCTACCTATCTGAATCCCAGCTGATGGTAGCTGACAGCATGCTGGCAACCACAGACCAGCAGGGATACCCAACAGAGATAATGTGACAGAGAGTAGAAAGGCAACATCTATTGCAGATATATGAAATTCAGAAGAGCCATCCAAGGGAAAAATAGTAGAGAGGGCTATGGTGAAATCACCAGAGAATGTCAACTATTCTAAAGCATCAGAATTGCCCCAGATATGCTTGTTTTCTCCCGGTGTGTGTTCCCGTACTGGTGGTATGATAACTGGTAAGAGAATGCACCCTATTTGTAAATGTGGAGACCCTTTCTTATCACTTTAGCTGCTATGCTGGTTGATTAAATGTTATTTGCTTTGGTTAATTTGTCCTTGTGGGCAGCCAGGCGGTGCAGTGGGTAGAGTGCTGGGTCTGCAGTCGGGAAGACTCATTTTGCTGAGTTCAAATCTGGCCTTAGACACTTGCTATCAAGTCATTTAACTCTTTTTGCCTCAGTTTCCTCATCCATAAAATGAACTGGAGAAAGAAAAGGCAAACCACTCCTGTATCTTTGCCAAGAAAATCCCAAATAGTGTCACAAAGAGTTGAACATGACTAAAACAACCGAATAATAATAACAACAATTTTTCCTTGGTTGCCTGATGAAAGAAAAATAAATCATGGGTGCTCAGGAAATATTGTTTTGCATAGATTCTGACTCACAGAGCACTTTGAACTAGGAGTTCAAAGTTCTGGAATCCCAAGCATGAGAAGGTATCCCCAGTGTTACACTGTAAATAATAATCAATACGTAATAATATTATATATTATATAATGATAATTATGCACTGTAAGTAATAATCAAGTTTTTTTCCTCGTAAGACCAGTTGTTGTGTTTTGGGGTTTTTTTTGGCCACAACAATGTATTGTGTTGCTTTTCGTTATTAAAGCTTAACTGTTTTTTTTCCTACTGAAAGATATCCTAACAGATATGTTATCTTTTCGCAAGGAAATCTGTCAGTACATGACACAATACATACTCACCTGCAAATAGAGATATTCAAAGGCAACTGGGTCTTCTTTCAGGAGATCCAGTGGATCCTTTGGGACGAAACACAGTCTAAAAAGGCATCTGTAGTCATGTGACTCTTTTCTTTGTACCACCTATAATGTTTAAGTTAAACACAGTCATTTTAACTTCAATCCTGTGATCATAAAAATAGCATTTTAAAATGTAAGGCAGTAAAAGACAGCATTCGAAGACCATAGTTATAAGCAAATGCACAATCAAGGGAGTCAGGAACCTTTGGTTTCAGTTTTTGTACCAATCCTGACCAGAACAGAAGAAATAAAAAATCTTTAACTCTGTTAGGGAAATAAATGGATTTGGGATCAGAATTCTTCTGTTATAAAAAATACTTTTAGACTTAGTGAACATATTCTCTTTTCTAAATAGGGAAAGACTTTCTTACACCTCTTCATCAAGGAAATAACTAAGAATGTCAACATTTCTTGAATTATGCCCAACTTTTCCCCTCATTTTTCCTCTTCTAATTTCACAGACTCACACCATTTCTTCTCTAACACAGATTTAACAAAGTCCAACTGTGGGAAGACAGGAGAGTATTTTATTGTTAACCAGTTTTTAAAGGCTTGTATATAGATAGGAAAAAGGAAGTCCTTGAAAATAACGGCTATGAGAAAGAAAAAGAAACAATTAATTATAAGAAATAGAACAGTGATAGAAATGTAGAAGGTTTGACCAAAATAGGGGAGAAACGAAAGGATGAGATAGAAGTGTAAAGAAAAAAACACTTAAGTAAAAATACCAGAGGAGAAACGAAAGAGGGAAAATCAACAAGTACATGTAAACACAATCCATTAATATAAGGGTTCTTAACTTTCTAATGTTACTGACCTCTTTAGCAGTCTAATGAAGCCTATAGATCTCAAAATAATGTTTGTGAGAGAATAAAATAAAAAACATGGTAATACATAAAGGACAAAAAAACCTGAGTTATCAAAATATGTATTTTTTAAAAGCTCAAAAGGGGACACAGAGAGGGCAATTTTATTTTTGCTTCATTAAAGCTTTCATGTACCCCAAAATGTATATAATAGAAAGATTATATTTCCATATATTTCCATTCTCTTTCCTCCTAATCTTTGTATATTCAAATGTTTGTGTTTTCTGATGACTGTTAAGCTCATAATGTTTTTTGAAAGGTAAGTGGAGAAAATTCAAGCCTATTTATTATTGACTAAACAGAATTCTCTCATATCACACCCCTTATTAAGAGAAATAACTGTACTAGGGATGATATTGAGTTTAATTCAGTAAGGCACTGACTTACCTGCTCAATGAATTCGTCTTCATGGAGAAGGTGCAATTTGGAGATATTATACTGCTCCTCCAGGGCAAGAGCAAAGTGGTCAATGCTACGGATGGACAGCTTTTCCTTCACAGTGAGGATGATGTCCTGGTAAGCAGGGAGAATAACCACAGATATACTTCAATGTCAGCATTTCTGAAAGCAGCCTTGCCAGGGAACATCACAAATGTCTCTACACCAGAAGAAGAGATTGACTTTTGATTATACATTCAGGTAAGGTGACAAAGAGAACATGCTCTCCTTGTCTGTCCTTAGTGCACAGGTAGCCAAATTGGGGTATATATGTCTCCAAAGAGTTATATGAGAAGTTTGTGAAGGGTGTATGGGGAATAGTTGGTAAATAATTGCATCGTCCTATTGGAATTCAAAAAAGTAGCAGTATTAGTGGGAAAATGTACATACTAAGTAAAGTTTTCTTTATGAAAATTAACTTATTTCATTTAATTTCTTACATGCATATCCATGATAAAATCTAGGATTTATTTCTTTTCAGAGTGAATAGGATGTACAGGGAGGATTATTGAAAGGCAAGGAATACAGGGGTAGGAAAAGGTTGGAATGTGATGAAATATTACTGTGCTGTAAGAAATGACAAGCAGGCTGATTTTTAGAAAAACATGTAAAGACCTGCATGAAATAATTAAGAATGAAATGAGCAGAATCAAGAGAATGTTATATGCAGTGACAATATTGTTTGAAGAACGGTGAACAATTAAGTTATTCTGAGTATTATGAATACTCAAATCAACTGCAAAGGACCGATGAAGGAAGATGCTATTCTCCTCCAGAGAAAGAACTGATAAATAGAAGTATTCATAGTCTAGTCTTACATCGATATAAATATAGACATAGATATCTCTCTCTATAGAGATATATAGCTGCGTCAAATGCTGGCTTTCTTTAGGGTAGGGGGGGGAGGGAAGGAGGAAGGCAGGCACTCAAACCATGTCATGTCCTTTTCCTTCTTTTAAACAATAACAAAAACTACCTCTTTGTTTTTGTGTACTTTATGTATTCTTTAATGCACTTCTATGTATTTTTTCAGATTTTATTGCGAAAATACTTTGTCCTAGTGAGTAGTATGTACACATATGTACGTATGTGAATATATATTTCTTATTCACTCCCAGCAATCTCTTCTCATTCTTCATCAAACAGACATCTCTCTGTCGCTCCTTTTCTGACTCACCGAACAACATATGTGGGCACCAACAATGACTAACTACTAAATTGTTCTCCAAGGCCTCCTGCATTGCATAAAAGTTGAATGCAAAACTTTTGTCTTGAAGTATCCAGGCAGTGATTTTTCCCCCCCTAAATTTGAAGAGCTAAGTCTTCCCATTCTCTCCTCACCACCCCCCTACTTTCTTTTCATTTCTATTACTTCATGGAAATGACACTAAATTATATGTATTCCCCTCTGCCTTGCAGCTGAAACCTAAGGACCACTTGCCTTCCCTTTAGCCCTGAAGCTGAATCCTACCTTATGTGGTGTTTCTTATAATAATGATGATAATAGCTAACAAGCTCTTTGAGGTTTGCAGAGTACTTTGCATATTATTATATCATTTGATCCTTGCAATACTTCTCTAAAGTAGACATTATCATCCTCATTTTACAGATAAGGAAACTGGGGCTGAGAAAGGTTAGGTTAAATAACTTGTCCAGGGTCAGCCAACTGCTAAGTATTTGAGGCAGGTGTTGAATTCTGGTCTTTCTGGTTAATTCCTGCTTCCGTCAACTAATGAGCACTTATTAAGTGACCTTCCTGAGCCAGGCATCGTTCTAATCTCTAGGGATACAAAGAAAGACAAAGACAGTCCTTGCTTTCAAGAAGCTTCTAGTCTAATGGGGCAGACAATATGGAAGCAACTCTGAAGATACATACAAGATGAATTGGAAATAATCAATAGAGAGAGGGCATTAGCATGAAGGGGGATCAGAAAAGAAGAGATGTGAGCCGTGAGCTCATTGAGAAGAGGGATTGACTTGCTTTTCTACTTGTTTCTCAGCACTCAGCATCATTTGCATATGGTAGGCACTTAAAATATGGTTATTCTTTCATTCATTTAATCCCTTTTGATCAAAGATATTATGGACAATATCCCTGTTTACAGAGGGGAAGTATAGTTTGTTGGACCTGATGTTAGGCTCACATTTTGACTCTAACATAGCCAAAGGCAAATCACTTAAAACTTGGAGTCTCGTCAAACCCTCATTGGTCATGAATTATTGGAGAATAATGATCTGCCTCTGTGAAGAAAACCCTCACATTGATGATATCCTTGATATGCCTCTCCTTCTGAGGTTGGTGACCTTGCACAGCCCTCTTTGATTCAATTCAAAGTCAACTGCAAGTCATGTCATCCTTTCTCTCATGTCATGGTCTTCTTCAAGAATGAAGGACAAACACAACCTGTGAGTGAGTAGCAGCACTCCTCCTCCTCCTCCTCCTCTCAGGGGAAGGTACACTACATGCCCTAAAGTTGCCTTTTTTCCTCTGGGTTTACTGGCTACATTTCTTGATCAAAGATCAAGCTTTAAACCCAATTCACTCTGGTGCTCACAGACTGGACGACAAGTCCCTGCCCACCTAGCACAGAGTGGATTGAAATACTAAATAGTAATTGTTTCTCTTTTACTCAGGAACCTTGAAGGTCTTCTCCTTCCAGTTTGATTTTTTTTTTTTATTAAAGGGGCCATCCCTTTAGCAACTACTTAAAGAAGGCTGTTTACTGAATGAATGTATCTCATTCAAAGTAAGAATGCTGTAAGACCTCAGCCTGAAAGGGCCAGGGTCTCACATTGCATCCTGGGCCATCTCCAGCCATCCTGATGAATATCTGGTCACTGGACCTAGATGGCTCAGGAGAAGAAAGTGAGGTTGGTGACCGTGCACAGCCCTCCCTCACTCAAATCAAAGTCAACTGCAAGTCATGTCATCATTTTGATGTCATGGTCCTCTTCAGGAATGAAGGACAAACACAACAAGAGGTAAATAATGTGCTGTGGTGGATAATGCTGGACTGCAGTATCTAAATGTTAGCTGTTATAGGAGGAGAATATAAACACATCTGAGTTTAGGTGCAAGGCAGATGTACTTATACCTGCAGCCAATTCCACCTCTGACACTTAAAAACCCCTTTTCTTCAGTCATGTCCAACTCTTTGTGAGCCCATTTGGGGTTTTCTTGGCACAGATACTGGAGGAGTTTGTCATTTTCTTCTTCAGCTTACTTTGCAGAGGAGGAAACTGAGGCAAACAGGGCAAAATGAGTTGTCTAGAATCACACAGCTAGTAAGTGTCTAAGGCTAGATTTGAACTCAGGAAAAGGAGTCTTCCAGGCCAAACATTCTATCCACTGAGCCACCAAGGTGTCCCCAAGAAAAAAATCTACAAAGACATAAAGGGGCTATGACTGGTGTTGATGAAAGGAATTCTCACACCAGGAGTTTTCATAGCTCATTCTTCTATTCAGTCATCAAATCTTCCTTTTCCACTTGGAATAACCATTTATCCTAACTCTGAAATTTATCTCGTACCGGGGGTGTGTTGATGCTACTAACTTCTTTATCCTTTCTAAAAATACTTCAGACACTTGTTAAGCAAAGCATAGTGTCCAGAAAGAGGGGGATAGTAATAATCCCACCCCTAGGTAGCTTATATCTGTTCAGTCCTGAATACTATGTTTTAGGAAGAACACTGATAAGCTGGAGAAGGGGGTGATCCAGATGGTTGAAGGTCTGGAGATCAATGACAGCTAAAAAAGCCTGGTGGAGCCCAGGGGAGTCACATGAGGCAGGGGTAGGAGGAAAGGTTGATAGCTGATATTTGAAGTGATGTCATATGGGAAAAGGAATATAAAACCTTTCCTGATTTGTTCTGCTTGGTCCACAGGAGTAAAACTAAGAATGGGTAAAAAATTCAAGGAGAAAGATCCAGGTTGGGTATAAGGAAAAACATCTTTGCAACTAGAGTTATTCAAAAATAAAACTGATTGCTTTCCTAGAGGTTTTCAAGGAAAGTACAGGTGATCATTTACTGTGAGCACTGAAGATATTATATTTCAAAGAGTTCCAGAGAAATCTGAGTAAGATATGTCACTTCCACTAAAGGAAGTTATCCCAGGAGAAATGGGAAATACGCAAGAAAGAAATTCTGAAGACATAAATGCAAACAATTCCAAAGAAGAAGAAAACAGAGAGATTTGTCTGAAGAGATAGATGTGGATATACAGGGAACTCATTAATCAATTCAGATTTTTGTAAAAAGTGTACAGAAAATGGAAGCAAAACCACATAGCAGAATGAATACTACATGGTCCTGTAAAAATAGTGTAAGGAATGTGAAAACTCAGAATGAGCTGAAGCTAGCAAGGTAAGCTACGGATGACCAAAAAAGGTTGACTTTAGTTTTGTGGAGTTGATGGAGGACAAGGAGAACTGAAGAAGGGAAAGGGCTTTTGGCTTGAAATGGATAGGATGATGGTAACTAATGATAACTGCTCACTTCATGTTTTCTTTCTTTTCTTTGGTAAAGGAAAATGACCTTTACATTGGAAATTACTGGACAAAGATGGCAAAGCAGGATAAGAAAAAATACACTAAGAGAACACTTACTTGCCCTTAATGAATTCAAGTCACCTAGCCCAGATGAACTGCATCCTCTGAAAAGGGACCACAAATATTCCTATTTTCAAAAGAAGGCATGAGAACAGATTCTGAATATTATAGGCCAGTTAGCTTGACTTTGATTCCTGGGAATATTCTAGAATAGATCATTAAAAAATGATAGTAAACATTTAGAGAAAGAAGAAGTGATTTCACAGAGCCAGCATGGCCTCATCAAGATTAGGTCACGCTAGACAAACCTCATTTTTTTTCTGACAGATAACTAAGAAGAAGAGAATTCTTTAGATATACTTTACATAGTTTTTTTTTTTTAAAGCAAGGTTCTTGATAAAGTTTCTCTTAAAATTCTTGTGGAGAAAATGAAGAGATAATTATTACATGATATTATAATTAGAGGGATTAAGAACTAGTGGCAAGGCCAGACTCCAAGAGTAGTTACTGTTAAAGATTCATTGCCAACATGGCAGCAGGTCTGCAGTGGAAGTCTCCAGGAATCTATGCTTGGGTCTTACACAGATCAATATTTTTATCAATGATTTGAATAAAGGCATAAATGGCATGCTGATGAAATTTGTAGATGACACAAAGTTGGAAGGGATGGCTGACACACTGGATAAGTGTCAGAATCTAAAAGGATTAAGGATTAAGAGCTTTGGGCTAAGTCTCATAAGATGTAATTTATAATTTTCCATGTCATAAATATTTAATTTTTCATCAAAATTATATCAGAATGTATTATTTCAGTTATATAAAAATAACATAATATTTCTTTAAAGACAATGTTATTATTTTTAAGTAAGAATGAAGATAGGGAGGAGCCAAGATGGCAGAGTAGCACATATTCTTAGCTCTTACCCCACAGCCCATAAAATACCTGTAAAGAAGAACTCTCAACCAAGTCTAGAGCAGCAGAAGCCACAGAACAATGGAGTGGAGGAGATTTCTGTTCCAGATAGACCTGAAAAACTGATGGGAAAGGTCTAGGGCACACCGGACCCAGAGCAGAGCCCAGCCCTGCTTTGGCCATGCAGCACTGAAAGGAGCAGATCTGAGCAGGCTTCAGGGACAGAATCTCTAGTGGCAACGCAGGTCCCTCAACCCACAGGCACCAAAGGTCAGTGAAAGGGTCTTTTCGGCTGGCCAAGAGGGGAGCAGGGTGTCCCCATAACTCAGGCCCCCCCTCAGGAGGCAGCAGTAGAGGCGGCAGTAAACAAGGGCTCCCAAAGCAGGCAGTAGCGCCCATCCATTGTTGAAGGTCTCATCGTAAACCCCCTGAGGGAACTGAGCCCCATGTGGCGACCCTGCCCCCACCAGAGCAGCTGAACTTAATCTCACACTGAATAGCAGCCCGGCCCCTGCTGAAAACCTCTGAGCCTTGGGAGCAGCTCATTTGAATCTCAGCCCCCAAGTGCTGGCTTGGTGGAATTGGAGGCGAGGTGGTTGTGGAGAGGAAACTCAGAAGTCAAGTAACTGGTTGGGAAAATGTCCAAAAAAGGGAAAAAAAAATAAGATCATAGAAGGTTACTTTTTTGGGGAACAGGTGTCTCCCCCCATCCTTTCAGATGAGGAAGAACAAGGCATACTGTAAGAGGAAGTCAAGGCCCTTGCCTCCAAAGAGAATTTAAATTGGGCTCAGGCAATAGAAGACCTTAAAAAACAAGTTAGCAGCTTACTAAAGGAGAACCAAAAAAATGCTGAGGAAAATACCAGCTTTAAAAAGAGGCTAACTCAATTGGAAAAAGAGGTCCAAAAAGCCAGGGAGGAGAAGGAAGTTTTAAAAAGTAGAATTAGCCAAATGGAGGAGAAGTTTCAAAAGCTAACTGAGAAAAATAATTCGTTGAAAGAGAGAATTGAGTTCAGGGGAAACGAATGACTTCAAGTTAAACCAAGCACTTAGTAAACAAAACCAAAAATTTGAAAAAATAGAAGATAATGTGAAAAAAAAACTCACTGGAAAAACAACTGACCTGGAAAATAGATCCAGGAGAAATAATTTAAAAATTATAGGACTACCTGAAAGCCATGATCAAAAAAAGAGCCTAGACATTATCTTCCATGAAATTATCAAGGAAAACTGCCCTGATGTTATAGAATCAGAGGGCAAAATGGATATTGAAAGAATTCATCGATCACCTCCTGAAAGAAACACAAACAGAGAAACTCCTAGGAATATTGTGGCCAAATTTCAGAGTTCCCAGATCAAGGAGAAAATACTGCAAGCAGCTAGAAAGAAACAATTTGAGTACTGTGGAAATACAGTCAGGATAACACAGGATCTGGCAGCTTCAACATTAAGGGATCAAAGGGCTTGGAGTGGGATATTTCAGAAGTCAAAGCAACTGGGATTGAAACCAAGAATCACCTGCCCAGCAAATCTGCATATAATACTTCAAGGGAAAAAATAGTCATTCAGTGATATAGATGACTTTCAAGAATTCATGCTGAGGAAAAGACCAGACCTGTATTTAAAAATTTGACTTCCCAAGACAGGAATCAAAAGAAGCATGAAAAGGTAAACAGAAAAGAAAAATCATAAAAGACTCTCCAAAGCTGAACTGTTTACATTACTACATGGAAAGAAAATTATTTTTAACTCTTGAATCTTTTCTCAGTATTTGGGTAGTTGGAGAGATTATACATACACACACACACACACACACACACACACACACATAAATAGATAGAGAGTACAGGATGTGTTATATCAGAAGAGATATCCACACACACACACACACACACACACACACACACACACACACACAAAATAAAATAAAATAAAAATTAAGGGGCGAAGGAGGAAAATTCCGGGAAGAGAAAGGGAGTAATGGAATGGGGCAGGCTATAACTCATAAAAGAGAGAAGAAAAATCTTACTCAATGGAGGAGATAAGGGAGAAGGGGAGAGGGCGAAAATGAAGCTACTCTCCCCATGTGTGGCTGAAGGAGGGAATAACATGCTCACTAAATTTGATATGAAAATTTATATCACACCACAGGAAAATAGGAGAGGAGGCGACAAGCGGAGTGAGGGGAATGTTAGAAGGGAGGGCAAATGGGAGAAGGGAATCATTAGAAGTAAACACTTTCGAGAAGGGACAAGGTCAATTGTAGGGGGGAAAAATAAGGGAGGATAGGGGGCAATATAATTAGTATTACACAACATGATTATTATGGAGGTCTTTTGCAAAACAACATATATTTAGTCTATATTGAATTGCTTGCCTTCTTGGTGGGGCTGGGGAGGGGGGGGGAGGGAGAGAAGTTGGAATTCAAAGTATTAGAAATGAATGTTCATAATTTTTATTGCATATAATCAGGAAATAAGAACTACAGGGATAGGGGTATGGAAATTTATCTTGCCTTGCAAGAAAAGAGAGAAGATGGGGATAGGAGAGGGGTGGGGTATGATGGAAGGGAGGGTACATTGAGGGAAGAAGTAATCAGAATGCAAGGTATTAGGAAGTGGGGTGAAGGAGAGTGATGGGGAGAAAAATTGGACATGTTACAAAGTGAAGTAAAAGCAATTAGTATTAAAACAACAGACTGAATTAATTACTGAAAATAAATCAATGACATCTTTAGTTTGGAGAAAAGAATTTCAGTCTAAATTTCCTAGAGGAAGGTAACCTCAGGTAAAATTTGCCATTGATGGAAAAGTCAAGGTTTTAATGGTAAATTAGATTTTATGATTGCCATTTAATCAGGAACTAGAACATGTATAGAAAGGCATGTAAGCCACTTAAGACTTGCCTAAAAGATGTTCCTTAGCCAAAGTGAAATTATAACCATATTTGAAACCTAGTTATTGGAACTTGCCATTTTTAGATGCTATGGGACTATCAAGTAACTGTTCTTCTGAGTCTAACTCCAGGTATGGGTAGCAAGAAAGGTGATCTGAGCCTCCAGTCCATGATGCCAGTAAGCTGATGAGATGCTGGTATGAACTGCATAGGTGATCTCAAGGGAAGGGTGGAAGAGTGGCTGTTCAGCATGGGCTGAGGTGGGATTCTCCTGACTCAATTTCCCCACTGACACCTGGCAGACTTTAAGCTGAATGGAAATGGATAATCTAATACTACCTGGAATTGACATGAAGTTGGGGAGATATTGTATCCCTGCAATGCCTTTACTATTGGTGGCAATTTCCTATAGTCAAAAGGTTTGTAAGCTTAATACCAGATCTATTCAATTATAGACTATGGGTAGGGGAACATCTGAGGCTGTCTAAAATTAAGCTGTTAGGCATAGGACTTTAGACCAACAATATGAAGTTAAGGTCCTTTAATTCTTAGTAATACTGTGGAGACAATTAGGTCAAAAGCTTGTGAAGTTAGCAACATAAATATTATTTGTGTCTCAGTTGGTTAATGTTTAAAAAGAAAATTCTTTTGTGGCCCATATTGTAAATGCTTTAAAAAGATGTATCACGACCAAAAGTTTGAATTGCTTTATCTGTTATAAATTGTGTTAAAAATAAAAGAAAAATTAAAAAAAGAATGAAGATAGAAAATTTTTGGGGAGATAAGTCTCAATGACAAGATTCCCATAGCAGCTAGCAGCATTGACTTCACTCCCTGGATACTGACATTTTTTCCCCAAATGCATTTTTCTTTCCATCTTGATATAACTTTCTCCTTTCCATGAACAGGCATGGCCAGAAGGATTCACTCCTGCGCTTCCAGTACACATGCAACTGCCAATCAATTAACAGCTTATTAATCTATAAGATGAAATTTAATAGGAAAAAAATAATCTCTTATACTTGGGTGCAAAAAATCAACTTCTCAAGCATGAAGTGGAGCTTCTTGACTTGAGAGGCACTGGACACAGGATACAGATTGAGACTTTTTTTTGACATTTGTTTTGCTTGACTGTATATTTTTCTTCTTTTCTTCATTTGTGGGATGGGGAGGTGAGAGGGAAAGAAAGTAAGATTTTTGTTAACTGAAAAAAATTAAATTAAAACAATAAGGCAGGGAAAGCATGGTAAGAAAGTAGTTGTTCTGAAAAAGGTCTGGGAATTTTACTAGACTGAAAGCTCAATGAATCAGAAGTATAATATAATAGCCAAAAAATCCTCCAAAACCCCAAAACAGTGATCTTGGCCTGCACTAAGAGGGACAGAGCTTCTAGGACAAGGGAGGTGATTGTCTCATTTTACTCTGCCCTTATCAGAGTATTGTGTTCAGTTCTAGGTTTCATGGTTTGAGAAACATGCTGATAAACTAGATAAGAGTGCCCAGAGGAGGGCAACCTGGATGATGAAGCACTGTTAGTCCATATCATACATGGATTAGTTAAAGAAGCTGGGGAGGTGTATCATGGAAAAGAGAAGACTTGGCTGGGGACTATGATAGTTGTCTGCAAGTCTCTGAAGGGATGTCATATTAAGGAGAATTAGACCAGCTCTGTTTGTCCCCAGACAGCAGAACCAGAAGCAAAGGGTAGAAATTGCGAAGAAGAAAATCTTTGTAATAATTAGAGCTGTCCAAAAGTGTCATGGTTGCCTCTGGAGGTACTGGTTTCCACTTGTTGGAGGTCTTTGAGCAGGGGCCATACAACTATTTGTTGGGTACCTTATAATGAGGGTTCTGGATACATACGAGTGGGACTAGATGGAAGCTAGAGTCCCTTCCAACTCTCAAGTTCTCTGATTTTGTCAATTACCTTTGGGACTAGATGTCCCCTGTGCTCCTTTCTAATGTGGAGATTTTATAATTTCTCTTGGCAAAAATCACATACAATCTGTACTTATTTAGTTTAAAACTAACTTAATTCTCTCCCTTCTAGGCACTGGCATTTCTTGGCTATAAAGAAATCTCCTCTTTTAGGGTGTTCTCCTTTAGGCTTATGCCCAACAAAAAGAGAGAATACAGTACCTGTCTCCACGTGCCAGTCAAAGAAAGGTTCCAGCAGTGCATATGTTGTATATATGAATGTGGTCTTGATGTATACATGTTGTACACATGTATATGTCTTGGTTATTATCTGCTCCCTAGAACTATATAATCCTAGTTAAACCCACTCTCCCACCCCCAAAGGTGATAACTGGGATTGATGATTTTATTTATCCAATGTTTCAAAGTTTGCAAAACATTTTTGTAGGCAAAAAATCTGTTTTGATGATGAGTCATTGTGTGTATTCCAATATACCACATCCCACCATGGTCTGGAGAAAAAAAACCAGATATATGATGGAGGGAAAAAGATCAAGATGAAAAATATGTCCCCCACAGGAAAGATATCAGCAAAATCTTCCAGCAACCATAAATGTCAGCTAAGAGGCCAAAAAGGATGTTAAAAAATGTAGCCAGAAAACACTTGAAGGTATACTATGTCATTAAATCTTCCACCCAGTGATGCAAATACGATAAACGTTTTCACCAGTTAACAGATAAGGAAACTGAGGATTGGAGAGAATATGTGGCATTCTTAAAAGTCAAATAGTAAATATAAGAGGTTGGATCTGAACCCAGGCCTTCTTGCCTGAAAGTCCAGTGCTCTCTCTGCTGGGCCATGCTGCCACAACACTTGTTCCTGTGATCTAACTACAATATAAAGTTAGTCCTTAATTTGTACACTGGAGTCTTACTATTACATTTTGTTTTAGAATGGATGTCAGTAAAAAAGGGTTTATCTTGGACTCCATGTAGGGTATTTTACCAGCTTCTCTATCTTTGTCACCTAAGTGGTTTCACTACAAATCAATCCTAAGGCAGAGAGCCAGAGGACAAGATCTCAGGATGTTATTTCTCTTGCTAAAAGTTCATTGAGAAAATCAAAATAATTTCACAATACCTTTACAGTTGTGTTTTTCTCAAATTTGAAAGCTTTGGTCTGTCCATTCTCTAAATATACCTTGAGAACATTGGGCATGCAGAGCAGAGCATTCCCCTGAAAAACAAAATCATTAATTAGAAATCAATGGACAGGAAAAGAGACTCTCTGTTTCTTAATATTATGAAATTTTCAATCAGGTGGACATCTAAAAAACATACAATGACTCCAGGTATTTAAAGCTTGAAAGCCTACGTGCCATATACTGTGATAAATGGGGGAAAAGGAAAGGTAACCTTTTATTTTTTTAACATTTAAGGAACTCTTAAAGTGAAATATAATCAGATAAAAATGAGTCACGTAATAGTCAGATTCTAATTCACTGTAATATTGCTTTCTGCATCATTTATTAATCATTGTCTGTCATATTTGACTATTATTTTGGTTTTTAGTATTGTTTTGCGTGGGTACTTCATAAAAGACAATCTTTGGCTTCCTCAAGATTGTTGCTTTTTTTAAAAAAAATTATCTTATTTGTATTATAGACTTGAAAAATATCAAAAAACATGAACATTTCTATTTACAAACAGCAGAAAAGAAGAATTGTATATGATATCACAAATATACCTTATGTATAGTTATTTAAATATACATACATATACATGTACATATGCATACAAATACGCATATGTATATGATTTAACACAGTTTTACCAAAACTGGGCTGATTATGTGTGTTTTGATCCTCCTTTGGCTTTCCATGTATTAAAAAAAATGTTTCATTGATGTTCTTTGCCTTCTTTTAGACTACCATATTCTGAGACTTTCTCTCCTTAAAAGTAGTTGCAGCATAGTCTTGTATCACTGTGTTTGTTTCTTTGATACTTAAAAGATTATCTCTTTCTGGTTGCTTTCAGTGTATTTTTTTTTATATGGATACTGGATATTGGCTATGACAAATTTTGTCAGTGTAATCCTATCACAGTCAAAGAGACATGAACTTATTTACCTTAAATTGATTATTGCTGTTTTTAAAAGATTGGGATAAAGAGAGCCTACATTTTATACTTAAGGCAGACTTGTGAAAAGCTAGGTAGTAATTTCATAGTGCTAATGAGGGGTTATTTTTTGACTGCTGAGATTCTTAAAGTAAGGCAATATTAGTATTCTTTCGGGAGACTATCAATGCTTAGGGCTATTTTAATTCTGAATGAGAACTCATCAATGACTGATATTTAGGTTGGGTGAACATATAACTTTCAATCCCATCAAGCTTTAATAACTCATGGAAATTATCTTGGAGCTTCACTAAATAATAGTGGAGGAGTAGATTGGACATGGTAACCTGCATTACTGTACCTACAATCTAAATTATTCTCCCTCTATACAATGATTGCAGAACTCAGAAAATACACAGAGAAGAGGCAAAGGAGATTCAGAAGGGAAAACACACAAGTAGACCAGTTTTAGAAAAAACTGTTAAATTTAACATATACTTTAAAATATAGCTGTACATGGTACCATATACAGTGTTCTTTTTCAGTTCTTTGCAAACAGTAACATTCATATTTGTTGATATTTTTCAAATTTATAATACAAATAAGAAAAAAATTTAAACTAAAAAATAGTTTGGTCATCAAATTTCTATGAATTGATACAGAGTATAGGGAGCAGAACTAGGAGAACAAGTTACATAATTATAACAACATTTTTAGAGAAAAATAACTTTGAAAGCCTTTAGATCTTTGATAACGCATCGAATGATGAATCATGACATCCACCTCTTGGCAGAGGTTAAAAGGATAAAATTTAATTCAATTTAGTTCAATTCAATAAACATTTATTAAGTGCCTACTATGTACCAGGCACTGTGTTAAGCACTAGTTTTAAATTCTAAATTTAAAATGAAGACAGACATTTTTGGATATAACTATGTGGGAATTTGTTTTGTGGGACCATGCATTCTCATAAACTTGAGAGTTTTGTTTTCCACTTTGAAAATTGTTCATTTGGCCAGGATAGGGGAATGGATGCAGTGTAAGAGAGAGAAAATTTAATTAATAACCCCCCCCCCCCCCCGCAAAGTAGTCTTTTCCCAATCTCTTTAAAAGTACCCATGTTTCCAGCTTCTTTTGACTTCCTTCATAACTTATTTTGCTAAATACGGATTCTTTTCTCAGCAAATCAATACTCTCACAACCCCTTCTCATACTTCAGGTTCTGTTACTTAAGAATCTTCCCTTAATTCGGCAATAAATGAGTAAAAGTAGTCAGAAGGCTTCTACCTGAGAACAAACATAGATTCTAACTGCAAAGCTTTAAGATAAAAACCACAAATTACTAACTTGTGTATTATTAACCCCAAATGCCTAGCATAATGCCTAGATCTCCTAAAGTGATTTTATATTAAGCATATTATAAAAATGTCAGCACAAGTTCTACTACAGTTTTGCATTCTCCTATGTGCTAATGGGGCTTATGGATATCTATATTAACATGTGAAAGCATTGAATAAAATAATGATAATGGCTGAAATGTCTAGGACGATTCATTGCAATCTCAATAGGTTAATGGTTACAGACCTGAGAATGACCATTCACAAGTACTTCTTCAGCAAAGTGCACCTTAACAGGATTGGTCTTTAGCCTGGCTCTCTTCTCTTCAGTTAGAAAAGAGGACTTAGGGACACCCTGTGGAATAACATATGAAGAATTATAAAACTGATCTCTGGAATGATGGTTGTAATGACCAACAGAGTTATTTTTCAAATTATTAAAATTAATTTTCTTCACAAACACTGAAAATTTAAATAATACACACAGGAGAAGATATACCTCATTCAGATATAGTTCTAAAACTATATCTGGGACTCCCTCTACATTGTGGAAATACAGAGAGTCAAATGCCACCATGCCCTCATCTTTTTCCTTCAGGGAATATTTCCTCAAGGCCTTGAGGGTGGTGAAAATCTAGTAAAAGGCATTGCAGTTAGTCAGCTTTGATTTCCAAGTCCAGCTCCAGACCATTCATACCTTGGGAAAGTCAGGGCTTTCAGTACTACATGGAAGGAAGGAAGGAAAGAAGGAAGGAAGGAAGGAAGGAAGGAAGGAAGGAAGGAAGGAAGGAAGGAAGGAAGGAAGGAAGGAAGGAAGGAAGGGAGGGAGGGAGGGAGGGAGGGAGGGGAGGAAGAAAGGAAGGAAGGAAGGAAGGAAGGAAGGAAGGAAGGAAGGAAGGAAGGAAGGAAGGAAGGGAGGGAGGGAGGGAGGGGAGGAAGAAAGGAAGGAAGGAAGGAAGGGAGGGAGGGAGGGAGGGAGGGAGGAAGGAAGGAAGGAAGGAAGGAAGGAAGGAAGGAAGGAAGGAAGGGAGGGAGGGAGGGGAGGAAGGAAGGAAGGAAGGAAGGAAGGAAGGAAGGAAGGAAGGAAGGAAGGAAGGAAGGAAGGAAGGAAGGAAGGAAGGATGGGAAGAAGACAAGCAGGAAAGAGGGAGGAAGGAAAGGAGTGAGGGAGAGAGGGAAGGAAGGCAGGAAGGAAGGAATGAAGTACCTACTATATGTCAGACACTGTGCTAAGCACTTTACAAATATTATCTCATCTGATACTCACGACAACCCTGGGAGGTAGGTACTATTATTATCCCCATTTTGAAGAAACTGAGACAGGCAGAGGTCAAGTGACTTGCCCAAGTTTACACAGCTAGTAAGTGGCTGAGGGAGTATCTGCACTTGGGTCTTGACTCCAGGCCCACTGTATCACCTAGCTGCCACTAAGTCAGGCTCTCTCTATACAGACAGATAAATGATCCAGAAAGTTGTTAAGGGAAACTGTGGGCTATGATGTTATACAATCCTTTCACCCTCTTTGGTTCAATGCTTTCATCAGGAAAAAAATCCTCCATCTCCTGCTTCTGTAGTCCTGGGACTTTTGGAACCAGTCTAGAGAAATTTCCTTTCTTCTCCAATTTTGACTGCATTGTGTTCTCAGTCTTGAGATTTGGTGGTGGTAGAAGTGATTTAATATCAATACCTATGTTGGCTCCCTTTGTTATCTCCCCATGTCTACTGTGCACTGATCAGACCTAGCACAGAGTACTACACTCAAGTCTGGTACTACGAGTTCACAAGGACACTGACAGGCTGAAGAACAAGCAGAGGAGGGCAGTCAGGACCATGAAGAGTCTTGAAATAATGACGCAGAAGGACCAGTTAAAGAAACTAGGAATGTTGGGCCTGGAGCAGAGAAGATTTGAAAGGGTAGAGGAAGAGAAGAAGGCATGATAAGTGATAACTATATGAAGGATTGCCAAGGGGAAGAGGATGTAGGGTTCATTGTACATAGGGTTCATTGTCTATTACTCAGGCATGGTCACTGGCCCATAGCTTAAAAATTACAGGTCCCTAGAATGATTTCAGCATAAATCTATATCTGAAACAGAAACTAGGAAGGTAGATAAAGAATGTTTTATAAATTTATTGCATAGAGACTGAGAAGTTTAATGGGTTTCAGATTAATGAACCCTAGTGATTTTCTTAAAGGAAAATAATTGGAATGTACTGGACATGGTGAGAACTCACCAATATCACCAAAAATTGTATTTATTATATTTTAACATACGGGAAAGGACGCGTTACTGATTAAAAAACAAAGAAAATAATCTCAACAAAAACAGACTGAAAGCCAAATACATCAACCAAAGGGGAGGGATGGTGAAAGCACACTCATTCTTCCACCACAGCAAACAAAGGAGGGAGCTACATTTTCTCAGTACTTCTTTAGGCCAAACTTCTTGACCTTTGTAATGGCAGATTTTTTTTTCATCCTTTCCATTTGCATATAGTGCTTATCATGCCACTAAATTGCTAAGGACTTTGAAGAAAGGAAAGTAAGACAGTGTCTAATGCAAATAAGGAGAAAAAGCATAGATTTCTATTGCCTCTTCCATCTTTCTAAAGGTAAGATAACAATCATATGTTACTATCAGCCAGATGATGCAGTGGATAGAGGACTGGACCTGGAGTCAGGAAGACCTGAGTCTAAATCCAGTCTCATATATTTACTAACCGTGAGACCCTGTACAAGTCATTTAACCTCTGCCTGTCTCAAGTTTCCTCATCTGCAAAGTGGGGATAATAATAGCACCTATCTCCCAGGGTTGCTTTGAGGATCAAATGAGACAGTATTGGCAAAGTGTTTTCAAACCTTCAAGAGATATGTAAATGTTAGTTATCACTGCCAGTCTCTCCCTAGTAATAATCTTCCACTATGTATTCACCTACTGCTGCCGAAGTTTCTGAACTTAGTCCCCCTCTCCTTGGGAAAGAAACGTAGAATTGAGCATTCAGCTCCATTCCCTTTTAAGGAATGGAAACATCCTTTGATTTAAACTAAGGGGCTTTACTGTTGCTTAGTAGCATCTGAGTCTTCGGAGTTTTCTTAGCAGAGACACCGGAGTGGTTTGCCATCTACTTCCACCAGCTCATTTTACAGATGAGCAAACTGAGGCAAAGAGGGTGAAGTGACTTGCCCAGGGTCACACAGCTAGTAAATGTCTCGGGATCCAAATTCAGGAAAATGAGTCTTCCTGACTCCAGGCCCAGTGCTCTATTCATTGAGCCCCGCTAGCTACCAGCACTTAAAGGACTTCAGTACTGTCATTAGAAGCTTCTTTCCCCTGGAAAGGCCTTAAGTCAGTGCCAGGCGTAGTGTGGCGGTGGTAACCAAAACCAATAGTGAATGCATGGTGAGGAGGGCCAGCTAATGCAAGAGACGAGAGGAGAGAATAATGACACTAATATGAGTCGTAATAGTTGTTTATAGAGTACTTCAAGCTTTACAAAACATTTTGGAGGCACAACCTCATTTGAGCCTCCTGATAACCCTGTACGGTGGGTACTGCAGCTCCTCTTTATAGAAGAAAAAATTGTGGTTGAGAGAGATGAGCACTGTTCACATGCAGCTAGGTGGCACGGTAGGTAGAGTGTTGAGCCTGAGTTACTGGTGACATGAACATTTGATGACATGATCTCATCTGAGCCTCACGAGTATGTGAGGTGAGTGCTATGGTTATTATTTTACGAATGAAGAAACTGAGACCCAGAGTGCTTTAATAAACTTGCTTGGAGTGATAGGGCTATGTCAGGTTGGCAAACCAACGACCAAAGAGTTACGGAGGTTGTGCCACCTCTGTTAACTCTAAAAATATCAAAGAGCTCACACAGGTCATCACAACAATAGCTAACTCAGAGAAATAAAATAAAATAAAAACAAAATTTTAAAAATAGGGCCAACAGCAGCCACAAGCAAAACGTCTTCTTTATTCCATTAGAGGAGGGAAACTAGACACGTGCCCATGAGCTGAATTCCTGACAATGAGGCAAGTTTGATTCATAGCAGGACTTCATGGCCATGGGTGACACAGTGGCTTGTTTGGGCTCAAGAACTAACTGGGGCTGGTGCAGAAACAATTTTGGGATTTGCTGTGGCTGAGATCATCCAGAGGGTGTGCACAAAGGACTGTTGTTACGCCAAGCTCAGGGCACAGCCTGCTTGCTGGGTCTTAGCTTTGGAAAAGAGGGTGTCTCCTAATAGTAAAAAGAGAGGGGTGGTCTTGGCATGGAAATCCTGACAGGCAGTATTCAGAAAAGCAGGTACTCTGATTTCAAATCCGATATGGCTAACATGCCTCTCTATTTTGACTTGTTTCCTAAAGGCCAAATAACACTAGCTCCTTCAACTGTTCCTTACAGAACATGGATTCCTGACCTTCAATTCTCCCCATTATCCTATGAATGCCCTACAGTTTGTCAGTATCCTTCTTTAATTGAGGTGCCCAGAAATGAAAGAATACTCTGATGTCATTTGACCACTGAGACTATGGTGGGCTCTTATCTCCTGTGATCAGGACATCTTTCTTCTATTAATGTCACCAAAGGTTGCATTAGATTTTCTTTTGTGTTTCAGTAGTACCACACAATTAGATTATTAAGTTTGTGGTCAACAAAAACCCCTATAATTTTTCCACATGAAATTCTTCCTTCCTCCAACTGCCACTGATGTACTTAACCAAAATGCAGAACTATTAGTTGTGTGAATATTTTGTTGTTCAGTCATTTCAGTCATGTCTGATTCTCTGTGAGTCCATTTGGGGTTTTCTTGGAAGAGGTGCTGGAGTGGTTTTCTATTTCCTTCTCCAGATCATTTTACAGATGAGGAAACTGAGGCAAAGAGGTTAAGGAATTGCCCAGGGTCACACAGCTAGTAAGTGTCTGAGGCCAGATTCAATCAGACTATTGCTTAAATCCCACCACTGGCCCTAGTTGAGTGACTATGAGTTTTTGAGTGGGCGTGACTTTATATACTTTGTGAAATGGTCAGTCATCACCAAAATTAACTTGTGTTCTTAGTATCCATTTACAGAGATAGAAAGTCAATGAAGATAATTTCTAAAAGTTTACTAGTGACTTTGTTGCTAAACTGTTTTCCAATTGTATCTGACTCTTTGTGGCCCCTTTTGGGGTTTTCTTGGCAAAGATGTGGTTTGCCATTTCCTTCTCCATCTCATTTTACAAACGAGGAAATTGAGGTAAATACAGTTAAATGACTTGCCCAAGGTCACATAGCTAGTAAGTGTTTGAGGTCACATTTGAATTCAGGACTCCAGGCTCAGCACACTATCCATTGTGCCACCTAGCAGCAATGCTAGCGATTCCATTCTCTAGATATGCAGCATAAGTCAGTAGTACCTTTCCTTGTACAAAATGACCACAACTGCCATACATCATAGTAGCTATGAGATGTCACATACATTTCTAGCTATCTTGGGCCAAAAAAAGCCTATTTCTTAGTAGTCCTAGAACCCTCTCTTGACTCATATGTCCAAAGTCATCATGTAAAGATTTTGCAACATACCCTGGTTAGCACCAATCACTTGGTGGTACTAAGTATGGGACCAGTGACAGTCCAATACAGTCTTCTGTTACTCAATCCCACCCTCTTATTGTGTACAACATTGTGTACAACTTTTAGGTTCTGCAACTTGAATCCTTTGGCATCGCTGCTATTCTTGACATCTTTCAGTCCTGCATCAGCCATTTATTCTAATTCTCAGTCACACAGAGAAAACTGAGATAGAAAAGGTTGGTACCATGAAACAAGGTCCATGTATAATGCCTGCTGTCTGGTAGAAGTCCCAACTTCTCAGCTGTACTGCCATTTATTCATAACCCAGCTTCCTAGGTATCATGTAGATATGGGATCTTTGATAGAGGGCATCTACATCCACCTTAGTTATCTCTAGTTGACAACATATGCTTAATTGGCTAATATTGCTACATATCTATGGGAAGTGGCATCCAAAATGGCACTGATCAGAATGTCAGTGAATTGTTAGTTTATACTTATAACTTGACTCCATACTCATGGTTTTTATACCAATGGATAAGTCAATGTTGATATGGTGTATCATATCCCATAAAGAGGGATCATGCCTCATTCTTCTATGATCTCCACTAACACCAAGAATCCATAGGACTCAATACATTTGTTGATTGATCTTATGAAAAGCAATTAATGTCCAAACAGCATTCACTATCTGTAATTTGCCTTCTCTCCCATTCTCAGGTAGGTTTCCCATTCAGTAGGTATTAAGGGTTTCTAGGTGTTCAAGTCTCATCTCAACAAACATGATAAAGAAATTTACCGAAGTACATCGAGCAACAGTGATGGAGAGAGAATCTTCTGTTTCCCTAAAAAAGAGACAAATACATTTAGCTGTTTCAGGTGAAGGGAGGGAGGAAAATAGCTTTGGTCAGAGGATAAAATGGTGTATATCATTATAAAGAAACCTCTCTTTTCAATTTGTCTTATTAAAACTTAGGAGTAAGTCAGGTTAGGTTTAAAAAGTACCTCAGACTATACCAGGCATGTTCTTTCCCACTACCAAAATAATGTGATCTCTAGGACATCATAGACACAAGCCATAGACACTTGAGGCATGGTTTACTCAGTAATTAGAGCACTGAACTTAGGAAGGGAAGAAACAAGCACTTATTAAGCACGCACTATGTGCCAAGTACCATGCTAAGCTCTTCACAAATATCCCAGCTGATAGGACAATCCTGTGAGGTAGGTGTTATTATTATCCCCATTTTACAGCTGAAGAGACTGAGACCTAGGGATGTTAAGTGTCTTGCTCATGGTCACAGAGCTAGTAAGTATCTGAGGCTGAATCTGAAGTCAAATCTTTCTAACTCCAGGACCATCACTCTATCTATTGCACCACCAGCTGTCTCTATCTGACTCCTGGACTTGGAGAAAAAAGGAAAATGTTGACATCAGCAGTTCTCAAAGTTTCTGGTCTCAGGACCCCTTTCTTCACTCCTAAAATTTATTGAAAACCTGTAAGAGTTTTTGTTTCTGTAAGTTCTATCTATGGATATTTACCACATTACAAATTAAAATGTTTATATTATTATAATAGTTTTGACCTCACTGATACCCTGAAAGGGTCTTGGGAATCCTGGAGGGTCCTTCAATAAGGAAACTGAAGCAAACAGGGTTAAGTGACTTGCCTAGGGTCACGCAGCTAGTAAGTCTCCAAGACCACATTTGACCTCAGGAAGATGTCTTCCTGACTCCAGGCCCAATGCTGTACACACTGCACCACCTAGCTGCCTTTGTTCGTTGGAGGGAGTAGTCATGTTGGTGAAATAACTGGTTCAATAAAGCCTCCAAATAAGTTTTGGAAGAATTTGGTTGTTGTTTTTTTTTTATCAATTGCAAAAAACACCTTGGCTCTCCATGTACCTAGAAAGGAGATCAGTAACTAAACTCTTGGAACTCTCCCATGTGGTAACCTGCCAGAGATCCTATGGATCACTCAGGCTTATAAAGCTATTTGAGGTAAGGTGGGGTATGTGTGTGTGGGAAGCAAAGACAGAGGATACACTCTAGACCTGTAGCTTCCTCAATGCGGGAATTCTCATCGAGAAAACTCCTTTTCCTTTGCAAACTGTCTGTCCCCTGTTCTTTGAGTTGTTTGGGGACAACTCTGTACAACTAAATGACTTGCCGATCACAAAGCCAGTAAGTGTCAGGGGTAAGACAATGCATCACATAAGCATTCTCTTCTCTTGATTTTTTGCTTATTTCCCATTAGGTTTTTGTAGATAGCGTTAAGAAGTTTTAAGAACAATGAGGTAAAAGCAACAATGAGGCAAATTTGACTCATAGCAGGACTTCATGGTCAGAACATGGGTCCCATAGTGGCTTGTTTGAGCTCAGGACCTGACTGGGGCTGGTGCAGAAACAATTTTGGGATTTGGTGTGGCTGAGATCATCCAGAGGATGAGCACAAAGGATTGTTGTTATGCTAAGCTCAGAGCACAGCTGGCTTGCTGAGTCTTAGCTCTGGAAAAGAGGGTGTCTCCTAATAGTAAAAAGAGAGAGATGGTCTTGGCATGGAAATCCTGACAGGCAGTATTCAGAAAAGCAGGAATTGAATTCATGTACTCTGATTATATATTAAAATGCAAATTAAGCTTTCAAATGGGGACATGAGTATATTTTTTTTGGAGAACTGGTTGTTAAACATTTATCAGCACAACCCTCCCTGACTTGAGGGCAGAAGCCCATTTTATGTCTTTTATTTACAAAGATAAAAACTGAACAGTCCCTGTTCTTAAATTATATTCTAATGGAATGTACTTTCCATTTCTTAAGTGATAGGACTTAACAGAAGTTCTAGTAAGAGGGCCAGGTGGAAAAGTTGATTTCTGGAGGGATTATTACGCTTACTGTGTATAACTGAAATTATAAAAATAAACTCATTCTGTTTTAACAAAAGAAAGAAAATTGTGTTCCTTTTGCACTGATCTTGATTTCTCTCAGAGCAAGAAAGACTTCTTTTAAGGCTCAGTTAATCTGTATCTGCATCAATACCTCCATCTACATTGTTAATATGAAACATAGAATTCTTTACCTTAAAATATCAAGTGCTTGTTCATAGGAAAGATCTTCCACAGACTGATTGTTCATTCGGAGGATCTGATCACCTGGCAGAAGTTTCCCATCAGCTGTACTTCCTAATAGACATAAAAATTAGTAGCTGTCTGCTTCTTATAATGCAGCTTTCATGGTACTGTATTTGAACTGGCCAGGTGATGCTAAGGCTCTGGACCTGAGGCTAGGACCTCCCTCTTATTCTGTCCTGAATTTGTGTAGGTTTTGATTTTCTTATTCGCAAAATGAGGAAGAATACAGACAAAGTGGTACAGTTTTGAAAATAACATACCTCCAATTTGGGATTTTCTTTTCTGTGACTATATAAATGTTATAAGGGCTTTATTTCTTTTCTATTTTTTTTTACCTTAATAACACTTCATTTTCAATGACATGTGAAAACCATTTTTAACATTCATTTTTAAAGACTGTGAGTTCCAAATTCATTCCCTCCCTTCTCCCTCCTCCCTTCCTGAGATGGCAAATTGATATACATGTGTAATCATGCAAAATATATTTCCATATTAGTCATTTTGTGAAAAAAGATACAGCCCACCAAAATAAACCCATGAAAAACAGAGTGAAAAATAGGATGCTTCAATCTGTACTGAGCCTCCATCAGGTCTTTCTCTGGATGTGGATAGCATTTGTTTCTTTTTCAATGGGAGGAAGAAGAGAAAGCAGATTTAGGTTAATTAAAAAATTAAATTAAGTTTTTAAAATGATTATCTATTAAAATGTTTTAAAATAAATTCTTGTCAAATAGAAGAAAAACATGTTAAATTTGTTGTGCACTTGGAGGGAGAAGCACAGTGCAGATTCACATATTTTCACATATGGTGCAAATTCACAGATTTCTGTCCTGCTTCATATGTGAAATGTTCATCTTGTTAGGTGTTTGTTCAATTCAGAAGAAAAATAAATTCTAATTCTCCCTCCTCCCCCCACCTTCCCCAATAGGAAGAAAACCTTTTGCTACACAACAACTAGAATATGAATTTCTAGGTAAGGAATTCTTAACCTGGGGATTCATGAGTAGAATTCAGGAAGTCTGTGAAATTGGATGGGTAAAAATTATACTTTTGTTTTCACTAAGTAAAATTTAACATTTCCTTCAATGATTTAAAATTTTTATTTTCAGAAGGGATCCCTAATCTTTACCAGAATGCCAGAGGGGACCTTGACACAGAAAAGGTTAAAAACTCTTGCTCTAGGAAGATTGTAGCTGTTTAGCATTATAAGTACCCCCAGCCTCTAGCCAGCTGCTCTTTTTGCCTGTGCGGCCTATGTTTCACAAACGGCAAAATAAATAAAAATCATTATTTCTCATTACTGGCCCACTAGAAATTATTCTCAGGCCTGGATATGCAGGTAAGGTACATGACTATGCATGAGGATATTACATGGTAGGAAGGGTCCCCTAGGTGACTGAAGAAGGATGGGTCCTGATACAAAGTAGCAGTTTGGAGGTATACATCATCTGTTTCAGCTCCTAACACCCCGTGAGATATGTACAGCAGGTACATATCGCCCCTTTTCACAGATGAGGAAACTAAGACTCGGGATACTAAATTATTCTCCCATGGCGACCTAGGTAGTAGGATATATAGTTTGAAATAGCATTCTGTTTATCACACTGCAATGTTTCTCAGAGAGCCATGGGATCCCTTTTCTCCTAATGCTACTGGAGCACAGAAGAAAATGCACTAAAGAAAAGAGTGGGAAAATCAATATATTAATTCCTGTCAATCAATCAATCAAAAAGCATTTGTTTAGCACTTATGATATGCCAGACATTTTGCTAAGCACTGAACAATAGAAAGAATGGCAGCTAGGTGGCAAAGTGGATACATCACTGGGCTTGGAGTCAGGAAGACCTGAGTTCAAGTTCTGCCTCAGACACCTGATAGCTCTGTGACCCTCAATATAAAATAGGTATAATAACAGCCCCTAACCTCTCTCAGCCTTAGTTTTTCCCATCTGTAAAACAGGAATAATAAGAGAAATCATCTTACAGAGGCATTGTGAGGCTCAAATGAGATAATACATGTAAAGCACCTGTCAAACCTTAAAGCACTATAAATGTTAGTTATTATTATTATAATTTAAAACAACACCTCTAAGTGTTATTGTTACTTAAGACAACTACAAGTGTTAGTTATTTTTTGCAACAATAACACTATTATTGAAAAAATACTCTAAATGCTATTATTATTATTAAAAAACAATAACACAGTAAGTATTATTGAAAACAACACTAGAAGAGTTGATATTATTTATTATCATTTAAAACTATTGTTTTAAATAAAACAATATTTCGGTGTTATTACACAGAAAGTGTCATGATTTAAAATAGCGCTATCAAAGTTAGTTATTATCATTTAAAACAACAGTGTGTTATTTAAAACAAGAACACTGTATGTATTATTTAAAATAACACTGTTATTATTTAAAAAGATTTAAGTATTAGTTGTTATTATTAATAAAAATAGTCTGTGCCTGTACACCTTACATTAACAGGAGAGACAATAAATAAATAAATAGGTACATTACATATAAAAAAATCCTACCTGTGATAACTGAGGAGATACTTAGGGGAAGACTCTGTGAAATGTGAAATCCATAGTCACCCAGGAACACATCTCTATCTATCTTGACCGTATGCTTCACAGAGGTGAGCGTTTGGGTAAGGCCCCCAGAGGAATTATCTGGTAAGGAAATCCTACGTCTGGAAGAGAGCAAGAAGAAGCATCCAGTCAATAGAGGTCGAGATAGAGTTGATTCTAAGCAAGTTCATAAAGATTCCTTCAAATCTCAGCTAATGTCCTACCTTCTGAAAGAAGCCTTTCACTGTCCTCCTTAATCTCGGGGCCTTCCTTCCAAGAGCACCCCCAATATAACCTGTTTTTATCTTGTTTGCACATGGTTGTTTGCTTGTCCTCTCCGCCATTAGACCATGTTGCCATCCTTGTTTGGCTTTCTTTGTATCCCCAGTGCTTACACAGAGCCAACTATGTGCCAGGATGCCAGAGTCCCCTTTCTCCAAACAAGATTCCCAGTGTCCCACTCATGCTACTCTTGTCCTTCTCTGCATCATCACTGAAGACACTGTCCAAAGAGCATTGAAATGGTCTGTGCTCTAAAATTACCTCTCTCTGCCCTCCTCACCCATCAAATTCCTATTTCCTCAGAACTCTGGCAATCCTCAGATCCTTGCTCACAAGTCAGACCTTGCTCATCTTTGGTTTAATTTTGTTCCATCCATCACAGATTTTCTGAAATCTCAACATTTTCTGAAAATTTTTTTTCCTCAAATGATGTCTGTTGGCTCCACAATCCCCAGCTGCTAAAATAAATGAACATTTGTGCTTAAATTGTAAATATCTCTGCAGTGAGAGATATAATGGTGAGATAATGTTAACTTGTGAGGCTATTACCGGCAATATGCCTTCTTTGTCTGTTGCCCTATAAATCAAGTGGGCATTGGTCAGTGAGTGGAGAATATAATAATGTAATGCTGTGTGTGCCTTGATCAGCTCCCATCAAGGCTTGGAGAGAACCTGCGTTTGCCTCAGCTGGTCCCTGTTGAGGCTAGGGGGGACCTAGGGGAGTGCAGAAGCTAGAATGCTGTGCCTGTCATGATTGACCCCATAGAGATATAGGGGTAGTTTCCCCCCTCCCCCTTCTTGCCAGCCCCTTTGAGAAGGGAGACTAGGGAACGCTGTAGGAGTTGGTGCTCCCATTATCAGCAAACTCCCTTTGAGAAGAATAGACTAGAATAAAGTAAGTATATTTAACCCCTTATTATGACCTTGTTCCTGTCTTCCTGGATCAAGAGTGAACCTGAGCGAGAGGAGGGAGAGAAAGAGAGAGAGAGAGAGAGAGAGAGAGAGAGAGAGAGAGAGAGAGAGAGAGAGAGAGAGGCTGTAGAACACCTGCTAGCAGCTGTCCTGTGTGCTTTCTTGTCTAACAGCTGGCATAGTTGATGTTACCTATTAGAGGCTGGAGTGCAAAAACTCCACTGCCTCCTGTAAACAACCACAAGCCAGAAGACAAGGAATATTAAATGGGCTTTCAGTGCCTTCTTTCTTCAACTCAATGTGTGGCACATAGTTACACCCTTTCCCCAAGCTTCCAATAGAAATCTTGAACTGCTTGTACATGAAGCTGAATCTCAAAGACCTAGTTGCTTTCTGTGATTCGCCTTCTTTCTTCTGATCATTGGTGGTCAAACAGGGATCCCAATATGGATGTATTTAGCCTTGATGGTAATCTTTTTTTTTTTTCCCTTGGTAGCAATCTTGTGCAATCTTTCCTGGGTCATCCTCAGTCAGTGCCAGGTGAACTTGAGAAGATAGTGTTTCTTTAGAAGATAATCACAGCTGGAAAATGAGTCCTGTTCCCTGACCCTGGAGGAAGTGTTGTGATGGCAGAGAAATGAGGTGGAATGTAAAATGCCTACTCAGCAGTCCTGAAAAATACGTCATGTCTTGATATTTTAAGTATCAGACGCCTTTTGAAAGAGTATAACAAATTATGCTATTTCTACTGCTTGTTCTAAGTTTTTCTGGTAATTTGTGCTTGTCTTTTATATTTAGCATTGATTTTGGATCAAAGTAATATATAGCTGTGTCACACTAGATTTGGGGCACCCAGGTGGTACAGAATGCCAGGAATCAGGAAAGACTCATCTTTGTGAGTTCAAATCCAGCGTTACTGTGTGACCTTGGGCAAGTTACTTAACCCTGTTTGCTCAGTTTCCTTATCTGGAAAATGGCAAATCACTCCAGTATCTTTGTGAAGAAAACTCCAAATGGGGTCACAAAGAGTCAGATGCAACTGAATACCTCTCTATTTCCCACTTTGGGGCAACCCTAGACATAAGCCCCTAAGACTAAGGTAGAGATATAAAAAATCAAAGAGTAAAAACTAGACGAAAGAGCCTTTCCTTTTTTTTTTTCACTGCATATGGTGACTTTATTGATGGTACATAACATAGAACTCAGTGCTTCTCCCCCCTATTACAGGGGTGTTTTGGGGCAAGGGATAACCAATAGAAGAAAACAGGTTAGGGATATGGGCTCCCCAGTGTTGGAACTTCTTTCTCTTTTGGCTGGGGATGAAGATCCATGGCTTTCCACTTTACTCCTTGGTGGCCATGTAGGCCATGAGGTCTATTACACGGTTGCTATAACCATACTCATTGTCATACCAGGAAATGAGTTTCACAAAATGGTCATTGAGGGCAATACCAGCCCCAGCATCAAAAGTAGAAGAGTGGGTATCAGTGACAAAGTCAGTAGATACAACCTGGTCCTCTGTGTACCCCATGATGCCTTTTAAGGGTCCCTCTGCTGCCTTCTTTATTGCTTTCTTGATATCATCATATGTGGCAGATTTCTCCAGGCGGCAGGTTAGATCCACAACAGATACGTCAGGAGTAGGAACACGAAAGGCCATACCTGTGAGCTTTCCATTCAGTTCAGGTATAACCTTGCCTACAGCTTTAGCAGCACCAGTGGAAGCAGGGATGATGTTTTGGCCAGCACCACGTCCATCTCGCCACTGTTTGCCAGAGGGGCCATCTACTGTTTTCTGGGTAGCAGTAGTGGCATGGACTGTGGTCATGAGTCCTTCCACAATGCCAAAGTTGTCATGAATGACCTTGGCCAGAGGGGCCAAGCAGTTGGTAGTGCAAGAGGCATTACTGACAACCTTAAGGGAATTATCATATTTATCATGGTTCACTCCCATAACAAACATAGGGGCATCAGCAGAAGGGGCAGAGATAATGACCCGCTTAGCTCCACCCTTCAAATGAGTCCCAGCCTTTTCCTTGGTGGTAAAAACACCAGTAGACTCTACGACATACACAGCTCCAGCATCTCCCCACTTAATATTGGTGGGATCTCGCTCCTGGAAGATGGTAATGGCTTTTCCATTGATTACCAGTTTTCCATTCTCAGCTTTGACAGTGCCCTGGAACTTGCCATGGGTGGAATCATATTTGAACAGATAAACCATATAGTCAACATCAAGGAAGGGATCATTAATAGCCACAATGTCCACTTTCTGTGACACGACTGCAGCCCTAGTCACCAGACGCCCAATACGGCCAAATCCATTGATTCCGACCTTCACCATCTTATTTCAGTGATGTGACTACAGCAGTGGATCCTGGCACCAAATTTGAGAGAGAAACTGAGAGCCTCCTTTCTTTTTTACTGTTCAGACTCCCCAGATATGAAACCACAACCAACATATATAGGTCCAGGTCCCTTAATGGAGAGTAATAAGATGACTGCCTTAGCCTCTTGGGTAATTATTGTTACATCACAATAGGATATGAAGTAAAGGGTTGCATCATAATCTATTTATTTCTCAAATATACAGAGGACTGAGTTAAATTTTTAAGAGTGTGAGTCATTTCCCAATTAATAAGCAGTAAAAAGAATATGAACAGATAGTTTTTAGTAGAAGAAATCAAAGCTATTTATAGTCATGAAAAATGATCTAAATCACTCTTGACTTGTTGTTCAGTCATGTCTGACTTCCCATGACTATGGACTTGTACATGGGGTTATCTTGGCAAAGATACTGGAGTGGTTTGCAATTTCCTTCTCCGATGTGTCCCCATTTTACAGATGAGGAACTGAGGCAAATAAGGGTTATGTGGTTTGCCCAGGGTCACACAGCCAGTCTGAGGCCATATTTGAACTGGGGTCTTCTTGATTCCAAGCCCAGTGCTCTATTCACTGCACCCCTCAGTTCCCTCTCACTATTGATTAGAGAAACAACTCTGAGATATCATCTCACACCTAGAAGATTGGCTAACATGACAGAAAAGAAAAATGACAAATGTTGAAGGGGATGTGGACAAATTGGGACACTTGACACATTGTTGGTAGAATTGTGAACTGATTCAACCATGTTGTAGAACAATTTGGAACTATGGCCAATTGGCATACCTTTTGACCCAGCAATAATACTACTAGATCTGTATCCTAAAGAGAATATTTTTTTAAAAGGAAGAGGTCCTATATGTACAAAAATATTTATAATAGCTCTTTTTGTGGTGGTAAAAAATTGAAAATTGAAGGGATATCCATCAATTGGGGAATGGCTGAACAAGTTGTGGTATTGTGATAGAATACTTCTGTGCTATAAGAAATGACAGGCAGGATGCTTTCTGAAAAACCGAGAAACACTTACATGAATTGATATAAAGTGAAATGAGCAGAAGCAAGAGAGCACTCTACATCGTAACGAAAATATTGTATGATGATCAACTATGAATGACAGCTATTCTCAGCAATACAATGATCCGAGTTCTGAAGAACTTATGATGAAAAATGCTATCCAATTTTAGAGAAAGAAATGGAGTTCCACTGAATGCAGATCAATGTATGCTTTTAAAAAAAAACTTTTTTTTTCTTTCACAACATAGTTAATATGGAAATATGTCTTGCCTGATTCTACATATACAATCTATATACAATTGCTTGCCTTCTCAAAGAAAGGACAAGGAAGGAGGGAGAGAATTTGGAATTAAAAATTTTTTTTAAAATGTTAAAAATTGTTCTGACATGTTAATTAGAAAAATAAAATACAAAAATTTTCACATAAAAACAACAGAATATGATGGAATCAGATCTCTTTAAGTAGCATAATTATCACTACAAGTCATTTTAAAGTGAATTTACATACTTCATGAACTTTTAAAATAGAAAATACTGAAAATAATTTAACTTTTTCTTGATATCTCAGGGTACTCATTGATTACTAGACCATGTACAGTAGCCAATCAATGATAATCTAATGGACTATTTGCCCCTACACTAAATGGTCCCAGGCTCTCATGCTTTTTGAGTTTTTAATAATTTTCCTAACTTTTTCTAGTTTGACAGCTCTAATTCCTTATTTCTCTCAGTATTATTACCTGTCTCTCTATTCACAATTCCTTTTACTAAGTGATTTCCTTAAAGTAAGTCCACTTTATAGTTAAAAACTAATGAAAATATCTCGAAATTAAGAAACGTCTTGAGTAGTTGTGCTTAACTATACTTTTTAATTAATTTTTCTGTAAAGAGAGTTATGATTTCATTGCAGGCAGGAAAGAAAAACAAAGGTCACTGACCTCTTGATTCCAGTAGACACGCCAGTGAAATTTGACTAATAATTTTAATGACCTAGAGAATGAGATTGTAAGTGATTTTAGGTAAATTCAAGGAGTTACAGTTGAGGCAAAAGCAATGTAATTAAAAAGGCATACATAATGCCTAAGGGCTTGGGGGAGAGAGGTTTAGAAGGGCAATGAAACAATCCATCTTGGGCTATGAGCTAAAAGAATCAAAATTCCCCCTCCTCTCTAAGGTTGTACATGGGCCGTAATTCAGCAGACCACCAGCAGATGACAGTGCAGCGGAGAGAACAGACTGTGAGGGGGCTGTAGCAATTTTCAGGAGCAGAGAAGGCAACTTAGAGCCTCATAGCATCAGATCAGGATCTTCAAGAAGCACCACTGGAGGCACATGAGAGATGCAGCAGGGTCACAACCATAGACATGTGAGATGCCTTGCTTGGACATGTGTAAGGATAAGAGAATTTGAAGATCTTCCCTTAGTAGGCCCATGTGACCTGTTTTGAGCTTTGGCCCAGTCCACAGCCTGAGTCACATGAAGCCCAAGGTGGGAAGAGCTTGCTGAATAGGTGGAGCAGGAAGAGTGCAGTAGAAAAAGAAAGTGAGGCAGAGCTGAGAGAGAGAGAGAGAGAGAGAGAGAGAGAGAGAGAGAGAGAGAGAGAGAGAGAGAGAGAGAGAGAGAGCAGAGAGAATAGAGCAGAGCAGCTAGCATGAGTGAGAGAGGGAGTGGTTTTGCCTAAGGGAGCTTGTTTGTGGGGAGGCCTGATGGAGGGAAGGCTTGGGGATGGCTGTGCTCCTTGCATTGATAATGTGTATAGATTTCTTTGTTACTATGATGCATTTGGCTTTCTGGCATCTGAATAAATATTTTGGTTTTGTCTTTGAGGAAGAGAGTTTATATTTGTGAATTTACCCTGGAAAAATGCATGCTTATCCATAGCAGATACTGTGGGTATTGTATTGGTGTTACAACATGTTTCCTGGCCATGTGTTTTTCCTACCTACGTATCTTCTCCACAAAGTTTCCCTGCATATATTCCCTGGACACATATTTGTTCTCTCATCAGTGACATAGTAATCTGTAAGAGATGAGTACAGTAAAGAGGGAAGGAGAATATACATAGCCACTGATTCACTGCTATTTCCTGAAATATCTTTTTGCCTTGAACTAGTGTGTCCTCTTGTTTTTCTGATAAAAGAAACATGGACAGAGTTTGTGAACTGTCGTTTTGAATGGATGCTGAACCCGTGTGCCTTGAATCTGAAGTCATTTTCAGGACGTCTGCAACTAAGATAGGCTTGAATTACATTTCAGATAGTTTCCTAGGACTTTGAAATTTAAAATAACATTGATCTGGTGAAAGGCTGAATGATTTGCCCAGATCACATAGTTAATAAGTATCATGGCTGGAACTCCATCTCAGACCTTCTGACCCCAAGACCAATATTCTTTTCTCCATACTATGTCCCTCAGTAAAATATTGTCATTTTAGATGCACCTTGTACAAGCTTAGAGAACTGACTTAGGACCATGGCAAGCTCAGCTACTAAAGTCAGGCACATTGACAGCAAAAAGTAATAGCTGCTATCCTGATAGTAATGGGGAAAACAGAAAACCTTTTTCTTTTTTTAAAGGACCAGTGTATTTTCTTAAACTTAAAAATTTAATTTAGGCCCATTTAGCCTCCGTGGCCTTCACAATTTCACAGTCCAACATGTGACATTCATAACGATGGCTCTGGTATAAGAAATATTTCTAAGATCTCCTTAATTTTAATGTCTTCCCTCTGAGACTAACCCTCTCTGTATAGTGATGTGCTGGTAAATGTTTAATAACTGGATCTCTGGGGGGGAAATTACAGGACACGTTTTAAAAATTTAATCTGCATCATCGATATTTTGTCCATTTTCTTAAGTTTAGATAATCAACAAAACAAGAAATCAAGCTCAGATATGTAGTACTTCCAGTTTTCCACAGTATAAATGCTCACTCAATCTGCTCTCACAAGCTAGTATATACATCCTGTTTGTACATGCTTGTTTGTATGTTGTTTCTCCACCACCTCCTGCCACAATCATTCAACTATGATCTGTTTGAAAACAAGAACCATATTTTTTGTTTTATTTTATCAGTCTTCATATACCCAGTGCTTAGCATAGTGCCTGGAATACAGAAAGTGCTTAAAAAATGCTAGGTGATTGACTGATATTGTGTTCAAACAATGCAAGGAGGCATGTAATATATTTTAGAAGCACTTAGATCTAAAATAATAAAAATGTTGTGCCTGAAGGAGTAAATTTCAATTGATTGGACAATTCACCTCTTTGATGACGCGATATTATGAGGCATCCATTTATTTAATAGTCACCAGACAAATGGGGTTCCAGAGAAGTTGCTCCCCTACATTTTTTCCCAAAGAAGGCTATACTTTTAAATACTTAATTTTAATTAATTCATTTTTATTTTTATTATTTCTTAAGTATTCTTTATTTTAATTTTATTTGATAAAGGATTATGTAGGTATGCAGTTATAGGAAATGATTTTTGTGCTAGCATTTCCATATTCAAAGCATTCAATAAATATCAATAAGCAGCCATCTAACTGCACATTTTATTCTATATTTACTGCTCACATTATAAAACTAATGTTATTCTCCTATATTTTTACAATGGAAAAGTACAGATTCTTTCATAATATAAAAGAAAGTTCTGCTCTGAAAATGACATTAGTTTTAGGTTTAGTACTTGGCTCTTTTTTCTACTCTCTCTACAATCTTTCCTTGGCAATCTAATTCAACTCATAGTTTCAACTACTACTTCTAAGCTGAGATCTCTAGTCCTGACATTTCTCTCTGAGAAAATCAAATTGATATCGTCTTCATTTTGGTAACTGATTCTATTCTGTATCACTGCCAACATTTTGCATACTGCCTAAGTCAATGCCTCTTTGCCTCAGAGTTAAGTTCATAAGTTCAGCTTTCCTCTCTGAGTTAATTAAGTTTAGGAGTTCAGCTTTCCTGTCAACCACTGTTCTATTCTATTTTTGTGCCAAGAAAATCTGTTATTCTTGAAGGATGCAGGTGGATGCCAGAGAGTTTGGTCTGTTTTTCTTTGAAACACTGACTGTCCTTCAGGAAAGTCTCGTCTCAACATTTTATACCATATATCAAGATTAAGGTCAAAATAGTTACATGATTTACACATAAATTGGGATATCATAAGCAAATTAGGAGAGCAAGGAATAGTTTACTGGTCAGATCTATGGAGAAAGTAAGAATTTATGACCAAACAGGAGATAGAGAACATTATGACAAGAGAACATAAAATTATTATTATATTAAATTATAAAGGTTTTGCACAAACAAAATCAATGCAACCAAGATTAGAAGGAAAGCAGAAAGGGAAACAATTGTTACAGCAGATATCTCTGATAATAGCCATAAATTCTCAAATATATAGAGAAACTGAGTCAAATTTATAAGAATACAAGTCATTCCCCAATTGATAAACTATCAATGGATGAGAATAGGCAGTTTTCAGATAAAGAAATCAAAGTTATCTATTAGTATGTGAAAAATGCTTTATATCACTATTGACTACAGAAATGCAAATGAAAACAACCCTGAGGTACCAAAACAACCTGAGGTACCACCTCACACCTATCAGACTGACTAATATGACAGAAAAGGAAAATTGTAACTGTTGGAGGCAATGTGGGAAAATTGAGACATCAATGCATTGTTGGTGGAGTTGTAAGGGCTATTAAGACTGTGCATAGCCTTTGATCCAGAAATACCACTACTAGATCTGGATCTCAAAGAGATCCAAAAACAAAAAGGAGGGAAAGGATCTATTTGTACAAGAATACATATAAGTTCTTCTTATGGTGACAAAGAATTAGAAATTGAGGGGATACCCATCAATAGGACATGGCTGAACAAGTTGTGGTATGTGATTGTGATGGAATACGATTGTGCTATTAGAAATGATGAGCAAGGATGCTTTCAGAAAGACCTGGAAAGACTTACATGAACTAATGCAAAGTGAAGTGAGTAGAACCAGGAGAACATTGTACACAGTAACAGCAACATTGTGGATGATCAGTTATGAATGACTTAGTTCTTCTCGGCAATACAATGGTCCAAGACAATTCCAAAGGACTCATAAGGAAAAATGCTATCCACCTCCAGAAAAAGAACTGATGGTGAGTCTGAATGCAGATCGAAGCATACAATTTTCACTATTTTTTTCATGTTTTTTTCTTTCATTCTGGTTCTTCTTTCACAACATGACTAATATGTTTTGCATGATTGCACATGCATAACCTATATAAAATTGCTTACATGCTTAGGTAGGGGAAAGGGAGGGAGAAAATTTTAAAAAATGAATATTAAAATTTGTCTTAACATGTCATTGGAAAAAATAAAATACTATTTTAAAAAAGTAAGTCTAGTCTGTAATCATTATGATATCCACTAGTGGTACAGTTGGGCACCATCAATTAGTCTTCCAGAGCAACAAGATGGAAGGAAGTATTGATGTTAGCCCTACATTCCAAACTTCCAGCCAATCATATTGTTTTCCCATTTATGAGGCTGCCTTTTAGCTTTCGAATACTCTTGCTTTTTTCTATAAATCTGTTTGCCCTCATTCAAGGTGTTTTTGTTTGCTGAGGAACTAAAGACCGCTTTTATTGGTGATTGTTAGCCTTATCAATAAATTGAATGTCCTCAGAACTTTGTGCCTCAATTTACCTTAATTTCAATCATAACATCTGGAATATCTTTCATCTGGGAGGCCCAGTTGCTGGCACTAATGATGAAAATAGGAACCTTCAAAGGAGAAAGGAAGAGTAGGTTTGAAAAGAAAGAGATGAAATTTGGTTTTTGATGTCTAGCACTCAATCTCTCAATCTCCACTTGCTCTGGGCAGGTCAGTCCCAGAGGGTAGTTGATTACTCCTCACCTTGAGGTCTTGGGGGTAACTATGAAGAGTCAGGGGTCTCTCTAGCCGTGTGACTTTCCACTGGTGTACTCACAAATGACTGACAGATGATCTCAATTAGCCATTTAGAATTAGACTTTGGAAGCCTCTAGTGGCAGAAAGCAAAGAAGAAAGCCTCTTGATGAGAGTGAAAGAGAAGAGTGTAAAAGCTGGCTTGACACTTAACATAAAAAAAACAACAACTAAGATTTTGGTATCTGATTCCATTACTTCCTGGCAAATGGAGGGAGAACAAATGGAAGCAGTGTCAGATTTTATATTTGGGGTCTCAAAGATCACTGTACATGGTGACCGTAGCCATGAAATTAAAATGGAAGGAAAGCTATGGCAAATCTGGTCAGCATACTAAAAAGTAGTGATGTCATCTTGTGTTAATGCTACTTAAAGCTGCTGTGGAGGTTTAAGACCAATAACACTAGCACACAGGGTGGGCTGCTAGCACAGATTCTTTGATCTGCTTTTATAAAGGAAAGACAACTTTAAAGGGGTCAACAACCTTACTTTAATTACAGATAAGTAGAAAGAAGTGAGTATAGAAAATACACGCAGAGAAATTAGCACAGAGATTCAACAGACAGGGCTCCAACTGTCTGAACAAAGTAATATAACCACCTATATACATCACCAGATTGGGAGAGCACCAATAGCTGAGTAGTGGCGGAGGGGGGGGTGCTCTTAACAAACTACTACTCAGAGTCCCGTCCAGGGAATCAAAAGGTCCTTCTCACAAGCAAGCACCAAAATAAAATACCAATCTCCCAGTTTATGTAGTTTTCAACTTATAGGTTCAGAGCCAAAAGCATCACAACCCATCTGACTTAGTGCCTAATTAGTACCAAAAGATGTGAAAGCCTTCTCACAAGCAAGTTTCCCCTTAGGCAAGTTCCTTCCTCAATGGGCTCTATGTGACTCAGCATACATCACAGCTGTGAATTATCCTTCAGGTGTTTTAAATGAGCTTGGGAAACTTAACTCTAGAAAGAAAATAACAAAAAATCCCACTTTGCTTATGCTTACACCTTAGTGACAAAGATCCATTAAGTAAAAGCCGTGGGTTTTCCAGTGGTCATGTGAGAGTTGGTCTATAAGGAAACCTGAGCATTATAGAACGATCTCTTTCAAGCTGTGGTGCTTCTAAGACTTGAGAGTTTGTTGGACAGCAAGGAGATCAAATCAGCCAATAATTAAGTTAATTTTGACATTTATTAGAAGGACAAATCCTGAAGCTTAAATGCTTTGGCCACATGATAAGAAGATGGGACTCATTGGAAAAGACTCTGACTCTGAGAAAGATTGAAGGCAAAAGGAGAAAGGGACAACAGAGGATAAGATGGAAAGATAGTGTCATGGAAGCAACAAACATGAGCTTAGACAGACTTTGGGAGATAGCAGAGGACAGAAGGACCTGGCATGCTATGGTCCATGGTGTCACAAAGAGTCAGATACGACTGAACAACAACAACATTGACTAAGATAGTATAGTAGCAGTTGGTCCCAAAATATTCCCCAAAAGTCTGGGATGTACTTTTCTACAAATACATAAAGAGAGTCCAGGGGACAACAGATGCAAACTTGGAGTTCATGTGGTTAAAGGGTAAATTCTTGGCTCTTGATCAGATAGAAGTTCTTTTCTCCCTTCCTGGAGTCCTGATGAAGTATAGCCCTGGGTTGGATGTAGTTATTTGGGGGGCTCCATGGATCGGAGTGCTTTTAGAGTCCTAAAGTTGCTTTTCCTCAGGTGTATCATTTATTTTCAGGCCACAGGACTCTTGTTACCTCTGTTAGTGGGGAAGTCCAAATCTTTCAACTCTTTGAAAGTCAACAAATTTTTCTTCTGGTTAAGGGTAGGGGAAAGAGACCGAAACATCCTCCTCAGCTCCAATCCTTCTTCAAGGGAGGGGACCACTGTGCAAGACTGATTCCAAACTGGCTTGCTGCTTTTATCCAAACCTCACAAGGCATGACTGATTCTTTTCAACAAATCCAAATATACTCTCTACGTATTATCATCTCGTTTCATATTCAAGGTTCAATAAATATTAATCACCTACTACATGTCAGGCATTGTATATAGTTCTGGGGATATTAATATGAAAAAAAGAAAAATGGTCCCTACCTTCAAGGAGCTTACAATCTAATGGAGAAAGACAATACACAAAAGGAAGCTGAAAGTGGGGGGAAAGTAAGGTACCCAACTCAGGGGGACTGGTAGAGAAGTTCCCAAATAGTACAGCCAGGTAAGAAATGAGGAGATGTCTGAGTTGAGGTCTCTCCTTAAGTGCCAGGATGGTGGGGATGACCCCACCCCCTAGTCAGAGAGGCTGAAGGTAATGATGAGGTGGAGTACAAAGGCAAAGCATTTCACTCCTCCCAGATTGATTAAGGACTTTTAAATACCTAGTTTATTGTTGATTATTTCAACAGAGGTATCTAGAAATTGGTCACACCTATTTTACACCTTAGAGTGACTGATTTTGTAACTTGAGAAGCTTTCACCTGATATCAAGGTGCTCTTGTTATAGTTACGTTAACTGGGATGGGGATGTGTTCAACTGGAATGAGAAGGAAAAAAGGAAGGAAGCATTTACTATGTGGCAGGGACTGCGCTTGATCCTTACAACAACCCTAGAAGGTAGGTGCTATTATTATACCCATATAGATGAGAAAACTGAGGCAGCTAGAGGTTAAGAGATGTATCCAGAAGTGTCTGAGAGTAAATTTGAACTCAAGTCTTCCGGACTCTTGGTCTAGTGCTCAATCCACTGAACTACTTAGCTGCCTCTAGAGGAGTAAGTTTCCACAATTAGAGACTTAGCCAGCATAAGGAGGGAGGACATGCAGCGGAGGTATTCAGGAATGCAACAGTTTGTATTTGAATTATACCATGTTATCTATAAAATTTGTATTTCAGTTTAAAGACCTTGTTGGGTTATTGAAAACACACTTTGAAAGTTGTAGTAAATTAGGATAGTTCCAAACTCATTCAAAGAAGGCAGATAAATCAAAAAGATCTGAGTTTACGATTTTCAATTTAGTTCCTAACTGTGAGTCTGACAGCTTCAAATGGCAACAAGTGAAGGAACATTAAGAGAAAGGAAAAAAATTCCACTCGTAATAAAGAAAAAAGCAATTCTTTCGATTTTCCATTAGAAAATACCAAGATGTATGTAAGAATTCTCTCCTCTCCTACACACTTTCTGGTTTCTGATCATGGAAAGAGCCCCTGGAAAAGGCTAGGAATAGGGAACAGGAACCTTCTAACTTATCAGAGATTCCAGGAAGGCCAAATAAAGCCTTGACATTGAGTTGTAGCAGTTTTTGACGAGTCAATCTGGAGCAATTCGAAATCAACAATCTACTACAGTCTTGGGGGGAATAGAGGAGGGTTGAGAACCAGAGTTTTATCAGTGTTTGATGACAGCAAATCATATTGAATGCATATTTCTTTAAATCTTATCCTATAAATATTATATTTAAAATATTTCTTCAGCTGCTCTGAGTTCTCTTTTTGATAGAAAAAGCATAATTAGGTAGAAAAATAAGTTATAATACATATATGTATATATCTTAGTTCATGACAAAGTCATAACCAAGTAATGATTGTATACCTAGAGGCAGATGAACTTTTAAGTCAAAACACCCAAAGAAGAAATGAATAGCTTGCAAAGCCCTAAGTAGTATCTAATACCATAAAGCCAAACTGAGGCTGGATTGAATATAGGTGGCCATTATATACACTCTAGTTTGCAAAATCCTTTTACATTGATCATGGGATCTTAATCTGCGGTACGTGAACTTGTTTTAGAAAATATTTTGATAACTATTTCAACCTAATTGGTTTCCTTTGTAATTCTTTTATTTTGTCTTATGTATTTAAATAGAGTATTCTAAGAAGGAGTCCATAGACCTATCAAAATCATTCATGAGGCAAAAAAGAATAAAAACACCTTGATAGAAATTACCTCTTGTGAGCCTCATAGCAAACTTGTAAGAAATGTACTATAGGTATTATTATACCTATTTTATAGAAAAGCAAACTGAGGCTCAGAGAGTTTAACTGATTTGCTTATGGCCAAACACCTATTAAGCAGTAGAGGCAAGATCTGAACACTGGTCTCTTTTTCTCCTTAGCCTAGTATTTTTTCCTCTGTACCTGGACATTCTTTATAATGGGGTATCAATTAATTAAAAAACATTAATTAAGCATTTACTTGTTGTAGGGCACTGAGCTCAATACTTGGATTTAGAGAACAAAACTAAAACATTTACTCTCTTCAAGTAGTTTACATTCAAATGGACTTGGTTATAACTTCTAAGCCAGAGATTGGTTTCACTACAAATTAATGTTATCTCATCTTAACCGAGCCTTCCTTCACTGCAGCAAGGTAAACATTCTATTGCTTCCTAGATAAGCAAAGGAGACAGACAGTGGGAATAATCCCAGACTGGCATTTAGCAAGGTGTGATTGGCAACAGGACAAAGGACCATAGGACTCAGAGTAGAGGTCAACCTTGAGCTGAGTTGGTCAAGATAGAGAAGGGAAAAGAGTGTAGCTAGTGCAGAGGGTGATGGTCTGGGGAGGAACTGAGGGGCATAGGGAATGGAGGTCACAGTGAAGATGAAGGTCATGAGGCATAGGGAAAGATAGAATGAAGAAAGATTATAATCAATATATTCATGAACAAGAATATGGAACATTTGTGGTTGATGGTTAGATCAAGAATATGATTATTTTAAGTGGAGTAGTAGGTCATGGGGATTGTATGTCCATGTATAATCATGGGATTGAGCACTGGGGAAATTTGGATATTTCAGGTGGCATCAATAAGTCCCCTAGGAAGATGAGAGAAAGCCTGTGAGCCAGGCATTGAACTCACTGAGGAAGGAAGGAGAATGTCCTAGTGTTGAACAGATAACAGTCACCAGAATCTAGATTTGATGATATTTGGATAGCAGGAACCTGAAATGAGGAAGGATTAGTTATGTGTTCACATCAATTGTACATTTCATCATGTAAGCTGAGAGAGGAGGAACCAAGACTATTAACTAGCTCTCACAAGAATTTTTCTCAAATCTAGTTTGATGATAAGGAAGAAGGAAAAGGAAATCATGCTAGGAAGACTTCTAAAATGATGAAACTTCCAGGAGTGTTTTTCTCTTACAGGACGGTTGATTCAAATTACAGCTAGAAATCTCCAGTGAGATGGAAAGAAAGATCCAAAGAAAATCAGCAGGGACAATTTAAAAGTATTGTATGTCTGAAGGGGTTTTCTCTTATAGGGGTACTCAAGATTTAAAGCAGTGAGCTTTTAAAGGAAGTTACCTTCTGTCAGAGACAGCTGCGTTACTCTGGCTACTTTCTTCCTTTTGTTTTTGTATTTCTTTATCAACTGAGAAAAATGTTGCTGTAGGTGGTTATTGTTGTAGACTGGTTATTATTTTATGAAACTACTATTGATTTAAATAAATTTAGATGGCTTTGCTATCCTCTTCCTGTGGTTCAGTTGTTTCCAACTCTGTGACCCCATTGGGGTTTTCTTGGCAAAGATAATGGAACAGTTTGTTATTTCCTTCTCCAGTTCACTTTACAGATGAGGAAATTGAGGCAAATAGGGTGAAGTGACTTGCCCAGGGTCACACAGCTAGTAGGTGTCTGAGGCTGAATTTGAACTCAGGTGGTCCTGACTCCAGGGCTGGTGCTCTACCTACTGCACCACCTAGCGGCCCCTTAACATTCATAAAAAAAAACTTTTTTGAGTTCCAAATTTTCTCCCTCCACCTTCCTGCTCCCTGAGACAGTAAGCAATTTGATATACGTTATATTTGTTCAATCATGTAAAACATACTACCATATTAGTCATGTTGAGTCATAGGAGCTTATTAAATGGCAGGGGAGGGGCATGATTAGACATATCCTTGAGGAAAATCACTTTTGACAGTTATATAGAGGATGAATTAGAATAGAGAAGGGAGACCAATCAGAAGTCTGTAGCAATAGTCTATGAGAAGTGATGAGGCCATTGGTTTTATAGCCTGAGAGAAGAGGATGAATGAGAGGTATTGTGAGTCATGAAATGACAAGATTTGCCAAGTGAATGGATATGGGTGGTGGATAAAGTAAAGAGCAGAGGATGACATCGAGGTTTCAAACCTGGGTGACTGAGAAGAGGGTGGTATGCTTGGCAGTAAGAGAAGGCTTTTGGAAGAGAATGGATTTTGGAGGAAAGATAATAAGTTTCCTTTTGCATAGTTTAAGTTTGGGATGACTACAGGACATCCAGTTCAAAATATCCAGGAAGCCAAGTATGATAAGTTTATCTATTCATTCCCTGAATCTATGTGTACCTTATTTTTTTTAAATATGTATTTTTAATTTATGAAATTCAACAAGCATTTCCACAATATGTAAAATAAAAGATTGCACATGAAGCTGCAGATCTATTATGTACAACATGCTTTTAAATATATAATAACATTACCATGTAACTTTTTTTCCTTCCTTCTCCCCTTCTTGTCCTAGAGATGGCTACCATTAGACATAAATATACATATGTAGATAAAACCATTCTATACCTACTTCTATTTATCAATCTTTCTCTGAATGCTGATAAGCCTCTTCCTTCATAGGTCCTTTGTAGTTCACTTGGATATTTGTTAATAGTTAAAATGACTTAGGCACTCAAAGTTGTTCTTAAAACAATATTGTTACTGTATACAATGTCCCCTTGGTTCTGCTCCCATTCAGGGTCCCAAGAACCTTCTGGGAGGTAGGGAGATGGCATGGAACACATGCTAACTCTGCACTCAGAGGATTTCAACATAATGCTTATGACCTGTGTGATGCTGGGCAAATCCTCCCTGAGCCTCAGTTTCCGTATCTGTAAAATGAGGGAGCTGCACCAGATAGCTTCTGAGATCCCTTTCCATCTCTCTTAGATCTATGCTCACCTGCACCTGACCATGAACCACAGAAGATGACTTCGACATGAGGCCACAGAGAGAATTCTGGCCTTGATGTTACCTGGGAGGTTTTTAAGAGGGAATGAAAAAAAGGAATTGAATCACTGCTATGTTATGCTGGAATAATGATCAATCTTACTAAACCTCCCTACCAATCAGAGATAATGAATAACCCAATACAGTAAATGCTTATATCAGTAAGTTTTTGTTCTGGATTTTTACCCAGTCTGTCACTGGGAGTGCAAAAATACCTAGATATCAGCATTATCTATAACTCATATAGATAGTTCATATTGATCTGGAGTCAGAACAGCAATACACAACAGAAAGTACACTAGATTAAGAGTCTATTAAGAACTACTGCTCTGCCACTTAGCAGCTGTGAGATTGTTGACAAATAATTTCGATCTCTGAGAGTCTTCTCACCTATTAAATGAGAGAACTAGAAAAGAGAACATCTAGGGTCTTGAATACAAATGAATGGGTAGATAGGCTAAATCCTGTGATGCACATGGGTTAACTAGGTTTGGATACAGATGAGGGATTGAAACAAAAGGGGTAATTCAACACTGATTGTGGGAAGCAATGGGAGGAGAAACCGGGAGAGAAACAAAAAGTCATCTGAGCTGTTGTGCACTTTTTGAGATAAGACTTGGAAGTCACATCTCAAGGCCATTTGTGAATACCATGGCACAAGACTCCACTGTATACAAACACTAATGAAAAACTTGCATTTTTTTTCCCCGGATTAGTGAGGAAACAGAGATGCTTCATATCGAATGGTTTTGTGGTTCAGTTCTGTTTGATTCTTCATGACTCCATTTGGGGTTTTCTTGGCAAAGATACTGGAGTGGTTTGCCATTTCCTTCTCCAGCTCATTTAACAGATGAGGAAACTGAGGCAAGCAGTCCAGGGTTACATAACTGATAAGTGTCTGAAGCCAGATTTGAATTCAGGAAGATGAGTTTTCCTGAGTTCAGGACCAGCTCTCTATTCACTGCACCACTCATCTGACCATACTGGCAAGACCTGGCCACTAAATTACCTATTGGCTTCTCTAAATGTATTTTCAATCCAGCAAGTTATTTTTCTAAAAATATAAACTCAACTGATTCCTAGTTAGGATCTAGTTCTTAGGGCCAGAGACTGAAAGGAAGCTTAGACATAATCTAAATACAATTTACAATGAATTGTCTCTCCTCGAGCAATAGTGAGGATAATTCTGGCTTTTATTTTAAACTGTTCCTGTTGGAGCAGTCTTTTGCAAAACAATCTCTCTGCAGCTAGACAAAAAGGAGTTGAGGAATGTGGTAGCTGAACCTACCTACTAAATAAAGGGGGAGAGGACTCAAAAACCCACCTGAATTACCCAGACAGAGGAAAAGCTGTACTAATAGTGATGCCCTCTTTGCTCATCTGCAAGCAGTTTAAATATCAACTTACTTCCAACTCTCCTATGTTCCCTCATGTTCCCCCAGGCCTGAGTCAGCATCAATCCTGAACCTTAACCTACAATGCATATCCAGCCTCTCTGCTCCCTGCCTCCAGGGCCTTGTTCATTTGTTTCACAGAAGAACCACATAAAACCACTCAGTTTTACTTAACTCCATCCAGGGACCCATTGAACTGCCCAGTGTCCATCTTCCCTTATCACATCTTAATTTTGTATCTCTCCTCACTAACACTTGCTCAATCCACTTTCTGCTTTTTAATTAATTTATTTATTTTTAGTTTTCAAGATTCACTTTCATAAGATTTAGGATTTAAAATATTCTCCCTCTCCCTTACCTCCCCCCTCTCTAAGACAGCGTGCAATGTGATACAGGCTCTACTTATGCATTTATATTAAGCATATTTTCACATTAATCATGATGTAAAGAAGAATTAGAATAGGAGGAACCACGAAACAAAACAACAAGAGAAAAGGAGAGCAAATAGTCTGCTTCCATCTGCATTCAGACTCCAAAGTTCTTTCTCTGGATGTGGATGCCATTTTCCATCGTGAGTCTTTTGGAATTGTCTTAGACTCAATTCACTTTCTCTCTGTCCATTCCCTTGTGCTGAATTTTGTCCTCTGGCACCATGCCTCCAAGTAACACCAGTTAAGATCCTAAGAACTAGTCACTTCTTAGCCATCATCCAGAACTGTGGCTAACCCTCTCAGCAGCCACACATACATGCCAAGTCTTTAACTTAGGGAATGTAGAACTCAAGGGCTAGATCAGAACCATGCGCCTGAAAAGCAGGGTCTCTCCTCTCCTTTCTCCACAATGGGAGGGCTATGACAGCTTTAGGATTTTTCCCCTGGCAAAGTAAGTGGCATTTAAGGGAGATTGCTGTCTTCTCCTGTACGGACTTTGGTATTCTAAATGTTCTTAAGTATGCATTAAGACAGGCTCTTAGAGACTGGCTTTGGGGAAATGTGATCTTAAAGAGACTGTTGTTTTCTTTCTGTCCTAGGAGAGACCCAGAGACTCCTGAGAGCTCTGAGCAGAGCTCCAGGGCAACAGCACAAAGAAACTAGAGTTTAGGAGTTTCACTTTGGGTTGGTGAAAGGAGAAGCTGAGCCTAGGGAATGAATGGAAGTCAAGAGAGAGATGAACTCTGGTTGGCATTTTGTAATGAGTACCTAGAGACTGGAGACCTGAGCTTTCAAGAAAAGTGCTCTGGACGCTAAGCAGATAGTATGGGACAGCTGGAGGCATTTGTGAGTAGGTGTGGAAGCATATTTAAAACATCTTTTCTAGTTTAACTGAAAATGTTAAGAAATAATATTTTATCCAGCCTAAAACCCTTTCCAGACTTTTCCCTTTAGCAAAGTGAGTAAAGCACAGATCTGACCATATCACCTTGCCCTATGCAATAAAACCCCAGTGGCTTCCCATTTCCTTCAGAATGAAATATAAAATCCTCCATTCAGCATTTAAAGCCCTTCACAACATGACCCCTTCCTACCTTGCCAGTCTTTTTACTTCTTACTCCTTTCCATCTTACTCTGTGACCCAGTGCTGTTCCTCATCAAGATGCCTTGTCTCCTAACTCCACGTTTGTTTCACTAGCTGTCCCCCATGCCTGGAATCTTCTCCGGCCTCATCTCTACCTCTTGACTTCCTACAAAGTTTCTGGTAGAATATCTCCTTCTGCAAGAATCCTTTCCTCATCCCTCTTACTACCTTAATAAAGGTTTGCTGACCTGATTTTGGTAGAAAAAGGCTACACAGTCCCAGGAAGAAGGTTAATCATCACTTAACCCCTGTCAAGATCAGTTTACTGTCCCTGCACACCTCTGAGGTGGTTAGCGCCAGGACCCATCTAAAGAAACTGTGCTCTTTTCTATTCAAGGTTAAGATATGCATCATAGAGAGGAGGTTCCTTTGATTTACTTCAGTAGAATTAGAGAGGGAGTCAAGGAAGGAAATGAGTAGTGACTGTTGTTTTGTAATGTAATCCCAAACTACATTTTAACATATTATAATCTTTTCCTTGTTCAAGATTCCTGTAAATGTTACCTTAAATCATTTTGCATAGGGAGACGTCTGTGGATATAGGGGGTGGGTGGGGAAGGGGAAGGATCATGACAGTTTGGACACACTTCTTTTCTAGAAATACTTGCACCTAGGACATTCACTTGTTCTTGGTAGATCTGTGCCTAAAACACTGAGTACAATATTAATATATTTTTTTCTTTGACAAAGAAAGTATCAGACTATGAAATAAGTTTTCCCATTATTCATTCTCCTCTCTCTCTAATTAACTAGGCAGAAGCAGATCCCAAAAGTCATCTCTGTTTTCTAAAGTTCCCTTGATTTACTGGATGTCCAATAGACACATTAGATGTTCCTGGTTGTGTATTCATTGTTTGTGAAAGGAGATCATGATGAAAGGGGCCCACATAACAGAGCATTATGCAGAGGCAAAGAAGTGGACAGAGAACAAAGATTCACTCAACCTGGAATGTTACCAAAGTGAACCCAATTAGGGACTTGACTTCTTAATTTTTATTGTCTTCCTAGCATCATAGAAAGATTAAGCCATAAGAATACAGACATGTTCCTCCCCTCCTCCCCCATAACATACAAACAACTCCCACAGAGGTAATAAGCATCAGGCAATTTATTCCCTCCATGGTCCTCTCCCAGTTCAAAGTACTCCATCAGATCCTGAATGAAGGGAGCTCATACATGGGGCAATTGAAGGGAGGTCATATATGGAGCCACTGAAGGGAGGAATTGGGAAAGAGGGATCCAGATCACATTGCAAAAGATTGGGAGAATTTGAAGTGTAGGTGCTGTATTTAACTGATTTGTGTGTGATACTAACCATCTACAAGCCCAGACTCTTCTACAATGTCACTTCTATTTTTCTGAAAAAGGACAGGGCTTTAATATTTTTGAAATGATTTAGAAACAAGATAATAGTTTTTGATTCCCTCAGAGAAATGGGTACTTTAGAAATACTTGAACAAGCTGTATTTCTCTCTTTGGCAAGCTAGGCAGAGAATCTGAGCAGGAAAATTAACACTATTCAAAATTGAATGCATTCAAAAGTTCTGCATCAGTAAAATTAGATCAGTATCTATCTGCTTTTATTTTGGGATGTGAAAGACTCTGTTTAAAATAGTAAAAAGGTCCAGGAGAAAGAAAAGAGCTGTCAAAAGTCGGTACATAGATGAGAAGGATGTTAGACAGCAAATTGTTTGGCTATGTAATCACACTTTCATTTTCCCTCCAAAGCCTTCCTCTTAACCTTCTTGGTTTCTGGCCATGCAGGCTTTAAGTCTATAGTGGGTTGCTGGGGTTTTTTTGTTTGGTTTTTTTTTTTACTTTCACCTCTTCTACCACATCCTATGAGTTGTCAAGCCCTGCAAATTCTACCTCCAGAATATCTCTTTTTTGGTTCTTTTCTCCCACCAATTGAGAGTATTTTATTTTCTTCAATTACATGTAAAAACAATTTTTAGCATTCCTTTTTAGAATAAGATTTTGAGTTTCAAATCTTCTCCCTTACTCCCTTCCTTCCCCCCTCCATAAGGTGGTAAATTTGATATAGGTCATATTTGTGCAATCATGTAAAACCTATTTCCATACTAATCATGTTGTGAAAGAAGAAACAGTTTGCAAAAAAAAAAAAATTAGTTTGCCAAAGGAAAAAACCACCAAAAAAGTAAGTGAAAATAGTAAGCTTCAATCTGCATTCAGGCTCCATCAGTTCTTTCTCTGAATGTAAATAGCATTTTCCATCATGAGTCCTTTGGAATTGCCTTGGATCACTGTATTGTAAAAAGAACTAAGTCATTCATGGTTGATCATTATATAATGTTGTAGTTACTGTGTGCAGTGGTCTACTGGTTCTGCTCACTTCACTTTGTATCAGTTCATATAAGTCTTTTCAGGTCAGTGTATCTCTTGCATCTGTCCCCTCCTTTCCACTGCCACCACTCTAGTTCTGACCGTTTTTTCAAAGTCATCATCCCTTTGTACCTCTCTGTTGCATAACTGTTAACCACCCTCTCTTTCTGGATGATCTCACCTCTCTAAGCTTTTCTGATATTGTTCTTTCCTGGTTCTACTCCTATCTGCCTGACTGATTTCTCTCAGTCTGCTTTGCTCCTAACTTTTGGTGTTCCCAGGGGGCCATCTCCAGTCATGTGGATGATCTATATCTTGCCACTGGATCCTGATAGAGACAGTGAAGCTGGTGATCTTGACCAGCCCTCCCTCATTTAAATCCAATTCACTTGAAAGTTATGGCCTCATCTTCCAGACATCATGGTCCTCTTCCAGCACAAAGGACAAACAAGGGTGTTCCCCTAGCTTCTGTGCTAAGTCTTCTTCTATACTCCAAGTAACTTCACCATTTCCTTTGGGCTTAACTATCATGGCCATATAGATGACTCACAGATCTATGTATTCAGCCCCAAGTCTATTCCCTGAACTCAGACTCTCAACACCAATGAGTCAGTCAATAAGTGAATAAACTTTTATTAAGTGTCTACTGTGTGCCAGGCATTTCAGAGTGTCTTGGAGACATCTCAGACTCCCAAACTAAACTCACTATGTTTTCTCCCTAAACTCTCCCCTCCTTCCCACTTCCTTGTTTTCCTGGAAGATAATGTCTTCCTCTTTCTAACCCCATAGCCATAGTGGAAAAAGCACTGGAGTTGAAATCAGGAAGACTTCACTTCCCATCCTATTTCAGACACTTAGGACCTTGCACAAATCACATAAATTCTCTCAGCCTCAGTTTATTCATCTGTAAAATAAGGACAATAATAGCACTTGGTTTTGTAGGCATCAATCAAGATAATATATGTGAAGAGCTTTGCAAACCTTAAAGCGCCATATAAATATCAGCCATTATTGTTACACATTCAGTTGCTAAATCTTGCTTTTTCTACTTCCACAATGCCTTTTGCAACTCTCTGCTCTCTCAGCTCACACAACTACCATCTCTTCAATAGCTGCATAGACCCATTGATCCTTCTGCCTCAAGTCACTTCATTCTGACCATCCTACACTTTCCTGCCAAAGTAATTTTTTTTAATGCAGAACTGATCATGTGATTTCTCACTTTCAGTGAAGTCCTTTGGCTTTCTATGGTCTCTACAACAAAACAGAAACTTCTCTGTTAAGCCTTTCACCACCTGGCCTCAACCTATCTTTCCAATCTCATTGAAACCAATGACACTGTTCTCAGAAGAAGACACCCCATCTCTTGGCTCTGTGCATTTTCTCCTTCTCCCCATGACTATCCCTCATGCCTATGTTCTTCCTCATCTCCATTTCCTGGCTTTCCTGTATTCCTTCAAGTCCCAGTTAAAATTACATGAAGCTTTTCCTAATTCTTTCTTAATTCTCTTGTTTTCCCTCTCTTGATTATTTCCTATTTATTCTGTATATAGTTTTTTGAGGATATATTTGTTTGCATGGTGTCACCACCATTAGATTGTGAGCTCCTTGAGGGCAGGAGTTGTCTTTTACCTCTTTTTATGTCTCTAGTGTTTAGCATAGTGCCTGGCATGTAGTAAGCACTTAATACTTATTGACTTAACTTGAAGAGATACAAGGAGACATGAGACAAAAAGAAAAATTTAAGAGCTTATAGAAACAGCAAAACCTTCAGCTGGCTTGGTCCTATGTGATCCCAACTCTGAGGCAAACATTTATAAAATCAAATTTCTGTTGACCCTTACCTGGGCGAATTATCCCGAGACCGTCTGAGCCATCTGGCTACCATTTGCTCTATTCTGTGGGCTTTTCTTGTCTGTAATAAATTGTTCTCCAGATCTTCCATTTACCTAAAAATATAACAAATGAGAATTTTCACTTGGAAACCAAACAAAATATAACACTAAACTATGTTCAGTCAAAACATATGCTGTTTCTGGCAAAAGCATTTTCATTCTGCATATTTTGAATACAGATATTGACAATAACTAACATTTATATCGCACTTTGAAGTTTACAGAGTGTTCATTGTATATTGTCTCAGCTAGGGGGCACAGTGGATAGAGTGCTGGACTTGGAAATCAAGAAAGACCTGCATTCAAATTCTGCTTCACTCGTTAGCTGTGTGACCTTGAGCAAGCCACTTAACCCATCTGTGCCTAGTTTTAATAACAACAGAACCTATTTCCCAGGGTTGTTGTGGGGATAAAATGAGATGACACAAGTAAAATGATTTTCAGATCTTAAAGTGCTCTAAAAATGCTTATTATTATTACTAATAGAGCCTCACCAAAGCTCTATGAGGTACCATATATATTATTATCCCCATTTTGTACTTGAGAAAACTGAGACTTGAGTAAAATGAGTCACTCAAATTTACATAACTACTAAGTACCAGAAGTGGTGTTTTAATCCAGGTTTCCTAACTGCAAATCCCACACTCCTGATCATACTAGTTCTCTCTTCTGACCAAACTACAATTATCCTTTTCACATGGTGGGGTTAGGGGCGCAGTGCCCCCTCCCCCCCCACAATCCGGAAAAATCTGTGTAAAAGTTTTTGGTCTTCCCTTTGTACCAGAGATGAAGTCTGAATTATTATGGTATTAAAAAATAAAATATGTTGAAGTAATATAATGCTATACATATATTTTATAGATTTCCGAGACACTTTTTCCGTGTCACCTCCTGACCTTCTCGTGTTGTCTGCGGCTTCTGCAAAACTCCCCCAAAATTCCCATTTAATTTCTTATGCCAACCTACAATATATCAAAATGTCATGGGTTGGTTGGTTGTTGTTTTACATTCTTTTAGAGGATCAAAATGACACCACCATAATAAAGTGAAATTTCAATGTGTCCAACTATGGCTGAGCAGACAAATACAAAGTATTCTGTCATGGAAACTGTTGCTTATTTTTTCTTTTTTGGATAGGGATTCCTGCCACTAACTCAGAAGATGCCAAAATAGCCCAAAATCTGGGTATCCCTTTCACAGGGTAAAGGCATGATGGAGAAAGGATAATTGCAAATCATTAAAAGAGTTAAATCTCTTCTGGATGTTGGCAAATCTCAACAACTAGGAAAGGCCATATGAGACCACATGAGGTGCAGTGGAGAGAAAGCTGTTCTTGAAATTAGAAGACTGTAATTTGAATTCTGGTTATATTTACTACCTATATGACCTTGGGCAAAGTCACTAACTTCTCAGGGCCTCACTTTACTTATCTGAGGAAGGGTAAGAATAGATTAGTGCTTCTTCAAGTTTTTCCACTTGCAACCTCTTTTCGCCTAAGAAATTTTTATATAACCCTGGGTATATAGGTATATAAAACAGGTATGCAAATCAAACAATTACTGATAATAAATCATAAAGAAATTTATTTCAAAACAATTTTTTGGTATACATATAATTTTACTATTTATTAAAGACAATAGTCTTGAATCTGAGCCATTTCTGGCAATGTTTGTTAGTGTGGCATGATGGCACACACAGTGCAAAGTGCGCAAGGCTGCGGTGAAGTTGTGCGATGCAACGTGGGCAAGTGCTGCCAGAAACACCTCGGATTCATTACTCGTTTGATTAATTAATTGATTTTGGGTTGCTGTGGGTTCAAAAATCTTTTACTGTTCTCAAATTTTTCATGATCCCCACATTGAGCTACATGACCTCGTATGGATTCACAGCCCATAATTTAAGAAGCATTTGGACTAAATGACCTCTTAAATTTTGTTATCTATCATCCTACAATTTTCACATAGAAACAATGCAGTAAATATTGCTTCCACAGAAACAATTTACCCTTTGAAATGTTACAAATAGCAGTCAGGATCTGTGATTTTCAGTTGGAAGGGACTTTAGAGATCATTTTTCCTCCAACCCCCTCATTTTATGGATGAGCAAACTGAGACTTCGTAAGAGACTCACTTAGGTGAGCTGTCCAGCGAGTATGTAACAGTTGGCCTATGTTCTTTGAAGTTATAGTTCAGTTACATTATAGTTTAAATGGGCTGGTATGGGATATCCCTGGAAACGAAACAGCATTAGAACTTGGATTCTGAGGGAAAAGAGCATTCCACATTTCAAAGTCAGTTATTACCTTGGGACTACCTATACTATTAGAGTAACTCTTCACCATTACTATCAATATTTTAGAACAAGGGAGGCAGTTACTACGTTATATTTTGGTTTGAAGGTGAGGATGAAGGAGAGGAACTAAGCCACCTGGATAGCATTTTGATGTGAAGATAGCAATCTATTATGGTTTTGTAGTGCCATTTCAACTGCCTATATCAAACAGTTATAGGGGATGGGTTCCCATACATTTAGCCAATGAGGTTGGGCAAGATACCTTACTACCAACCTATAGGTTATCTTTTCCCCACCTCTGATAAAAGTTTTGTGGCCCTAAGCTGGGTCACAATTCCAAAGAGAAGTCCAAAGTGACAAATGAGTGACTTTTCCAGACTAAAAGTAACTGAATTTTATCTCATAAGCCTCTTTTCCTCAAAAGAGCCTAGCTACAAGGCACTGACGTACTGTTTTTTGTTTTTTTTTTTTAATGCTTTGAATACTTATCTAAGTATTTCAAAGTGTTTATATAGCACTATATCCCCAAAGGCCTGGCAAGCCCATGGGGTCATGAAGAGTTGGGTATGACTAAACAACAACATGTCCCCAAAAATGTTTGTAATGTGAAGAAGTAAGAACATATCAATGTAATTTTTATATTGAGATCAGATTAAGCGCTGGAAGGGTTATTGCCACACCTAGAAAACAAATAACAGTATATACATGTGTTTCCTGGCCTCTCTCTTCATCTCTGGTATATATTCTCATCCATGTGGTTTAGTAATTGAAAGGCATATGCTTTCAATCCAATCTGCATTCCTTAGACTTGAAGAAAATGTTCAGCAGTAGAAGAATCCCAGGCTAATCACTCCAGAGATGATTGGTTGCCAAGAGTTAATAAGCACAGTGACTGCTCTGTCAATTGCCAGTAGCAATTTAAAGAAAAAGGTTATTTGATGAACACAAAGACAGATAATGTTTACAGGTTCATGATACTATAGATATACCGCTGACATGGACCTTAGAGGGTGCTTCTAAGCATTTATCATTCTCCCATCTTTCAAACATCTTGAAAATTAATCTTTCAACACCCTCAAAATTACATCCTCTGCAAGACTAGCAGCTTTCCCCATCTTGTTTTCTTTGGTGCCATTTCTACTTCCTCTTCTAAGGAATGAGCTGTTAGAGTCCAACTGCGATGGATCTACTTTTATTGATGGAGAAAAGACATTATTATAGAAATGTTTACAGATCTTTTCCAGCTTTTTTCTGTTCCTTGTCATCCTTCCAGTTTCATCTTTCAATTTCCTGAGGATAAAACAGTTCAGTCTTTCACCAATCTTTTCCTTTTTTCCATTGTTTCTTATTTGTTTTTAAGGCAATGCTGCTCATAAACCACTATTGCCTTTCTCCATTAAGACTTTCTAAGAAAGACTATATTTTGAACTAGCATTGTTTTTCCCAGCCATCTCTCTTTCTCCACTTGGCAAAGAGATCAAGCACTTTCTGGCCAATGTAGTTTCTTAGGGTTGTTCCCCTCCCCCATTGTGATTTATTGGTTAAACTTCATTAGGAAATGGTGGTAGTCTGTGTTGATGTTCGTTCTTTTATTCATTTCTCATTTGTTGTCATGAACGAGTGAATAGAAAAGGGATAAGCTGAAGAGGAAAGTCAGTTCAAGGTGGACAGTGAGGATGGGTTCATGGGAGGAAGATGAGGAGTATTGTTACTTTTCTTGGGAGATTCAATAGCGAGATGAAAAGACCAAGCTTCCCACTTTCAGGTCTTCTTCTCTGCATGCACTTATTTAATTAATATTTTTGTATTTCTCTCATCCTTCATAGCTCTCCCACCATATTCTAGGCTCCCTGAGGGCACAGACTATGTCATTTTTTTCATCTTTGCATTTCTAGAACCTGGTATTATGCCTTCGCACATAGTAGGTGTTGACTGAACTGAACTGCAAGCATGATATGTTCTATCTCTTATTTCTGTCCTTTTGCACAAACTGTCTTCTGTGCCCAGAATGCATTCATTCTTCACCTCCATCTTCTAGAATCCCCAGCATTCTTCAAAATTTAGCTCAGGCACACATGGCTATGGGAAATCTATCCTAACCCAATCCTCCCCTAGATATTAGTTCCCTTCTCCCACAATTTTTTTTTGATTAGACATGATTTCCTTGATATTAAGCACACCCAGTGGGGGTAATCCCCTTGACTCAGCATATGGCACCTGCTCTGTAACTCAGAGACTTAGACACTTGTCTCTATAAGTTGAGTTTTGTATATCAGAGGTATTCAGAGGCATCAAAATAGGAAATTCCTAAACATCTTCTGTGATTACAGCCTACTTCACAGGTACTGAAGTGCTCCTTAATTAGGAAAACAAGTTATAGTTTTTAAAAATTACTTGTGCCAAATTCTCAAGGTATATAAATGTAACCCATTTCCCATATCTCCTTTGACTGCTCCCTCTAGTGGTAGATAGAATGGTAGCTAAGCTTATGCTCTTTATAAACGTCACTTATTAATGAAATCCTCCACTTCTAGAGACACAGTGATCATGCCATGCTTCAAATGAGTCCAAGAATAGGACACATCTAGACAGCTTGGTGGTATGATAGATTGAGTACTGGACTTGGAGTCAGAAAGTCTTGAGTTTCAAATCTGCCTCAGACACCTGGGCAAATAACTTTTCTCAGTCTCAGTTTCCTCATCTGTAAAATAGGGAACATAATAACATGTAATACACAGGGTTATTGTAAGGCTCAAATAAAATTATATTATATATATATATATATATATATATATATATATATATATACATGCATATATATATAAAATGCCTTACAAATGGGGACTGGTGGAACAAATTATGGTATATGAAAATAATGGAATACTTTTGAACCATCATAAATGACAAAAGGGATAACGAGAAACCTGTGAATACTTGGATGAATTGATGCAGAGTGAAATGAGGAGAACAAAGGGAACAATTTATATGATAATCACATTTATAAAGACAGATACCTTGAGAAAAAGACTTAATCAAGGACCAGCCATGATTCCAGAGAACTTATTATGATCTATGCTACCTACCTCCTGAAAGAAATCAGTGGTTCAAGATACAGAATGAGACGTGCAGTTTTGGAGATGGATAACGTTGGAATGTATTTTCCTTTATTATGCATAATTGTTACAAGGATTTTGTTTTTCTTTTAAATTAGGGGAGTGGGAAGGAGAGAAAAATAGAAGGGAAAGGAAAAGCAGGGTCACCAGATGTTACAGTGGGATGGTGCTTTGGGAAAACATTTCTACCACTTGCTTTGCAGCAATAGCCAAAAGTCACTAGTCTGAAGAAGGTATTAAAATAGTCAACAAGGACCGGAGTGTTCACAGAGGCATTGAAAACATTGCATTTGGCCCTAGCTGTAGACAAGGATCAAAACCATAGATAGCTCTTGGTTTCTCCCAGACATCACAAGGAGCTATTTAACTCTATGGTGTTAAATGACATAAGAAGGCATAAAGATATAATGTACTTATGGTCCTGACAAGTATAGTACCTAATTTCCTTTCAATTCCAGAATTCCCACCCCACTGTCCTTATTGATGAGTACCTCATATGGTCCACTATTTCAGGTTAGATTAGCTCCAGCAATGCCTTACTTTGCTCTCCCTTCCCATACACTTTCCAGTTGTGAAACCATAATCAAATCAATACTGCTGTTGCTACTGAAAAAGAGTGTGTCAATAAACTCCTCTATCACTCCACTTACCATCATTACAACTTGCTTTCAAAACCAAAATACCCTTTACAGGGACTGAATAGGAGGAGGATCTTGGGGCAATCAATGAGTAGTCTGGTTTGTACCCTTTCCCTCCCCGTCTCCCTTACCAAGATAGTAAATATGAGTATTATGACTAGGAAAGTTTGCTAAATTTGTGTATCTAGAGTAGATAAAGTTTGCTAAGTTAAAAGTTGGCTACTTGTGCATCCTTGTCCCTAAATGTATGGACAGTTATTGGCTACAGAGGAAATTCCCAGCATAAAGGTAAGTCAGTTAGTGATCAAACATGGAGTCACATCTGTCAAGGAGGGCCTAGTGATAAGTCAGTCACACACTTTATCAGTGGAGATGGGACTTTACAGACAGATATGTGTCCCAATAGCATTAGATAATATAAGATGCCTTGTAGCCTGTCCTTGGTCCTGATGATTCACAGAGAAGTAGACACTTCTTCCACTTAGACCTGTTATGTAATAATTCCATGTAAGCATTTTTTAATGTGTTTATTTTCCCTCTCCAATATGAAGACAAATTGTTCTACGGAACAGAAAACAGAAATGATTCCAGCAAAAAAGGCCCTCTGCAAAGGGAAAGAGGGCAACAAACATTTATTGAGTTCCTAGTATGTGCATGAATGTCACTGTGCAAGATTCTGGGGATACAGAGACAAAAATTAAACAATGGTTTCTGCCCTCAGGGTGCTTACATTCTGTTGGGAGGAGAAACAACATGCACCCAGGAAGGTAAATGCAAATACCTACACAAAGTAAAAATAAACAAAAACTATTTTGGTGGAGAACACTAACAATTGGGGGAGCAGGAAGGGCATGGTATAATAGGGGGCATTGGAAATGAACTTTGAAGACAAGTAGCAAAAGATTGTGCCTAAGATTGTGAAGGAGTATATTCTAGGTATGGGGGTCAGCCTGTGCAGAGGCATGGTGATGGAAGATTGGGAACCACAAGTAGGTGAGTTTGGTTACTACAGAGTATGTGAAGTGGAAAGATATTCATTAAGCCTGGAAAGGTAGGCTGGAGCCAGACTCTAAATGGTTTGAAATGCCAGAAGTTTATATTTGATCCTGGAAATGAAAGGGAGACCCTGAAGTTTCTTGAGAAGGGGAATAATAGGGTCAGATCTGTGCTTAAGGTATCACTTTGTGATATACTGTGTGAAAGGTAAATTGGAAAGGGGAAATGTTCAAGACAGAAAGATCAGCCAGGAAGTTACTGTAATGGTCCTTTAAATGATACATGGAAAAGAAAGACAGATCATTTTAACACTCATAAACCCCATTTATTCAAAATTTCTGGTGGTTTTAACTTTAAAATATGTAAATCCAATGGAAGAGTTAAAAAGAAAACTTCCATGCCATAGATAGTTTTACTTTATTATTAATAATTTAATTGTGTACATTATTATATTAATAATACCATTATTAAATAAGTACTAATATTTATAGAAAGCTTTAAGGTTTGCAAAGTGCTTAACAAATCTTATTTATTATTTTACCATAATTCTGTGAAGAAGATGCTATTAATGACTCCATTTTACAGATGAGGAAACAGACTGAGAGAGAGGTTTTGTGTACAAGGTAGCACAGCTAGTATCTGACTGTCTCCATGATTCCAGAATGGTCTCACTCTCTATTAAGCCACTTATGTGCCCAGGTATAACAAGGAAGAATGAGATTTTTGAGGGGGAAGCAATAAATATAGATGACAGTGTAATTTTAAGTTTAGAAATTGAGGGTTTCAATATGTTAGGTGCAGTGAAAGAGAGAAGTAAGGTCAGATAAGGAGAAAGGGAGAGCACTTCATATCTGAATGAATGCAAGGAAAAATATCAAGATTATTTGAAAACAAAGACAGAATAAAGTACAAGGGATATAATATGACAGCACTGTAAACAGAGCTTTCCTTTTTGAAAGCAACATGAGAAGACAACTAAAGCAGATGACCTCTGATATTCCTAGAAGTTTTCAAAAGATTTTTAGTTTGAGGCAATTGGAGTTAAGTTAATTGGTCACTCAGCTAGTAAGTGATGTTTCAATTCAGGTCCTCCTGACTCCTGGGCTACTACTCTATCCACTGTACTCCCTGCTTCGCCCAAAAGATTGCTTTTGAGGGGGAAGGCAAGGTATTTGGGGTTAAGTGACTTGCTCAAGGTCAAGTCACATAGCTAATAAGTTTCAAGTGTCTGAGACTGGATTTGAACTCAGGTCCTCCTGATTCCAGGGCTGGTGCTCTATTCGCTATACCACCCAGCTATCCCATTTGTTTTTTTAAAGAAAATGTTAAAGAGTTAAAGACTGATAATATCACAGAAGATGGGCCAGACTGGAATAACCAACAAATCAGCATTTATCAAGTACCTCTTATTTTGTAGGTACTGGGGGTACAAATGTAAAAATGAGCCAGTCCTTGCCCGCAAAGAGCCTACATTGACTTGAAGTGGCAGCTGGGTGGTAAAGTGAAGCCATGATAACCTGAGTTCAAGTTCAGTCACAGAAATTTGCTAGCTATCAGACCCGAGGCAAGTCACTTTCTGTATCTGGGCCTTAAGTTTTCTCATCTGTTAAAAAAAAAAAGGACAATAATAGCTCCCCAAGGTTGTTGTGATGATAATTTTAAAGCATTTTGCAAACCTTAAAGTGTCATACAGATGCTAGCTATATACACACATGCATACATACAGAGAGAGAGAGAGTAGACAATATGAATTCAAAAATTTCTATAAAATCTATACAAAAAAATACGAGGCAATTTGGGAAGGGTCAAGAAAGGGCTCTTCTAGGCATCTGAAATGAGCTTTGCAGCAAACGAGATTCGAAGGCATAGATGTAAGGCAGCAGCACATTCTGGAGACGGAGTGCCGTGTGTAAAGAATCTCAACAAGGCCAGTTTGGCTGCACTGAAAAGTGGGTGAAAGGGAGTATTGCGTAATGAGCCTGAAAAGGTAGGATGGAGCCAGATTGTGAAAGACTTCAAATACCAGACCAGTTTGTAGTTTATCCTGAAGGTATTAGGGGAGCAGACGTGGTCAGACCCTAGTATAGGAACATTATTTGAGGAGCTGTATGGAGGATACACTGGAGAGGAGAAATTTAAGCAAGGAAATAAATTCGAAGGCTGTTGCATCAAGAGATGATAAAGGTCTGAAGTAGTGAGTGGCTGAAGGAGTACAGAGGAAGGGACAGATTTGAAAGGTGTTGCAGAGATAGAAGATTTAACAACTAACTAGATGAATGATGATACAGTAATATCAGCTCCTGTCTTCAGGAAACATACATTCTCCTGAAGGTTGATGGTTTATATCCAAACAAGTATATTCATGATAATCTGAAGGGCAGCTAGGTGGCACAGTGGATAGAGCACTGGACATGAAGTCAGGAAGACTCATCTTCATGAGTTCAAATCTGCCCTCAGATACTTACTAGCTGTGTGACCCTGGGCAAGTCATTTCACCCTGTTTGCCTCAGTTTCCTCATCTGTAAAATGAGCTGGAGAAGGAAATGGCAAACTAATATCTTTGTAAGAATATCCCAAATGGGGTCACAGAGTGTCAGACACATCTGAAAAATTACTTAACAACAACAAAGGATGGTGAGTAAGAGTGAGGAGTCGATGAAAGCATCAGGATTGTGAACCTGCATGACCAAAAGGAGGGTTGTGCTCCTGATGCAAATAGGGAAACACAGAAGAGGGGTAAGTTTGGGGGGAAATAGAGAAAACGGTTTTGCGCTTGAGTTTAGGATGCCTCCAAGACATACATCCAGCTTGAAATGTCCAGCAGGCAGTTGCTGGTGCAGGATTAGAACTCAGGAGAGATGCCCAGGCCAGTTAACAGATCTGGGAATTGTGAGGATAGTTGAATCTGTGGCAGTTGGTGAGATCACCAAGAGAGTCTGTAGAGAGAGGACAGAACCTTAGAGAGACATCCACAGCTGGGTGAGGGAGTTGTTATGTGGAGGATAAATGAGTATAGGACACTGAAAAGGAGGAGCTTCTCAGCTCAGGGGAAGAGAAGCAAAAGAGTGGAATGAAAAGCTAGAGAAGGGAGTGTCCAAGGAGAGGGTGGTCAACTATGTCAAATGCTGAAGAGGCTAGAGGAGAAAAGGAGAGGAGAAGGGAGGGGAGGGGAGAGGAGGAGAGAAAAGGAGAGAAGGGGATAGGAAAAGGGAGGGAAGGGCAGGAGGGAAAAGAAGGGGAGGGGAGAGGAAGGAATAGGAGAAGAGGGGAAAAGAGAAAGGAGAGGAGAGGAGAGGACAGGGAGGGGGGGATGGAAGAGAAGAAAAGAGAAGAGAAAAGAATCAGAGAGACAGACAGACATTGATTGAAAGGACAATCTGCTAGAGAAGACAAGAGGGTATACATGTAGAGAGCAGTAGTTCTTAACTTGTTAATTTTAACTTAAAAAAAAGTACTACTACAGATCTGGGTTTGATTAATTGATTGACTGTCCATGCTTAAGAATTTTAGCAAGAAAATGTTAATGCAAATTTTTTTTAAAAATTGAGAACTATTTCATTATAATTGGTTTCCTTTATAATTTTGTGTTTTATTTGACTCATTGAAAACATTATTCTGAAGGTCTACGATACTCAAAAAAGGTTATAAACCCTCAATATGTAGGATCACATATATCTAAAATGAGAAGGAACCTCAGAGGCTGTCTAGTCCAACTCACTCATTTTAGAGACTGAGGCTGAAGAAGACTTAGGTGACAGAAACACAGAAGTACTGGATGTCACTGGCACACACCCTTGTGTTCTTGTGATTCCCAGCAGAACTACCATCCTTCATCGTTTTCCTGAACACATGCCCTGCTAATTGCCATGGCAAACTGTCTTTCTGTCAGGTCACTGGGCTCCTCAATCAATGGAAATAGAAGACTGAATTTATGGACACTTATCAATACCTACTTATCATGCTTCTCATGGAATGGGAAGACAGAGCTCTTTTTAAGGAAAGTATTATAGAGAGGGTCAGAGATTTAGAGCTGAAAGGGAACTTAGAGGGCATCTAGTTTAACTTCCTCTCCTTTGGTATAAGGAACTAAAGCCTTGCAAGGGTGGGGAATCTGTGGCCTCGAGGCTACATGGAACCCTCTAGGTCCTCAAGTGCAGCTCTTTGATGGAATCCAAGTTTCAAAGTACAAACTCCCTAATAAAAGAATTTGTTCTATAAAACTCAGTCAAAAAGCTGTACCTGAGGACCTAGAAGGTGACCTCAAGGCTACAGGTTCCTTACCCTGGCTAAAGTAATGAAACTAGACAACTAGCATTTATTACCTTCCATGTAGCAATTGTTGTTCAGTCACTTCAGTCATGTCTGACTCTTTGTGACCCCGTTTGAGGTTTTCTTGGCAAAGATACTGGAGCAGTTTTCTATTTCCTTCTCCAGCTCATTTTACAGATGAGGAAACTGAGGCTAACAAAGTTGAGTGACTTGCCCAGAGTCAGTCAGTTAGTAAGTGTCTGAAGCCAGATTTGAACTCAGCAAGTTGAGTCTTCCTGATCCCAAGCCCACCACTCTATCCACTGCACTACCCAGTGCCAGGTACTGTGAAAAATGCTGGATACAAAAAAAGGGCAAGCACCCAATACAGTTATCCTTTCCACACATCACGACTTTCCCCACTGCAGTTTTGATATATTGCAGGTCGGCATAAGAAATTAAACAGGAACTTTGGAGAAGTTTTGTAGAAGCCATAGATGACAGGTGAAGGCCAGCGGATGACACAGAAAACGTTGAGAAACTCAGAAATGCATAAAATATATGTATAGTACTGGATAATATCAATATATTTTATCTTTTAATACCATAATAAATCAGACTTCACTGGTACAAAGGGAGGGCCAAAAAAATTTTACACGCATTTTTCAGATGGCAGGGATGCCACTGTACCCCTAACCCCCTTGATGTAGAAGGGATAACTGTGGCCCCTGCTCTCAAGAATCTCAGAGTCTAATGAGGTGATCTGGCAGCAATTGCACAAGTAATAAGCAGCAGAGCTGAAACATAAACCCATTTCCTCCGATTCCAAATCCATCACTCTGTCTATTGTACTATGATATCTCTCTTAGAAAGGTAGTCTGATGTTGTACATAGTGTACTGGCCTTGCAGTCATTAAGACTTGAATTCAAATTTTGCCTTAAGATACTAACTACCTATGTGACTCAGGGCAACTTCAGTCTTCTCAGCCTTGGTTTCCTCTTATGTAAAATGAATAGGTTGGATGAGATGACCTCCAAAGCCCTTACTGCTCTGAATCTATGTGGCTATAAGAAAACCCTCTAGAAATTAAATGAAATAAGAGAGAAAAATAAGGAAGCAATGATCATCATTGACTCTCATGGTTGAATGGTTTGGTGGGAGATACCTGAAGGGGAAGCCTGCCTTAACATCATGCACCAGGCTTTTATAGTCCACTGCACTGTCCTGATAAGCTGTGGGAAATAAGCAAACAAAATGACATTCTGTGGTTCCTAAAGAAAGAAAAACATTGCTTAAATGTTAAAGAATGAGTACTGTCCAAACTAGAAGGCCAAGGAGAAGGTAATGTCATACGGTAGACCAAAGTAAAAATAGTAGTGCAGTATGGCTTGGAAATCCCAAGACGTGGTTTAAATTCAAATTCCATTTCTATCTTTCTGTAAGATTCCAGTTTTCTCTGTGGCCAAGGTCTCAGCAACCAATGTAAAAGAAAACTGTGGCAAGCAGCCAGATACGTCAGGAAAAATTACTCAGGTCAAGATAAAGAGTGATAGTGGACTCTCAGTCAGTCAATCCTGTTCAAGAAAAAGAGTGATAGTGGACTCTCTCAATCAGCCAATCCTGTTTAAAGTCCTATTTAAAGTAACTAAACAAAATGCTATACCCTGATACCTTTATTGGGTGAGAACATATCAACTGAATCAATCAATCCACCAGAGTCATTAAATTAATGTAGGCCCTGTCATAACCAATGGATCTGCTTTATAAAAGCAGCAAGTAAGTCTAAAACTGGACATTCCAGTGTCTGGCCAGCAAGTTGTGGCAGCAATCCTGGTTGAGTCTTTCATATGGGTTGATATCAGGCAGAGCATGCTATGCATTCCCTGAAGACTGTAGGGGGTACGGGGTGGGGGGGGGGTGGGGGGTCTATTGGCCAGACCCGCATTGTACATCTGTACTGAATGGATAATTCCCTCAATCCTCAGCTTGACTTGGGTTGAGAAGACCTGACTCTCTGTGCCAATTTCTTTTCTTTTTTTCCCTATTGGGGAAGAATTTAATGAATTAATGAATTAGCTATTGTTAGCATTTATACAATATTTTTAAGGTTTGCAAAGCCCTTTACATATTTTTGAATTATCATTTTTTTCTTCCATTTACACATAAAAACCAATTTTTAACATTCTTTTTTAAGTTTTGAGTTCTAAATTCTATCCCTCTTTCCCTCCCTTTCCCCTTCCCTCAGAGGGTAAGCAATCTGATACATGTCATACATGTGCAATCATGTAAAATATTTCCATATTAATCATTTTGGGGAAGAAAATTCAAACAAAAGAAAGAAAGAAATAGTACACAGGCACCATCAGTTCTTTCTCTGGGGGCATACACACACACACACACACACACACACACACACACACACACAGACAAAATCCAGCAAAGATCTAAAAAGGGCATGAGATCAAATAATACAGAAATTCAAACAGAAATAACATGTGTTTTTGTCCAGGCCAGCACTATACAAAAAAGCAATCTAGAAACTAATAAGTGCTGAGTGAGAGATCCTGCCAGGGAAGCCTGAGTGAACAATCCAGGGGAACAATCCAGAATTCTGTAGTTATCTGTTTTGTGGGGAGCCTGGACTGCTCAGAGAGAGTTTTGGGGAAGAGAGTTCAGAAACCCACAGATCAAATGCATGGATGGGGACTAGAGGGCTGGTAGAAGTCTTACTAGGATGCTCCAAAGGAGATAGAAATCCACAGTACTATTACCTGAGATGCTTCAGAGGACTCTAAATTAGACTACAGTGATCTGATCCAGAAAAATTCAAGGACCTAAAACCTGACAACACTTTGAGCACTGAAATTCTAGGGGAGATGGAAGCCAGCAAAAGGAACCTAGAAAATAAAGATAAAAACCAAACAAGGTCCAACTACCCTAAGAATGAGTGAGTAGGTAGAACCTGGTCCTGACACAAAGTTTCAAATTAGAAATTAAGGAGGGAGATACGAATAAACAGAAGAAGGCACTAAAGTCTATGTGGAAAAAAATATTATGAATTAAAGAGACAGGAAGTTAACTTAGAAGAGAATAAGTCCACAAGAGCTGTAGGTAAAGCCTCTAAGAAAAAACTGTCTTAGTCACAAAAATTTCAAGAGTACTTGGACAAAACTGAACAAGAGAATATGAAATTGTATACTAAGTAAATGCTCCAGAGAGAAAAAAATGAAAGGAGAATAGTTTAGAACAGAAGGTAGAAAATCTCACTCAAATCAGAATAGAGCAAACAGAGCTAAATGATTCCATGAGACAAATAGAAACGTTAGAACAAAATTTTGAAAAATTGAAACTACAGGAGGAAATGCAAGGCATTTACTATCAATTACAACTAACAGAAAATAGATCAAGGGAAGGTAATTTAAAAATCATCAGAATCCCAAAAAGCCATGACCAAATTTAAAACAAAACCTGTTATATTTCAAGAAGTAACAAATAAAAACTATCCTGATTTTAAAATGAAAATAGAAAGAACACACCAATCACTTTCTTTTTTAAAAAATCACCAAAAATGAAAACTCATATAGTTAAAAAAAACCAACCCTTTTTTGTCTAAAATCTGGATTTTAAAAATATATTTAATTTTTCCAATAACATCCAATTTTTAACTTTCAGTTTTTACAAATTTTGAGTTCCAAATTGTCTCCCTCCCTTCCCTTCCCTCAATTGAGAAAGCCAGCAATTTTTTTATGTAGGTTATACATGTTTAGTCATGCAAAATATATTTCCATATTAGTTATGTTATGAAAGAAAACACACCAAAAAAGAAAGTAAAAAAAAAGTATGATTGGATCTGCACTCAGACTCCATCAGTTTTTTTCCTCTGGAGGTAGGGTAGCATTTTTCATCATGAGTTCTTGAAAATGTCTTGGATCATCATTTGTATTGTTGAGAATAGCTAAGTTATTCACTGACAAATGATCATTGTACAATATTGCTGTTACTGTGTACAACGTTCTCCTGGCTCTGCTCATTTCACTTTGCATCAGTTCATGTAAGTTCTTCCAGGTTCTCCTGAAAGCATCCTGCTCATCCTTTCTTATAGCACAATGATATTCCATCACAATCATGTACCACAACTTGTTTAGCCAATCCTCAATTGGTGGGCAACCTCTAAAGTTTCCATTCTTTGCTACCACCAAAAGAGTTGCTATAAATATTTGTGTACATATAAGTCCTTTTTCCCTTTTTTTTTGTCTCTTTGGGATTCAGACCTAGTAGTACTATTGCTGGGTCAAAAGACTATTCACAATTTTATAGCCTTTTGGGCATAGTTCCAAATTGTTCTCTAGAATGGTTTGGATCAGTTCACAGTCCCATCAACAATGCATTAGTGTTTCAGTTTTCCATATCCTTTCCAACATTTGTCATTTTCCTTTTATGTTATATTAGTCAATCTGATAAAAGTGAGATGGTACCTCAGAGATGTTTTAATCTGCATTTCTCTAATCAACAATGATTTAGAGCATTTTTCACAGGACTATAGATAGCTTTGATTTCTTCATCTGAAAACAGTCTGTTCATATCCTTTGACTATTTAATAATTGGGGAATGACGCATATTCTTACATGTTTGACAGTTCTCTATATATTTGATACATGAGGCCTTTATCAGAGAAACTTTCTACAAAAAAATCTCCCCCATTTTTCTGCTTTTCTTCTCATTTTGGGTGCTTTGAGTTTTGTTTGTACAAAATCTTGTTAAGTTAATGTAATCAAAATTATTCATTTTACACTCCACAATGCTCTCTTTATTTGTGTGGTCATTTCTTCCCTTATCTAAAGTTCAAAACTGACAGATAAACTATCCCATGCTCCCCTAATTTGCTTGTGAAACCACCATTTATATATAAATCATGTACTTAAAATCTGGATTTTCTAGTTCAAAGTAAAATCTATACAAACAGACAGAAAGCATTGGAGTACTTAAGAACCACAATCAGAATCACACAAGACTATAGAAATTATCCTACAGGAGAAAATCTTAGAATACAATATTGCAGAAGGCAAAAGATAAAGTCTCACCCCCCAAGAATAGTATACCCTGTAAGATTGAGTATAATGTTAAAATGCCATTTTTAAAAAGGATCTTTAATGGAATAGACAGCTTTCAAACATTCATGATTTTTTTTTAAAGATCTGAAATGCTTGAAATGCAACCAAAGAGGGAAAAAGTAACCTGGAGAGGTAAATACATTTGAGCAATTTGAAGTGATTAAACAATGATGAAATGCTTGTGTTATAATAAAGAAGACCCTCTTCAGTATCCTAATGTCTTTATGAGTCAAAAAGTGTGTTAAATAAAGGAAACAGAGGGACTACGGTTTTGTTCTGTTTTGATGCTTTTAAGAGGAAAGATTAATGGAAAGGAATATCCAAGGGAAGAAATGAGAAAGAAGGGAATGGATTGAACTATTGTTCCTAATTGGGATTATTAGAGACTGTGTAAAAATAGAGGCAGGAGTGAAGAGAGTAGGTGTCACATAAATCTCACTCTTATCTGAACCAGACAAAAGAGGGTTGAACACACACACATACACACACACACACACACACACACACACACACAGAGTTTAGTGTAGAAGTACATTAAACAGACAAAGGAAAGGGAAAGAGTCTGTGAGGGAATAGTTACAAGCAAAAGAAATTTCAACTTTGGAGGGTGGTTCATAAAGAAAAAAATATAAGTGGGAGATTAAGAAAAGAAGAAGGTTAAGGAAAGAAAAGGTAAGAATCAGTAACAGTGAATGAATGTAATGATGGTGGCGATGTGGAATGGAATTAATTACTGATGACTGTTGTTGATCATATGTTGATCAGAGAAAAAATGGAGGGAAATTAACAATCATAACCATAATCTGGAATGGGAAGAATTCACTAAAAAGGATTAGAAAGCAGAATCCAACATGTTATTAACAAGAAATGAATTTAAAATAAAAATTGACAGAGTTAAAAATGAACTGGAATAGATTTGATGTTTAGATGAACTTAAAAAAGCAAGGATAGCTATCACAGGCTCAGACATGACAACAGTTTGAAAGTAAAGACAAGGAGATAAAGTTAACTCGTGATAACAGCGATAAATAAGAAAACTACAATGTGTTTAAAGCCACCACAGAAAATGAAATCGTACCAATACTTAATAAATGCACTTAATGTCATAACATCTAATTGCTTAAAGGAAGAAGTTAATCTAATTAACTAGAAGAATAGATAGGAAAACTGTAATAGGTACTTCAACAAACTGCTTTTAGATCTAAACAAAGATAACAAGATAAATTTAAAAAGAAGTCAATTTGAATTGAATTTTAGAAAGCAGCTTTTTGGTAATTATTTAATGGAAACAGAAAAGAGTATACACATATCTAAGCTGTGCTTGGCATCTTTATAACAACCGACCATGCAACAGGGCTTTAAATACCTTATAAACAAATACAAAAAAGCAGAACTACTAAACATATCCTTTACTGATCATATTATGGTAAAAATTATTTTAAAAAATAGTCTTTTGAAAAAAGGAATTAAATGGAGACTAAGTCCTAAAGAATTGGGTGGGCTAAAAAACATGCCAAAATTATTGGGATGAAGTCTGTATAACTCTGACCTAATTCAGACCAACCATCTTAGTTTCAGTTCAGAATGAAATGAGACACTCGTTTGTCACATTCAACAGTTAACAAAAGGAAAGTTACTTAGCTATAAGACAGCAAGGATATTCAACAGGATACTGCAGAAAATAACTTAGATGAATAAGGTTTCCCCTCACTTTTATATTGTGCCACATCCAGTAAACAGGGCAGTTGGATATTTACCAAGTCTAAAATGCCTTGGTTCCATGTGGGGAAGCCTTGGTTTTGCCCTTCGGTGACTAGGAAGCCACATCAATACATTCACAGGTCATCAAGGAGCTGTCCATTATCACATCGATCATTTGGTACAGTTTTAGAAATGTTAGCCATCGCAATCATACAAAAAAAACAAAACTAAGGGAACATATATCATCAAAGAGGAAACAAAATTCTTGCTGTAGATGACATGATATACTTAAAGGTATGTTACAGAGTCACCTAAAAAACTAATTGAAACAGTAACTTCATCAAAAAATCAGGACAGAAAATAAACATTTCTGTATATGATCAATAGAAACAAATAGCAAGAGATAGAATAAAGAAAGCTAGGTGCAGTGGATTGAGTGACAAGCCTAAAGCTGAGAAGACTCATCACCCTGAGTTTAAATCTGGCCTCTGCCACTTACTAGCCGTGACCCTGGGCAAGTCACTTAACCCTGTTTGCCTCAGTTTCCTCATGAGTAAAATGATCTAGAGAAGAAAATGACAAATCATTCCTGTATTTTTGCCAAGAAAACCCCAAAGGGGATCATGAAGAGTCAGACATGATTGAAGAAAGAATGAGAATGAAAAAGTCCAAATACCTAGAAAATGAATCTATCAAGATTCATATAGGACACATATATACCTATATTCATATAGGATACCTATGTATCAAGCATCATATAGGATGTATATGAATACAACTGTGTGTGTTCATCCTTTGTTGCCGAAGAAGACCATGTCGTCAGAGAAATAATGACATGACTTGCATTTGCTTTTGTTTTGAGTGAGGGAGGGCTGTGCAGGTCACCAGCCTCACTTCTCCTCCAGAGTCATATGAATCCAGTGACCAGATATTCATCAGGATGACTGGAGATGACCAAGGATGAGGCAATTGGGGTTAAGTGACTTGCCCAAGGTCACACAGCTAGTGAGTGTCAAGTGTCTGAGGTGAGATTTGAACTCAGGTCCTCCTGACTCCTGCATTGGTGCTCTATCCACTGGACCACCTAGCTGCCATGAATATAACTACAAGAGAGCTAAATGGCTAGAGAGATTAATTGCTTATTATTAGGCTGTGCCAATATAAAAAAAATTGTAATACAACCTAAATCTACTTATCTGATGTCATACCAATCAAACTGCTAAAGGATTACAGAGGGAGAAAAAAAATAGCAACATTTATACAGAAAAACACGAGATTAGAAATTTCAAAGTAAATAATGGAAAAAAGAGTCAGAAGGAAGATGGCCTGGCAGTATCAGATCTCCAAATATGTTACAAAGTAGAAATCACAAAAACTACTTGGTGCCAATTAAAAAAATAGGAAAATCAACCAGTGAAACATATATATAAAAGATCCAGAAACAATTGACCATCCAGAATGGAGTATAGTGCTTGGTAAGTCCAAAGATCTCAATTAATGAAATAAGGGCTCACTCTTTGACAAAAACTACTGGGAAAACTGGGTAGGTCTGTGGTGCACTGGACAGAGTGCTGAGCCTGGAGTCAGAAAAATTTGAGTTCAAATCCAGCTTCAGACACTTACTAGCTGTGGGCAAGTCACTTAACCTTGTTTTCCTCAGTTTCTTCATCTGTAAAATGAGCTGAAGAAGGAAGTAACCACTCCAGTATCTCTGTCAAGAAAACTCCAAATGAGGACACAAAGCGTCAGACATGACTGAAATGACTGAACAACAACTAGGAAAACTAGAAAGCAGTCTGAAAGAAGGATCCACAATCAGAATCACTATAGAAATGATCCTAAAGAAGAATATCTTAGAATATAGCATTGTAACTATGGAGAGAAGATCACAGGAAATAAAACAGACAATTTTGGTGACATAAAAATGAAAAGCTTTTCTCAAAAGAAAATCAAGGATGTTTGACTTTGAAAGGAAACAGTTAACTAGGAAAAAATATGCGGCAAGTTTTTCTGATAAAACTCTGATTTCCAAAATATAGGCGGAACTGATTTAAATATGCATAAACAAAAGCTATTCCCCAATTGATAAATGGTGAAAGGAAATAAACAGGAAATTATGAAAAGAAGAAATTTAAGTGATCAACAACCAAACAAAAAAATGTTCCAAATCACCAATTAGAAATGCAAATTAAAACAATTCTGGTGTTCCAACTCCTTTGCATCAGGCTAGCAGTCAATAGTAAATATTTATAAATCACCTTTTACATGTCAGGCCTTGTGCTAAGCTTTGGGTATACAAAGAATGTCAAAAAAGAAAAATTCTCTGTTCTCAAAAGTTAAGTCTAATACCAAAGACAACACAGAAACAACTATAATGAACAAGATTGATACAGGATAAATTGGAGATAATCAATGGAGGGAAAGGGGATGGAAAAAGATGACAAAAAGGGAAAAATGACAATTATTGAAAGGCCTGTGGGAGAATAGGCACACTAAAGCACTACTGATGAACCAATCGAGACATTCTGGAAAGCATTTTAGAGCTATAATCTAAAATTAATTAAACTATGAACATCTTTTGATTCAGTGATACCACTACTAGACCTGCCTCCCAAAGAGATCAAAGAGAGAAGAAAAGGATATATATGTGCAAAATATTCATAGTGACACTTTTTGTTTTAGCAAAGGGCTGTAAGTTAAATATTAATTATAAATTAAGGGCAAGTAGATGGTGCAGTGGATAGAGTGCCAGGTCTGGATGTCAAAAAACTCATCTTCACCTGTTCAAATCTGACCTCAGATCCTTAGGGTCATGAAGAGTAGGATACAACTGAAAAAAGGATTGAACACATAAATTAAGGGACCACTAGTTGGAGAATGGCTGAACAAATTAATGTGAGATATTATTTTGCCATAAAAATGATTAAAGGGATATGTTCAGAGAAACCTGGATAGACTTCTATGAATTGATGCAGAATGAAGTGAACGGAATCAGAACAGGTTGTCTTTGTATCCTTAGAGCTTAGCACGATGCAGTTGACATTTAATAGATGCTTTTGAATAAAAAGCTGCTAGCGATTAAAAGGAAAACAAGAGGACTAATGAGTGTGATGGAGAGCATTCTCACAGAAATGAGGAGCCTTCATTTTTAGTTCTGCTTTTCTGTTAATCTGACTTCATGGCAACATAAAAAATGTACACATTTATTGGCATTCTTAATCTGACAAAGATTAATAAACATGAGGAGCCTTTCTGCACTCAAGGTCTATTGCAGGGAAGCCACAAATGAATAGAAAATTAAGTACAAAGTGCATACAAAGTATGGGGCTGGGAACTATCAACTGGAGAAATCAGGAGGTTTTCTGTAAGAGGAAGCAGCATTCACAGCCAGTAGAAAATTACTTGCTCATTTGAAAACTTATGCTGTCATGCTTCAGATTGCTCCAAATTTCAAGAGATGAAGTCTCTCTAAGTACAGAGTAAAGGCCTCTTCTATCATGATAAAGATGGTACCGGGAAGTTCTTTGGACAAAGCAGAAGTAAGAAAAAGTCATTCCACATACAGCATCTTAGGGCTCTTGAGCTGGAAAGGTTTTTAGAGTTTTTAGAGTTCAATCTGCTCATTCTGCAGATGAGGAAACTGAGGCCAAAACATGACTTTCCAAGGTTACACAGGTGATAAGAGGAAGAGTGGGGATTCCAGCTTCAAGTACCCAGGGTCTCTAAATTTTACACTGTCTCCATAGGGCCATATTGTCTTCAGCTTGATATTCCAATTATTTTCTGTGCATCCGACAGACCCAAATGATATGACTGTCAGAATACAGTCACATTACTTGGGAGGAGGGCAAGAGGGCAGAACTCTTGATGGCTCCTGTGGAAACCCAAATAGCAAAAAATTCCCCTTCTACGTTCACTGGTCTAAACAAATCTAACAATATTGGCAGTCACATCCTTGTCTCTCACTTCCTCACACCTGCTTACTTTCCATCAGCATCTGTGCTGCTGCAATAGAACACAAGGCAGTCTTTAACTGAACTGAATTACTTTCCCAAATCCTCAAAGCAGGATGAAAGAGAGAGCCTTAGCTTCTAAGTCTGTGGACTCCAATTAGAAGACACGGTGCAGATCACCTAAACCACTCCACTTCCCATTATGTTGCTAAGGAGGAAACTGAGGCCCAGATAAGCATCTTGCCCAATGTCACATAGCAAAAGCCATCCCTTCAACCTTTTCTCAGCATATAAAGAGCTGGAAGCCATAGTTCGGCATACATACTAAATAGCAGACGAAGTGAGGGACAGAAAAGCCAAGTAAAACTATTGCTACTGGCAGGAATAAGTGAGGCTTTTCATCATGGAGATACAGCTGCCTTACAGATGTTTTTTTTCTTCCAGGAGGGCCAGAAGTTTCCTATTTTAGTTGGATTGAAAGGGAAAGGAAAGGAAGGGTATGGAAAGCCTTTTCAGTTAAAAGTGGCCCCATTTGCCAATTTTCTTGATATTTTAAATAATATTTGGGAGAAGCAATAATGATTGAATGATTTAGTACTTATTAAGAACCTCAAATTCACCATGTACATTTTTTTTAACGTGTTTATGCCCACAATTGCCTCTCCTCCCTTCTGAGTCCTTTTCCTTCTCTGGAAATCTCTCCTTACGTCTTTCAGATAACAAAGTAGACTTTTGGGCTCTCTGTTCTGGCTTCATGCAAAACCTGGTTGTAAGAAGATAAGAAGCTGAACATTTGGACAGCATGTTTTCCAAGAGTTTTCACAGATTATCAACAGGAAAGATCTGATAAACTCATTCACACTAATGTGGAAAGAACTGATAAGGCCTAGCATCCTTGAGGTATTTTCAATTTGTCAGAGATCAAAGTCTTAAACTAAACTCAGACATAAGCCAATCCAGGGGATATTTCAAAGGTTATCAATGGGTGTCTCTCTAAAATGGAGGGGATTCAAATAGACCTACACTTAAAATCTCCTTTTGCCTAGAAGCCCCAAGGGCATACATAGCAAATAAGTAAACCTGTTTCACATCAACTAAAGCTACTCTTTCAGATTAGAGTCACACCCCAACATCCTGGCTATAAATATTTATAGTTACTATTCTCTTCTGTTTCAAAATACTCCTTCAGTTAGACTCATCTAAAGTAGGGTTTCTCTACCATTTGGAGTCATGAACCCCTTCTCAGAATCATGTTTTGAATAATTGACAGAAATGCTAAATTTCAGTTAGTAGTAAAGTCGTAAACTTTTTCCCTATCCAAGTTCACAGACCCCCTGAAATCTATCCACAGATACCTTGAGGATCTATGAACCCCAAGTTAAGAGGGCACTTTCCCCTTTAAAACAAAGCACCAAAGTTTCTCCTTCAACTGCCCTATTCCTGGTCATGGGTCAAGGTCATTTATTTGCAGAAATCATCTTTCGGTCATGATTATGACTTATTCTCACTTAGGGATGGCTTTACAGTGTATTTTCAAGCAGAATTCTTCTGGCTAGGAATTCCCCTCCCCGGTTCTGTTCAGTCATGACTTGCTGCACATCTCAGCATGTGCATCTCTGGAACAAGAAAAAGGTTCCCTGCAACAAAGACAACATAAGGAAAGATAAAACGGAAATGAAAGGAATAGAGGCCAGGTGATGTAAGAGAAAGAGTCCTGGACTGTGGGGCCAGGAGATCGGAGTCTTGAATACTTGATCTCACCATTTAGCAGCAGTAGAATCTTCGAGGAAAGTCACTTTACTTCTCTGAGACCTGCTTTTCTCATGAGTGAAATGGGACTGCTACACTGATTGACCTCAGAGGACTGTTTCGAAAATAACTAGAGAGTTATGAGTTAATTCAACATTAATAAATTCTAAACTAATAAATTCTAACACTGATCCAACTCTTCTGCAACAGCTTCGGTTGTTTAGTTCAGAATGAAGCATGAGACTTGCTCTTCTGGGGCACTAAATTTTTTCTTTAGAAAGCTACAAGAGTAATGTAAAAACTTTGGCAATGGCCAAGGTAAATATCTGAACAATTGACAAAATACATATGCTATTAGATCCTAATTTTATAAAATGGTAACTAAATAAACTTTAAATACATTTAAATAAACTCTGTTTATAGTGGCTTTGGAGGCAGCTTTTGTGTTTTGTTTTTTTAAATCCCAAATTCCATAGAGTGAAAATCTGGGTCAGTGCACACAGAAGAGAAGAAATGTTCTGACATTTGAGGCTTACCCAAATAAAAAGGAAGCAAATGAGATCAGATGCTCAATGATTTATTAGAGAATCTTGCAACTCTGGGTAAACTTAGTTCAGGAAACAAAAATTAGAAGTCTTTTCTTCAAAATCAATCATTTGATTTAGAAACAGACAATAAAACTTGCAACTACCTATTTCACAGGGTTGTGGTGAGGAAGCAGCTTTATCAAGAGCTACATAAAGGTGAATTATTTCTACCTCCAAGATATTTCTCAAATCATTTTCTTCCTTGAATGCCCTTCTCACTTCTTGCCATCCATTCTATGTTTCCCAGGTTCCCCTTTATGTATCCTTGATTCTACTTCCCTTACTTCCCCAGCAATCTCCTCTCTTCTAATATCTATACCTCTCCTTTATAGAATAGTTGATTTGAATGCCTAATAAAAAAAAAAAGTTGACCTATAGGTCATATTGGTGATAATCTTATCTAGATTTCTGATTCTTGAATCATCATGTTCATTGGTTTCTACAATCTTCAGTCACTCCTTATCTACTAGTTCTTTTGCAGCCACCTACAAACACTCCCAAGTCTCTCTGATCCTTAAAAACCCCTCATTAGACCCTACCATCCCCTCAAGTTATTGTCCTATTTCTCATGTCCCTTTGACAGACAAACTCTTGGAAAAACCTGTCTCGAATCACTTTCTCTCTTTTTTCTTGCCTTTCTACTTGGGCTTCAGACTTTATTCTCTCAACTAAAACTGCTCTCTCCAAAGTTGTCAATGACTTCTTAATTCCCAAATCTATCAAGTGTTTTAAAATCAATTTTTATCAAGTAACTTCTCTCCAGCATTCAACAATGTTGATTGCTTTCTTCCTCTGGATACTCTCCTTTCTGGGCTTTTGTCCTACTAATTTCTCCTTATTTTCCTCAGTCTCTTTTGCTGATTCGTCATCCATGTCATATTTCCCTAACTGTGGAGGTACCTCAAGACTCTGTCCTGGGACCTTCTATTCTGTTGACACTGTCTCATTGGATGACCTTGATGATCATCTCTTGTAGGTTTAAATTATCATCTCTGCTGATGATTCCCACATCTAAATATCTAGCCCTGCTCTCTCTCCTGAACTCTAGGATCATATCATCAACTACCTATTGTACATTTTGAACTGGATGTTCTATGGGCATCTCAAACTCTACTTGACCAAAACAGAACTTATTTTCTCCTCCATCCCCATCTCAGTTTCTACATACCCAGGCTCACAACCTTGGTATCATCTTCAATGTCTCATTCTCACTCACCAAATATATCCAATCAGTTGCCAAATCTGCCACCATGACATCTCTACCGTTCATCCCCTTCCCATACTCATATGGCCATCACCCTACTTCATGTCCTCATCACCTCTGACCTGGACTATCAGAACAACCTCCTAGTTGACTGTCCTGCCTCAAGTCTCCTCCTCTTCCAATCCATACTCTGCATAGTCACCAAAGTGATTTTTCTAAAGTACAAGTCTGACCATATATTCTTCTGTTCAATAAACTCCAATGGCACCCTATTACCACTAGGAACAAATCACAAATTCTTCTGTTTGACCTTTAAAATTCTTCAAAACGTAGCCCCCTTTCTACTTTTCTAGTCTTCTTACACCTTATACTTGGCTTTTTTCAACAAGAAATGAAGGATATACTAAATACCCCCTTAGTTCTGATGCTGGTTGATCAAAAGCAGGATGATCTGAGTTCAAATTTTGCCACTAACCCTTACTACCTGTTGGACCATCTGACAAGTCACTTCACATCCCTGGGCTGGTTTCCTTGTCTATAAAAGGAGAGGACTGGACTAGATAGCTTCCCTTCTAATACTAAGTCAATGATGGTACGATCTCTCCCTATCCTCATCCTCCTATATCTACCCTACCTACCACCTATACCATCTTTATGGAAAAATCTGTTTGAATTCCTGACATAAGATTCATCACGAATAAGCAAAACACCTGTTAATTATCATTAGCGGTTACCAGGTTTCTTTCTGCCTTCTGAAATCACTTTTAGGCATACCCTGGCTAACATGTTAATCAGTCTCTAGAAAACCAATGAATTCAACTCATAGGGAAAACAACAAACAGGTGATCGGTCAAAGGCAGTTACAAAAGTGTTTGGAAACTATAACGGTGAGGTTCAATCATAATGTATATTATTGGTAATGCTGTTTTTAAAATGACACTAGTATGTACTGGCTGTGCTGACTTGCCGCAACTCAATTCACCTCTTCTTGCCCCCAAACAGCTCTTTAGAACTATAAATTGCAAAGCAAGTGAAGATTTGAATTGGTAAAGAAAATTCCCTCACTGTAAATTCCTACCTCAAAATAAAATCTTAGAATCTGGAACTCAAAACTTTAAAAAAAATGTTTAAGAATTGTTTTAACATGTCCTTGGGGAAAAATAACATATTATATTTTCAAAAAATGAAATCAGAGGCTAGGACAAAAAAAGGTTATTAAACAGTGTTGACTGGGGCAATCTTGCATAGAATGTGCCTATAAGAGAATTTTAGCCACCGGTGAACTCAGTAATAGAATCAAAGATTTAGATTAGAAAGGACCTCCGAGGCCATCAATTCCAGTCCGCTCCTTTTTCTAAATAGTATTTTATTTTTTCTAATTATATGTAAAGATAATTTTTTACATATTTTTTTATAAAATTTTGAGATCTAAATTTTCTCCCTCCCTTCTCTCCCCCCTCCCTGAAATGGTAAGCATTGATATAGGCTATACGTGTGCACTCATATAAAACATATTTCCATATTTGCAATGTGAAAGAAGAAAGCAGTTTGCAAAAAATTTTTACAGCTTGCAAAAGGAAAGAAGAAAAAAAAAGAACACTACCAAAAATAAAAAGTATACTTCTGATCTCCATTCAGGCTCCATAGTTCTTTCTCTGGATATGGAGTCTTTTGGAATTGCCTTAGGTCACTGTATTGCTGAGAAGACCTAAGTCTACGGCAGTTGATCGTTGCACAATATTCCAGCCCCCTCTTCTTACAGCTAAGGAAACTGAGGCCCAGGGGTTAAATGATTTATCATGGGTCACACAACTAATAAATTGTCCAAGGGAGGATCTGAGCTCCACTCTTTCTGATTTCTGGCTTTTGCCACTACTGCATGCTGGTTACCTCATCTCATCTCACCCACAGGGCCAGCACAGGAAGCCCCATATAAAACAGAATTCCAAACCCGGGACGAGCCTGGGCTTTCAAATTGTGCTTTCAAATTTGCTTAACTGGATTAGATTCAATTTAAATAGGGCTTAACCTCCCAATCACCCTTTCAGCCACTTATTAAGGATCACTACAGATGGCCTCAATTCAGTCACTTGTGAGCTTGTCCCCAAGCACTCACAGACAGGGGATTTATTCTATGTGTCTCTTTTGTCGGTAATCTGAAGTTCCCCCAACCCAAAAAATTTCCCTTTTTTAAAGCAGTCAGACAGCTGGATGTAAGGCTGGCAAGAAGCCCAAGAAAACTCCAATAAAAAAAAAAAAGAGCAAAGAACGAGGCAGCTCAAGTGGTTAACTATGACAGATAGTTAGAATATTATCCACCCAGCTGTCAAAGCCTAATCCAAACACGTCTTTGTTTATTGAGGCCATCCAGGAAATGCAATCCCTCCCCCCACACCCCACCAACAACTGCAAAAAACATTCACCGCTGTGGATGGCTACGCTGGGTATCTCACTGCTAGGCAAGTTTGGACAGGCAAAGCCTCTTGAACTCAAATTTGGAATCACTAGCTGCTTGACCTTGAAAAAGTCACCTAACCTCTGAAGTCCAGTTTTCATCAAATGAGAAGATAATTTCAGTTATCCTTTCCACATCTCAGGGGTTAGGGATGTAGCACCCCCAAGATCTGGAAAGTCCATGTAAAATTTTCTATCCCTCTCTTTGTCCCAGAGAAGAAGTCTGAATCATTATGGTATTAAAAGATAAAATATGTTGATAATATACAATACTATACATATATTTTATGCATTTCTGAGTTTCTAACCTTTTTCCGTGTCATCTGCAGTCTTTTATGTGTCATCTGCAACTACATCAAAATTCCCCCAAAATTCCCATTTAATTTCTTATGCTAACCCTCAATATATTGAAACTTCAATGGGGAAAGTCACCATGTGGAAGGGATAATAGTAAAGGGGAGCTGGAAAGAGTGAAAGTCACGACAGGCACCTTCCTGAAAGGGAGGGGTTATGAGGAAAGTTCACACAGATCTTTGCCACCAAGACTATGATGGGGTTCAGACTCTGGGAGCCTCCTTGAGCTCCGCTTGAATCTTCCCACTTAATCTGGCCTTTCTTACTCAAATCTAAGCTTCCCATTTGTTCCGGCAGTCTCAGGAAGCCCATGGGCTTTCATTATCATTCTGCTCAGGTCTCTGTTGCACCCCCCCCCCCCCCCCACCCTCGATTCCCCAGGCTGCCGACCACTCCCATCAAGATCTGTATCCATTCCCCTACAGCCCCACCTGCTTCCCACCCAAACCCTCCATTGTCTGATATCTCCTGATAGCCTTCAGCTGTTTCCAGCCTTTGACCCTCCTTGGATTCCCTCCTTGGACTTCTCAAGACCCTTCCTAAACCCCTCCTCCCTTCACCCTGGACTACCAGACCACCCCCCCCCAGATCCCTCCTATACTCTTTTCTGTATTTAAGTCCCATCTTGCCTCCGTGAAGGCTCTCAGATGCCATCCAGTTCAGACTCTCAGTCTAGCTGAGATTCTCTCTGGCCCGCTTGTGAACACAAGCATGCTCCTTAAGAGGCAACCCAATTTGGCGAATCTATAATAAACTTTGTTTTCTTTGGCTTTAAGGCTTGAGTTGAATTCATTCGAGCACGATCCGGACTGTCGGTATCTTGGGGTTCCCCTAGTGCCCCTGAACCTCGTCAACTAGATGATCTAAGGTACCTATCTGCTCAAAATCATATGATTTTATGCAAAAAGAAAGCACAGACCTTGTCTTAGGCTGTTTGATCTGACATGTCCCCATAGTCATGTTCTCTGAACCAGGGTCTTGCTGACTCTGAAAAACATGCTTCTAAAGTTAATTTGAATTATTCATATTTTTTCTATTATTTTCTTAAGTAGACAATCGATGAAACAGTAAATCAAGCCCTGATTTGTAGCATTTGCTGATTTCTAAGGTATAAGAGCTCACGTTAAAATAGTTACATGCTGTATTGTCCATCCTAGAATTGACATATTTGTGATTATACCTGTTGAAGTAAAAGTATTTCTGTAAATGCTAATCTGACTGTTGGTAGCTAAATGGAATGAGAGGAAAGGGGCCTACAACTGAGGGACCCCCATCAGTGAGGGCTGTTGCCACTTGCAGAGGGTCTAGACACTCCCCATTCCCACTAAAGGTACTAGAGAACCCCAGGGGTGGGGTGAAAATGTGACTTACCTGGTCTTCAGGCAGTGAGGACCCAGAAAATACACTTTTAAAGTTACTCTGAATTATTACCATTTTTTCCATCACCTTCTTAACTATAAGATAATCAATGAAACAATAAATCAAACTCTAATTTGTAGCATTTGCTGATTTCTGAGGTGTAGATGCTCACCCGTTGCTCCTGGAACCTCTCCCTCCCTTTGACTGAAGAAGGTGGAAAACTGGAACACTGGAACCCTACACAAGTCAAGGAGGGTGCCCAGAGACTTCACTTCTGCTATTTCCTCCCCTACTACCTTCTTGGACTTGAAGCTCTCCACAGTCATCCTTCTACAAGATGAAATCAGATCTGAAATTCTCACATCCTCAGATATTTCCCAACCTGGCTGCTTACCCCACCCCTAACCCCACCCCTCAGTTTTCAGCTTTTGTGTGCTCTCTTCCTCTGTTAGATTATAATTATAATTAGACTGTAAACTCCTAGAGGAAAGGGATGTCTTTCTTTGTATCTCTGGTGCTTAGCACAATAATTGGCACAGAGCAGGCACTTAATAAATGCTTATTATTGACTATTGACTAGAGACTTCATTGGCTCAGAGGACTAAAGCTAAAACCACTGGGTACTAAGATCAGCCCATGAAGAGTTAGGGATTATTCTTTTCTGCTTTTGACCAGAGGACCATGGGCCAACAGAAAGGTCAGGGAAGCTTTGCCTAAATGAATCAACACTGTATCCTTGCTTTTCTCCATGCTAGAGATATGGAAACTTCCTTTTATTAGCTACTAGTTGGTCGAAATATGTGTCATTTAGGTCTTATCCTGAACCTGGTGGTTACCAGTTTGGCCCCAGTCAGGCATAGCATACAGACCTGGCAAACTAAGAGCCCCATCCAGAAAGCTGATATGAGGAGGAAAGAACCAAAGAATGGGGCAGGCAGAAAGGTCTTGGCAGACTTTGTTTGGTTTTCTGCAATTTGCAGTTTGTAGCTTCTAGTAGCCACTAGATTTATCTGAAGTTTAAGGACTCTGCTAGGTAAATATGGTCCTCTTTAACTTAGAGAGAAGGAGGCTGGCTTTAAATCACCTTGAAAAAAGGAATTGCCCCAGGGAAAGACAAGTAAAATAATTTTTGAAGGAAAAAAAAGGCAGAATTTCATTTTCTAGGAAGGGTTTGATTTGCCAGATCTCTATGAGCTCTGAAGATTTGAAAGAATTGCCTAGTCAATTAAAAGCAGGATCACCTAAAAGAAATTAGAATAAATCGTGTATTTGCAAATTCTTAATGAAAAAACCAAATGGAAAATGTTTTACATGGCCACAAGGAAGAAACTGCATAGCTGTTTCACCTCAGATTGCCTAAAGGCTAAGTATGGGGGTGGATCTGAGAGGCACAAAGAAATTTGGGCTTAGTTTGCAAAAAAGAAAAGTTTCAATGGAGAAAAAAAACCAGCTCTGAAAACACAATCTGAAACAAAATTCGAAAAAGGCAGAAGACTTTGAAAAATTAACAGTATTAGAAAGCAAAGAGGAAAACCAAATATTAAATCAATATAAAGCAGAGTCCAATTCGGTGATTTGCAATAATTATCCTGGGTTAATCAAAGTCAGTAATTGGAAAAAAAAAGGTTTTAAGCCAGTTTCCCCTGACCACACAGAATTGAAGGTCAAAAATAAGAAATACATAGAGATGTTCTTGAAAGTAGAACATTTTTTTTAAAAATGTGATTCTGCACATAGTGGTTTTAGCTCATCTAGAGCTCAAGTAAGTGATTTCAAAATCCGCTACACCAACCATAGGAAAGCAGAATTAATGGCTTCTCACTTAATCAGGGACTGACATAAGGTCTTCTCCTTTTTGCCAGCAATCATAATCATGTCCAGCATGGTCCAAGAAGAAAAAAGACTGAAAAAGAAAAGCCCAGGAACTGCAGAAAGTGGAAATGAAAATTTTTTAAAGGTAACAATAGAACTTTATTATTAATGAAAATGGATTCAGAATTTTAAAATAAAATATTGGCAAAAAGACTACAGCAATTTTTACCACAAAAAAAACTAATTTATACTAATTAATACTAATGTTAAAGTTGTATTTATACCCGAGGTATACAAATCGTTCAATACTGGGAAAATAAATGATATAATTAACCAAATTAAATACATTCCAAACCATACAATTATATGGATAAAGGAAAAAAGCCTTTGACAAAGTACAATATGCATTTATGCTAAAAATCTTTACAAAGTATAGATATATTGTTATTTTTTCCATAATTTGAAACTCAGAGTAGTCTTCCTGATTCAAAGCTCTACCCACTGGTCCACCTACCTGCCCTTTTAGGGACAATAATCATTCACAGGCAGTTGGTCTGTGTTTTATGGAGTTATTGCTGATGCCATATGTTTGTACCTATGAAATTAAAAGTGATAATTAACTCTAAGCTGATTTCTGAATGCACAGAACATAGAAAAGCAGAGAACACCAGAATTGGTGGCCAAATGTGATGTTTTCCAATTCTAATTTGGAGAGGCATGCACCTAGACTAGTATTATGATTACACTAAGTTTTATTTCACATTTAATGTTTCAGTCCTGTGGTGTTTTTTATTTCAGTGCCATGGTTTTAAGTCTCTTGCATTATAATTTTGGAAAATACCATACCAAAATACTGTAATTAAGGGAAATATTATCTGGCGTGATGCATGTAAGACAAGATATCCTTCTTTATCTGAATACTGCAGTTGATTTATGCTATCACAACTGTAGGGACAATTTTCTTGAAGGCACAGCCGGTATTGTTCCTCTCATTATGAAAGTATTCAAAGCTGTATTATCTGTCAAGGAGTTGATTCGGGGTTAGTAAATAGTACAACAGATGTTGGGAAGTTGGAAGTGCTATCAGAAAACAAAGTCTGAAAGCGGTCAAGTTCACAAGGACTGAGAATATTTTGTAATCAGAAAATGAACTAGACTCCACTCTCTTTAATAAATGTATTACTTCTTCCTTTGTGATTATTCCTTTTAAAACTAAAACCATACAGTCGTAGTCTATTCAGATCACCGTCTTTAAGACTGTTAAACTTGCTTGTGACTGTTTGGTTTCACTCTCTGTCATTTCTGCCTGCAGACTCCTTCTCATTGATGTGAGACATTTCAATATATGAAGTTGCCTGAATAAGTATAAAATGGGTTTGAAAGAGATTGATAGGGGAAGCTAGGTCGAAAGAGCACCAGCCCAAAGTCAGGGAGGATCTGAGTTCAAATCCAGCCTCACACACTTACTAGCTGTGTGACCCTAAGCAAGTCACTTAACCTCTAATGACTGAAAAAACCTTTTTTTAAAGGAAGAAAGTGGTTCGGGAGTACGTGTAGGCCATGAACAAACTTTGGCATCTTTGTTTCCGCAGATTAATGAAAGTAGGCCCAAGCAGGGGGATTTTTAGCAGTACTATCCAAAGCCAGGATGGCCAGGAAATTTAGAAAAAGATCCAGACTGACTCCATGGCCAGGATCAGTGATCTTTAACCTTTCAAAGAGAACAAGGATGACTTTATCTAACTTCTCCCACAGCTTTTATTAGCTAGCCAAGAAGACTTTATTATTCTACCAGACTAGCTCATTTATACCTTCCTAACTTTAATCCTGTGTTTGGTATGATGCAAATGAACCAAAGTGGAGACCATTTTATATTAATTCAGTCCAAAAAATTGACTGAAATTTTTCTTTAATAACCCAACACCCTGCTTCATCAGCAAAGGACATAATGTTGAAAAACCAAAACCAAAACCAAGACAGCAGCATAGGTCCTTTTCTTTTGTTACTATATAAGATTAATTGTATATATATGTATATTATATATACTATATATGTGTCATATATATAGTATAAATAATAATACAAGTTTGCTATGTTTTTGTATATTTGTTTAAAAATCTAAATGTTATAATGGTGAATGTATCATTGGACTATATATGATTTTAGAATGAACTGAAGTTTATCCTACTGCTAAAAAAGACTCCAAAGCAGTCACAAAGGGAACGACTGAAAGACTTTTGTACCCAGATTTACCATGAACCACTAAACACGGCTAGAAAATAGGACCTTCAGTACTGAGTTCTTGATACCACTGCTTCCACGGAGTTCAAGGGAAAAGGACAAGGTGACGTACTAATTACTTTCTCCTCTACTCCAGAGGATTTGTCACTCCAGAGCATGTACCTTCATTTTTAAAAATTTATTTAAAATTGGATTCTTCTCCAATTACATGTAAAAAATAATTTTTGGCATTTGCTTCTTAAAACTTTGAGTTCCAAATTCTCTCCCTCCCTCCCTCCCTCTTCCTCTCTTCCCCCCATTGAGAAGGCAATTTGATATAGTTTCCATATGTGCAGTCATGCAAAACATATTTCCATATTAGTCATAGAGTATGTTCCTTCTGTTAGCATGTCTACCATCTCAAGGACAAAAAGATCATACACTAATTCCTGATGAATGACTTCCTGGAAGGAGCTGTGAAATGTGTAGCTGGAAGCTGAAATGTATAAATATTATTTTGGAACATCCAGATGTATGTACAGTTCTGTCCTTTTACCGGCCACTCACTTCCCACCTTGGTGACCACAGACATATTCTTTAAGAAGGCATTTTTTAAGTGTGCATACAAAATATCTGTCATATACAAATTCACAAATCCTTACCACTGAGGACCATACAATGACATTGCTGCATATTCTAAGGTAATAGGATTTAGCCACGGTTCCTGGTACTGGTGCTCTGGACAAGATGGAATCATACTCAAATTTCAAACAGGGAAAGAAGTTAGATCATTGGGATTTTTAAAAAATCACCATTTCTGTGGCTCCCCAATAGTTTCACCTCTCAAAGAGGTTTTCTGACTAACACAATTTAGAGACTGGATTTTTTTTCTGCATGTATATATTGTTTTTGTAAATAGCTATCAAAGTTCTAACCGTTATAGGAGTATATGTGATTAAACTTGTTTTTTCCAGTAGTTATGGTAGATTCATGTTGATCTCTTCATGCCTTGTCACATTGACTTCCTTGACTTAATGAAAAAATACTGGTTTATTTTGATGAGAGAAATATGGTTCTAGTTCCCAAGGGTCAGTCCTCTGCAGCAACTGAATAGTCTTCACTTCTAGTTTCAAGCTTAGCTGATGTCATTCTAAAATCCACTTTTTCGCTTCTTACTCTCCTCTTTTCTTTCTAGGTTCAGACCCTGGCTTCTCTCTGAGAATAGCCCCACCTTAGCTTATAGAGAGTAAACAAATTCTCATCTTTGGCCTATAATAAGATAAATTACATTTATCCTAAAAGCATAAATCTTTTCTGGTGTTCACATCACTCTACTACACTATAGAGACTTGATTAGCACCTGAGTGTTCTTATTGCCTTGGAAAAGTACGCGAGATTAAATTGGCCACCTGTGTGATGAAGCCAACACTGCAGTTTTAGTCTAAAATGTACCAAGGGTCTAAAAAGAGATCACCGGTTGATTATGACTAAAAAACCCCCAAAAACAACATGGTCTTTCTTACAGGAGCTTTATGTGTCAGCTCCAGGGGAGGCTGGGAGAGCTCCACATCATTTCTACCTCTCTACCTCATATCTCTCTCCACTCTAGTCAATCCTTCACTTAACTATCCAAGAGATCTTCCTCAAAACACATTTCCTATTCCCCTTCAATAAACTCCAGTGGCTCCCTCTTACCTCTATGATCAAATAGGAAATCCTCTGTTTGGCATTCAACGCCCTTAGCCTGACCTTCACCTACCTTTCCAGCGTTCCGATATATATTTAATATCAGTTTTGGACTTTAATAAGGGCCAGAGTTTCAATTAGGAAGAGCCTGGACCTAACAGTTTCTTTGTTCTCTGAAGTAAACTCAGAGAATACCTCTTCCTATGTCAACAAAGCCAGATGGGGCTGACTTAGCATTCCTTATGAGACCCTTAACCCAAGACACCATCTTGAATAATGGAACTTTTTCCATATCTTAATATTTTGTGGACATATACTATGTTATGGCATGTTAATGGTAAAGAAACACAGATATCCTGGGTCATAATTTCAATTCAAAGTTTGTCAACTCTGTTATCTTATTGTATTTATAACCTATGCAATTAAGAAACTCCTTTCTCATGGTCTTAGTTAATAACTCATGGAGATCATAAATCTGAGGGACACAGACCACCTTGGATTGTCCTCAACAGATTTAAGCCTGGTCACTCTTGTATTAGTCAGAAGTTTTCTGGCTCCATGATCACGTAACAGCTAGCTTTAAGAGAATAAACTGTATGCATTTATGCCTATTTGTCTTTTCTTAACCAAACTTTCAGGTCAACAGTTCTTACACCATACTTCATACACCTCCACATATTCTATAACCCAAATGACACTGGTCTTGCTGTTCTTGGTTAAGACTTCATGCCTGGAGTAATCAATCTCCTTTCTCCTCCTCTCTGCCTCCTGGGTTCCTTCAGAAATAAGCTAAAAGCTCACCTTCTATAAAATGCTTTTCCTGGTCCCCTTGAATACTGTTACCTTCCCTCTGAGATTGTCTCCAAATTATCCTATAAATATCTTGTTTGAACACAGTTGTTTGCACATTCTCTCTCTTGTTAGATTATAAGATCCTTGAGGGTAGTAACTGTTTTTTCTTTTCTTTGTATCCCCAGCACTTAGAAGAGTTCCTGACACATAGTAGGTATTTAACCAATGCTTGTTGACTTATACTAGGCAATGGACATGAGAACTTTCCTTTGCGTTAATGTATAAAATTGTCCAAGAGGATGGGATACACCAATGCTAGAGAACATCATGCTCTGAGGTCCAGAATTTTCTGGACCATACATGATAACTTCACCATGAACACTGGCCTGGCAGTTTAAAAAATGGAGAATTCCTTCTGAGGTATGGCCATAGAGTTATACTTGAAGGTTCTCAGGTTGGGAGCACAGGTACTTGCTATTTGCCTTCCATATATAAGGCTCCACTGAAGAAGTGTGGGCCCTGATTCAGGATGTCTGTAGAACTGAAAAGTCTATCCTGATATGAGAGAGAACAAGCCCCTGAAAAAGCCTAATCTATTTATTAGTGCTTCCTGGAATAATGCCAGATATTTGGTATAGAACAGAGAATGAGTGAACTTCTTTTGGACCTTTACAACCATTCAGCTGCATTGCAGACAAAAATATGAAATGAGGTTGTAGCTGCAGTATATGAAAAGATTCATTGAGCTAAACCGTGAATTGGAAGTTTTTTTCAAATTGGAGATAAAGGTAGCTGTGTTGTAGATAGAGCACAGATCCTCAAATCGGGAAGACCTAAGTTCAACTTTGGCCTCTGATGCTTGTTATTAGAGTGATTATCACTAGTATAGCCCTCCCTCACTCAAAACAAAGTCAAGTCATGTCATCATGTCATCATTTCTCTGATGTCATGGTCTTCTTCAAAAATGAAGACCGATAGTGTGACCCTGGGCAATTCACTTAACTTTTGCCTTACAGTTTCCCCATCTGTAAAATGAGGATAATAATAACAATGTGGGCAACTAGGTGACAATGTGGATAGAGCTCCCAGGGCCTGGAGTCTGATAGATTCATCTTCTTGAGTTCAAATCTGGCCTCAGACACTATCTGTGTGACTCTGGGCAAGTCACTTCATCTTGTTTGTCTCAGATGTTGCTGGAGAAAGAAATGGCAAACCACTTCAGTATCTTTGCAAAGAAAAACCCAAATGGGATTGTCAAGAGTCAGACATGAAACACAACAAATACTATTTTATCTCCCTGAGACAAAACCAGCTCTATTTACTGAGTCACCCAGGGACAGTTAGGTCAGGAGATTAGGAGGCTAGAGACTCAAGTGTATCTTAAACACTAACATTGGTCCCCACCTACTGGATTACTTTCTGTACTCCAGTTCAAGGCAAAGTGCTTGATACGTTGGCATGTTACTTGACATGTTACTTGGCATATTGTTATGGCATCTAGCATAGTTTTTGCCCCTTCATTGTCTTACTGCATCTGATATATTAAAATAAGATGCAGAGAATGCCATAATCTGGATTGAGTTAATGAATGTATTTTGCTTCTGATTAGCAAGTACAAAAACGAGACCCTCAAATTAGCAGATTGTGCTTCAAATGGTTATTCGCAGCGCAAAATAGAAGAAATATGGAAGCATATTAAAAACTACTTTAGTTCAACTGAAAATATTAAGAAATAAATATTTCTCTAAGCTAAAGACTTTTCCCTTTGAGAAAATTTATAAAAGGTGGGCTAAAGGCCTGGGAAAATAGAACAAGACTGGTAACCAAAGTTAGAAAAAGAGATACCTTTAGTCTAGGTAAAGCCATCGTCTTTGTATCCCCAGAAGAATTAAAGGTTGTGACTCATCCAAGGAAAGGATCGTCTTTATCCTCTCTTAAGGGATTAAAGTACCCATCAATATGAGGAAGCCACTGATTACTTAAAGGAATGATCAAAGAAGGGACAGAGAAGTCTTAGAATATTAAGTGATGATTATTCCGTTAGATGAGGCAGGGAGAATTTGAACTACAAATTGTATTTTATTATGTACTTATTATTCCACTTATTCAAGATTCCTATAAATGTTTTCTTAAGTTATCTTGGGAGATGTATAGAGGACATGACTAAATTCAGTATGGGGTAATTTCTTCTCTAAGCTAGAAATACTTGGGTTTAGAATGGTTTTAGATTAATAAAAATTGTTTCTGGCAAACTTGTGCCTAAAATGCAGAGCAAAGTATTATTCTTGAGTTCAGGGCATGTCAGAATTGGCTGAAGAAGCTCCCACCGTCATTTAGCCTAGAGAAGAGAAGGTTTGGTGGGGAGGAGGGGGGAAAGGGACAAGGTGATGGTACCCAATACTTGTCTTCAATTAGGAAAAGATAATAGATTTGTTTCACTTGGTCCCAGAAAGTAGAGGGTGGAGCTATGGGTAGAGGCTGCAGAGAGGCAGATTCAGGATTTTTATAATAAAAAGCTTTCCAACTTTCTAACAACCATGCTGTTCTACACTTTCTAATAATTAAGTGCAATGAGTTGTCTTGACAGGTAGTGAATTACTCTTTAAAAAGGCTCATCACTTGTTAGGCCTAGAATATTAACTGATAGAGGGGATTCTGCTCATATCTGGATGGGACCGACTATGTGGCCTCTGGTCCTTTCCAATTCTGACACTCTGTGGCTGCTGGGAGAGACTGGAAATGCAAACCTCCCTGTCCCACAATGAAAGACAATACAAACTGACCCATCCTGGCACTGAACCTGCGTCCTTTTATGCATTTTCAATAGGTTCTGACCACTTAAGTCAATGATCTGAAACCCTGACCAAGATCATATTACAGAAGAGCAAACACAGCCTCCTATATGCACTTAGGCTAGAAGAACAAATTCCTTTAAAAGCCTAAATAGAATGATGAATACTATCTAATCTTTCTCTCCAGTGTTTGCATCTAAGAAGAAAATGATATCGTGAGAGCAGAAAATCCTTGATAAAAAGATTTAGACACCAGAGGATTTTTAAGGAAGAAAATGTTGTGACATTATGAGAGGCCTGACTTTGCAGAAACCAGTGATAAGCACTCATTTTTTCTTCATGTTCTTCCAAAGGATGACTTTCAGCTGGGCATTCTATAAAGTGAATTTTTATTATGTAAATTGTATTTTACTGAATCCTATTCACAAAACTGGGCATGTATGTGCCTGGGTGGGTGGGGATTACTCCTTGGGTATACATTTAAGAGTAGAGTAAACCTCTTAAAATTACATACTTAAAAATTGCATTAAGCTTTAACAATGTTAGATAAATATTAAAAGCTAATGTGTTTTGTGGCTAATACAGAAAAATGTTCTACATAACTTCATATGTGTAATAGATATTATATTTCTTGCCTTCTCAATGTACTGGTAAGGAAGTGGAAGGAGGGAGAAAATTTGGAGCCAAAAATAAAAATGAAATTTTAAAGTTAATATATTTTACAAATATTAGTAAGAATTTCTATATCCTAATTAAGCTACATTTTTAAAAAATTCTCAAAATGAAAACTTCGTACACTACCAGAAACTCTGCCTCATAAACTTAAATTACAGAGGCAGCTTTGGTAATTAGATTGTGTTATTTGTTTTATTTTCTTTTGTGGTTTGTTTAAATCAACCTCTCATTTCCTTCACACTTCTAAGTCTAGAGGAAGGTACCTACCTATTTATTTCCTCCCAGTAATAAAGAGCTAATCACTCCTTAAATCACTTAGCTTCTTTTAAAACATTCACAGAAGGAGACAGTAGAAAGAACTGAATCTGGAGTCAAAGAACCTGGATTCCAATTCTGCCTTTGCTACTTAATTGTGTTTATGAGCAAGTCACTTAACCCCTTGTTAACCAAAAGCGGCTCCCTCACACTCTCCAGGTGTCAGTATCCTCGTCTGTGAATGAGGAGGGAATGAGGTGGATAACTTCTGAGTTCCGAAGTCATCACAGCAGCTAACATTTGGCTCCTAGCCCTGGAATGAAGTAGGAAATCACTTAATTGTTAGAAACTAGTAGGCAAGCAGGCTTCCTAGGCTAAGAAACCTAAAGAGCTACTACATTCAGAGTGGACTGACAGGGAAGCAGCGCCTTAAATGAACCTTGGGTTTAACAATTCTCTTAAATGAATTTCTGTATGTTTATTTTAAAGATGTGCTACAACACAAATATTTTCTTAACAGGATACATACTTTTAATTTGAGTAAGACTCAGTGGCCTAAAGCATGTAAAAAGCAAAAAGAGAGTTTTCCTTTCTGGATAGTATTTCCGAACTAAGTAGTAAAACTTTTAACTGCAGGATGGAATGGGGAGGAGGAGGGGGAGGAAACAAAAGTAAAACAATAAAAAAACCAAACAAAATAACTGATGGATACCAAAAAATATATATATAATATTTCTGCTCACATTTTCTAAATCCCAGTTCTGCTCATATATGTGACCTTGGGCAAGTTACTTTCTAACCTCAATTTCCTTGTTTGAAAAAGCAGGGAGGAGAGATGTCCCAGATCATCTCTACAGTGCCTTCCCTTTCTAAGTCCTATGACCCTGCAGGCAGTCTAGTTCCCCAGGAATTTTAAAAAGTAATATACAAATCATCACATCTCACATTTAAATGTGAGAAGTTGCAATTCTGATCATTAGAAGGAAACAATCTATTTAGAATTCATGAATGATATGTGGCCTAAATATTAAAATAATTTCTAGAAAGGACAAGAAAATTTGGGTGCAACCTAAAAGAGAATGTCAGAATATTAAAGATTATTAAATAATGGCAGATTCAGCTTACAGCTTATATATTCAGATTCTGGTATACGAGGTAACGTTAAAGCTAAAGGGTCACATTCCAAAGACTATAACCACAAGTATGTTAAGGTTAAATTACTTTCTTCTATTTAGACAACAAAGCACAAACAAAATTGATTATTCTCCATCTGGTAAAACTTTGGTTTACTACAAAGGAGTCACTTCATTTCCTGTGTCTCCAATTGCGTCTATACATCTGAACTCAGCTGAAGTGCTCTCTTTCTTTCTTTGAAATGGAGCAAAACAGTGTTCATATAACGAGGCTTGGCTTCTTGCCTTTAATTATCATCTTTCCCAGTGTTCTTCTGATTGCATTCCAGTTGTCATGATAGCTGGTTCTTTAGGCATTTGAACAATCTAAAAGGAAAAAAAAATTCTGGCCAGAATCATCTTCTCTGTCCATTCTATACTATAATTCAGAAAAAGCACATTTTAAGTGGTTTACAAAATGAATACATTCTAAGAGAATCAAGTTTAAATTTATCAACATGATATTGTGGTATTGTTGTTGAGGAGTCTCTTCCAATAAGGTTAATATTCTATATACAATACCATTACCTTACTAAGTCTCCCAACATCCCCATGCAGTAAGAAAGCTCCAAACACATTATCTCTATTAGAGGATTGGGTGATGACGTTCATTACAGGAAGATTAAACATTTGTCCAATGTCATACAGAAAGCTAGAGACAGAACAAAGAGCCTCTCAACCCTTCCAACTACTCTTGAGGAGTACCCTGGATTCAGACATTTCTTTTCTAGAATCCTGCATAAGGCAAATTGCCAAAACATAAGCAAGGGAAAAGATAAATAAACATATAAAGAATTCACCTACAACACAGATCTACATCTACGATGTAGATCTATGATCCAACGATATTTCCTATACCTCTTCCTCCTCCTCCTCTTCCCCAGAAACAAAACACCAAGAAGATTCATGATGCCCCCAAATTCAATGACATTAGATATGTGCACTAAGACAATATAACTTATAATGTAACTACTTAGGAAGCATGGAAAAGAAAACATCCAACAAATGACATGTCTCTTTCACTTTAAAATTTCATTTGTAGTCAGGAAATGTCCTAAATTTCTTGTTAGTATACTGAATATCCACTATATTCTGTCCCCAAATACTTGCAAAAGAATTATTATAGAAGAATGTGAAAATTAATGATGAGATAATGTCTGTGAAGTGCTGAAATCACTTTAGAGAGCTGTGGTAAAAGGTATGGTTTTAATTAATATTTAAAAATATTCTGCCAAGATCTGATCTTCTTTCTTTTCTCTGCAGAATAATTTCATATCCAAAATTCATACTAGGTGATCTATTAAATAAATTCACATTACCAAGAGCATGTAAAATAAGCAGGGTATGCCATTCTACTTACATGTGGATGATTATGCCTACCATTAGCCAAGCTGATGACTTGGAAGCACAGGTTAAAACATGGAAAAGAGGAGACCAAATTTCAGAAAGTCGTCTTTACTACCATTATACACTGCAGCCCCATTTGAAAGATTGGGACAGAATCCAATAAGCATTTCCAAATAAAATGACTTCAGTGGCAGCCACATCCTAAGCCAGTTAACATTTTTAGCCCTAAAGTCATACACAAGGAGGGAAGGAATAAGAATAGCTACCTGGGTCCTATTACTAATGTGCTGTAAAAAAAAATAATTTCAGAAGTTCAAGGGGAAAAAAAATCAATTGTTTCCTTCCACAAAGCTTTCATTTCTATAAGCATACCGGCAAAAAGAGACATTACCAATGTAATATATACAAGGTTTATCATGCCCTAGTCTTTACCTCAATGTCTATTTTTTTTGCCTACAGAGCAGTTTTACTTAGTTTTAAATTATGTACCTAAGATGATTTTCTCACTACTATAGCGACCATTTGTTGCCATGCAAACCCCTTCCCTATTCACCACATCTCCCCAAACTTCCTATGCATACCTTCTACCCTAGCCAAACCAGTCTCCATATCACTATATACACATGCCATGCCCATTTTCACAACTGTACCTAGATCCATGAAATCTCACCTTTGAGTACACCCTTACCTTCTCCTTTCTGTCTATCAAAAATCTATTCAAGACTGATTTGATCTAAGATGTCAAGGAAGAGGGACTGAATGGAATCTCTCTCCTCATATAAACTTACCCATATCTCCCTTTCTCCAACAAACATAAATATCAAAAAATACTTAAAAGGGAAAACAAAATGAGCAAAGAAAAGCACCAATGTAATTTGAAAATAATAGAGCAAAACAACATTTAAATGATATAAAAATACCATAGAGTAAGATTGAAGAATAGTTAACATGGTATTTATCCATGCAATATCAAGACATCTACAGAAAGGTTCATGTTGGATGAATCCCCTGTGATGAATATATCAGACAATATAGACAATACTTTAAACAGGGTGAGAAGGCAGGGATGAGTTATGATCTGCAAAACTGGAGAGAATACTCTCATTGATGAGATCACATCAGAATATCAATGTTAAAGCAAATGAATCAGGCAAGTACTGGAAGGAATGCAGCTGGCAAAAAGAAAACATGCAAGGTACTCCCAAAACAATCTTCAGATAGATAAATGACATATTCAAAGAAAAACAAGAATTTGCAAGGCTAAGAACATCACAAGGTCAAAAAATAGAACTTGAGGAAAGTAGAAAATCCACCCAAGGAAATTAGGTGAGAATTAAAAGAAATGAATAAAGAATAGGAAAAATAAAGAATAAAATGAAAGTTTAGTGATGTTAGTAGAAAATCTAAAGAATTTCAAAGAAAATAGAATTGCAAATCATGCAGAATATCTGGAAAAAGGCTAAAAAATCACTGACATTCAAAATCTTAGAACAAAGTGACTTAAATTATAGATCATTATGCTTCAAAAAACTTAGTACTACTGATATTGCCATATATTTAGCAAAACAAAAAAAAAACCCTTAAGCACCATGTTTAAGGAAATTGACAAAGAAAATTTCTTCAAATTACTTAAAATTGGTAAAATACAAGTCAAAATAATCCACAGTACATTGACAAGAAAGAACTCAAGATTTCATATGCCTAGGCACATCATAGTTATGCTTCTAACTGCTACAATAAATGAACAAATCACTTGACAAGGAAAAACAATTAGAATTACAATAATCTTTTCAGGGAGGTTATATGAAATTAGCAGAAATTAGAATATGATAGTTACAAAACTAAGGAGCACAGACTATGAATTCAGAACTATTTACTCAGTGAAATTTAGCCAGATATACAAAGTAATGAATATCTGAAAAGCAAATAGACTTTTAAAAGTTTACAGAAGATATAGCCACTTCAACAAAGTTGTCAAACAAAAAACAAGTCTCCCAAACAAAAAAATAAGTCTTTAATCAAAGGGTAGGCAATAAGCATGCATATAGTTCCTACTATGTGCCAGGCACTGTGCTAAGCACTTTTACAAATAAACAACTCTTATAAAATAAAATAGAATACTCATGACATTTTATCAGCTAAATCACTAAGTTTCAGAGGAGTGTTTCAGATGAACAAAAAGGGAAAATCAATTGTTTTATGGTTGTTCTTTCCATTTATAGTATTACACATATATTTGTCTGTATATTTCATATTATACAGTATATATGTTTATATATACATGTGTATGTGTATATATATATATATATATATATATATATATATATATATATATATATATATATATATACATATACATACACACATACTATTTTCTTAGCTCTTACTTCAGGCCATGTAAAATCTTCCCATGCTTCTCTGTAGCACTGTAATACTTATTCCATTACATTCATGTACCACAATTTGTTTAGCCATTATGCAATCAGTGGGTATCAACTTTCTTTCCAATTAAGTATAATTGACACAAGTAAAAATATGCTTTTAAAAATGTCACATTTTCTGTAGTTTGTCCAGTATGGCACAGTGAAAAGAACACTAGCTTTGGAGTCCAGAGGACCTGGATTCAGATTCTTGCTTTGCTGCGTGCCTCTCTGGACCTCAGGTTCTTCTTATCTGTACAATGAAAGGGTTCGACTAGATGACTTTTAAAGTCCCTTCAGGTTTAAACCTATAATCCAAATCATTAGAGATTTGTGGATGAGACTGTGGTATGACTCCAAGAGGTATGTACTCAGCCAATTGGAAGGTGGACAAATGGGTCACATAGTGCCTTCCCTCAGATGATTAGTTAAGAAGGAAAGTGGGCTGTCTCCAACCTCCATAGGTCTTCTCCATAGGGTTCTTTTCCTTCACCCACTGCAACGTAATAATCTACCCCCAGTTACTTCTGTGCAAGCTCCCAATCTTCCATGTCTGCCCTCATGGTAGTTATAACTTAAACTTGAATGCATCAACCACAGAAGCAGGTGTGCTGGTGTCAATGGGAAATCCCCTTCCCTTCAATATACCAACCCATTCCCCTCCCCTTCAGATCACCTTGTGGCTTTGGCAAGGAAATGGAAGGTTCTGACTAGGCAATGACCAGTGAATAAGCCTCCACTCCCACCCTTTCCATGGTGAGACACCGTGAGTCACACAGGATGAATAGGTATGGATGAGTTGGGATCAGCTAAAGATTTCATACATTATCTTGTCTCTAAAACCCACTCTGTCTTGCAGATTTGCCTGTTACTATAAGGGACACTTCTATTCCCATCATCTATGTTCACCACCTTGGTTTTATCCCTGATTCCTTATTTACATTCTCCTCATATATCCAAGTAGCTTCCAAAGCCTGTCATTTCTGTCTCTACAACATTCCTTTCATCCCTTTCCTTGAGGTTTTCATCACCTTTCCGTTGAATTTTTACAATGGCCTTTTAACTGATCTCACTGTCTCAAGTATCTCCAATGCCACTCAAGGTCAAGTATTTCCCTAATGCAATCTACACATTTGTGGCACCCCCACCCCCCAAGTAATCTTCCTAAAGAATTGATCTGCCCACCTCATTCTCCCCTACAAACCCCCATCCCTAAATCAACAAACTACAACGACTTCTTATTACCTCTTGAATCAAGAACTAACTCCTTTGTTAGGCATTTAAAGTCCTTCAGATCTGACACCAATTTACCTTTCTAGACTTATGATATATTACGCCCCTTCCTGCACTCTACAATCCACCCAAATTGGCTTCCTCCTCATAGTCATACAAAATTGCAACGAAAATATCCAAACATGAAAAGATAATTAAAATCGGATACCATTCACTAAACAGAACTGTGTAAGGGAAGAGGAACTTATATTGAAAGCTTCCTGAGTTGAAATCAGAGATTACATACTTTTGATTGTTTTTTCACGCATATACACACAGGAAAACATGACTCCAACTGGAAAACTGTTATATTGACAGACTGTTATCATTTTTATGATTGTTACATTCCATATCTCTGAATTTTAAAATATCTTTTAAACATTCACCAGTATGACTACCCACATAGGTCAAGCTAACTGAATAATTAATTACTAATAGACAATTATTATTCTTATAAGTCTGCCCCAAGCTCAGGACATCAACAAGGGATTGTTCAAAACAATGCAGCACATTCACATTGCTCTAAAGAAGAAAACAGGTGCGTTTTTTTTTGCACTATTAGTAAATTTTTAAAATATTCATTTTACCTTTCACTCCTTTCTGTCGTTCAGTTGTGTCTGAGTCTGTGTGAGCCAATTTGGGGTATTCTTGGCAAAAATACTGGAGTGGTTTGTTATTTCCTTCTCCAGCTCATTTTGTAGATGAAGAAACTGAGGCAAATAGTGTTAAGTGACTTGCCCAGGGTCACACAGATAGAAGAAGCTGGATTTGAATGCAGGTCTTCCTGATTCCAGGCCTAGCACTCTATCCTTTGTACCACCCAGCTGCTCAATTCTGATCCCTTTAAAACACTTATTTTTGTGAAAGTTTATAATATATAAAATAGTACAATGAGTACGAGTATATAATTTATAAACAAATATACATCTATTGGAGGAGCATGCCTCCAATTTTATTTTAAATTTTTTTTAATCAAAAAAATGATCAAGAGTTTGGAAACCACTGGACCAGACTACATTTCAAAAACAGCTGACCTTCTCTCCCAGGCTAATCCCCTTCTCTCCCTCCCCACTTCCTAAAGCACGTATGTATAAATTGCTGCATGTTTTCATGATCTGTGTTTCATCCTAACAAAAACGGTAAGATCCACAGTGGAAGAAAGTATCAACAACCAACAACATTCTAAAATGCTGAAAAACTAAGACTAAAATGTAACTGGGAAATACTTAACAAACTAAATAAAAATATAATAAAACACTATTACATTTTAAACGTAATTCAATACCAGGCCTGCAGGGATCCTTACGTACGGACCCCCATTTCTGTTTGAGTTCAAGACAACGTTGTCATATGTAAACTTTTGTTACCTCCCCCATTCTCAGTCCCTGGCACAGTGCTCTGAACCAGTAGCTTATTGAATTGAACTGAGAAATGGGTTGGGGCCTAAGCAAGTGGCCTAATGTGCCAGCCGATTCTATTAAATTTGACTTTCAATTCAAACAAGCATTTATTCAAAACAGTTTCAGTCTATTACCTAATGTTTATAGATCGAGGCACTTGGGCACAGAGAATTTCAAGAAAATTATGCATGAGTAATTCATTGGCAGAACTGGGAAGGGACATCAGAAAGCCAAGCCTCCATTTTCCTTGTTTCTTGTCTTTATGCAAAGCAGGTTCTCTATAAGATTTTCCTGGAAATACAAGAACTGGTAGCAAATGTTTTAATATTTCCAGTACCTGTTTTTCCAGTAATAAAAAAGGACAACTTCATGAAATAATCTGATCATAGCTGAGTTAAAACAATTAAATAGCCAAAAACCCTTTGGGATTTTCTGTGAGGCTGGCCTTCTACAAGAGCCCTGGATTTAGTCATAAATCACTTCACCTTTCTGGGTCTCAGTTTCCTAATCTGTAAATGAAGAGGGTGGAATAAATGACTTCTGAAGTCTTTTCCAGCTCACACATATGATCCTATGATCGTACATGTAGAGAGGGCAGGTTCCCGAGTTGGTCTTCATGGCCATCCAGTGCTGACGCAATCTCTCTGTACAGAGTATAAACATCTTTATTAATACCACATTTAGGAGCAATTGATTGAGTGAGAACGAAGTCATACAAAGCGAGCCACCTCCTTGAACCCAGTCCTTGAAAGAGAGAACAAACCCAGAGATAGGGAGAACCAAAAGCGGGAGAAGAAGTCTATACATCTTCCAGGTCACGGAGGCCTCAGAAATGGCAGTAGAGTGGGGGTGGGGAGCAGTATTCTAGTGGTAAAGAGTTCCTGGACAATGTAAGAAGCTGTAGGAATGACAGCCAGCAACAGAGGAATCATTGTCAAGTGTGACAGGAGCTCCAGGACAAGCAGAGAATCTGGGACCAAGCTTCTTGGGAGTTAAAGAGTAATTCTGGATAATACCAGGTTCCTGGACCATGTTTACTCGAGAGGAGAAGATGCTGAATTCCTAGACCAAAGCAAGGGATGGAGCCAAAAAATCACCAGTCACAGTGTATGAGAGCAAGCCCAAACCTTGCTCTCTGATTGTCTGTAATGTATACTGTGTAGTTTTGGGGTGGGGCAAAGGATGTTCTTTAGCAACCCCAAGTATTTCATTTTTGGGAGAGACCCCAAAAAGGGTAGTACTATAATCCTGGAATTAGTTGGACAAGTCTCTGGGAAGATGAGGCTAGCTGGAAGAAAGGTCTAATCTACGTCAGTCCCAAATGTTTTCCCCTTGCTGTTGGTGGTAGATGGGAGGCTTCAATTTTAGAGTAATCCCTAAGAAGAATAAAGACCAAATCAGAGAGGAAAGGAGAGCTGTCTTGATTGCTTATAGCAGACATTCTTAACCTGAGAGTTAAGAACCATTTTGATTACTGTATTTCAATACAACTGCCTCTTTGTAGCCCTATTTATTTTATTTTATACACTTAAAAAAAAACTCTCTGAAAGAGTCCATGAATTTCACCAAACTGCCAAAAAGAACTCATGGCTTATAATCTTTGATGAAAGTCAAAAGTATTTTTTTAAGAGTCAGGTTATATTTGTATAATATCTGTGCCCCCACCACCACCACCACTGCCATTTCTGAGCCCTCAGGTGCCCTATGGTAGCCTCGAAGATGTTGTATAGACTTCTTCTCCTGCTTTTGGTCTTCCTCTCTCTGGGTTTGTTCTCTCTTTCAAAGACTAGGTCCAAGGACATGGTTCAGTTTGTATGACTTAGTGCTGACTCACTCAATCGTTCCCAAAAGTGGTATTAATAAATATGTCCCATATTTGATGTATTGTTAGCCTGAGTGCTTGCATGGGAATTGATACCCTTTATGTTTTCTGTAGAGACCTAGACATAAGCTTAGGAAGTCTCCAAGAAAGACTAAGTAGTGGCAAAATGAGCCAAATTCTGATGTTCCTAAATGAAAACCTGCATGTCGAGATAAAAGCTAAGAGGATACTTAATGAAACAACCCCAAGACTGAAACCACTATGTGTAAACCCAAAATTTTGGCTCCAGACTACAGGGTACAAATGAAATCATGATTATAGTTGAAAAGTAAAGAAGAGATAGATAACTAGATAGATAGATAGATAGATAGAAAGAAAGAAAGAAAACTGGATAGAATAGAATAGAATAGAATGATGATGAATTAACCTACTCTATTACAAAGATACTTTCAGGTGAGTGGTATAGATAAGAAGTTCCAAGGTTCCTGTTCTTTGATTGAGAGCTCTTCTTCTGCCAACTGGAATAGTGAGAGAAGGCTTGGGGGGCTTTGGACTTGGCCCTATAGAATGAATAAGATTTGGACAGGCAAGATATGTATGTGCCAAGTGAAGAGAAAGCAGCTAATTAACACCATAGATTTAGAACAAGAATTTAGAATTGAGAACAGTTTAGAACAAGAGAATCTTACAGATTATCTATTTCAAACCCTTCATTTTACAAGTAAGAAAACTGAAGCCTAAGAGCTTATGACTTGTCCAGTGTCATCTAAGCAGCAAGAACAAAGTCTTAAACTCTGGTCAACTGATTCCAAATCTAGTTCTGTTATTGTGATTATCCATTGACACAAATTCTGATTTTCTTCAACATAGGGTGAATCATACAATCTCTTTAAATCCAAGCTTTCTCAGAGGTATGACTTTAACTAACTTGAGTTTGCCAAAGGATATTTGACACTTGATTAGGGGGTGGGGTAGCCAGGGCATGGTCCTGTGCACAGGAAGGGAAGGGAAATTTGGATGGGCAAAGATGCCCAGTTGACTTGGGTTTTACTGATTCCTTCCCTTCCCTTCCATTCTCTTCCACTTCCTTCCATTCTGTTCCCTTCCCTTTCCTTCCCTTCTCTACCCTTCCCTTTCCAATACCTTAAACCTACTGCACTCTGAAGCTAGGACACCACTGCCTTAAGGGCTCTTCTGGACCCTTCTGGCTTAACAATCATAATCAATAGTAATAGTAATTGTAATAGTTACAATAGTGACATAATCAATTGCTGTTTTCCTCCCAGCCTGATGTCTTTTCTTTTTTTTTTGCCTCATTAAAGGGGCCATGCACTGGCTACTTCTTAAACAGGCCTATTCAATGAATGGGCGTTACCTCACCCTAAGTGAGTACCTGCAAAGACCTTGGCCTAAAGGGCCCAAGGTCTTCCAGTGCATCCTGGGTCATCTCCAGCATCCTGATAAATATCTGGTCATGGGATTCAGATGGCTCTGGAGAAGAAGGGAGGCTGGTGACCTGCATAGCCCTCCCTTGCTCAAAACAAAGTCAAGTGCAAGACGTCATCATTTCTCTGATGGAATGGTCTTCTTCTTCGGCAAATAAGGATGAACACAAGGGGGTGGGGTGGGAGAAGGTCATGGAGGAATAGGACAAACAAACATGTTTTTTCACTTCTTTAAATTCCAAGCACTTCATACAGGGCCTGGCACATTGTAGCACTTAATAAATGCTTGTTGGCTCACTGACTCCCAGAAATAGGGAAACTGGGACAGGGAAGTAGTGTGAATAAGCTCTACCTAATTGGAATTACAACCATTAACACATATTTCAGGACTTCATTGAATCTCCCAGGTTTTCACTGTTGCTTTTTGAAAGGAAACCAAAGAAACCACCTCCTGACTTTTAGCTGCAGTTTTAATGATCTTTAGAAATAATGACTGATACTCCCTTCCTCTGCTCCTTCCCAAGCCATTTTTTTCCTATTGCCTTTTTTTCCTTGAATATCCTGTTGCCTTCCATATTAAAAGATGGGAAATAACATAAAATAAAAAAGTAATTCAAAATGGAAAGAACAACAGAAGGAGCAAACTGAGGCTTCGTAGGCATGACCAGGGTTGCCATCCTCCTCCACCCTAAGACGTGAGAAGCATTTCCTTCCCTTTTTTGCAGACAAAGGTGACTATGGATGTGAAGCACTGCCAATAATGTTAGAAGTTGGGTGTTTTTTAAAAATCCTAATCATTTAGCAGCTAGGTTGTGACACTCTGAAAGACACTTCCCCACTGCACCCCCCACCCCCAAAGTCTAAAACATCAGAACAACCTGCTCATGGAAGTAACAGTTACTGCATTTGGATCGACCCACTGACTATATTGAGAGTACCTTTTGTGCTCCTCTTAAGTTGGGTTGTGAGACACTTCTCACTTTTGGGGTGTCACATTAGACAAACAGCTAGGTGACACAGTAGAGACAGTGCCAGGCCTAGAGGTAGAAAGGCTCACCTTCCTGAGTCCAAATCTGGCCTCAGATACTTATCAGGTATGTGACCCTGAGCAAGTCATTTGACCCTGTTTGCCTCAGTTTCCTCATCTGTATAGTGGAGATAATAATAGCCCCTCCCTCCCAGGATTGTTGTGAGGATCTAATGAGATAATATTTGGAAAAAGTGCTTAGCATAGTGCCTGTCACATAATAGGAACTATATAAATGACTATTCCCCTCTCTCCCCTTTAATAGCTAAAAGAATTACAATAATTATTGAAAAGCATTCTGTAACAAACAAGATGATTTGTAAAGAAAAGAATCTGTTGATGAGAATAATAATTTCCCTAATTTACATGTTACATAAGTTAGATATTCATTTGTCTTTTTAAAAAAGCAGGACGCAATTATTGAAAAGCAAAATTAAGATTATTCTTTGAAATAGCAACAGTTCTTTCATACCAGGCCAAGATCCAACATTAAAATAATCTTAATTGTAAAAAATTAAATCAGTGGATTGCCTTGTCATCAAGAGTCTTAGGCAATTGAAAACAGTGTAAGTCAGAGGAGCCAACATCACTTACTAGCAATCTGGTTTTGGATAGGGGTCTTAACCTCTCTGGACACAGCTCTTCTACAAAATGAGATGCTTTTAGCTAGGCAAGTAGATAGAATACTGGACTTTGAATCAAGAAGACCTGAGTTCAAATCCAGCCTCAGACATTTCCTAGCTGGGTGACCCTTGGCAAGCTACTTAACCTGTTTGCCTCACTCTCCTCATCTGTACAATGGGGATAATAATAGCACCTACTTCCCAGGGCCTGGTAGAGGCTCAGTTGATACAGGCTCTGCACCTGGAGGAGGCTGGGGAGCTTGGATCTGGGATAGAATCATGATGTGCAGAGGAAGTCCCCTGGAGAGACTGTGGAGCCTACAAAGATATTCTGGAACTGGCTCAAGTTGACCAATAACACGGTGAATGGGAGACTCAAGTCAAGGCCTTTAAATGGTCTTAGTCTGCTTCGGTCATTTCTCTTTGCCTCTTTTCAATTCATTTGGTCACTTCCAGGAGCAACCAAGTGGTGCAGTGGAGAGAGCAATAAGTTTGGATTTGGGTAGACCTCAGTTCAAATCCAGTTCTGGGCAGTTACTAGCTGTGTGATTCTGGGAAAATCATTTAACTTAGGTCTGACTCAGTTTCCTCAAAAGTATAATGGGCATAACAGTACTTACCCCACAGGGTTATTGTGAACCTGCAATGTTTATCAAGTGCTCGGCACTTAATAAATGCTTACGCATCTAGTAAGAGATCTTATAGTACGGAGAAAGGACTCAGTGCCTTGTGCTCTGTTGGGCCATGTGACTCCAAGAAGGGCCCCAGTCTTTGGCATCTCTGTTTGTCTCTCCTATAAGCTCCTGGAGGGCAGGGACTGTCTTTTGGCTCTTCTTTTGTAGTCCCATCACTTAGTGCTTCTTTCAGCACATAAGGCATATTTCAGGGGACTTAGACGTACGTGAGCCTCCCTAGCACATCTTATAGTTGGGATGAGACTCAAGAGGTTAGGTGATAAAAAGGTGAAATCTTACCAAAAGATGGAAAAACAATCCTACACTTTGGATCTTGCCCTACCCATAATTTTTTCTCTGTTAAGAATCTACCTCTAATTTTTTTTGGCACACAGTAAGTGCTTAATAAATGTTTACTGATTGGTTGGTTGTCTGATTCCGTTCCAGATGGAGGTAGTAGAGCACCCACCATCTTGTGACTTTGAGGGGTCTGGTGGGCACTCTGGCCTCCCAGCATTCTAGGCTGGGTTCTGTAGCCAGCTGGCATTGATGCCTCTAGAAACAGGAAGTGTCCTACTAAACCTATGCCAATGAAAGCTGAAACCAGGATTCAGGCAGCATCAATGCTGTTTTTGCAGATGAATTTTGTGGGATCAGTGCTGTATAGGAAATGAGCTAAGTTTTATGCCTACTCTTCTTGAGTCTAAAGTGATCAGAGTTTAGAAGTACCGGGGGAAGTGTCTGTACATTTGTTCTTGGCATATCATCGAGGTAAATATATCTTTGTAAAAAGATTATTGATGTTAAATGGAGAAATGGAATGGGGAGCTAGTAACTGGCCCCTAACAATGGGGTGGGGGACGTAGACAGTCCTCCAGCTGTCAGTGATAGTGAAAAGAAACACTCCAACCTCTCAGGATTACCACCCCCACCCCCACATTCCTATGGGGCAGATATTGCAGGCTGGCTCTGAGAGAGGAAGCCAAAGTATCCATATTATACTATGATCAGAGAGTCCATCTGGGCTTTTGACCCAGGAAGTCACACAGCTCATGAATACAAACCCTAAGAAGAATAATGCTTAAATGCATGGTGATAGAAGGCAGAGAATCTCTCCATTATACCTCTATTTTGGAGGCTGAAAATCAACAAATAGCACCATTTCAGGGGTGCTGTGCCTTCTTAAATTCCAGAACATTAGCCCAATTCACTGATACTCAGATTGCCAGAGTCCCTGATTGATTTTCCCTTATCTCACCGATACTGATAGACTATCAGAACTGGAAAGAATTCATGGAGTCCAATATTATCATTTAACGGGTATAAACTGAGGTGGTGCAGTGGCTAGACTGCCTGACTCAGAAGTCAGGAAGACTCTTTAGTTCTGGCCTGAGACACTTACCAGCTGTGTGACCCTGGGCAACTCACTTAACCCTATTTGCCTCAGTTTCCTCATTTGTAAAACGAGCAGGACAAGGCAATGAAAGACCACTCCAGTGGTTGCCAAAAGAACCCCAAATGGGGTCATGGCCAAGTCAGACATGATGCCAAAAAACAACTGAACTGTACAACAACATTGAGGCCCAGAGGTGAAGGGATTTGTCCAAGGTCACACGTAAGCCAAGCCTTTTGACTCCAAGTCTCATCCTCTGAATTACAATATTGCTTCCCATATCCAATTTTTGGCACTGCTTGGCACCTGGAAAGTATGTAGTAAGAACACTGTTCTTCAAGACATACTGATACAGACAAATCAGAAGTAGATTCTTAACAAAGAAAAAATCATGGGTAGGAGGAGATCCAAAGTGTGAGATTTTTCCACCTTTTGGTAAGATTCCACAGCTTCACCATTTACCATGTTGAATCTCATCCATCTATAAGATGCGCTAGGGAGGCTCACCAAGTCTAACAAATCCCCTGAAATATGATTTATGTGTTCAAAGAAGTGCATTCAATAATCCTGGTTAATCTGAGGAAACAGTGGCACAAAGAACCAATGGATAACAAACCTAATTTATTTTAGTAAAGGGGATGTTATGTGTTTTTTTTCCTCAAGTTCATCTTTGTAATTATTTTTGGCTTAGTTTAATTAAAGTAGATGTTACCCTGAAATAAAATCCATTCTATATATGTTTGATTCACCAATTCCCATACAGATAATTGAGGGTTGGCTACAATTTTAGAAATTATACCCTGGTAGCCTCAAACAGTCTAAAGTAAGAAATTGGGGGGGGGAGTATGAGTTTCAGAGAAGCTATTATTTTCTAGATTTAGTTCTTCATACAATAGTACCAAACCCTAAAATTCAAATACATGGTTAGATACTATGCCACTATCTTAATTTCTAATAATAGTTCACATTCTATCAATAGTCTCTCTTTCCACTAAATCTTTTCTTTTCCCATTCAATTTTCCTGACTTACCCCTTTAAATTTCATTTTCTTCTTCCTTTGAAACATCTGTAAGCTCCAATTTACATAATAATAGAAGGTAACAAACACTAAGACCTAAGCCACTATAGTAGGTGTATGTAAACACGCATATACATATATATGGAGAGACAGAGAGAGGGAGGGAGGGAGGAAGAATATACCTATGTGGTGTATCTTCTTTGGAGAGAGTAGAGGGTAGGGAGACCTTCTTCCAAATCCTCTATTTAAGTAGGGGGTCCAGAGTAGCCACCTCATCATTTCCTACCTGGTTATAGGATTTCATCACACCCCTAACTGAAGAACCAGATTTAAACCTAGATTCTCTGACCCCACCCTTGATTTCTTTTCCATTAAGCCATAGCTGACCTAGGATGATCATGTTGATAAATAAGATGGAAAAACAAACTGAAAAAGAAGAAATGAGCTCCAGGGATGAAGTGGTTAAATTTTAATTCATCTGATTAAAAAACATTTTACTATAAGATCTTGTACATACGAAATATCCTTGAGTTAAGAGTTTAATTTGGAGAAGGCAAGAACTTCTAAAGTAGCTACATAACACAAACGTTATTTTTCTGCTCTATTCCCAAAAGCACTTTATTCGGTACTTTTTAATTTCATCAAATTCACAATTTAAAACCAAGTGATCTATAAAATCATTGTCATTAGAACTTTCTCATAATAATAGATTTTATGAACACACTGCTGAGCTGCTTATCCAGAGACACAGGGGAAACCAGAAATGCAGCTTGAGAACTAAGATAATCCTGCAGTATTTCAGATCTAGCAGAATGCTACCAATTCTCATTGGCTGTGGTACAGACAGAATTTACCTACTGTGTGTAAAGACAGATTGGCCGAATCCCACGGGCTAGTCAACACCACAGGAGCCAGACAGGCAGAAGATGTTTTTAAATAGTATCCACTGGAAAGCATTTCAGAAATCACTTTATAGAATGGCAGGACAGCTGCAAGGATGCCATGTCCACAGCCTAAGCCAAAGGCCCTCCTTAACAACAATAAATCTTTTCACAAGCCTACGGTTTTAGGGGTGTTTAAAAAAAAGTGGCTGGACACCACAAATAAACAGAAATGCTTCCTGATCTGTAAAGTCACTTTGAAAACAAGTCATTACAGCTGCTAAATATTTAATGTCGACCCAAATCACCGGCAGAGCCAAGTGCTCAAAAATTCTTGCCATGACTATTCTGAATTTTCTACAACAAGCACACTGCAACTACCTCTTTTTACTTTACGTTCAAAGGGAGGCGGGTTCTCTGTAGCACACAGTCAAGGACAAGAGAAGATCAATGCCTCCCCACCACACACACAGACAGGCAGGCAGAGGTATAGACAGACGGACAATCACACACTTTAGACATATAGGTATTTATCCAGAAAGACAGGACATGTTTCAGCAGATGTGCTCATCGTCCCATGGAGCTAAATGGAGAGAAGCTGACCCAACCAAAAACAGGACCCCAGGGCGCTGAGTCTGATGGAGGCTAACAATGTGCCTGGCACAGGAGATCAGCAAATGTGCAGTCCCATCTTTCCCATGCACCACGACAGACAGACAGGCAGGCACCCCCTTCAACGACTGGTGCGGCTGGCTCACTGCAGGCACAGACTCTCCCCAGCACGGGGGAAGGGCCAAGATGCCCAGGCTCCCAATGCAGTTGTGAAAACTTTGTTTTTTAAAGCAGGTTTTGCAAGAGAAATTTAACTGTCCAAGGCCCCCGCCTTGGACTTGCAGAAATGAGCGTCCGGCCCCTGTAATCGCGGAATCGATGGATTCTGCGGACGCCGGGCATCGTGCAGACCTTTTAGGGATGCCTTCAGCGCTGCGCCGGACCCCAGACCCGCCGGCCTGGACGGGGTAGGGGCTGGCTCCTCGCGCTGCGGAACCGGGGACGGCCGGCTCCCATCCCAGACCCGCCCAAGGGAAACCCATTCACCCAGGACGCTCGGAAAAAGGGAGGGAAAGGTCTCCCAGCCTAGCCTCCCCCCTGGTCCGAGGCACTGGGGCCCGGGGCACAGAGGAGGGGCCCGGGGCACAGAGGGGGGGCCCGGGATGGGGTCGAGCCCTTTCCTGCTTTCTTCAGTGTCCCATCCCAAGTCCGGAAACTTTGCCCAACCCGGCCCCCTCCCGTGAGGGCTTCCCCTCCCTTACCTGCAGAAGAGACACCGCCCCGGTCTAAGCTCCGCCGAGGGGGAGCACGGCCACTAGACGGGTTCCAGAGCCAAGCCAGCTGCTCCGGCTCCCGCCTCCTTGTTCTTCCTCTGTCTTTTTCTCCTCCTCCTCCCCGAGCCACTGCAACCAGAGGAGGAGGAGGAGGAGAGGAGGAGGAGGAGGAGGAGGAGGAGGAGGAGGAGGAGGAGGAGGAGGAGGAGGAGGAGGAGGAGGAGGAGGAGGAGGAGGAGGAGGAGGAGGAGGAGGAGGAGGAGGAGGAGGAGGAGGAGGAGGGCGGGCCGGGGGGCTGAGCTGAGGCTGGTGGCAGGTGCTAAGATGCAGGCTCAGACTAAGGGTGGGGGCAGCGTGGCGACCCCCGGGCCGAGGCTACGGGAGGGGCAGGAGAAGCCAACCCCCACCCCGGCCTCCCCGCCTCCCAGACAGGGGGCAAGTTGGGGGACAGCGAGGTGGCAGAAGCCCCTCCGGCAGCTGTCCGCTCTGGGCCGCGGGAGAGTGGAGCCCCGCCGCAGTGGGCGTGTCTGCCCCCTCCCCGTACACGCACCCCACCCAGGGGAGAGCCCTCCGCCTGCCCGCGGGGAGTCAGCCTCCCACCATTCCCAGCCAGCACTCTGGCCTGGACCGTCTGCCTCCAGGGATGCCCACCCCGGGCTTGCAGCCTGACCCAGATCTGCCCAAGTGCTCACGCTCACGCCCTCAACCGAAATTCACTCAAAAATCTTCCAACTCAAACTTGGTTTCCCTCTTTCAGTTTTCCCAGGCCCTCCCCTCCCCCTGTCCATGGTAGCCCGAGATACCTCCACTTCCTTAGAATCGCCCCTTAATTCTAACCTTCTTAGCTGCGCCCTCCCCAAATTAACTCTTATCCTTCCCCAAGTTAACTCCTACAGTGAAAATGTGTTCCCAGACGAGCTGAACAGCTTCAGGGACCATGAAAACCTAATAACCCCTTCTATTAACAGAGGGTTTTATAGTCTATAAAATGCTCTCAGGCATCTCATTCGATTTTCCCAATACGATGAGGTAAGCAGACCCCCCGCCCCCATTTTACAGAAGATGAAAGTGAGATCCAAAGAGGTTAAGGGGTGGGGGGATGGGAAGGGTTACTATAAAATAATAATATCATATAAAATATATAATATATTATTATATATAAATATAATATTATAAAAATAATAATAATCTTATTAAATATGCATTTTATCGTTTCTGGAATACTTTGTGCCAGTCACTTTTACAAATATTATCTCATTTGAGCCTCAGGACAACTTTGTGCTGTTTTTAATCCCCATTTTTACAGATGAGGAAATGGAAGCAAAGTGACTTGCCTAGGGTCACACAGCTAGTTACCGACTGAAGTTGGATTGGAACTCAAATCATGTTCACAGAGCTAATAAGCCAAGTCAAAGTCTTCTTTGGTCATTTCCAACTCTTCACGACCCCATTTGAGATTGTCTTGTTAGAGATACTTGAGTGATTTGCCATTTCCTTCTCCAGCTCATTTTACAAAGGAGGCAAAAAACTGAGACAAAAAAATTAAATGACTTGCTCTAGGGCCACACAGCTAGTAAATGTCTGAGGGCAGATTTGAACTCACCGATGAGTCCTCCTAGCGCCCCAGAATCTCCTCTCCTAATTATTTCAATTTCATGATTTTCCCACAAATTCTACCCTCACTATTTTTTTAAAGGTTTTGCCCTAAAAATCACCGCTTGTGTTTTTTTCACCTTAACTTCACTCTAGCTCACTTTTCAGATGTTCTTCATTCTACTTCCTCCACCCTCCCCCCAATTTTAAGAATATTCTTTAGGCATAAGGACAGCAAACCGTACAGCCTTTGAGGACCTGAATGAGTACAGCAACACATTCACTTTGGTTTTTCTGTGACTTGGAGTCATAGATGTCCAAGTGCTTTATCATCAGTCTGTAAGAGGGTTAGACTAAAGAAAACCCTTAAGGGTCAACTGTAAAGTCTGAGGATTCTGGAGTCCATGTACTGGCACCAGAAGAAAGAAGCTCTACTCTCAAATCTAAACACCTTATTCTGCTTCTTCCCATTCTTAGCGTCCCTAGACTTAGAGTCAATCTACTCCGTCTTCCTCTAGCCTTCTCATAAGGCAGATGAGAATGGGAGAGCCAGTGAGTTCACATCTTACCCAAGGCCAGATGTATTTCCCAGGCAGCTGCATTCATTTTGGATATCTTTGTGTCATCTACCATGTCCCCAATAAAATCACTGGGAAAACTCATCATCTTGTAAGATCCAATCCACCTTGGTACTCACACCCCATCAGTACCCTCTGCCCCTCTGATTGGAGGGTGGAGCCAACCTTCAGATAAGAAGAGTAAGGAGAAACATCTCAACTTCTCATTTTCCATCCTGTTCATCATCCCATCATCTGATTTTGAATTTCTTTGGTTTCTCCACCATGCCCCTTCTCTACTCGCTCCAACATTTTAGCCTTCTTTCATGTGTTGTCTTCCCTCCCCCCACCCCCCTTAGATTTGTAAGCTCCTCAAGGGCAGGAACTCTCTCTTTTTAAAATATTTGTATTCCTGAGGACCTGGCATGTTGTAGCTACTTAATCAAACCTTACTCATTGTAGTTTTACTACACTTATTGTAGTTTTACAATTACACTTATTATTAAAAACTTACTTATAACTTACTTACATTATGACTAATGATAAGGTCATACAAATATGAAGTGGCAGAGTTAGAAGGTGAATCTGGGTCCTTTGACTCCAAACCCAGGTCTCTTTCTACTGCACCATAACACTTTCCAGAACGTCAGCAGGAATATTACTGAGAACATTACAGTTTTTAAACAACATAATTTTTTTAAATTGCTAAATGCCTACTTCTGTGCAGAGCACTGCTACATGTTATTTTTAAAATCACTGATACAATTTATCTTGACACAAGAAACACTTTCCAACAAATTCCCTTACAAAATACTGTTGCTGGACAACAATTTATCAGTTAACAGAAAGCAGGGCTGCACCTTGTAACTTCTACAGAATGTCACTAACACTGGCCATTACATTTAACTTGGGAGAATATTGATTTTTAAAACAATTTTTAAAGTTGTTCAAAATTTTAACTTCCCTTTCTGTTAGAAAAGCACTGCCTTATGGCTGACCTACCAGATCTCTGCTGTTAAGTCAATATTGGGAACAAGCAAGGGAGGAGGAAACCTTCTACATCACTAAAATTAATTATAACAGAAATTACTCTGTGTAAAACTCCCTTCTTGAAAATCACACTGCCTCCTTCAATTATTTACAGGGTACAAAAGACTAAATACTTTGGAGGGGAACAACATCACCATATTGAACCACAGCATCCAAAAACTTTTACATCTTAATTAGCAATTTTTAGAGACAGAGGGTCTCTGGGTTCAAATTCCCCCTTTGACACTTGTCCACAGGCACTTAATTCTCTAAGCTTCAGTTTCCTTCTCTCTAAAATGAGGATAAGCATCTATTTCATGTTGTTGTTGTTTGCCTTTCATTATAGAAGAGGACCATAACATCAGGGAGGTGATGCCATGACTTGAAAGTGAATTGGATTTAAGTGAGGAAGGGCTGTACAAAGTCACTAACCTGACTTTCTTCTCTAGAGCCATCTGGGTCTAGTGACAAGATATAGATCAGAACAACTGGAGATGGCCCTGGATGCAGTGGGAGACCTTTGCCTTTTTAAGTTAAGGTCTTTTAACAGGTCTCAGTTTGACCCATTCAGTGATTAAGGCTAGGTAAGAAATGAGGCAGAGAATGCCCTCTTATGCACCACCTAGCTGCCCCTTAAATTTGATCATCTTCTTTTCTAGCATTCTCTGTGTTATATTAGGAGTAGAAACACTAAGTGATTTCAATTCAGCAGCTTTGGAGGCCAGAGAATAATTCTTTCTTCCCTTCATGCCTAGTGAGTTTTCTTTTTCAAAATATCTGATATAGATTTGATGATATGCATACAGTGTTAATGTGCTGTATGGCAATTAGTCAATAATGGTAAGCAGTTAATACAAATTACTTTGGTTATTATTGTTTTTACACAACCCTGGTGAGTTTTTATTATTTTTTTAAACTTACTGTTAGAATCCAAGATACACTTTTTAAAAAGTGTATAAAACTCAAGTCAGGGGTTCGTATACATGCTCTGCTCTTTTTCTTATTTGTATATGTTCTAAGGATAGTGTTTATTATAGATTTTTATGTTTTAATTTTATTATGGACATCAATAAACATAAAAATTTCTACATTCAAAGAAAAATAGAAAAAGAGTACCACATACAAAACCATGGCTCTCTTATATATAGCCTGTTTTTAATAATGAAATTTAACCAGGCAGTACGAATATTGTCCTGAATATTCTAATCTATTCAGTTTCCTTTAAAAGCCTCTTCTTCTTCTTTTTTACATTTAAATCTGTGTGTTCGTGTCTAAACTTTCTTCTTCTCTCTTCTGTGTATTTTTATTTCTTTTTTAAATTATGAACTTGACAAACATCAACTAAAATGAACAGTTCATAACTTTGAATGTGAATGGGACAAACTTCTTCCTAAAACATAGGAAGCTAGCAGAATATATTAGAAAGGAGAATCCAAGAAGATGTTACATGCAAGAAAAACACTTGAAACATACAGCTTGAAAAATGAAGTTCTGGAGCAGAATTTATTATGTATGTTTCAGAAGAATCAAAAATAACAGGGATAGTAATGATGAACTCAGAAAAAGCAACAATAAGAATGGACATGTTTGAAAGAGATAAGCAGGAAAATTTCATTACATTGAAAGACTCAATAGGTAATGAAATACTATCATTATATTCACCAAATGATGTAACATCTAAATACTAAAAGAAGAGCTCATTGAACTACAGAAAAAAATAGATCACAGTTGGGGATCTCAGTATGCACCAACTCAGACCTAGACAAATACAATGTAATGACAAACCAGAAAGAATTTAAGAACCTGAATAGAATTTTAGAGAAGTTAGACCTGATAGATCTCTGGCAACTACTAAATGGGAACAGAAAGGAATACATATTTTACATCTTGCTAAAAGTAATTTTTTACACTTTACAAAAAGTGACTAAGAACTAGAGAATATGAAGTTTATAAACAAATGAAGAAAAGCAGAAATGTTTACAGATCACAACACAATGATAGTTATAATCAATAAAGAACATTTGAAGTAAGGATTTAAACTCAGATGGGTATACATAATAGAATCTTAAAGAATTTGTGAGTCAAAGAACAAATCATGGAAATGATTTTATTAAAGAAAATTATAAGACACCATACCAAAACATTGGGAATGTAGCTAAAGCAGTCCTTAGACAAATATGTTAAATAGTTACGTAAACAAAAGAGAGAGATCAGACATGCAACCAAAGGAATCAGAAAAATAATTAATAAAAAGAACTTGAAATAAACACAAAAATAGAAATTCTGAAAATCAAAGGAAGGATCAATAAAATTCATAGGTTATTGAATTGGAGCCAGAAGACAGTTTGGAGGACACCTTATCCAACTCCCTCATTTTATAATAGATGAACCTAAGGCCCAGAGAGGTTAAGTGATTTGCCAAGGTCATATTTATAGTCAGTAACAGACAGAAGATATGAACCCAGATTTTCTGATTCCAAAGCCCATTGCACTATTGAAAGAGGAATTTTGGGAAATGAAAGTAATTTGGTAAGAGGCAACATAACTAATTTCATTTTGCACTGTACTTCCTTCCTTCCATCCTTCCTTCTATCCTTCCTTCTCTCCTTCCTTCCTTCCTTCCTTCTTTCCTTCCTTCCTTCCTTCCTTCTTTCCTTACTTCCTTCCTTCCTTCCTTCTATTCTTACTTTCCTTCATGATGCCTCTTCATGTGCTGCAGGGACAATTTAAAGCTGATTGTTATCTCCAATACCTCTTTTCCTCATATCCTTTCAGAGGTTCCCAAAGTAGAGGATACCACCTCCTAGGGGCTACTGGAATGATCCAGGGGGAGGTGGTAGTAACCTTGGTTGCAATTGGGTGAGTTGAATAAAAATAAGGGGGCAATGGAAGCATAAGAAAAGAAGAGAAGAACATTTGGAAAAACCATTCATACATGTTTCATCTGTTGTGTAAGTGTGAGTTAAAGTCATAGTGATTACATTATTTTCTAAACAAACACACAAAATGTAAGTTATAACCAATCAGTGGTCAAGGCCACAGACAGATCTTACAAAACAAGTGTTGGCAGGTGAGACTATCTGGCATTGTTGGGAAGTTCAGCATACCTCAGCAGGAATGTGTGTAATGACTTGTTTACAATATGATACTATATGGCTACATGACACAATATTATGTCATCAAAATTTCAATGTGGGAAAACCCCCACAAATTTACACTAACTTATTAAATTTAAGATGCATGATTTTTTAAAAAAATTACATTGTTTTGAAATGATATAAATTTTTAAAAAATGTTTAAGGGCTAAAGAAAGTTGACTTCCAGGGTGGGGTGAGGTGGTACTGAGTAATTTCTTTTTTAAAAGAGGGTGGTAGACCAAATAAGTTTGCAAACATTTGCTTTAAGTCTACCAAAAAAAGCCCACAAGACTTTGATAGTTCAAGAAAGTTGTCAGATTATCCTTATCTTATCTTATAAAGCATACAGTAGGTATTACACAAATGCTTATTGACTGACTGATTAGCTGATTGATATAGAAGATAGTGCTTTCTTTGGTCTTGTGCAGGGTTGGGGAACCTGGGACCTCAAGGCCATACGTGGGCCTCTTAGGTCCTCAAGTGTGACTCTTTGAATCCAAACTTCACAGAACAAATCCCCTTAATAAAAGGATTTGTTCTGTAAAACTTTGACTGAGTCAAAAGACCACACCCAAGGAACCACAAGGCCACACATGGCCTTAAGGTGGCAGGTTCTCCACCCCTGTTAGTGAAAATGGCTATGTTGACAAGGACATTCACTTTTGCTGTGATAATGACTATCTTTTCCTGCCTACTGGTCTACCAAACTATCCAGTAAAAAAGCATTATCTTCTCTTTTGTTACTCATCCTGGCTTGTGTAGTTTTGGAGAGAAGAATATACAAATGTCATCTGCCCAGGTATTAGGCACACATTTCTATCCACTGTTGTGAGGTTGTGTCACATTCTAAGTGTTAAAATGTAAACTTCAGTAAAATCTATCTCTGATTTGTGCTGGCTTATTGGCATTAGTTAGTCAAATGGGTAAGAAGATTCATCCAGTAGCATTATATTGGCTCTTAAAAACTGAAAGTTCCTCACTCAGAAGAAGAACTACAAAGTCTGAATGCAGACCGAAGCATCCTAGTTGACCTTTTATTTCCTGTTGCTTCTTCTTTCTCATGGTTTCTCTCATTGGTTCAGTTCTTCTTTACAACATGATTAACACGAAAATGTGTTTAATATGAATGTACACATATAGTTTATATCAGATTGCAGGCTGTCTTGGGAAGAGGGGAGAAAAGGGAGATGGAAAAAATTTTGAACTCAAAATCTTATGGAAGTGAATATTGAAAACTAAAAACAAGTAAATATTTTTAAAATTTGAAAACAAAAGGACCATCCCCACCTCCAAACTCATAAACGAGGGGCTTGAAGCTAGGTTGTGTATGTGTGTGTTTGGGGGGGAAGCCCCCAAATAAATATGCCACTACTTAATTTGGTGAGAGAGAGTGCACATGCAAAACGAAATTACCAAAGCAAAAAAAGACAATTCTTGATAGAGGAAGAAGAAATAAATTGTTAGAAGCTATTTTACCCAAATATGCCAACAAAATTGATTAATGAAATAGATGAATATTTAAAATACAAAGACCAATAGAATAAGAAATAGAAAATTTAAATAAAAATCTCAAAAAGTGATATTCAATAAGCTATAAATGAACATCTGCTTTCCTCCAAAAAAATTCAAAAAATTAACCTCAAGCCAAGCTGGATTTACAAGTGAATTCTACAAACATTCAAGGAATAATGAAACCCAATATTCATAAATTGCAAAAATAGAGAGAGTGTGATATAATTTATCCAAGGATCCATTGATTAGGTAGTGCTGTCAATCACTAAATCAAGAACATAGAGAGAGTTTCTGTAGTTTTATTATCCTCAAAGTGCAGATGTCACCAAACGTACTCAGAGTGGCCAGAGCATCAGTTTCAGCAACCTTATGTAGAATGTGAATACAGAAACAGAAGGAAATTTTACAGAGAGCTGAAGCAAGAAGTAAGAAAAGAAACAACAGAAGGGGAAGATAAAGATACCGGCATCAAAAAGGTCAGGGAATTAGCTGGTCCAAACGAACTGAAGTTTGTCTCCCAGGCTTGATTTTGCAGACTTTAGCAGGATGCATCAGTGACCTGTTTGCTTCAAGCAAACAGTGTTAGAAAGTTCATGTTAGAGTCTTAGAGGAGTTTTTTCTCAGTGTAGTGATGGCAAGAGACCTGAGCTAGAAATTGTCTTGTCACAAGAGAATCCTATCAAACTCTTTCCATAAGATGAATATGGTACTGACACCCAAACCAGGGAGAGATAAAGTAGAGAAAAAAAAGAGAAAGACAAACCAATATCTGTAATAAGTATCAATTTAAAAACATTGAACTATAAAAATATATAAATATATATAACTATATGAACTATAAAAATATGTAACTGTAAGTATAAGCAAAGAGGTTATGGAAATGTGCTAAAAACAAACATTTATACATGGCCAGTGTATTGATTTGTTTTGGTTGACTGTACTTAGTTGTTTACAAGAAAGGGCTTGTATTTCGGATGGAAGTGATTTGATGAGTAGTAATAGTAAAGGGGAAAAAAAAGAAAGAAAAGAATATTTATAAAACATTTTTAAAATACAAAGAAAAGAGCAGAAAGAAATTCAGAAGGGTACTTAGGAAAGTAGGGCAGTTTTGAAACTACAGAGTTAAATTTTACATATACTCTTTAAAGGATTAAACTGAATAACCAAAATTCGTAGTATCATACACAATCGTGTTTTCTGGTTTTTGTATATTAAAATGGTCATACTTGTTAATGTTGGCTAAGTTCCTAATTCAAAAGAAAATTTTACAAAAGCTATCTGAAAGAGAATACTTGGAAACACTTGAAAAAAGTCACAGATCTTATTATTTTTAAAAGAACAGACAAGAAAATATCAGTAACTACTGGACTTTAATCCATCTCTAAGATACTCTGAAGTAATCTACAAACACAGCAAGGGTGTCTTTAATGGAAATTTGAGAAATGATCAGACAGGATTTTCAAAAAGATATTCTATAGTGTCTTTGTAGTCATATAATTGACTGAATGGTCTATGGAATCCAAGGTCCCACTGTGTTGATTGTTTTTAACTTCTTTACCTGCACTCATTTTGTACTTCTTTGAGTTCTCCACCATGCACTTGGGTCAAGTACCTTTAACCTACCTTTCTTTTCCTCCCCACTCTTCCCACTTTCAGACTTCTTTTGTGTGTTGTTTTCTCTCATTAGCTTATGAACTCCTTGAAGGCAGGAACTATCTTTATTTTTCTTATGTTTTTGTATCTCCAGTGCTTAGCACGGTGGCTTTCACATAGCAGACATTTAATAAATGTTGATTGTTGACTACATATTGACTACTTAAGATTCTTTTCCAACAAGGTGTTTTGCACGAATATTCCAATATCATACAAGCTTCTACGGAATCACATTAAAAGAAACTTCTTTTTAGTGTAACTCAAAATACTAAGAAATAAATATTTCTCATTTCCAGACTTACCCTGCTCTCAGGCCTAAACCTTTCTTTTAGGAAATTATACAAAAGGTCAAGAATAAAAGTTTAAGGTCCTGGAAAGTGGATTAAAATTGGTAACCAGTCCTAGAACAAGAAATACCATCTTTCTTATAATTAAGATCATTGCCTTCCACTTACCCTGAAGAGATTTCAATTATGACCTACCTTAGGGTAATAGTATTCTCTTTCTCCAGCTTGGAGAAATTAGGGTATCAATCAGAAGGAAAAGGTCCCTTTGATTATTTCAGGTCCCATATGACCAGTGGCTGGGGGCTGGAGGCAGGGGTGGTAGTTGGGGTGAATTCTTAAGGTGACTCGTGAGAAAGGATGAGAGGTCTTAGGAGAATGATTCTTTACAGATATCCTCTGAAAGATTAAGTGACTATTATTCTTTTGGAGGTAGAATGTTAACCCAAAACTGTGTTTTTTCATATGGTGACATTTTCCTCGTACACGATTCCGAAATAAATGTTTCTGCAGAATGTCTTGTGTTAGAGAGATGTCGGAGAGCCATAAAGGAACTATGCCAGTTTGGACATTTTTCTCCAAGCAGAACAATGTCTGGATTTAGAATAATGTTAAATTAATAAAGATGTTTTTGACAGACTTTACTGAAAATGCATAATACATAGTAACATTTTTTCTTTGACAATTCCTTCAAAAATATAACAGAGAAAATATTGTTTAACAATCAACTGATTATTAAATATAGAGTCAGCCATAATACAGGGGGATGCTTTTTCACCAAAGATGGTCTTCACTGTTGAGTTTCCAACACATAATCCAAATGGACTATAGATGATGAGGTCCTCCAGATGCTAGTATTTACAGATGGCACTGAACTTTTTCAACAAGCCCTTGAACACTGCAGAGTCACCTAAACCAAAGCCATGATCACTCAAAAGAGTTCAAACTAACAATATACGCAGGAAAAACCCAGTAGATGATAAATCCCTATTGTTCAGACTATGATAATACTGTTGAATAGGCAAGACAGAAAGCTGATTGGTTAGTATATGGTTCTTGGATAGACACTGCAGATGAATGATAGTCCTAGAATTAAAGAGGGAGAAAAGAGCAAGCTGGATTGAATTTGGGAAATTGTGCAGTACATTTTAAATTATTCCAATTTTCTTCCTCAAGCAAAAACTCATTTTTCCAATAGAAACACTCTTCCACGTGTACTGTATGGTTCTCAGTCTTGGAATACAATAGGGTCTAAAGAATGAAAGTTGTAGATCACCCAAAGGGAAATGGGAAAGCATATGGTGAGTGTAAGCATATTATAAATTATGAATTACACATTATCAAGGAGAGACAACGTAAAGGATTTCTTCAGAGAGAGTTGACCAGAAAGGGAGGTGAGCCCATCATACAGCAAAATCTAAGAATAACTGATAGGACTGAGTATTCTGTTGCTCTTTCCCCAGCACATTAGGGAGACTCCCTGTGGGAGATTGATGGAAGGACACGGATGAGAATCAAAAAGGATGAGAAAGTATGGAAGGGTTGGTACCAGAGGTGCCCTGATAAATGTTTAACTCGTCCTCTAGGGAGAAAAAAATACATGTATGACACACTCTGAAGTTTAATTTGCATTATTAACATTTTTTCCATCATTTTCTTAAGTCTGGACAATCTGCAAAATAATAAATGAAGTCTTAATTTGTAGAATTTGCTGATTTTTGAGGCATTAATGCTCTCATTGAAAATTTAACAAATGACTTTTGGGAGCATGTTCAAGCTGGCTCTAGGATGTCCCCTGGTTGGTATACGCATAAATGAGATCACAGATCCATTGCAATTAAGTATTCATATGCCACAATTCACTGAATCAGCCCTCCCCCTGCCCAGTGTTATATATGTATTTTGTTTCCAGCTTTTTGCTATTATAAATTATGATTTTTGTGAAAAAATTTTTTGTAAATGTAGGATCTTTTCTTTTTTGTACTTTTTGGGGTGGGATTGCTGTATTGAAAAGTATGAACGATTAATTAACACTTCTCACACAATTCTAAATTCTTTTCCAGAAAAGTTGGATTAATTTCATGCTCTATCAGATTGACTTTTTTCATGTTTTGCCATATATCAATTTGATGGGTATGAGGTCATCTCTTAGAGTTGTTTGAATTTGCATTTCTTTTATTACTATTGATTTTTCTTTTTTGTATGATTATTGATAGTTTATATTTCTTCCTGTATTTTTTTCTCTGAATTTTCTTTCTTAGTCCTGTCATTGCCTGTAAAGTTTTCAAGACTTTTCCTAGATGAGTCTTTGATATAATTTTCTGGCACATTTTGCCACCTTTCCCAATTTGCCTTCCAATCTGACAATGTTTTGTTTTCTATTGATTCTGTTCCTTTATTCAATTTTTGGGGGGGCATTTTCTCCATTTGGTGACTTTTGCTCTCAATTTCCTTTGTTCTGTTTCTACTATTGTCTTATTCTAATTCTCACATTACAAATGACAACTCTTTCTTTACTGATATCGGATCCTCTTTCATTTTCTGGTTGCCATGTTTATTCTCAAATTTAATGTGTCATACTAGGTCCAGCTTCATTTCTTGGGTAATTGTTGAAGTTAATTTGTTATTTTATCCTTCTGGTGACTTTGCTTCAGTATCTTTAGCCCATATGAGATGCTATACTTTCTTTTCTCTCCTCTATTTTTAATTACTTATTTTTTTAATTGAAGGATATTTTATCTATTAATGATGGAGGAAATGAGGAAATGAATTATTTTCTAACCTCTCATTCTCCCATTTTTTTAGAAAACCTATTTTGTAAACCAGGCTAGTGTGAGAATATATCTATGATCACTTATATTTCTGTACTCTGGTTTTAAATCCAAGAGTTCTAAAGCAACATTGACTTAAGATAAAATTATAAATATCTCTTTAAAAATGTGGAGATACACTTAGGTTATCAAAAACTAGTTTAACCACCATCATTTCATCATAAATAATGTTTCTTATCTGATTTTACTTGTCATTTTGAATATTCTCTCTGTATGTAAGGGTAATATTAAAAAATTTGGTACAAATAAAGAACAGAACTGAAATGATCATATTCTAATTTTGCCCTGTCCTATACCCATCAGATGTTTCTTTTTTAAAAAAGCATGCATGATTGATCATAATGAAATGACTCCATGAATAATAATGAGCATTCCTGCCAGGTGGATCTTAAATGTATTTTTCATAAATAATATTCCTTTTTTCCCTTGGCTGATAAGCATTCTTTACTCTCTGTCCTACCTTCTCTACCCCACCAAGAAAGATAAGGGGAACAAAACTCTTATAAGAAAAATGCATAGTTCAGCAAAAAATATCTCATTCTCCATCTTGAGTCAATCACCTCTGTCAGGAGGCAGGTCATCGTGATTGGTCATTGAATTGATTAGAGTTTTTAAGTCTTTCAAAGTTGTGTATCTTTGCTATGTAGTTGTTATTCTACAGTTTTCTCCTAGTTCTTCTCACTTCACTTCACTTGCATCATTTCATGCAAGTCTTCACAGATTTCTCTGAAACACTCCCTTTCATCATTTCTTATAGTACAAATCAATTACGTTCATATCCAATTATTTTCAGCCACTCCCCAAATGATGGGAATACCCTTAGTTTCCAGTTCTCTGCACCACAAAAATAGTTGCTAGAGATATTTTTGTACATATGGATCTTTTTCAGCATTCCTTAATCTCTTTGGGTTAAAAGTAAGTAATACTTCAATAAATTGTTTCCCATGAATAATATTACATTTAAAAAGTACCTAAAAGGAGGAAGGTCAATCATGTGGTGAGAATGAGAGAAGAACATATAGTTTCAGTAGTATATTGATACCCCCAACATATTAAAACAATACATAGATGGCCTCAAATATTCTCTATAGGGTTTTTATGAAAAGACATAATGGACAAGGTGAAAGAGGATGTCATTTACATCAGTAAGAGGAATCACCACATCAGTAAAATCACAAATCCATTAAGGCATCAAAGTAAGGACATTTCAGATAAAAGTTTCTTATTTAAATAAATGCCATTTGCCCACCAAGTGCGTTAGACAAAAACTACCCTTAGCATGCATATATCAATCTTATTTGCACCCTAATAAGGCTCATAGCCAAAAATACTTATTTTTCTATACAAAAGTCTGCTTGCATACCTAATTCTTTTAGAGTTCATTTCTATTATTATGAGATTAACTCTTCAAATTTGAAATTTCAGTTTTATTTAGAGAAGGTATTTGGCAAAATTTTCTTTTCTTCTGCAGGGTAATTCCATTCCATAAGATTCAAATAAATAAAAAGTGACACAATTATGTGTGTACTATTCTTGTTTTTAATTAGGAGTGGAAAGGCATTTAGTTTGTAACACTAGATTATTTCGGTCAATTGGTCGTTTTAATGATGTCACAGCTAACCACATATGTAATTTTTAGACTAATCTATAAACATTAATTTAAATAACTGTTAGTACTATTAATGTGCTATCTTTGTCCAATGACCTACTAATTGGCACTCTAGTATAGGAGATGAACCACATCTATCTTGATATTTTAATTATTAGTGAAACCATAAAACATAAATAAGTTGTTGCTAAATGCAAGGATAGTTAACAAGCTCTCCTCAGAGGAACAAATATAGTTGGTTCCATTGTACACCTGAAGGCAGCAAGAACATTTAATGGGACATTTGATTGTCTCATCTCATGCTACTCACAACAGATCGCTATGAAGATAACTACGATTTATGCCCAAAACTCCATTTAAAAAAAGGTGAAATGGAGAAATATCATGAAAAAAGTTCACAGTATCTTAAAATATGCAGACACGTGTCTTAATACTCAGTAATTTTAATGTCCTAGATCTGACCATGTCACCTCCTGCCCCTAATTTAATAAATTTGGATCGAATATAAAAGCCACTGTTTGGTATTCAAAGCCCTTCTGACCTTTTCAATCCTCTTATAAATTACACCCACTGTAGTGTGGTGACTCTGGCCTCCTTGCTGTTCCTCTAACAAAACACTGTATCTATTAATTCTATGCATTTTTACGGACAGTCCCTCATCCTTGGAATTCTCTTCCTCCTTTTCTCCATTTCCTACTTTTCTGGCTTCCTTCAATCCCAGTTAAAATCCCATGTACCTGACACCTTTCCTGGTCTTCCTTATGTGAGTGCTGTTCAGTCATTTTCAGTTCTGTCCAATTTTTGTGACTATATTTGGGGTTTTCTTGGCAAGGATACTGGAGTGGCTTGCCATGTCCTTCTCCAGCTTGTTTTACAGATGAGGAAACAGATGAGGCAGTCAAAGTTAAGAGATTTGCCCAGGTAGTAAGTGTCTGAAGCCAAATTTGAACTCATGAAGATGAGTCTTCCTGACTTCAGACCTGACACTCCATCCACTGGGCTACCTAACTTCGAGTGCTTCTGCCAGTTGATGATCTCCACCTTTACCTGTCTAGATTTTGTTTGCGCGTTATTGCTGATGTGTTGTCTCTCCCATATGACTAAGCTCCTTAGGAGTGAGGATTGCTTTGCTGTTGTTTTACTTCTCTTTGTATCCTTAGCACTTACAATGGTGCCTGGCACATAGCAGGAACTTAATAAATACTTGTCAGCTTACTGGTGACACAAGTCAAGCAGGAGACAAAAACTCAAGCTCCTCATGAAGACTTTCTTCCACCAGTGCAGATCAGTACCTTTTTGGAGACTTCTAGGCAAGGTTTAACATTACCTGGGACACTGGGAAGTTAAGGGAGTTACAGTTAAAGGGTTACAAATGACCAGAGGTAGAGGTAGGTCTGTTCAGACCTTGTCTTGTCTCTGTGGTTCCAAACTTCTGTCAATTAGATATAGATATATACACATACATGCATATAAACTATGTGTAAAATACATATAGTATATGTGTATGCTATATGTATTTTACACATAGTATATATGTGTACTATATGTAACCTTTATTAGCAGAGATCAATGCCCCCTCCTGCATGAGGGGCAGAGGTGGAATTGGTGAGAGGGAAAGAGAGAAGAGATTCTCCCCAGGCTCATTTCCTTTGTAATCTGAAGTACAATTGGCATCTTCTATCTTTCCTCTCCATGCTGGAAGGCAGTGGTGTCAGAAGCACCTGAAGCACCTACAGAACAGATGAGGAGACTTGAAGAGACTGGAGCTCTCCTCTCTGTCACTATCACTAACTCCAGCCTCCCTTCTCCTCCTCCAGATCCCTCTTGGACGTGTCAGAGATTGATTTCGACTATTAAGGAGACAGTCTCAGCCCAATGAGGGAGAGAAAGAAATAGGAAGGAGGAGGAAGTGGTGGAAGAGAGAGAGACAGAAACACAGAGAGAGAAAGAGAGACAGAAAGAGAGAGAAACTCTCTGAGATATTTTATATGTTTTTGTATGTGTTCATATAATTTTTTGTCATAAGTAATTACCATGATAGAGGTAAGAAATGGTTATCTGATATCTAATACCTAGAATGTGTACTGAGTACCTTTCTAGAAAGGATCCCGTTACTCACTTTAGGAGAGATCCTAGACATAAACCTTATATAATCTTTGGTTAAGAGATTTCCTTGGGTGGAGACAATGAACCCAGTGAGCAAAACTTGACAAATAGGTATTTGGAGTCAGGGCACTTAGCCCAGAATGAATCAATGCAACAGGACTGTCAGAAATTTGTGAGAGAGGTCCCCTGGGCATCACTTAAATCAATACACAATATATAGAAAATAATACAAAGCAATTTCTAAAAGGAGAGTGCAAATAACCTGACATGGAGATGGAACTTCATAAATGAGGAGAAGCTAGCAGGTGAATTGACTGGAAAAGAGAGTATAGGAAAGCTAATAATATGAAATAACACTAGAAAGATTAGTGAAAGTAAGATTGTGGGAATTTTTAAATATCAGACTGAAGACTTTGTATTTTATCTTATAGATAATAGGGAGCAATTGAAGGTTTTGGAGCAGGGAGTTGGTTGACATTGTATTTCAGGAAAATCAATTTGACAGTTTGGTGTAGGAAAAATTGGAGAGACAGTTTATGCATGCATTTGTTTTGCATAGGATTTCTTTTTCTGTATTCTGGAATTTGTTCATAATATAAAAAATAAAAAATAATAAAAAAGCTTATCCATCAATTACTCTCTCTTACTCTTGGGAAAAGTTTTGAAATATGGAAGAAGGGGTCCCATAAAAGATCTCCAGGTCATTAGGTGGATCCTCTATCAAGAATTTATACAAAGATAGAGACAAGAATTGCATAGGATGGGAAGAATTGGATTTGTGATATATACCATTGGAGTTAGTATTACAGGTCATCTTAAATGTGCAATATATATTGTGAAAAGTACACTGGTTTTGGAGCAGCTTAAGTGGCATAGTGAATCAACTGTTTCCTGAGTTCAAATCTGGCCGCAGACGCTTACTAGCAAGTCACTTAGCTCTGTTTGCCTCAGTTTCCTCATCTGTAAAATGAGTTGGAGAAGGAAATAGCAAACCACTGCAGTATCTCTGCCAAGAAAACCCCAAATGTGTTCACAAAGAGTGGGATATGGCTAAACAACAATAACAGAAAGCTAGCTTTGGAGTCAGATGACCTTTACTCAAGTCTTCCCTCTGACATTTACTGTCTGGGTGACACTGAGCAAATCACTTATCCTTCCTGGTCCTCAGTTTCCTTGTCTATAAATTAAAGGGTTTGATTCAACTGAGCTCTGAAGCTCCTCCATAATTCCAGATATTTAAAAATTCAATTAATAGAGAGGAACAAGGCCCCGGAGCGTTTGAAGCGAAGTTTGAGGCTTAAATCCTTGGAGTCAAAGAGGTCAAAGAGGAAAGGTACATCAGTAAATAGTCTATCAAAACATAAAGGTGTGAAGAGGGCAATCGAAGGGCATTAACTCTACCAGACAGATACACAAAAGAAAGCTAGAAGAATCAGTGTAAGTGTGATATAGTCTGCTGGTTGCCCCATACAAATGGCCTGTATACCAGATACCTAGAAATTAGATAATGAACATCTAGCACAGTACATTATTCATAATATGTATTTAGTAAATGAATTTGAATGAATATTTTTTTAATAAGTCATTTTAATGGAATTGGCTTTGAGAAAAATGCTAATTTAAATATAAACTGTTTATGCTGAATGGTTAGGGAATGAATTGTTCTGTTTAATTTAATAACCTGGTTAGTAAAGATTGGTCATATACCACATATACTGAATATCCATTTTCGAGGGCTTATAAAATCCTTGTCTAACCACCAAGAAAAAGATGTGAGATAGGCAAGGAGCCCTTTCCTCATTCCCAAGATGCCCAAAATGGCACAAGTGGAGTTAATGCTGTTGGGATCAGAGTCATTGATCTAAGTCAGGACTAATCAACTGAATTATGCCTCTTCTGAGCCTTCTAGGGGCTCTTCTATCCTGCCTTCTGGGGATAGGCTTGGACCACAATTCAGGGAGCAGATAATGAATTCAGTTTTGGACATGTACAGTTTGAGATGTACAAGAGGTTCAAACTGTACAACAGGTTAGGTAGTTGGTGAAGTGAGACTGTAGTTCTGGAGAGAGCCAAGGGCTAGATCCTGGGATTTGCTAGTAAATTTTTAACAACTGACTCTCCAGGGGAAAAAAATGAACACCTGACACACTTTTAAGTTGAATCTTCATGAATACTTTCTCCACTTAAGTCTAGACAGTCAATAAGATGGTAAATCAAACCCTGATTTGTAGGATTTGCTGATTTCTGAGGTATAAATCCTCACATAGAAAATTTAACCATTGATTCTGACAGTGGTCAGCTCCAGCACACTCCTGGCTGGATATATGAATCTTCTGTATAGAAAAGATAATGAAACCTATGGATGATGATGAGGACATGAAATAGAAAGTATAGAAAGACAATGGAAGATGATTCAGGGTAGAACCTTGGGATATATACACTGTTAGTGGGTATTATAAGGATGGTGAAGCAGCAAAGGAGATCAAGATCGAGAAGTCAGATAGGTAGAAGGGAAATGAGAGATAATAGTATCAGGAAAACCACCCAGAGAGGAAAGAGTATCCAGAAGGAGAAAAGAGATTAGCACTGTCAGAGGCAGCAGTGAGGTCAGGAAGGATGGGAAATGAGAAAAGGTCTTTGGATTTGAAAACTAAAAGATCATTGGAAACTTGGGAGGGAGCACTTTCAGTTGAGTAAGGAGACTGAAAGCCAAATGACATAAGCGTTTAGGAGACGAAGGTAGAAGTTCACTGATAACTTCTGAAAGACAAAGAGTCCAACTTATTATCAACTTTTGACTAAAAGAAGCAAAGTGTTCACTAAAATTCTATTATTCTTAATAAAGAGAGAACAATTGTCTTCAGTACATCTAAAGTGCTGTTTAATCTCTGTTTTCTTTGTTCACCTTCCGAAATGACCATCCATTCCTACTTTTGAAAAAATTTAAAGAAATACTCCAAAAAACCAGAAAAACATTCACATTTACTTTTTGAATTGTTCTTCCGTGGTGTCTGACTCTTTGTGCTCACATTTGGGGTTGTCTTGGCAAAGCCACTGGATTGACTTGTCACTTTCTTCTCCAGCTCACTTTACAAATGAGGAAACTAAGGCAAACAGGGTTAAGTGACTTCCCCAGGGTCACATAGCTAGTACATGTCTGAAGCCAGATTTGAACTTACGAAGATGAGTCTTCCTGATCCTAGGCTTGGAGATTTACCTACTGCACCCACTTGGCTGCCTCTACATCTTGAATTACTTCTACTCTATGTTCTGATTGCAGGGAAATCAGTCCTTTTAAGAAGCCACAAAGCATGTAGACTCCATGTACCAACCCCATGAAGAGGCTTGCTTTCTTTTCCATATTCTTTCTGGCATCTGTGTTTTTAATTCTGGTCTCCTATTACATTTGATGCAGTTTTGCTTTTCAGAATCCGTGTCTGGTTGCCCTGCCTGATTGACATCCTGGCAGACCTGTAACTAACATGGAGTAAATAGATTTTTGCCCTAGGATGCCAAGGTAGGATCAGGGTGGTGCCTTTCTTCCCTGGGAAGGTAAGCTTCCTCCCCTTAAGAGAGGGTTCTCACTGTTATAACCACCATCCCTATACCTTACTGTGCTCCTTCACTAATCTGTACCAGGGCCGAAAAACTTTCATGCCCATGATCTCATCACCACGGCTCCCTTTCCAGGATTCCTCCTCCACCAGTCCCTATCAGGATGAGAACTAGATTACCCCCTTCCCAGAATGACTAACCTAAAAATAGTGTGGCAGGCAGGAAACAAGCATTTATTAAACAATTACTATGTGCCAGGCACTGTGCTTAAATACTTTACAAGTATCTCATTTGATTCTCAGGACAACTCTGTGAGGAAGATGTATTATTATTCTCATTTTAGATTTGAGGAAATTGAGACAAAGATTAAGTGACTTGCTCAGGGTCATGCAGGTAGCAAGTGTCTGAAGCTGGGTTTGAATTTGGATCTCTTGACTCCAAGTCAAGAGCACTAGCCACCCAGTTGCCTCCTGGCAAGAGATTAGAGAGTTCTCTGTGCCATTACCAAATTATCCCACCTTCACCATGCTTTTTTTTTTGCCCTAAATGAAAAAATGTCTAGTTATAGCTCCAGTTTTGGACATCAGTACAATTCACTACTTTATTCCAAGTACTGGGGGACTAAATCTCCTGCTTCTATCACCCTACTTTTCCATTCCCTGAATTAGTCAAGTACAGAAGAACACAGTTGGCTTAGCCTCCATTTTGCTAGCTGAAGACTCCAGACTTCTTCGTGGTAGAATATGACTATTCTCTTTCCCCAACTTATTCCTTTCCTATTTAAAATTCTTTCACCATACCTAATCACATTCTCTGCTCTTCTATGAAACTAAGAATTTAAAAATGTTACTAGATGCACTGATTTTATGACTTGACTTCAAATATACAGTGGCACAAAAGTTGGAAATAATTATCACACAACCAATTTACATGGGAGAACCATAGGAAAATCACTTTACGTCTCGGAATGTCAGTTTCCTAATCTGTAAAATGGGGATAATAAAACCTAGAGCACCTAGCTTTCCAGGCTGCAAGGCTCAAATGATATAACAAAGCACTTAAAGAACTTTAAAACAGCTTATAAATGTCAATTATCATCATTATCAGTATTAGCTCAGGGGATTCCTGATGAACTTGAGTCCAGACAATCTATGCCCTTTCCAGTACTGGACTTCAGTATCTCTTCCACATTACAACTTTCCCTATCATGGTTTTGATGTATCATGGGTCAGCATAAGAAATTAAATGGGAATTTGGGCGGAGTTTCATGGAAGCTGTAGATGACACACAAAGGCTAGCAGATGACACAGAAAAAGTTTAGAAACTCAGAAATGCATAAAATAAATGTATAATATTGTACAATATCAACATATTTAATCTTTTAATACCATGATAGTTCAGACTTTTTTGCTGGTATGGAGAGATAAAAAATTTTACGTGGATTTTCCGGATGGCAGGGGTGCTGTGCCTCTAACCCCCAAAACATGGAAGGGATAACTGCACACTTTGAGATGCCCTGAAAGCACACTATGAAGCTGATATAACTCTTCCACTGAGGAAATTTAAGTGATCTTCTAGATTCAAGTCTTTCTCCTTCCCAATCCATCCTCCACATAGATAACAAATTGGTATTTCTAAATGGCTGACCAAATCACTCTGCTGGCTAAAAAACAAAATAAACCCCCCAAAACTCTAGGGGGTATTTATTGCTTTTTAAATTATTTTGTTTGTTTTCAGTTTTCCACAATCATTTCCCTCCCTCCCCGAGATGGAATGCAATCTTATATAGGTTATACATATGTGTTCTTATTAAATACATTTTCACCTTAGTCATGTTGCACAGAAGAATTAAAATGAATGGGGGAAACCATAAAGCACAACATAACACGGGAGGAAATGGTCTGCTTCATTCTGTAATCCATAGTTCTTTCTCTGGTTGTGGAAGGCATATTGCTTCAAGAGTCCATTGGGAATTGTTTAGGTCCTTGCATTGCTGTAAAGGACTAAGTCTACCAGAAAAATTCCTCACACACTGTGGTTCTTGTTACTTATTGCTTTTAAGGTAAAGGACAGACTTCAATTTTGTATTCCAAATCTGGCTCCAGCCTATCTTTCCAGGTTTACTGTACTTCTGTCTCTTCATGTATTCTCTATCATAGCCAAATTAACCTTCTTGCTCTTAAACACATATAACATTCCATTTCTTTGCACTGGCAGTTCCCCAGCCTAGGATGTGGTCCCTCCTCAATTTCTCCTCTTAGAATTTTCTTTCTGTGTGATATCTTCCCCCACGATAATGTAAGCTCCTCGAAAGCAGGAATTTTCTTGTTTTTAAATTATGTTTATATCCTCGGTGCTTAGCACAGTGCACATAGTAAGCATTTAATAAATGCTCATTGCCTCTTTACCTGCCTGAGAAGGTAAGCACCTTTCCCAATATCACTATGTATCAAAGGCAGGAAAGTGAACCCTCCTCTTATTAGATTCTCAGACAGCGCAATTCAAACACTGTCAACCCAGATAGTATAATTCAGATCCTATCATTTTCTTGTCAAAAATGAAGAAACTAAGTCTTAGAGAGGCCAAACAATCTATTTAAGTTTACACAGTTCTCAAACAAGGCTTTTAAATCTGCTCATCCTTGTCCTGAGTTTTGTTTTTTAACACAGACTGATTCAGAGAACAAGGTGCTTCCTCTGCAAAGAATGCTGAAATCACCATAAAGGCAAGCTGGCTCATTGTATAAAGACAGATGGCTCCCTATAGATGGCTCTGAAGGAAACTATGCTTTTTCATTATCTAGGAACAACTTTAGACCATTGAAAAGAGTCAGAGTACAATAAGATGATTAGAGTGCTACCCAGAAGCAAGAAAACTCATAAAATATATCCTATAAACCCAATCGTTAGCAGTTGAGGAGGACTAGTTTTCCTCACATAAATAAAACAGAAGTCATTGGTTTTGAGAGGCATTATAAACTTTCTCCCTTAAAATACACATCATTATGTGCCTAGGTGACTTGACGATGAATAGGATTATTGGTAGATCCACAGTACAGTGAGGGATTTTACTGTATACTGAAGTCATGCTAGATTTCACATAATAGTCTAAGAATTGTTGCTATTTTCCTTGGATTTCAGCGTAGAAGCTTTCTGGGGCATATGGCACCATCAGCTGATTCTAATGTGTCCATTAATGCAGTCCCAGTGGGAATTCTACTCTATGCCTACAAAGGAATCACTTGGGAGATGGAAATAACTCCAAATGCATCTCTTTCACACTATCTCACTTTCTTTTCTTAATGAAGAAAAGTTTTACTTTAAGGGCACGGAAAGCCTCCAAGCCTTCCCTTCTTGAGGGAGAGGAGGATTAGGAAGGGTGTGCCTCTTCTGCTGGCCTGTGCCCCATGCATCTTTGCCTCATGTATATCTACAGGGCTGTGTGAGCCTGAAGGGAGGTGGCAGGGAGGGGAGGCAGATCCATTACAAGGCAGTTTCTGCATCTCCGTTGGGCTCTACCCTCAGCTTTGCTTAAAGTGAGAGCTAGCTTTCCCCTTTGGAATAAACCTTCACTGAGATGCTGAGGTTGCTGTTACTACTTGGGTGATCTCTTTCATACAGGGATCATTTCCTCTACCTCTATGCCTGTGGAAGAAAAACATTCCCTGACCAGTATCCAAAGAATCAAGTACAGTGGCAGCTAAATAAACATAATTTTGTTGTTTAGTTGTGTTCAACTCTTCGTGATCCCATTTAGTGTTTTCTTGGCAAAGATCCCAAAGTGGTTTGCCATTTCCTTCTCCAGCTCATTTTACAAATGAGCAAACTGAGGCAAACAGCGTGAAGTGACTTCTCCAGGGTCAAATAGCTAGTAAGTGTCTGAGGCTGAGTTTGAACTCAGGAAGATAAGTCTTCCTGACCCCAGGTCTGGTGCTCTATAAACTGTGCCACCTAGTTGCCCCAAAATAAACATAATACTCTGTTTCTAATATCCTGATTTTGTGAGAAGTACAGACTGTCCCCAGACGTCCTTGATTGTTTTTAGGACGTTATGCTGAGAGACAGTATGGTGTAGTGGCTAAAGGCAGGAAGAACTTCAAATCTTACCTCTTACAAGTATTGTGTGACCCTGGGTAAGTCACTTCAAATCTTAATACCCTCAGGCCGCTCAGTGACTATATTTAAATTTTTTTTTAAATTATGAACTTAAACACAAACATTGCAATGTATAAAAAGTGCAAAAAAGAGGATTAAAAAAGAGGAACTTCCATTTCGTAGAATATTTTAGTAAGGTGTATATTCTCCATTAGAATAGGAAAAGAAGAGATTGAGCTGGATCATATTTGAGAAACTGTAAAATACTTTTGATGACCCTCCACTGACATAGAAACCTATCTTTTTAACACCAACATTCTTTTGGTCATGCTATGTGAATGTGATTCATGGAATATCATGACGTCTGTAGAATTAAGTATAGATGACCCATAGGACAATGGAAAAATTCATTGTAGCAAGAAACAGGCTTTAGCATTTTACCAATGATGACTTGCACGTAAGAAGTTACATAAAAGACACCATTAAGGACTTGCCAAAGCCAAAAAAATGATGCATTATTTCAAAAGAGCAAAGGATAACAAATGAACAGCCCGAGCATCACATTGGCATCCATTAAATAAAATGGATAAGTAGATAAGATAAGTAGATAAGAATTGAACAAAGTGAGAAAGCAGGTCTGGGTTATCATCTCCACTTGGAGAGAGAGTCCTCATATCAATGATATCATGGCTCCTTCAAAGTATAGCACGTCTAACAACAACAATAATAATTAGTAATAATAACATACTTTAAAGAGCAGCTTAAAGTTTGCAAAACACTTTGTTCACAACAACTTTGTGAATTACGTTGTACAAATTGTCTTACCACCACATTGTAAATGAGGAAGCTGAAGATGGCTCCGATTAACAAACTAACCACAGCTAGTGTCTGACTTGAGCCCAGGAGGATAAAGCCAAGACCAAGATTCTTTCCATTACATCACAAAGTATATATAATCAGTGAATTATCTGAGATTTTATTATGTAAGTCAAAATTTGATAGGTAGATAGTTCAATGCAAGACATCCTCATCACGTGACTCTTATTCTAATCCACTAATGTCCTTCCTATGAGGAAGACTCATCTTCCCTAATTCAAATTGAGCCTCAGATATTTACTTGCTGTGTGACCCTGAGCAAGTCACTTTACCTTGTTTACCTCAGTTTCCTCACCTGTAAAATGAGCTGGAGAAGGAAATGGCAAACTCCTCCAGTATCTTTACCAAGAAAATTCCAAAGGGGGTCACAAAGAGTAGGACAAAACTCAAAAAAGACTGGAAAAAAAAGTTCTACTCGGGTTTGTGGTGGATCCCTGCCACCTCATACTGACTTTGAAAACCACAAATTAACATGATCTATGGGACATTGTATTTTTATTTTGTTGAATATTTTCCAATTGCATTTTAATTTGGTGAGTATGATTGATAGAATGCTGGACGTGGAATCTGGGTTCAAATTCTGCTTCAGATGACTTTGAGTGTAGGCCTAGTGGACTGTCAGTTGTCATCTGTCAGCTGAGGATCAGGCTAGCAAAATCTGGAGAGGATTGCTATCAGATAGACCATAGGGTCAGAGGTTTTTCAGACTCAGAAGTTTTATACAGCTATCTACTGTCATAAAAGGGTTGTAATCTGCATCGTTACATGGACTTGGGTCATAAAGTTTTCAGCTTCGTCTGACTCTCCAGGACCCCATTTGGGGTTTCCTTAGTAAAGACACTGAAGTGGTTTGCCATTTCCTTCTCCAGCTCATTTCACAGGTGAGGAAACTGAGGCAAACAGGGTGAAGCGACTTGCCCAGGGTCACACAGCTAGTAGATATCTAACGCCAGAACTGAACCCAGGAAGATTAAGTCTTCCTGATGCCAGCCCAGCATTCTAGCTACTATACCATCTGGCAGCCCTGCCCATAATCATAAAGACTTGAATTCAAATCCAATCTTACACACTAATTAGCTGCATGACTCCAGTAAAGTCACTTAATCTCTATTTGCCTCAGGTGCCTCATCTGTAAAATGGGGATAAGAATAGCACTTACCTCTCAGGGTTGTTTTGAAGGTAGTATGTAGAAAATGTTTTGCAAACCTTAAAGAACTGTATTGTTATTATTATGAGTATTCCAAGCAATTAAATTGCAGATGCTTGAAGTATCCTCCAGGAAGTTAACATGTCTTTACTGATAGAGTGCTAGACTTGGAGACAGGAAGATATGGGTTCAAATCCCACCTGAGATGCTATGTGAACTTCTCTCTTAAGTTTCAGTCTCCTCATCTGTAAATATGGAGATAATAATACCACCTACTATGGTGGGTTTTTGTTAGAGTCAAACAAGCCTATCCTAACAGAGACCTAGAGCTGGAATGGGCCTCGAAGCTCTTCCTGACCAACTCCCTTATTTTATGGATGATGAAACCATGGCACAAAGAAGCTGACTTGCCCAAGGTCACACAGGTGGTATCAGAGGTAGGATTTAAACCTGCGTCCTTGGATTCCCAAGCCAGTGTTCTTTTCATTGCATCATGCTTATAAGTCATATGAATGTTCACTAGTATAAGTTTTCCAGATCTAATAGTCTGTGATTCAATTTACTTTAATTTAATAAGCAATTTACCAGGCTGTGATGCATATACCCTTTCCTCTAGACACATCTCTCTGGACAGTACTGCTCTGTTCTGCCTACTGGTAGCATTTAGAATTGACTTCAGATCTATCCTGGTTGGTGTTACTGAATTCGCCTTGTCCTTATCTAATGGGGGCTTTTCTATTTAGGACAGAGGGGCATTGTGCAGTACAGTTAACCAAGATTTCCAACAGCATGAGCTGTCCCAAGTTCAGCCAAGCCTGCTGTGTGTGCTGCCATCTGGCATCTAGCTGCTGACACATAAAAATAACAAGTCTTACCCTAGGAACTCCTAGGACTTGACCAACTAAGGAACTTATGAGACTTAGCAAAACCATCACATTTCATGAGAAAGAATGGTCACTGTTTTCTCTATACCAAAGAGGGAAAGATTGAGCCCCAGAGCAATAAATTGTCTATTTTGGTGGAAGATGGGGGAAGGAGGACAGAGCTGTTAGGGCTGGACTCCCTAAAATATTGGCTCTAAGATAGCACTTTTACCCTTAGGTTGAATTAAGAGCGGAGGGGATAGTGCCTTAGCATACGAAAGAAAAGATTGACTGAAATGGTTTCATTAAATTTTTTGCTGCTATTGTTCAGTCATTTCAAACTCTTCTTGGCCCTATCTGGGGTTTTCTTGGCAAAGATACCAGAGTGGTTTGCCATTTCCTTCTCCAGCTCATTTTACAGTTGAGGAAACTGAGGCAAACAGGGTTAAGTGACTTGCCCAGGGTCACACAGCTAGTAAGTGTCTGAGGCTGGATTTGAACTCATGAAGATGAGTCTTCCTGATTGCAAGCACAGTGAGAATATTGCTCCAGCCAGTTGCCTTAATGAAATTTACTCAAAATATTTATAAAATCACAGAATCTGAGAGCTGGAACCTCAATGGTCATCAGGTCTAACTCATTCCCAAAAGGAATCTCCATAACATAGGTGACAATAGGTGACAATATGGCTTCCACTTAAAGACCTCCAAGTAGGAGGTTCCCACCATCTCTCAAGACTCCACTTTGGGACTAATCATTAGGAAGTATTTCCTGACAATAAGCCTAGATTTGCCTCTTTGACACATCTGCCCATTGCTCATGGTTCTACTCTCTGGGGCCCATCAGAACAAGCCTAGTCCTTTTTCTATACGATAAATCTTTGAATTCTTGAAGACAGGTATTATGTTTCACTGAGTCTTCTCTTTCCTAAGCTAAACATGCCTTCAAGTTGTCCTCACATGATAGATACTCAAGACTTCCCATCATACTGGCTTCCCTCCTCTGGACACTATCCAGCTTATCAATGTCCTTCTTATACAGTGGTTCCTGGAACAGAATATAATAGCACCCTAATTTTATAGATGAGGAAACAGATCAAGAGAGGTTGACTACTGTTGTTTTTTCAGTCACTTTTCAATTGTATCTGACTCTTTGCGACCCCATTTGGGGTTTTCTTGGCAGAGATACTGGAGTGGTTTGCCATCTCCTTCTCTAGTTCATTTTACAGATGAGGAAACTGAAGTAAACTGGACTAAGTGACTTGTTCAGGGTCACACAGCTCATAAATGATTTGAACTCACAAAGATGAATCTTCCTGACTTCAGGCCTGGTGCTCTATCCACTGGGTCACCCAATAGCCCAGGCTGACTTGTACTATATTGAAAAAATTGATGCCATTTAAGGAGGACCCTTTATTTCCATTCTCTTTCTTTTCAAAATTCCTTGACACCCTCTCCCACTCTCTCCTCCTCTCGGCTAGTTTTTGACAAAGAGATGGTCCTTCTCCTTGGCAAGGCCATCCACTCTGTATTTGCACTTGATACCCTTCTTTTCTGTCTTTCCCAGCAGACTGCATCCTCTAATCTTCTCCCCCAGGCTCAAATCGTCAATTTCTGGATTTAACCATCAACTTTTCCATCTTCAAAAATGTCCAAGTCTCCTCCATCCTTAAGAGATCTGAACTAGATATTACCATCCACTCAGATTACTATGCTATGTCTCTTCTCTCTTTCTTAGACAAACTCCTAGAAAAAACTGTCTATGCTTTCTGTCTTTATTTCCTTTCCTCCACTGACAACTCACTCCTCAATCTTTTTTTAATAATTTATTTTTTTCTGAATTTAAGAAATAAAGCAAGCATTTCCACAGTACAATAAAAAAGGTGATTGCACACGAAACTGCAAATCTACTATGTACAACTTATTATTCCTTTCAAATATACAACAAAATTGTCATGTAAGGTTCTTTTTTTCTGATTTCCCCCTGCCCTCCTTGGAGATAACTATCATTAGACACAAATAAGTATATGTGTAAAATTATTCTATACATCTATTTATCAGTTCTTTCTCTGGATGCAGATGGCTCTTTCTCCATATGCTCTTTATCGTTAATTTGGGTATTTATAATAGTCAAAATAACTAATTTGCTCAAAGGAGTTGTTAAAACAGCCTTGCTGTTACTGTATATGATGTTCTCTTGGTTCTGCTTATTGTGTTCTTTATTATTTCCTAGAAGTCTTTCCATGTTTTTCACTTGCTCCTCAATATTTTGTAGTCTCACTTCCAGTCCCATCACTCAACTAAAACTGCTCTTTCCAAAATTACCAATGAAATCCTAATAGCCAGATCTGATGGTCTTTTCTCAGTCCTTATCCTCCTTGACCTCTCTGCTGCATGTTACATTCTTGGCCATCCTTTCCTCCTGGATACTGTCTCAACTCTGGGTTTTCCCGAAACTTTTTCTTTATCCTACGTTTTCGACCCCTCTTTCTCAGTCATACATGACATACATGACATTTTCATACGTGACATACCTCTAACTATGGGTATTTCCAGAGATTCTGTCTTAAGCCCTCTTCTCTTCTCCCTATCTCACTTGATTTTATCAGTTCCCAGGGGTTTAATCATCCCTATGTAAATGACTCCCAGATCTAATATTCAGCTCCAGGCTCTCCTGGAAGTTGTCTCACAGAATCAACTGCCCATTGGGTGTTTTAAACTGAGTTTTGAGACATCTCAAAACTCAAACTGTCCACATCTGAGCTCATTCTCTTTCTTCCTCAATCTTCCCCTTTTCCAGACTTCTCTATATCTGTTGAAGGCATCACCATCTCTCTAGTCTCCCAGATTTGTAATTTCGGGATTATTATGGACTCCTCACTCTCCTTCACCCAACAAATCAAATCAGTTGCCAAATCTTTTCATTTCTACCCCATCAATATTTCCTACGGTAGACTCCTCTTCACTCACATAACTACCACCTTAGTGTGATCCTCTTATTACCTCTTGCCTAGATAATTGCAACAACTTCCCAATCAGTCTCCCTGCCTCAGGTATCTCCTCACTCTAGTGCATCTTATGCATTGCTAATTTTTAAAAATTACTTTCCCAAAGTAATTTTCCTTAAGTACAGATCTGGTGGTGTGACTCCCCTTCTCAATCAACTTCAGAAGCTCCCTATTGCCTCTAGGATAAAGTAAAAATTCATCTGTTTATTTTTTAAAGCCCTATATAATCTGCCCCAATCTTTCCACCATTATTGGACATCACCCAACCCCACCTCCTACACCATGATATCCAGCCTTCTCTCCATTCCTCACACACAACCTTCATTTTCTTCTATTTCCATTTCATTGTCCTAGATGTCCAACATGCCTGTAATGTACTCTCTCCTTCCTTCTTTCTCTTTCTTTAAGATGCAGCTCACGTGCTATCTTCTGCATGGAGTCTTTTCTGATTTTTCCATCTGCTAGTGCAAAGTATTATTTGACTACTTTGTGTGTATATCTGCTATATACAGTGTCCCAAAAGTCTCAGAGAAATTTTAAGCTATTTGAAACTATCAAAGCTTCAAACTGCCCTAAAGACTTTTAGAACACACTGTGTATTTACATATGTACTTGTCTTCCACATTAGAATGTAAACTCCTTAAAAGTTGGAATTATTTTATTCTTTCTACTTGCCTCCCTAGTCCCAAGCACAGTGGCTCATAGTAGGCACTTAATAAGTACTTGATTGATTGCCTGAGATTATACTGGCAGTAAGTGGCAAAGACAAGGTCTTATCTTCTTAAAATATGAGCTTGAAACTGATAACTACAGTTAGAATTGCAGGAAAATGGCAAAACCAGGCCAGCACAGGAAGTCTGTGCCAAGTTCTGTTTCCTAACCCCTGTAGCCAAAACCAGCCAGCATATAAAAAGATGGAGAACTGTTGGGAAAATGTGTGACTTTAACACTGAACAATGTTTAAAGTGAAATGTCTGGTTCAAATCTCAGGCGATTCATTTCAAATAATCAATAGAAAGACACTCCTTCAATGAAGACACTCGGACCAATTAAGATCCAGATTCTTGATGTAGCACGGCTTTTCTAGTGCCTCCTGGAAATGACTGGTGGTAATTGAACAGAGAGGCCACAGAGAAGGTTGGAACTGTATAGGGGAACTCATTTTCCAGAATACTTGGGTTGCCATTTTCTCTGCTCTTGAAGAGACTTCTTGCTGCAAGTTTTTACAGGCTTGGGGCAGAAAAAAGAATCCATGTTGGGTTTCCCTTCTGAGTAGCTGGAGGGAAGAGAAGGGGAAGAGGGCACATGCTGCATACAGATGAGTGAAGCAGAGCAAAATGAAAGCTGGGACCACTGCTGCAGAACTATGGGACCCATGCAGAGCACCGGAGGCCTGAAAGCCTAGAGCACATGAGAAACAGAGCGGTGGAAATGGAGCCAAACAGAGATGATTTGAGTTTGATGAGCTGCACCTCCCTTGAACCACAGCTGAGATGAGACCAGCTGGAGGCATGTCAACCTACAGCAAGCAGCACTCCCTCAAAGCATGTGCTGAGGCAAACCCTGGCAAGTTTCAAAAACCTGTGAAACTCTACCCTTCTTTCCCCAGAACGGCGGCCGAGGAAATCTCAAGTTCTCCAACTTGCCAAATTCTTTCCTTTTTCTTTCATCCACTTTACCAGCTGTTAGTAAGGGTGAGGAAAGGGGGAGTCCATTTTGTACAGCAGTCTCATGAAGGCTTCCTATTTGAACCCTTTCTTTACAGTTTTATTTTGATTAGCTAGGCTAGTGTTTGATGGTTATCCTACCATGATTTAATAAATCTCATACCATAAAGATGGGGGAAAAATATGAATCAGAAGAGTGGACCCTCCCAAAATAGCAATAGGGACTTGACAGCAGAGATGAGAGAGATTTTCCTATTTTTGTCATTTCTTGCCATATTCACGTCTTATCCTAGACTTAGATCTATAAAGTATCCTGGGCCTGAAGTGGCTGGTACCTGGGGGAAAAATTGGGTTGCTTCAAGGAGAGGTACATTACTTCTGTGTATTCAAAACACCCTCTGGTGAGCCATGAGGCAGTGCTGTAACCTTTGGTAAACGCAGGGTCACAAGCACTGTCCAGTCTTCTCTGATCACTTGATTGGTGTTCAAGGGTAGCACCACCTGGTGGCAAAATGATGTCCAACCTACACATGCAGAGGGTTGGCTAATTAATTAATTAACTCATTAATTATGAAACAGCACACTGCACTCTGCAGATACAAGAAAGCAGAGGAAGGAACTGGGTGTGGTTAGATATAACTCTGATAGCACACTAGGTGCACACCAAGACCACCCATACCCCTTGTCATATTAATATGTTAATAGTAGCTAGCATTTATAAAGTGCTTTAAGGTTTTTACAATGCTTTACAGATATCTCACAACAACTTAGAAAGTAGGTGCTATTATTATTTCCCTTATTTTACAGATGGGGAAACTGGGCGAGATGCGCCTAAGTGATTCGCTCAGGGGTCATACCATTCTAGTAAGTGTCTGAGGCAGGATTTGAACTCAGGTCTTTCTGACTCCAAATCTAGTGCTCTATCCTCTGCACCATCTAGCATTAAAAATAATCCATTCATCCAATCCCATCCCACAATGAAGGGATAGTTTCCTCTGTTCTCATACAGGAAAAATAGCTTCTTCTTCCCAAGCATGTATCTCTTCTAGACTTCCCTATGTCTGTTAACTGTACTACCATTTACCTAGGTTCATGTTTGATGTCATTTTTTTTCTCTCCTATGTCTCATTAGTCACCAAATCCTGTCAATTCTATCTCTACCATATCTATCCAGCTGATCTGATACTAATCATTTCCACTGACATCTCTCTAGTGCAGATCTCTCATTACCTCTGGCAAGTGCTGTTGCAATAACCTCCTAACAAATCTCCCTACCTCTTGTACCCCTGACCATTCCTACATATTAGATCCAGTCTAACCCTGTTTATCTGAGTTGTATCAGGTGAGCTTTCTCCTAGTTTTTAATAGCTTCAAATCACACCAATATTTTTCAGACACCTTAATGTAAAATAAATACATATATATTTGGGTTTTGGTAGTTTTTTTGTTCAATTGTATCTTACTCTTCATGACCCCATTTGGCATTTTCTTGCCAAAGATACTGGAGTGATTTGAAATTTCCTTCTCCAGCTCATTTCACTGATGAGGGAACTGAGGAGAACAAGGTGAATAATTTGCCCAGAGTCGTACAGCTAGTGTCTGAGGCCAGATTTGAACTCAGGAAAATTAGTCTTTCTATATCCAGGTCTGGTGCTCTATCCATGGTGCCATCTAGTTGTCCTAAACGAATATATACAAAGGAGTTAAACTCAAGGTAGTTTTGGAGGGAGGCCACTAGCAGATGGGAACATCAAGAAAGACCCCATGAAGATGATCCTTGAGCTGCATCTTAAAGGACACTACTGCCAGATCCCTTTGATTAGCACCAATTCCACCTAGCCCAGGAGTGAGGAACTTGCATGTTTTTTCTGTGAAGTTTGGATTTAGTCGAAAAGCCGCACTTGAGGACCTAAAGGGCCACATGTGGCCTCAAGGCTAAAGATTCCCCATCCCTGTCCTAGCTCCAAATAGCTTATGAGTGCTGAAACTCATATTGGTGAAACTGACCTCTCTTCAAGGTCACCAATGATATCTTTACATCGAAATCCGATGACATTTTCTCAGTACTCCTTCTTATGATGTTTGACACTATTAATTACCCCCTTCATTCTGGATACCCTCTCCTCCCTGAGTTTTTGCTTCATTTTGTTTTGTTTTGTTACTATGTACTTGTCATTCTCCTATCCATCTGCTCAGCCTCTTTTGCAGGATCAGCATCTGTGGCTTAATTCCCTTTGCGTGGATATACCCTGGGGTTCTGTCTGGTTGTTCGCTTCCAAAGAGCTCTAGTAGGAATTCTTAACCTTTCATGTGTTATAGACCCCTTTGGTAGTTTGGTGAAATCTACAGAACCCTCAGAATAATGTTTTTCAATGCATAAAATTTTCAAAAATCCATAGAATTAATTCAGTGTGTCCCTATTGCCTCTAGGATAACAGACAAACTAATACTCAGAATGCTTTCCCTTTTCATATACATCTTTTGGAACACCTAGATTCCTCCAATAACTCCAAGTGTCATCTCCTTCAAGAGACCTTCCTTCATTCTTCCAGTTGCTAATATCCATTCCCACTGTACCTACAAATGACTTGTGTTTATATATCTTGTATTTATGTGTGTGCGTGTCTGTGTGTGTGTCTGTGTGTGTGTCTGTGTGTGTCTGTGTGTGTGTATACATGTGGAACCCACCTAGTAGACTGTAAATTCCTTAAGGGCAGGGACTGCCCTTTTTCTTATTTTCCCTCCCAGGTGCAATTTACTGCACCCAGCTCGTAATAAGTTGCTGTTGGTACTTCTTTCAGAGGATTGTCATCACGAGGTGACATCTTGACTTGAGTATGAATTGTATTTAAGTGAGGCAGAGTTGTAGAAAGTTGTCAGTCATACCCTCTCCCTAGAACTTATTCAGGAACATACAACTTCTCCCTTTGACAGCTATTCATACAGTGGGGAGATAATTCCAAGGAGGAGGAATCACATGTGGCTGTCAAGGTCACAGAAGGCTTCGTGGAGAAGGAAGCATCTGAATTTTAAAGAACGGCTAGGATTTCAACTGGAGAATGGCTAAACAAATTGAGGTAAATGAATGTAATGGAATATTGTTGTGCTGTAAGGGATGATGTGTGTTATAAAGACAGCAAAGCCTGGAAAGATCTGGATTAACTGATACAGAGTGGTAAGCAGAGCCAAGAAAACAACATAACTATAATGGTAAGAATAACTGTAGACCAAAGAAATCAAAAGAAAAATGTAACAAAATTATAAAGATCAAGTAAGTCTTGAATGATATGAGAAGATACCCCCAATGTACCCTTTCATGGAGGTAGAAGGTTCACAAATGTTACACATTGCACGTTTTTGGATTTTCTCAATGTATTGATCAGTTATGCTGATTTTTTCCCCTTCTCTAAAAAAAACATACTATTTGCCATATGGCTCACGGGGAGGGGGACAGATACTTAGAATAACTCTGGTGATGTAAGCAACAGAAAATATCAATAAAAATCAAAACAAAATTAATTAAAACTAAAGACAAAAGATAAAAATAAATAAAAGATAAACAAAAAATAAATAATCAGATTTTTGTAAGCTAGGACTGTGCCTATGCACAAGCAAGGGAAGAGGAAAAATTACGCTAGGAAAATGTTGTAAAGGTACTTCTTGAATGTGACTTCGATAAAAGGTATTAAATAGGCTATCTAGTATCATTTCTTTTTTTTAAGGTTCATATCAGTCAGGAAAACATTTTAATGACTCCTATCTATCCTTCTCTAATATAGGGATCTTTGCTCAGAATCAGATTTTCCCAAGAAGCATCCTAGAAAAGAACAAAAGAAATGTGTCCGAATAACTGCGTGTACTCAAAATGAAAGGGCCTTAATGGCCCTCCATCATCTTCTGCCGAGTTAATTGAGGCTAAAAGCTCTAGACGCAGAATTTTAGGAGATTACACATCATGATTAGCAGTATGTCTTCCTTGACATCTATCAGTATAATTACATTAAACTTTTTTCGTTGACTGATGCGGTTAAGATCATGATGTGAGGCCAGAGAAAAATCCTCAGGCGGTGAGCTCAGAGTCTAGAAGGCAGAATTCACTGCATGTTTCAACCCCTGACTCATAACGGATTTCTTTTCAATGAGAAAATGTCATGGTACAGGGAAAGAGCCCTGGACTTCGGTTCGAATCTCAGCTCTTCTGTCGACTTCCTGTGTGACTTCAGGCAAGTCACTTAGCTTCCTAGGTCTCAGTTTTCTGATCCACAAAATGAGAGGATTGTACTAAATTTCTTCTAGCTTTAAATCTATGATCCTTTGGTAATAGGGGTCTGGAACTTTTCTCACCCCTCTTTATTCTAAGGCCTTCCTTCTCTTAATTATTCCCTGTTTATCTTGTATATAGCTTATTTGTACATATTTGTCTGCTTATTGTCTCCCAATTGAATTATGAGCTCTTTGAATGTAAGGACTCCCTTTTGCCTCTTTTTGTATCTCCTCCAGTGCTTAACAATAGTGCCTGGTACACAGTAGGATCTTAAAATTTATTGCCTGATTGCCTGAATGGTATACTTGTAGAGTATACTATACTAGCATCTCTTCACATGGGGAGACTGGGGAGGTCAATTCCTGTTTCCAGGAGTGTCATGATTACCTGGTATAGAAGTATCTTGGAGAGACTGGGGACCATGTGTAGATATTTTGTAACTGGTTCCAGTCTCCCATAGTGAAGAGGAGACTCTTCTATTAGCTATGAAATGATTCAAAAAAGCCCATCAGTTTCAGCTTCCACCATTTTTTGCCTTACTCATTTTTGGAGGGATCTCACATCTGGAGAGAGTCCATGCTGTAAGGGTAAAGGACATGGGACCTCCTCCACCTTCAGGTCATCTATCTGAAGAGGGCCTGCATCCTGGGCCTCTGCATTTATTCTTTTCTGATTGAGGTGGAGGAAGCAGAACCTCTCTAACTCTGGGCTGGAAAGGTCTGAAGGGAGACCAGCATTCTGAATTATTTCACAGCTAGCCCAATAGCAATGTCTTGAGGAAAAAAAGAGAAATCTTCTGGCCCCATGCCAGAGAAAACTAAAATGAGAATTAAGCTGACAGTGAAGTCATCTGTAGACATGAATTTGGAGGGATCAATAAAATGTAGGAACCGAGCGAAGTTGTGTGTGTCCTCCCCCAGATACTGAGCTGGTATGGGGGGATACTATGACCTGTAGGTATCAGGGAGTATCTCAAAAGAGATGGGTGGTAGATAAATGCTACCTTCCCCTCCCTACTTGTTCGGATATGCCTTATGTATATGTGTGTATTTGTTAAAGCTTTGTGTTAAGGTAAAAGCTATTGTTGTTAAGTGGTTAAATGGAATTAGGATGCTAGTAGTGGACCCTTCATAATTAGAGGAAAATGCAGCCATTGGGGATTCAAGTCAACGGCAGATACAAGAAGAGATATTGCTCACAAACCCCTCATAGTAACCGAGAACCCCAAAGGGTGATATAGGAAGAATGACCCTGGGAGAGGGAGACAGTGCATACATACCATATTATAATAACAACAGGCAGAAGTAGCTGTTTGAGTTTGAGGAAATAGCTGAAGATAGATTAATATAATGGAATGTTATTGAACCATAAGAAATGATATATAGGAAGAATCTAGAGAAAAATAGGAAAACTTATGGACTGATGAAGAGTTCATAATTATATCAGTTACAAGTATATAAGTTCATGAGTAAGCAAATTAAGGAAAATAATAATATAGTAACTCCAACAATATAATGAGGAAAAACATTAATGTTAATTAATTCTTTATTAATTTTTTACCATTATTATTAATCAATTCTAAGACAGCAGTTATTTGGTGCAGTGGGTAGAGCACTGGACTTGGAGTCATAAAGACCTGAGTCCAAATCCAGCCTCAGATGGTATGATCCTGAGCAAGACATTTAAGCTCTGTTTGCCTTAGTTTCTTCATCTGTAAAATGGGGGTGATAATAGTACCTACCTCTCAGAATTGTGATGAACAGTAAATGAAATAATAATTGTAGCACAGTGCCTGGTATAAAGTGAATGCTACATAAATGTGAGCTATCATTAGTGTTCTTCTTAGAAGTCTGGGTATGCTTTGAGAGAGGTTTGCAAGGGGAGCCTGAAATCTGCCTAATCACTGGTAAACGGTTCTCAAAGCCAACAGGCTTGCCTTTGGCCTCTTGGAGACATAAAGTAAGATAAAAATAAAGGTCTAATTTATGCCAGAATATTCATAATAGTAGGTGACAAAGAACTGAGAATAAAATGGGCTACAAACTCATCTCTGTCACTTGTCCCAAGCCACTCTGGCTGCCAGTTCCTATCCATACTCACTTGCTTGCTTGGGCTAGTTCTTGTCCTGTTTGCTGCATGTTCTTACTATGTCTCAAGATGAGAGATAATCCTGCTTCTCCTGCTGCTCTTTCTTCTTGGTGAGGACAGTTGCAGGGACAAAGGGTAGGCTGACAGATACTGATGGCATTAAGAAAGCACTGGCCAAACTTCCTACCTCCCCAACCCTGACATCTGTTTTTATTGTCACACTCACATCTGATTCTTCATGACCCCATGGACAGTACGGTCTTCTTGGAAAAGATACTGAAGTGGTTTGTCATTTCCTTCTCAAGTGAATTAAGGCAAACAGAGGTAAAATGACTTGCCCAGAGTCACACAGTAAGAGTTTGAACTCAGGTCTTCCTCACTCTAGGTTTAATGCTCTATCCAGTGAACCATCTAGCTGCCTCTTACCGTGACTGCACCCAACCATTGATGGTTCACCTATCCTATAATAAAAGTACAAGTTTGTGTGCCCTGAAGATGGGATACTCAAAGCCTTTCCACACCTAGCAGGTGAGTTCCTCCAGACCCAATTCTACCTTGTTCCATTCTCATGATCTCTCCTTCGGTTCCCTTCCTCTACCATCAGATCCAGCCATCCCCCTTATAGTAGATGTCAGAATTTCTAGTTATGGTTCTGTATGGGAAAACCATTATATTTAACTAGTAAACAAGAAACATTTAAATTCTGGGCCTACAAGCCAAATATTTTCAGATCATCTCAGAAGCTTATTGATGGAGACCCTTGGGGAATCCCCCTCTGTTAGATGAACCTCTATCTTAAATTAAATTAAGCTTGAGTCCACTAACACTTATCCAGCACCCACTTCTAGGCAGTGGGATTAATGAGCAAGCTACTATGTGCCTCAAGCTTTTCTCAAATAATGTAGTAGAAGAGGTTGTGTTTATACAAACTGGTGTTTAACACCAGTAAGTATAGTGGGGAGGGGGTGGAGGGGGAGCCATTCTCAGTCAATTAATTAATTCTCATGGAGATCTTGAAAATGATTCTCTGGACTTTTTCTGACTTTATTTCTCAGAAATGTTCAGTAGTTACAGAGATATTTGTTTACTGAATTTTTGCTTCCTAGGGTTATAAAATAACCTTGCCATCTTAAAATTGTATTAAGGGGAGGGGAAGAAGTCTTTTCTTGCCTCTGGATCAAGTCAGATAACTTCATCCAAAGGGGTCAAACTTTCCTCCTCCAGAAACCAGCTCTCAGTTTTTCAGTCTAGCTTCACTATGATCCCCCAGGCTACTCTTGGTTCCCTATCTTCTCTTTCTTCTGTCAAGTCAAGGCACATTTTTGAAGCACCTGCTTTGTGCTAAGTACTTTCCTAAGCCCTAAGGATACAAAGAAAGGTAAACAAAAACCAGTTCCTGCTTTCAAAAAGCTCACAGTCTAACGGTCAGCTTGGCTCCATGTCTCTTCTCAGTACTGTTTTAAATTACATAAATTTGGGTATTTGGCCACGGTCATTATCTTCTCTCTCCTATCTACACCATTGTTACTGGTGGAGTTAGGCATTTGGCAGACACCACTAATAACAATACATAGCAGTGAACTTGACTTTCTTGCGGATTTGGTGCTTCCTCAGATGTCTGCTCTAATAACCTGCTGCGGCCCCTGACCTGCCCAGGACTTGCCTGGTTCTTTGCCAGTTTCTGTAAGTGCTTGGTTACTCCGCTTCTGGACATGTTATTATACTCTGCGCAGTTCTGCAGGGTTGGAGAAAGTCTGAGTTACCTGTTAGACAAGTATAGGTAAGTGGATGAGTGGGATAGAATATACCTCAAAGGCAGGGATTGCTTTGTTTTTGCTTTTTATCTCCAACACCACTCAAAGTGACTGGTGTTTAGTAGACAATAAACTCTAGTTCAATTACTGAATTGCTGACAGGTTTTGTTTGTCAACTCAAAGTGTCAGCTCCCTGATGGAACTACTGGTCTCTAACTTAAAGCAGAATAAGGAATCGAATTTGAAAGTTGTGTGTGGGAGAAGGGAAAAATAGAGAGACAGACAGAGAGGCAAGAGAGAGACAGAGTGAGGCACACAGAGAGACTTGCAGAGAAGAGAGAGAGGGATAGAAGGAGGGAGAGAGACACAAAGAGAAGAGAAGAAGGGGAGAGGGAGAGAGGAAGAGAAAGAAAAAGAGAGGAAGGTAAGAGGGAGAGAAAAAGAGAGACAAAGACAGAGAAAAAGAAGAGATAGAGGAGGGGAGAAGGAGAGAGAGAAGAGGGAGACAGAGATAGAGAAAGAGTAAGAGAGGGAAGGAGAGAGAGAGAGAGAGAGACAGAGAGACAGACAGACAGAGAGAGACAGACAGACAGACAGAGAGAGAGAGAGAGAGAGAGAGAGAGAGAGAGATGCTCTTGAGAGCTACTATTTAAGGTTTCATCAACTGGATCCAGTTTTCCTTGGTTCTTTTCAGACCCTTTAAAGAGTTTCCTCCCTTCTCTAGTCTCACTGCACCTTTTAGGAATAAGTACTGTCCCTAGAGTTGGGGAAAACTGATGGCTTAGTAGTAGTTAGCATTCAAGTAGCACGTTAAGGTTTCCAAAGTTCTTTACATATCTTCTCAATCTAACTGGAAAGAACTGATTAGAAAGAACTATCTCTGATTCCACGGGCTGGACTGCAGTCAGAAGAATCAGGGAATCCCCATCATACAAGACCCTTAACCAGGAAAGACAGTTGGGGGTGTTAAGAGGGGTGGGAGGAAGAGGAGACAACAGATGGAGGTGGATGGAGAGGGTGATAGAGAAGCTGATGACCCATAAGACTGTCAGGTAGATGTGATGACTTTTGGGGTAGAAACAGGAGGAATACGTGTGGTTTACCCATGAATCAGGATCTGATTCATGAACCATGAATCAGAAACAAAACATCTGTGCTACCTTTGTCCAGTTGCTAATCAGCATCACCACAACAAGCTGACATGTAACATTAACCTGAGAGCCTGGCTAGTTTCAACCCTCAACATAAAATAAAACCTCCCAAAATAACTACTTGAGTTGAGAACTCTCTTTTAATTTCAAGACAGAGATCAGCCTTCCTGGGCCATTCTGTCCCCTCTCCAATGCATGCTTTGTGCTAATACCCAAGTCATCTTCCTAATTCGCCATTTGATCATGTAACTTTTCTACTCAAAAACTTTCATTGACTACCCAGTGTCTACTGAATAAAGTAAAAGCTTCCAGAGAGGCTATTACTTCTGAAGACTGGAAAGTGACCATAAGAAGGCAGAAAGGAAGGGCTAATGGACCTTCTTTCTTAAGAAAACTGTTTTTAACTCTTATGTAAAGAAACATTGTAAAGACAATTCTTGATGTAACATGCATACCCTTGCTCCACTCCTTACATCTGTCTCCTTGCTTGCTGGAAGTTAGGACTCTCTTTTCTCTGCTATTGACTTGAGCCCTGATCAGCTGTTGGCCTCATTTTTTAGGCCCGGTGACTAGCACTGCAGCAACATTTAATCAATTAGCTTTGGGCAGCTAGGTCGTGCAGAAGAGAGAGCTCAGGGCCTTGAGTCAGGAAGATTCAAGTTCAAATCTGACCTGAGACACATATTAGCTGTGTAATCCTGGGCAAATCACTTAACCAAGTTTTCCTAAGTTTCCTCATTTGTAAAATGAGAAGGAAATGACAAACTATAAAAATATTTTTGCCAAGAAAACCCCAAATGGGGTCATGAAGAAGTAGCCAAAACTGAAATGAAGGAACAACAACAGAAAATAGGCCAGTTTGGCTGGAGTTTAGAGTGCATGAAGGAGAGTTCTATAAGCCTAGAAAGGTAGGCTAAAGTCCAAATGTGAAGGGCTTTAAAGGACAAACAGAAGAACGTGTACTAGCCTAGAGCCAAAAGGGAGCTATTAAAACTTCTTGAGCTAGTGGATAACGTGATCCAACCTGTGCTTTAGGAAAATCAGTTTAGCAACAGTGTGGGAGAGGAATTAAAAAGGGAATCTAAAGGCAGGGTAAGCAATTAGAAAGTTATTGTAATAGTTCAGGTGATGAAGGAATAAACTGGGGTAAGGGGTTTGTGAGGGGAGAGAATAAAATGATTGTGAGACAAGAAGGGAGAATTAAAGTGACTTGCCAACCAGAGAGACTGGAAAGATGCTGCCTCCAAAGAAACAGGGACATTAAGAATGGGAAAGGCTTAGGGGAAACATAATTCTGCATAGGACATGTTTTGAATTTGAGATGTCTCCAGGACATACATCAGTATGCAATTGGCAATGTTAGATGACAAAGAGCTGTATAAATGTGATTGATTACAATAATTATTATTATTTTGGATCAGAACCTGTGATTTTATCAGTAAAGGGCATTCCTAATATAGAAACTCCCTCCATCAATGCGATTTGACAATTCTGCAATTTATAATTTTAGGCGATTGCTTGGGGGCACTAGGAGATTAAGAAACTTTTGAACAGTCACACAAATTAAAACTCATAATTTCCTGACACCAAAGTTGACCTATCTATGACACTATGATGCCTTTAGGACAGGATTTCTTAACCTTTTAGGGTGTCATGGATCCCTTAGGTAGTCTGGTGAAGTATATGGACCACTACTTAAAATAATGTTTTTAAATGCATAAAATAAAAAATGTAGGATTACAAAGGAAACCAATTAAATTGAAATACAATTATAAAAAAATTTTTTAAAAGTTCTCAGACCCCAGACAGGTTAAGAACCCCTATTTTAGATAACTGTGATCATGATTCGAGTCCTTTACCCACACACACACTTGCCCCAATCAGCCAAGGGTCACAGTCTTGTTTTTAGTTCTGGAAAGTCAAAGGTCAGGAACCAGATAAGGATGGAAGTGCTGAGGGTAAAAACAATGTGAGTGTGGACAGGATGTTCCAAAAGTCTTAATGCAGTTTAAGCTGTTCAAGCTTAAAGTTAAAAGCCTTCAGCACCCACCCAGTGTCTACTGAGTAAAGTAAAAGTTTCCAGAAAGGCTGTCAATTGTGAAGACTGGAAAGTGACTGAGGGCAGAGAGCAAGGACTAAGGGACTTTCTTCTTTGAGAGGACTGCTTTTTCAACTCTTATCATGTGAAGAAGCATTACAGAGAGAATTTTTAGCGTACCATAAACACCTTGGCCCCATTCTGTCAGAGCTAGGCCGCTTGCATCTCCCTGCTCACTGTTTTTCAGAAAACTTGAAAGAGTTTGACTTTCCTCTGCTATTGGTTTGACTCCCCATTGAGTATTTCCCCCATTTTTAGGCCCAGTGACTAATACTCTAATAACATTTAACCACTTAGCCTTTTTAAAGCTATTAAAGCTAAAACTTCACCAAACTTTTGAGACACCCTGTAGAAAACTTATGTGTCCTTGCCCCAAAGAGGACCAGAAAGAGGATGGGGGTGGGGAACCAAAATCATTCTAGTGAAAATTATTCCCTTAAAGATGCTGTGATGGTGGCTACAGATTTCAGCTCCTTTTTATGGAAACCCTCAAAGGAGCCCTTTGGGGTCGCTCCACTGGTCCCACTTTTAGTTCTCCAAACTGACAAGGGTGCTTTTGGGGTGCATCTCTTTCCTTGTGCAAGGACCCTTGACAGCTCTCTTGTTTGGGGCATGAGTGTGCTCAGAGTAAATGACTCACTGTTCTTCTCTTACCTCATCTGTGGGCAGGTCTCCCATCAGCATTTACGGAAGCCCTTCATGGAGAGGAAATTCTCAGGGTGCAGATGAAAAAGATAATATAAAACATACTTTTAAACCTGGACCAAAGAAAGAATGAGAGACTGAATGTAACCTATTTCTTCCCAAGAGCTCAGAGCTCAGTATAAAAATGAGAAATTTCCTCATTTCTTATATAATTTTCATTAGGCACTGTTATTAGAGCAATAAAGCGATTTTTTAAATGTAAAAAATTAAATACCCTGTAACATCTTCATAAATTAATCCAATCTGTAGCAGAACTCAGGATGAGGTCAGGCTTATTATGTCTTATCTAAAAGGACTTAGAATGATAGATTCAGGGCTGGAAGGGACCTTAAAGGTAATCTAATACAACTCCTTCATTTTACAGCTGAGGGAACTGAGATCCAAAGAGATTAAGTAATTTGCACAAGGTCAACACAGGTAATCTGTAATAGAAGTGAAATTCAAACCTAGATTCTTTGACTCCAAATCCTGTCTTTTTCCCACAATACAAAACTGTTTATTACTTTTAGTGACTGAAAGACTTTGTTATACTAATGATAAAACATATACTACACAGCATGTATGGACAGTATTAATTCACTTTTGTACAGGACCTTACAGTTTTCAAAACACTTTCATATTCATTATTTCATGTGAACCTAAAGAAAAAAATCTTTTGACATAGGGTAAGGTAGATGTCACCATTTTACAGATGAGAAAATTGAGGCACATGTCACATAGCTAATAAGTATCAAAGTCAGAAGGGCAGCTAGGTGGTACAGTGGATAGAGCACCACCTCAGACACTTGACACACTAGCTGTGTGACCTTGGGCAAGTCACTTAACCCCAACTGCCTCATCCTGGGTCATCTCCAGTTATCCTGATCAATATCTGGTCACTGGATTCAGATGGCTCTGGAGGAGAAGGGAGGCTGGTGACCTGCACAGCCCTCCCTCACTCCAAGTAAAGTGATGGCATGGTCTTCTTTGGCAACGAAGGACGAACATACACACACTATCAAAGTCAGAAATAAAACCCAAGTCTTTTGACTCTGAGTTCTGGGCTCTTTCCAATACATCAGGCTATCTGACTCCATTTTAGCAAGGTGCTGGTGACTTTGCACACCAGAGATTCCATTTTTCCACTTCTAATTCACTTCACTTTCTCTTCCTCTCAGGATGAAAGCAGGTATTGAAATAATCTTTGACTTTTTAGCATCATGGTGCAATCTGGAGAGTGCTAAAACTGGAGTCTGAGGCTCTGGGTTCAAATCCCAGCTCCTCTGTTTACTCTCTCTGTGTCACCTTGGACAACTCACAACCCTATTAATCATTTTCTTCAACTGGAAAATGAGGGGGTTACACCAAGTGACCCACAAGGTCCATTCCAGTTCTAAATCTCTAGTTGTATGATCCTTTTCTCCATTCAAATGTTCAAATGTTCAAAAAGGTTTTTTTTCTTTTTAAAATGTAAAAAAATTTTCTTAATTTGCCTCCTGGGCACTTAGGCCCTATTGCCAACATTATAGTCAGCCTCCTCAACCTGCTCAAACTGGAATCACCTGGAGTCTGACTCTGGGTCACTCTCCTCAATCACTTCAAGGTCATCTCCAAACTACATCTGCTAGAATACACCATTCCTCTCCCATCCCTTTTCTAGCCTCCCTTATGCACAACCTTCCTCCCCTAGACTAGAAGCTCCTTGAGAGCAGGAACTGTCTTTCTCACTTGTATTTATACAACCCAGCTGTTAGCACAGTGCCTTGCACATGAAAGCCCTTAAGAAATGCTTTATCCTTCATGCTTTTTATATTTGTTCTATCTTCTGGCTTTTATATCTTTTATATCATATATTCTTTTCTATATATTTTTATATCTTATACACTCATTTGTTATCATTTTCTATTTGTTACATCTTTTGTTTTTAAATCATCTCTTCATTTCTAGATTTATCCCTCTTCCCTCCCCGATTCCGAAAATCATCCCTTGGAACAAAGAATTCTTTTCAAAAAAGATTTTTAAAGAGCAGTTCTGCAGGTCAAAGAATCTGAACAGGCAGTTTTCAGAAGATGAAATCAAAGCCAGTCAACAAATCAATGCTGCTTGACAGCATGTGCAATTTTCCACACCCAGAGTTTCCTGCTGTTGCAAAGAGGGAAGGGAGGCACATTTTCTCAACTTTTCTTGGGGCCAAGCACAAAGAAGATTTAAAGAGTGAGAAGCTGAAATAATTGCCCAAATGGATAGTGAAAAAAAGACAGTGTTTAGCAGAGAGTCTGCAATGCTATTAAGCAGAATATTGATTGTTTTGATGAACAAATCAGGGAGCAAGAGACTGCAGGGCATTAGGATTTCAGAGCTAGCACAACAACAAAATGTTTCAGCCCTTCATTTTCTCTTGGGACAAGAATTTCTGATGGGCTCTGCTTTTAAATTTATTCTATTTTGTGTCCTTAATAAAGTCTGTGGAATGTTTGGTAGTAAACAAAAGGCCAATTTTTAGATTATTTATATATTTTTTACTTTGGTTTTTATCCCTTAGGGATAAAATATAGTGCCGTCCATATAAACAAAGGGAACAATTATTTCTCCCCCTTTTCTGTGTTTTTTTAAAAAATAAAACATTCTTGTTAATGCCAGTCTTGCAGTCAAAGCATTATAAGATCTCAGCATTCAGAGGCAAGCTATTCAAATCTATATGTAAAAAATCAATTTCCTGTACAATGTACCTGGAAATTTAGTCACCCAGCTTTTACTTAAAAGATCTCCAGCAAAGCTATTTGGAATGAGACATGTAGTGTCCATATCCTTTGACCAAGAGATTTCATTGCTAAGCATATACCCTAAGAAGGTCATCAGTCAAAAGAAAGATTCTCTATACACCAAATATTTACAACAACACTTTTTGTGATAGCAAAGAACTAGAAAAAAAGGGGATACTCATTGATTGGGAAATAGTTAAACAAACTGTGGCATATGAAAGTAGTGGAATTTACTGTGTTGTAAGAAATGATAAATGTGATGAATACAGAGAAGTATGGAAAGACTTACATGAACTGATGCAGAGTAAAGGAAGCACAGCCGGGAAAACACTGTATAGGATGACTGAAACAACATAAATGGAAAGAACAAGAACTACAAAACAATCAAACTGAATGTTTCAAAATTATATAAAAGAAGTTTGTCCTTGAAGAAGAGATATGAGAAGACAACTCCTCTCACTCCTTTACAAAGGTTGGGGTTCACAAGTATGGAACATTACATATCATGTCAAACTTTCTTGATGTGTTAATCAATTTTACTGAAACTTTTTCTTTCTTTTTTAAAAAATCTTTGTTATGAGGGATGACTCCTTTGTTACAATGGATCCTCCTCACTGGGAGGGGGAGGATCCGGGGGGAAAGACCTAGGTGATATAAAAAATAGAAGATAGCAATGAAAAGCTATTTTTTTAAAAAGACCTTGAGCAAAGGAGAAACCTCTACCTGTGAAGGTAGTTCACGTTTCTTTAGTAGAGATCTAATTGTTAGCAAGTTTTTCCTTGTGTAAAATCTCAGTTTACCTTTTTGCAACTTTCTTTTGTTCCTGGTTCTGTCCTTTGGAGTCAAGCAGAAGTCTAATCTATTTTCTACAGCTCTTCAAATACTTGAAGACCACAATGACAACCCCCAAGTCTTCTCTAGTTCCTTCATCCCCAGTTTCTCAAGCTCATTCTCTTATGGAGGGCAATAATCCTATTGTTCCCTCCTCTGCAGACTCTCCAGATTATTAATGTTTTTCCTAAAATCTAGTACTCAAAATGGAACACAGTGCTCCAGATGAAGCCTGACCAGAATAGGATACAACAGGCTATCGCTCTCTTATTTCTTCATGACATACCTGTCAATGAAGCTATAAAAATTATATTCACTTTTTTGGTTGCCATGTCACACAATGGACTCATATTCGAGCCTTTTCTGCTCTCCCCAATTGCTAGTACCTTTCATCCCTACTTATCTTTCACTTAGTTGTATTTATTCTCTGTGTATGTGTGTGTGTATATATATATTTATACATATATGCATGCACGTATGCACATGTACACATACTATCTATCTATTATCTATCTATTTATCTGTCTATCTATCTATCTACTTGTTATCCCCTCCATTAGAATGTGAACCCCCACTGAGGAGGGACTATTTTGTTATTTTTTAACAAAAGACATTACATGACCCCCCCATCACAAACCCATCAATAAATGAAAACAGCATGTGCAGAATATAATCAGTGTAATACAGGGAGTCCCTCCTGCCTCAGTTGATTTAGTCACAGAATGAGTCAATCGTCAACCAATCAGTCAATCGATTTTGGCCCAGAATGTAACCAAAAAATATAAATTAACTTTTAAGAAAATTTCCTGAAACTTCATAAGAATGCGTGAATAAATCCGGCATTAATTTGAAAGGACTATAGGGTTTTGGACATTAGTTAAAGGTAACCAATACCACATAGGAAATATCTCGTAATTCACTGAGAAAAATCAGGTATTCCCCTTGGGACCACAGATAAAAACAAGTCATTTGGCTGTTGAGAGTTCCAGGTTCAGGAGCACTTTGTGGAAGCCGACCTTTTCACCTGTACCAGAATAGAAAAAGGAATGGCTACCTCTCCTCTTCCCCCTTTTCCCCAGTGAACATGTTAATGGAACCAATGGATCAGTAATTCTTTGGATTTCTCTCCATCATGCTCCCAAGAACCTTATAAATGGGAAAACTCATCATCCAGAAAGATCCAATCAGCTTTGATACTCCCATCTCATCAGTATCCTCTGCCCTTCTGATTGGAGGGTAGAGTCAAGAGTTTGAAAACCTACATTTAAGAAAGGGGTCCCTGCTGGCCATCTCTTTCCCACCTGGCTCTGTGCCCTTTGGGACTTCTTTGGATTTCTCCATTATGCCCCAGGCCAGGGATCTTCTTTCCTTCCCCCACCCCAGCTTTTCAGTTTTTTGGGGGGGGACAGGGACAGTCCCTAGCACTTAACACATTCCTCGAACATAGTAGGTGCTTTAAAAATGTTTTTTGACTGACTGACTTGTAGAAGACAAAGGTTGTGACTAGGAACAGAGACACACTTGAGGACAGACACTTGAGTACAAAGAAATCACACAAGGATGAAGGCAGTTTCGGGATCCATGATCTCTTGTGGTAGAAAAAAAAATGTCTACAGACTCAAGAAAGAAAGCGAATATCCAAACCTGGCCCTGGGGCCCAAGCCAGCAGAGAGCTGAACCTCAGGGGAGCTGCCTCAGAACTCTACAAACACAGAAAGGCCACACAGACCAGGCAGCACCAGGAATTCCGAGTTACCCTTTACCATGTGCATATCTCACATACCTTGTTGTAAACATGCTTTAAACTTGAGTCTGCTCTTCCTGTGGATGCCATGTGTATTTTGAGAGAGTGCCCATCAGATTTGGGCTGGGCAGGGGAGAGGGAGGGGCAGATTGTTTTGGACTGGCTGTTCTTACTATAGTTGTTATTGCTGTGTTTGTCCTTCATTTTCAAAGAAGACTATGACATCAGAGAGATGATGACATGACTTGCACTTGACTTTGTTTGGAGGGAGGGAGGGAGGGCTGTGCAAGGTCACCAGCCTCACTTTCTCTTCCTGAGTCATCTGGATCCAGTGACCAGATGTTCATTAGGATGACTGGAGACAGCTCAGGATGCAATGGGAGACCTTGGCCATCCTGGGGTTCTTACTATACCATCCCAGTAAATGCCTTTGTTAAAAAGTAATTAAGTCTACTTGTTGACTGTTAATAGGAAGACCATCAGTCTGCAAGTTTTAATTACTTACTGTGTGCCAGGTACCGTGCTAAGCACCAGGGTTGAAAAAAAGGCAAAAGCATGGTCCTGGGCCTTATGGAGTTCACATTCTAATGAGGAGAACAACATTGAAAAATAATAGATATTTACATATTCATATACATCTACACTTACACCTACATCTACATTTACACATAGTTTTCACTTTACATAAGTGGACCCTTCTGCAGACCTCTACTTAAAGCGATTTTTACATAATGTGCATTTTCCTGAAGAAGCAGAGAGCTCTCTCATGGTTCAAGGACATGTCGGGGTTGGGGACAGAGAAGTGAGAGCAAGAGGAGGAACATGTATGACCTGGCCTGAACTGAGAGGAAAAAGACGTGAGGGAGTGAGGGGAGAGGATATATATGGGGGCTGAACACAGACACAGACAGGAGAGGACAGGCAATATATTGGGGCTGAGGACAGACGTACCCAAGTGTGGAGGGATGAAAGATACCCAAGGCTGGACATTCGGGTGGATTAGGAGCAAAGGTGTCCTTTCTCAGAGTCAGAGGTCTCAAGGGGCTAGTTTCTCTAGGCATTCATTCTTCTGCTTTTACTTCCAGGGTTTTTTCCTTAAAGTCTTTTGGTTTTTGGTAGGGGTGGGATGGGAGATACTGAGAGAGGGGAGTAGCAGGAGTGGAGGGAGAGAGTGAGCACAGTACTGTACAGTAAAGTTAACATAGGTGGGGATTTTTGGAATGTGGATTTCTTTACATAAAGTCAAATTTACTTGATGTGAATTTATGTAAAGTGATTGCTCTCTTTCCGCATATTTATTTATTTGCATGTTTTCTATATAATATATGTGTCTATCTCTATAGTACACACATACATAATATACACATATGTACATGTATGCCCACATATATGCATACATACGTACAGTGTAGAAGGAAAGTAGTAAGTGTCTATGGCCAGATTTAAATTCAGGAAGATGAGTCTTCCTGACTCCAGGTTCAATACTCTACCCACTGCACCACTTAGCTGCCCCAAAAGAAAGTGTATCATATATTTTCTTTCTGATTTATTTAATAATTCTTGATTTCAAGCAAAACAACAATACCCTGGATAAAGAAAAAATCTGATAAGGAACAATCCTGACCTCTTCCTTTCTAACAGTTTCCTGTACATATTATAGTGGAAAGAAGCCTGCTCCTCACTGGAATAAAATGATTATCGTTTCTTTGGGATCAGAAGGCCTGCATTTAAACCCTGCTTCCAACACTTACCACAGGTGGAACAGTAGGCAAATTGTTTCATTTCTCTAAAGCTCATTTTCCTCATCTACAAAATGGGGACAATAATTCCCACAGGTTTATAGTGAGGAAAACACTATGTAAAAAATAAAGATTTAATATAAATAATAAAGTTTTAACATAACATATAAATATTAGTTACTGGTAACGATGACAAGAGGGCAGCTGGGTAGCATTGTAGATAGAGCCCTGGGCCTGGAGTAAGGAAGACCCAAGTGCAATTTTTTGCCAACCTTCTCTTATCAACACCTTATAGCTATAACTGTACTATTTGTTACCAACCACAGTCTTTAGAATGTAAGAGGTTTGACAGCAGGAAATAGCTTTTGCCTCTTTTGGTATCCCCAGTGCCTAGCACATAGTAGGTGATCAACAAATTTTGATTGATTGATTCTTTTAGATCTGACATACTCTTTAAAAAAATTCATGTTTGTAAAGAAAAATTTCTTAACTCTAATTGGCATGACCTAGGTACAGGACTATTTAATGCCTCATTTTGTCAACCCTTAGTAAGTGACTGAGCAAAGTGTTCTCTGTAATTATTTCTGTTCTTCTTAGAATCTTATAGAGTTCTTACACACGTGAGACACACTTTGTCTGAGAAAGGCCTTTAATGTTGACCTTCGCTGTATCATGTCAGATACTTTCCTAAAACCAATGAACTATAAGCACGTTGGGATCTTGTATTTGCGTCCCTACAGTGTAACAATACAGATAAATCAATAAGCATTTCTTAACCTGGGAAGATTTATATGAACTAATACAAAGGGAAATGAGCCGAGTCAAGAGAACATTGTACACAGTAACATCGGTAAGGATGATCTAAAGACTTGGTGACTCTGATCAAGACAATTGATCCAGTTCAATTCACATATGAAAAATGCTATAGAGAGAACTGATGAACTCTCCATGCAGATTGAAGCATTCTTTTAAAACTTGATTTTTCTGAGGGTTTTTGCATGTAATTTCTTTTGCAACATGGCTAATTTGGAAATACATTTTGCATAATTTCACAGGTACAATTGATATCTTAATCCTTGCCTTCTCAAGGAGTGGGGAAAGGGTAGAAGAGAATTTGGAACTAAAATTTTTAAAATGAATGTTAAAAAATTGTTTACATGTAATTAGTAAATATTAACAAAATAAATACAAATATATTAAGAAAAAATCAATATGCATTTCTTAAATGCCTACCATGTCCATCAGTCAGTCGACTAGCATCTATTAAGCACTTATTATATGCCAGGCAGGGAAGCTAGGTGGCACAGAGGATAGAGCACCAGTCATGGACTTAGGAAGACCTGAGTTCAAATCTGGTCTCAGACACTTACTAGCTGTGTGACCCTGGGCAAGTCACTTTACCCTGTTTCCCTCAGTTTCCCAAGAGAATGATGATCCTTTCCAGTATCTTTGCCAAGAAAACCCCAAATAGGGTCATGTGGAATTGGACTGAAACTACTGAACAGCATGCTACGCGCCAGACATCGTGTTAGGTGTTTCATCAGGCATTGCAAACACAAATATAAAAATGAGAAAGTACCTGCCTTCAGGTAGTTTACGTTGTACTGGATGTGATCTACCATAGAAAACACCTTATGAAAGGCAGTTGGCTCCTTCTTCACTGGGGGACGACCTCAATGCATGCATGTCAACCCAGTGACCAACCACAATTCCCAAGGATGAATGATGAAACATGGTATCCATTCCCTGATAGAGAGATGATGGACCCAAGTACAGATCATAACGTCCCCAAAGTCTTCGTACTATTTTAAGTTATTAAAGCTTTTCTGGGAACTATAACCAATAAAGGAATTTGTTTCGCCTGATGACACATTTTTAATGGGACTTTTTGGGGGGAGGTGTTGGTTTGTTTTTTGCTTTCACGATGAGGTAGGAGAGGAGAAAGGGAGTGAAGGTGGATCTTCATGAAAACAAAATTTAATTTTAGAAATAAATAAACAAGTATTGACCAATCCATACCATTTCCATTCATGTATTCTTCTCATTTCTGCTGTTACATGTCCATAACGTTACAAAAGACAAGTAATCAAAACAAGTAATTGGGCATCAAAAACTGCAGCACCTATCCTACACTGGTATACACTGGTTTCAAGCAGCTTTTGTCAAGGAGGAAAAGTTAGGACACTACCCCAGTGCAAATCATCATATTTACTTCCAGTTTCTCCACCTTGCCTTCACCATTGCATAATACCTGCAGTAGAACCCATGAGAAGAGAGTAAGCTAGAAAAGCTCTTCTTTCCACGTTTGAATCAGAGGGACCTTAGAAGCCATTAGAGGTCAGTTCAATGTCTTCATTTTTACATGTAAGAAAACTGAGGCAAAGAGATGGTAAGTCAAATGCTCAAAGTCACACAATTAGTAAGGGTCTGAATTTAAACCCAGGTCTTCCTGACTCTAAGTCCAGTGTCCCATCCATTATGGCCTCCATTGTTCAGTGGCAGCCAAGGGTTCCTGTGAGCAGGAGTAAAGAGGTTCTATTCCTTGGGTCAATGTGGCTCCTTTGGCTACTTTCCCTCTTTTTATTTTTTTCTGGGGACAATATAATCATCAAATATAGAAGTAGTACCAATCCCTTTACTATTCCATCTCTAGGTTCATACCATTTATGAGTTCTAGAATGAAGGAGGACAAAGGGAATTACTACCTAGAGTCTGAAAGTTACATGCATTTATTAAACATAAACATGTTCCTTCCCATGGCATCTATGCCCAAATTCAGCCTTGTTTGCTCTCCTGGGAAAAACTTTTGTGCTACATTCATTTATTAAGGTGAAGAAAAAAAGAGTTCATTGTGTGTGTGTGTGTGTGTGTGTGTGTGTGTGTGTGTGTATGTGTGTGTGCGCCTTATAATTTTACCTACAACTCTAAATTACAGATATTTCCAATTGATTTTTTAAATGTATACAACAGGACAATGGAAACCAATGCACTCTAATGAGTAGGAAATTCTCCTAAGTCCCTCTACTGACCCCCCAGAGAACTTAACCTGCTCCCATTCCTAACGAAGTTGCTGTTCAGTTGTACTCTTGGTGAACCGATTTGAGGTTTTCTTAGTGAAGATATTGGAGTGGTTTGCCATTTCCTTCTCTAGCTCATTTTACAAATAAAGAAAATGAGGCAAACAGGATTAAATGACTTGCTTGGGGTTGCTGCTGTTTCTCCTTTCTCAAAGAGGAACATGGCATCTGGAAAGTAATGCCAAGACATGCAAATGAACTGGATTTTAGTGAGGGAGGGCTGCACAAAGGCATCAGGCTCATTTTCTCCTCCAGAATCATCTGGGTCCAGTGGCCAAAAGTGGATCAGGACAACTGGAGATGGCCAAGGATACAATGGAGGACCTTGACCAGGTCTTTAAGTGGTCTGTTCGACAGAAGCAGCACCCATTCAGTGATTAAGGCTTTATTTTTTTTTAAATGAGGCAAAGAATGGCCTCTTTGAAAAAAATATTGGATCTGGAAGGGGAAGACCCCCAGGCCAAATAATGATCCGGGAGGGGAAGACCCTCTGGCCAGAACAGAAACAATTGTTATTTACATTCATTGTGAGCCATCAGGGCTCAAACAGTAACCAAGCAGGGCTTGGTCTCTATCCATGGAACCACCTACTTGACTTCCTAAGAAAGGAAGGGGAGGAAAAGCCTTATGAGAGAAATACGACCAAAGAGCAGGAGAGGGTGGGGTAAGGGGGTGGAGGGCTGTTACACTCACCACTGATGCCATATGCCAGGTTATCCCCACCAGAGAGAGTAAAAGCAGAGATGTTGGGGAAGAGGGGGCACAGATTGCCACCTACTACACTTGATCAATATGTCAGAACAGCCTCTGGGGCCTCCCGGCAGGCTCAGGAGCCAGGAATAGAGGAACAAGGGACTGGGACAGCTAAATCCATGTCACCAAGAAGCAGGGGCAGAGATGCAGTGATAAGGTCACCAGTGCTGAACTCCGGGACCAAGAGGCATATCTGGGCAGAGGGACAGATCCAAAAAGGGGATTTGATTTTCCTTCTTCACTTTCCATATACTTGCTTTAAGACTGCGATTTTATCACAGTCTATTTAAATTCTTATCTAACTTGACTTTTAAGCCAATATTAAGATAAAGTTGTGGCTAATCCTTTCATTAACCATTTCTGACTTGTATATGACTTTCTTTGCTAGAAGTCAGCTGAGGGAGAGGCAATGGGGTGGTGAGTTTTACAAAATAGATCTCGTTACTGCTGGCACATTTCCTGGCACCATGGAGGCTCAGAGCTGTACGAAAGAGAGATGGCACTTTAGTGACTCATATTTTGTAGCTTACCAAAAGCAGGGAGCAATGTGGATCTGGACACACAAAAAGCCTAGAAGTGGGAGGGGAACAGGAGTATGAACAAACTGGGAAGTATCATTTGGGCATTTCTTCTTCCCATTGACCAAGAGGGAGCTGAGGGCATTGACTGGACAGAAAGTCAAGCTTGAAGGGGAGGCCCTAGGCAAGAAAGGCATGTCCAACACAGGGGTGGAAATCAGAAAGTTGGAATGACCAGCCCCCTTACTCACTTAACCCAATACCTCCTATCACACACACCCCACTGTTAGATATGTATCTATTAATCTTAGTAAAATAGAAAAAAAAAACTCCTGTTAGCTTCCATAGTTAGAATGGAAGGTGATACAGTTAGGTGATACAGTGGACAGAGCACTGGGTCTGGAGTTCAGAAGATCTGAGTTCAAATGTGATCTCAGACATTGACTGGCTGTGTGACTCTGGGCAAGTTGTTCAATCCTATTTGCCTTAGTTCCTCTTCTGTAAAATAGGCTGGAGAGGAAATGGTAAACCACTCCAGTAACTGCCAAATGGGGTCACAAGTAGTTGAACGTGACTGAAAAACAAATGGTTTCCATATCCCTCCCTGACCTATTTTTTTCCATGTGAACCTTTGCTTTCTTTCCATTCCAGGTTCAGGGGAAATTGTAAAAGGGAGTGATGAGTGAGTTGCTGGCATGGTGTTGGAGCCCTGTCTGGTGAGCGATGTGGAAGATTGTAGATAGACTTCAAGCAAAATTTAAGTCACTTGATTAGCTTATTGGGATGGTGGCCTAAGGGTAGTGCCACCTGGTGGCCAAATTACATTCTACAGCCCCTACTGTTTTAGTTCATCAGTGAATCAGCCACGTAACTGGCCCACCACCGGTAGTGCAGATGCTAAAAATTATTTTTAAATAAAACGACAAAACTTCATTTTAAGATGTAAAAGCTATTCTTAACTGAGAGATGTACAAAACATGAGGAGTAACCAGAACTGCAGTAACCTCTGAATGACATGACACTCCAGTGTTCTCTGAATAAGTAAGTTCATCGTGAATCTAACCCTCTTCAGCACCGCTTCTTACATGCCCAGTGCTCACACTCGACACCACTCATCATGGATTCAAATTCTGGGCATGAATTGATTCGTTTGGGATTTCTTTTTTCATATCTTGAAATTATGAATATTATATTATGAATAAACATCACATAGTAGGTTATAAGATTTAGAGCTTGAAGAGCCATTTGAAATCTAGAACAATCTCCTTTGATGAGGGAGGTCAGTTCATAAACATTTATTAAATGTCTACTGTGGGGTAGTTAATGTGCCAAGCATTAGAGTTACAAAAAGTGGTAAAAGTCTGTCCCTGCCCTCAAGGGGCTTATATAGAGCTGAGATATAAACCCAGGTCTTTTCGTTCTGAAGCCAGTGCTCATTCTGATAACCGTACTACTTCCCTGCACAAAATATAAATATATTTACATGTAAATAAATACAAATGTATTAGAAAACGTTTTTTTCGTTTCCGTACCATCCTTAAAATAGAGCGAGTCACGGAATATGTGGGTTAAAAAGTATAGGAAGGAAGGAAGGAAGCAGGCATTTGTGAAGTGCCTACTGTGTGTCAAGCACTATGCAGAGCACTTCACAACTACGATCTCAGTGGATCCTCATAACGATCCTGTGAGATGGGTGCTGTTATCATCCCCCCCCCCAAGTATGACGTAATTCATAGCTCGACCCCCAGTGTAATCATTGTGATTTCTTCTGCCACAATCCCTTCACCAGTGGATTTGATCATTTTAAGCCATTTTGGTCAGTATAATGCATGTCATTTAGTACCTCATCATTAGTTTAATTTACATTTTTTGAACAATTTTGTGTTGCTCAGTTGTCTTTTCAGTCATGTCTGACTCTTTCCGACCCCATTTAGGGTTTTCTTGGCAATGATACTGGAGTGGTTTGCTATTTCCCTCTCAAGTTCATCTTACAGATGAGGAAACTGAGACAAAGAGGGTTGAGTGACTTGCCCAGGGTCACGCAGCTAGTATGTGTCTGAGACGGAATTTGAACACTTGCTGACTCCAGATCCACCGTTGTATCCACTTCACCGCCTAGCTGCCCTGTGAACAGTTTTAGGTTGTTATTAATAATGTCTGTTTCTTTTTTCGCCGGATGCCTGTTCATATTCTTTGACCAAATGAGGAAAGATTACATTTTTTGATTTACTTTTTTTTTTTACTAACCTGTAATTTCATGGAATAAGAAATACTTCCTGAGTAGCTATTATTTACTTAACAGTATATCTTTTAGTAATCTTACAGAACTGCAAACGTTACTAAGAGGTTAAATAAGTAATTTGCCCAGCATCATACTGTGTGTGTTAGAGGCCAAACCTGAATACAGGTCTTCTTGAATCTGACGCTGGTCCTATACCTGTAGTGCCGTCTGTCATATTTTGATCAAATATTTTAAAGATATTTTTTTCCAAAATCTCTTTTTCGTTTCTCTTTTTACGAGTTGGGTTTGGCTGTGAAAGCTTTTGGTTATTAAATCTCTCTTTATTGTCTGATATGATTATCTTCTATTTGTTCATTAAAAAAGAATTTCCCTTTCCACAACTGTGTTAAATATATCACTCAATTTTCTTCTGTTTTCAAATTCAAAAAAAAATTTAGATCATCTCTCCACTTGGAATTTATTGTAATATACAAGTTTTAAAAAATAAGAGCGCTTTAATCAAAGGTCTTTCTGCTCCAATTGATAAAATAATATTATTTTATGGATTTTCTAAGGCATATCATTAATTACACTAAGTATTTTCTTGATATTGAATTATCCTTGAATTCCTGGTATGAGGCTTAATCAATTAAAATTAACAGCTTTTTTTATGTTATTGTATCTCATCTGCCAACATTTTATTCAGTATTTTACATGGATACTAATTAATACATGAAGTCTGAGATGGCACATTTGTAAAATTTACAGATCACATGAAATTAAGAAACTGACAGTCAGGGTTCAGAAATATAAAATGATGTCTGCCAGCCATAATGGTGTGCCAAATCTAGTGCACTACAGTGGAGAGAGCACTCAATCTGGAGTCAGAGGAAACGAGTTCAAATCTTGCTTTTTTATCACTTGTGTGATTCTGTGTCATAACTTTCATGTGCTTTGGTTTCCTCATGGCTAGACGATATGGCCTCTAAGCTTCCTTCTACGTTGAAATCTATGATTCTATTCTAAGAACTGCTACTGAGTCCACTGGACTCCTCATACAACACTCATATTATACTACACTATACTCCACTTATCTCCTTTCTGCTAAGGAACCCATCTGCTATAGACCCAGGGGTCCTTCCTGGGGGATGCTGGACTTTAATGACAATTCTATAAGATTACTGAAAGATATATTGTTCAGTAAGTAATACTCACCAAGTAGACTCTCTTTTCTCACATTCTTTCTTTGGCTCATTCCATTTTGCACCTGAAATCATGAGGGGAAAATTGCTTAAGAGTCAGGTTATGACTCATGTCTAGGCCCTCCCCAAAAGTGGGAATAGACAGGTACTGAGGATACCAGTGCTGAATTAGCACACCTGGTCAGCAAGCATCAGGAGGAGCAGATTTACATAGGCCCTGTTCAACTCTTCCAGTTTCACTCTGATCCTAAGATGAAATTTAATTATAGGGGTAAATATAAAGTTCTGTACTTGTGGTCAAAATTCAGTTTCACAGATACAAGCTGGGAGAGTTGTGTCTGGACAGCACCTCATTTGAAAAATCTCTAAGTGTTATAGTGGGCTGTGAGATCATTATAAATTGGTGGTATGGTAAAACACAAACTTACTCTGATTGCCTGGGCATTTTCACTGACTCTTCCCTGCTGGAAGGCTCTCACTCCTCATTTCTTCCTACTGGTTTCCCAGGCTTTTTTTTGGAGGGGGGAAGGTGAGGCAACTGGGGTTAATTGATTTGTCCAAGGTCACACAACTAGTAACTGTAAAGCATCTCAGTTCACTTTTGAACTCAGGTCCTCCTGATTCCAGGACAGGTGCTCTATTCTCCGAGCCACCTGGCTGCCCCTCCAGGCTTCTTTCAAGTCCCCTATTCCTGAAGTCCCCTATCCCTGCATATTGAGGTCTTACCCAGCCTGGATCAAATGCAACCACCTTCAGGAAGTCTTCTTTGATTTCACCTAAGAGGAAATTCATTCTCCCTCCTTTGAACTTTCATAGTTCTGTTTATCTTCATAGTGGGGGAAGGAGAGACAGCTAAGTGGAGTGGTGGATAAAGTGGAAGAGCCAGGATAACCTGGAGTTGGGAAGACTCATCTCCTTGAGTTCAAATCTGGCCCACTACCTGTCTGACCCAGGGCAAGGCACTCAACTCTGTTTGCCTCAGTTTCCTCATCTGTAAAATGAACTGCAGGAGGAAATGACAAACCACTCCAGTATCTTTGCTAAGAAAACCCCAAATGGGGTCACAAAAAAGTCAGACATGACTGAAACGACTGAACCACAGTAGGGGAAGGAAATTGATCAAGAGATCCTGGATCAATTGATTTTCCTCAATCCAACTGATGTAATAATAGAGACAATGAGGTGTTAAGATCTTAAATGAAATGCAAATAGTATTTACACTTAAAGAAAAAAACCTTGATAGCTTGATGGAACTTTTCCCCCAAACCTCCCTCCCCACCACTTTCCTTTTTACTGTAGAAGACAACATGCTCCTCCCAGTTCCTCAAACTCCAAATTTAGGAGTCATCCTGGATTCCTCACTATCTCTCACTCCCCATATCCAAGCTATTGCCAAGTCGTCCCCAGTACACCCCCTTCTCTCCTATGACCCTGCCACTACTTCTGTGAAGTCTTCACACCATCGCACATTGGTTACTGCAGTAGCTGACTGGAAGGTCTGCCTGCCTCGAATTCCTCTCCATTTCACTCCATTCTCCATTCAACCAGTAAAGTGATTCCCTAAAGTGCAGGTCTGATCTTGTCACCCTACCTCCCCCCACCCCTACCCCCACAGGTAAATTCCAGTGACTTCCTAGTTCCTCTAGTAGCAAATATAAAATGCTCTGTTTAGGATTCAAAGTCCTTCATAACCTAGATCCCTCCTGACTTTCTAGTCTGTTCTTTGATTCAGTGACACTGTCATCTTGAAATAGAGGATGGCTAGCCACTGCAGGGTCAAAGGATCAGCCACACCCATACTAGTCCTTTAAGAAGCCAGAGACACTAGGCAAGAGATCTCTGGGGAATATGAACTCTGTCAACAGAGAAGAGAGCCAAATATGGAGGAAGAACCCTTTTTCTCAAGGGGATCAATCTTCACTTTTATCTTTGTACTTCTATAAGAGGTTGGAGAGAAAGAAAACAGAAATCTTGAAGAAATAATAAAGAAAAGAAGGGAGAAGATAAAGAAGAAACAACAGTCATCTCTTGTCCCCAACCACACAAATTTGTGGTTTCCAGACTTTATTCCCTACTCTGGCACTTACTGTGTGATCTTGAGCGAATCAATTAACCTCTTTGAGCCTCAGTTTTCTCATCTGCTAAATATGATAATGATACCACAGTACCTCCTTTAAAAGGCTGTTGTATGGACAAATAAGATAAGGTATATAAAGCGATATATTCAGTTATAATAATTATCATTAATGATGCTGATAATGAATAACAATAATGATGGTGAAGATTCCTAGATTTTTTCAAAGTTTTATTGCTTTTATTTCAAAGTTTTATTTTGTTTTTACATTATATTACTTGGTGAGAGAGGTCTCATGAAATAAAACAGTTAAGTAAATTTCATAACACAATGACTTCATTTAAAAGTACATGCAACATTGTGGTGGCAAAAATCTGGAAACTAAGAGGATGTCCATCAGTTCTTGAATGGCTAAATACGTTGTGGTATAGATTGTGATAGAGTACTATTGTACTGAAAGAAATGAGGAAATAGAAAATGAAGACATATGGAAAGACTTACATGAACAGACAAGAGAATGAAGTAACCAGAATCCGTCATATTTTAACAAGCAAGATATTCTCACCCAAGGGTTTGTTGTAGTTGTTATCATTATTATAAGAGCTAGATCTAAAAGATAACCTGGAGTCCAACTTTCATTTTAAAAACAGGAAAACTGAAACCCAGAGAGAAGTAATTTTTTTGGTGAAATTTTATATATACATACATATATTCAATTACATGTAAAAACAATTTTAACATTCATTTAAAAAAATTTTTAGTTTCAAATTATCTCTCTTCCTTCTCATCTTCTTCATTTATATGGCAATCATTTGATATAAATTATACATATGCAGTCATGCAAAACACATTTTCATATTGACCTGTTTAAAAATAACAGAATACAAAAACAAAAAAATATGCTTCGATCTGCATTCAAACTCTGTCAGTTCTTCCTCTGGAGGTGGATAGCATTTTTCATCATAAGTCCTTCAGAATTGTCCTGGATCATTGTACTATTGAGAATAGCTAGTTGATCACAGTTGATCATCCTACAATACTACTATTACTGCGTGCAATATTTTGCTCACTTCACTTTGCATCAATTCATATAAATCTTCCCAAGTTTTCCAGAGAGAAGTAATTAGCTAACTCAACTCTATGTTAATAGTTAATAATAGAATATAAGATATGAAATCAAATCTTCTGATCTGAGAAGGAAAATGCAAAGAATAGTGTCAATGAATAGACAGATATTAGGAACACAAAGGCCAAGTTCCATCTGCATATGTGGTGAAGACCAAAGCTACCTTTTGATCTGGTGTAGTCAAAGCTAGGGTTTTTCTAGTAGCAATATGTGACTGTGAGAGTTGGATAATAAGGAAAGCTGAATGTCCCAGAATTGATGCTTTGGAATTGTGGTGCTGGAAACTTTTAAGAGTCAGCAACATGGTCCAATCAGTTAATTCTTAAATTAACTCAGGCTATTCGCTGAATAGTCAAATACTGAAGCTGAAGCTTAAATACTTTGAACACATAAAGCTTCTTCTTGTTATTTTATCACCCAAAGCCAGAGTTCACTGTATCTCCTCCCTGCCCCACCCCATTGTTATCTTTTTCTTATCAGTTAAAACAAAACAAAAATTATTTCAGAGTTATCCTGGTATGGGAGAAGTTGAAACTCTGTAAGAGAACTTAGCAAGGCAACCTCAGTCCAAGAGAAGCAGTAGAAAGATCACTGGCCACCTAGGTTCAAGTCTTGATTCTGATATTCAACAGCTGAGCATCCCTAGAAAGGGCAGCTAGGTGGTACATCTGACCTCAGACACATACTAGCTGTGTGACCTTGGGCAAGTCACTTAAACCTGCTTGCCTGAGTTTACGTGTCTGTAAAATGAGCTGGAGAAAGAAATAGCAAACCACTGCAGCATCCTTGCCAAGAAAACCTCAAATAGGGTTATGGAGAGTCAGACATGACTGAAAAATGACATAACAAAAATAATCCCTAGCAAAGTCATCTAAGCCTCCTAGGTCTTGGTTTCCTCACCTATAAAACAAAAGGCTTTTATACTAAGTCATCTTTAAAATCTCTTCCAGTTCTAACTTTCTGTTTCGATAAATAACAACCACCTTCGTAAACTACACATAGCATTTCTAGAGGTATTCTAGGGAGGGCAGTTATATTTGGGGGATCTGAATCAATCTGCATTTTAGTTGAGCTGTGCATACCATAGGATTTCAGATAGTAACTAAACATCAAAGAAGTCAGAGAATATTTTGAGAGAATATAATTGAGAATAGCTCTCACCTTAATTTACTTGATGTGCTCCTAAGTTTCTTCTTATCCCATCAATTATGAGTATATATACCATGGAGAAACACTCTCAATCTAAGGTAAGACATTCTAAAGGTATAAAAAACCCCTGTCTCTTTTGAATACTAAAAGGACCTATGATTTCAACACTAAACCTCGTTTTCCTCATATTTAAAATCAGAGGGTTAGATAACATGATCTCTAAGGATTCTTCATGGCTAAATTTATCGCCACCAACTCAGGCCACAGATTCTTTCATGCCTTTTAGTTGCTGTACATACAATAATTCATCCCCTATTGGCCAACCGTCTGTGGATCAGGCTCTGTTAGTTACATGCTGCTGACCAAATAATTTTCTAAAACAAAATCATGTCATTTCTACTGCTCAAGAATATTCAGTGACTATGAGTGCTATATCCCAAAGACATCCAAAAAAAAGGGGAAAGGACCTATATGTACAAAAATATTTATAGCAGCTTTTTTTTTTTTTGTGGTGGCTAAGTATTGGAAATTGATGCCCATCAACTGAAGAACGGCTAAACACGCTGTGGTATGTGATTGTAACGGAATGTTACTGTGTTATTGGAAATGACAAGTAAGAGGATTTCAGAAAAACCTGGACTCACATGAACTTACATGAAATGAACAAAACTAGAAGAACATGGTACACAGTAACAGCTTGAAGAAGAATTGTAATGACTTTTAGCTATTCTCGGCAATACAATTCAAGACAATTCCAAAGAATTTACGATGAAAAATGCTATCCACCTGCAGAGAAAGAGTCTGGATTCAGGTTGAAGTATATTTTTTGTACTTCATAATTCTTGTTTTTCTGTCTGCATTTTCTTTTGCAACATGGCTAATGTGGAAATGTTGTACATGACTGCACACATATAATCGATATCAAATTGCCTGCTTTCTCAAGCAAGGGAGGAAGAAATTTTGGAATTCAAATTTTTTAAAAACAAATGTTAAAAAAACTCTGTTTTTATGTTTTGTTTACATGAGAAAATAAAATAACATTATGTGATGATCAGCTATGAATGACTTAACTAATCTCAGCAATGCAATGATCCAAGACAATCTCAAAGGACCAATGATGAAACATGCTTACCACCTCCAGAGAAAGAACTGATATTATCTGAATGTAGACTGAAGCATGCTGGTTTTCACTTTCTTTCTTTCATTCTTTTTTGTAGTTTGAATCTTCTAATACAAAATGACTAATATTGATATGTTTTATAATGGTACGTGTATAATCTATTATCTGATTACTTACCATCTCAGGGGGGGAGTAGGGGAGGGAGGATGGGAACTTAAATTTTTTTTAAATTAATTTATTTGTTTTCAGTTTTCTACAATCACTTCCATAAGTCTTAGATTTTCTCCCCCTCCCTCCCAGAGATGGCATGCAATCCTATATGGGTTCTACACTTACATTCTAATTAAACACATTTTCACATTAGTCATGTTGCATATATGAATTAAAATGAATGGGAGAAACCATGAGAAAAACTCAAACAAAAGAAAACATTACATGGGAGAAAATATTCTGTTTCATTCTGCATTCCAATTCCATAGTTCTTTCTCTGGATGTGGATGGCATTTTGCCTCAAACAACTCAAACATTTTTTTAAAAAGAAAAAAATATTTTAATATGTAATTTGTGGAAATTTTATATATATATATATATTATACATGTACAGTTTGTCCTTTTTCAAAGAAGATATATGTACATATGTATATGGATATATAAGAATATATGTACATATGTATATAAATATATATATATATTATATGACACAAACAAAAAAAACCCAAATAAACCCTACTTTTATTGAAGAACTCTTTCCTCTAAAAAAAGGCTATAGGGGCTTCTAGGATCTAGATTCCTAAACTGTGTGCCATCACCCCAGGGTTTCATTGTAAACTCAAAAGGTGCCATAGGATACTTGAAATTTTCAAGGGAAACACGATACTGGACATCTGTTGGACGCTACTGAAAATACAAGCTTAAGGTAGTTGGGAGCTCCAGCATTACATCACTTCATGTTCCTTTTGATGACCCTGAATATTTGAGATATAGTTAAAATCATTAGTTAAAATAGCTTATTTTGTGCCAGACTCTGTGCTAAGCACTTTATCACTTTTATCTTATTTATTTATCTACAACCCTGAGAGATAGGTTCTTTTTACTCATCCCCATTTTATAAACTGAGGTAAACAGAGGTCAAATGACTTACCCAAGGTCACAAAGCTAGTAAATATCTGAGGTCAGATTTGAACTCAAGTCTTCCTGACTCTAAGCCCAGCATTCTATCCACTGCACCATCTGACTGCCTCTGAATTTTGCTTTGTAAAGCAAATATTGATCATTGTGGAATGGGAAATGAGGATGGCAGTGTCTAATCTGATCCAAGGTTTGAGAAATTGTACAGTACTCAACAAGTGCATATATCCCATTAGGAAATAATTGTGGTTATTTAAGAATGAAACAAGTGTTATTTTTTTCTTTCAATGTCTATTATTTTTTCAATTTTCTTCTAAGTTAAGACATAAGAACTAATTGACTTGTTTAGTGCTAATTAATTAATAAACAGATCTGCTAGGGGTTTCTTTTGGCCTAGGGGCACTGTGAAAAAAAATCACTGAGATATTAAAAGCACCTAAGGGAAAAAATTTGGAAACCTCTGCTCTAGGATAGGTTGCAAATTCTTTGACTTGACTTTTGAAGTCCTTCAAAAATCTAGTTCTAGCTTATTCTCCCAAATCTATTTCACATTGCTCTTCTTCTCATGTTCTACATTTCTGCCACATTGGCTTACCTAATTGTGCCAAACTTAGCTTTTACCTCCTGCCTTTTGGTCTTATTGCCCAAGAAGACCACCGTATTTGCAGTGACTTCCACTCTCCATTTTGCCTCTTAGAATCCCTAGCTTTCCTCATGTCTCAACTCGAGGTCACCCTCTACAGGAAGTTTTTCCTGATCTTCCTACTTCTTTAATGTTCAGTCATTTCAGTCCTGTCTGACTCTTTGTGATCCCATTTGGGGCTTTCTTGGCAAAAATACTGGAGTGATTTCCCATTTGCTTCTTCAGTTCACCTTATAGATGAGGAAACTGAGGCAAACAGGGTTAAGGGACACCCAGCTAGTAAGTGTCTGAGGCCAGATTTGAACTCTGGAAGATGAGTCTTCCTAACTCTAAGCCAGGCACCGACCCTTCAAATGATCATAAATACACTTATTTGGATACCAACCATCAACCTTCAGTAGAATGTAAGTTCCCTGAGGTCAGGAACTAATATTATTGTTTTGTCTTTGAATTCCCAGTGTTTTACATTCTGGTTTCTTATTAGGATCAGTAATGCCCATTGAGATGGAAAGAATCTTGTTGAGCAAATTCCCTCTACCAATATAGATCAAAAATTTCTGCAAATTGGTTTTGTAGAAGTCCCTGGGGTACTGAGAGGTTAAGTAGCTTGCCCACTGTGGCACAACCAGTAATTCATAATACTGTTAAATCATAGATTTAAGGAAGGAAGGGATTTTTAAGGTCATTTAGTCTAAATAATTTCTTTTACAGCTGAAGAAATTGAAGCCCAGTAGGGTTAAAGACTTGCCCAATGTCACACACATAGAAAGTGGCAGAGGGAGATTCTGGATGGAGTTCTCAACTCCAAATCCAAATCTTTTCCACTCTACCAGTCAGCCAGTCAGTCAACAAACATTTATTAAGCACTTACTATGTTCCAGGCACTATGCTTATCTCTGGGCATGCAAAAATAAAAAAGGATAGAAGACAGTCTCCGTTCTCTTAAGGAGCTCACAGTCTAATGGGGAAGACAGCTTGCAAATAACTGTGTACAAACAGGATGTGTTGGAAATAACTGACAGAGGGAAGGCACTGTAATTAAAAGGGATCAGAAAAGACTTCCTATAAAACATGGAATTTTAGCTGAAATTCGAAGAAAGCCTGGAAAGTCCGGAGGCAGGCATGAGGATGGATGTGGATGGAGGATGTGAACCCAAATCTTCCTGAGACAGAGGCCAGCTCTTTATCCACTTTGCCACATTTACCTGTCTAGAAAATAAGCACTTAACAAAGGATTGTTGGATTGGATTGAATTAGATCAGCCAGAGCAAAGGTGTCAAACTTTTAGTCCACCACCTCCTGTCACTCACAATCCTCCCAGGTGCTACCTGCACCAGATTAAAATGTAATCGGGAATTGTTTGACAAAATAAATAAATACATAACAAAACATAGCTAACATTACATTTTAAAATTAAGCCAAAATATAGAAATGTGTTTTGCTTGATTGCATATGCATAACCTAATTACTTATCATCTTAGAGAGGAAAGAATTTGGAACTCAAAATTTTTAAAAGCAAATGTTAAAAATTGTTTTTACACATAATTAGGAATAAAAAAATAAAATATTACTTTTTAAAAACACTAAGTCAATATGTGACTCACAGATCTTTAAGAAAAGATTAGAGGGCTGATATTTCTTTTTGAGTCTGACACCACTAAGCTAGACTGTTCCTTGGATAACAGACACAGTCAGTTACTGGGTCCAAACTCAAAGACATTCTGGCTGGAGACTTGCCAGTGCTTTATTGCTGTTGTCACTGGGCCCAAACTCAAAGACATTCTGACTTAAGATCTGCCAGAGCTTTATTGTTGATAATCCTTTGTTCTCTAAGAGGGCCAATGACATCAGGAGGGTGATGTCTTGACTTGCAAGGGAATTAGAGTTAAGTGAGGCAGGGCTGTGCAAAGTCTTCAGCCTCATTCTCTCCTCCAGTCATCTGCCAGAACTTTAGTTCAGGTAACATAGCTACTAAGACTCTAAAGTCACTTCCAGGCTGTTAGAAATACTACTGACAACAAAGTACTAGGATTATTTGGTTTATTAACAGAATAAGACCATCAGATTTGTTATTATTTTGATAGCTATCATAGACTGTCTCTCATTTCCCATTTCTAAAATGAGAGGAAAGTTCCAAGATCACCTCCAAGGTCCTTTCAGCTCTAATATCATATGAGTCAAGGAAAGCAAAATCTATTTTTCTCTTCTCTTTCTCCTCATTTGCATCTCTCCCTTCCCTTTTCCTTCATTTGCCAGAGCAATTTCTGTTCAGACATTTCCCCAAAGACTAATGTATTTATGTTCTCTTTTGTTCTGAATTCAAGTGTCTTTTTATTTTCCAGTAACTTCCCATGCCAGTTCAGCTGCTGCCTCATCAATTATCAAATAAGAGATTATGTGCTCTAAGGACTGGGGCACACAGCCTCGCAGGAAAAAGCTTTCTGTGGAAACCCCAAAGTCACAGCAATTAGTTGACACATGGAGACATCAACAATTATCTAAAGGAAAATTTAAAATACATTTTAATCCAAAAGCTAGAGATGAGAAAACCACATCCTCTTCACTAAGTGATATCACGATGCTAACCACCGATGTTATCAATGTTGCTCAAAACAAAAGGCGTGCATTTTGAACCAAAAATTTCAGCATTGCTAAGAATTTATTTTATTTTAAAAATTGCTGTTTATATGATGGTATTTTCCTCTGATGCATTAAAATTACCATGCCCTCCCATCTCTTTACATTCCTTTTCTTTCTACCCTTTATATGTTCTTATGGAGCTAATGATATTATTTCAGCTGCATTACAGATTAAATAAGATTTAATGGAAATGTTATACCAAAAGATATGTAGAAATGTATATGTAATCCAAGTAGAATAGAGCATGTGCAGATATACTCCTGGTTGCTTCCAGCTTACCACACAGATGACTTAGCATTTGGGATAATGAACTCCCTAGCTGCCTCAGCTCTGTGGTGAGCTAACAGGAAAAGCCCTTGGCATTTTGCTTTGTTGTTGTCGAATTGTTTTTCAGTTTTGTCTGACTCTTCATGACTCTATTTGGGGTTTCTTGGCAAAGATATTGGGGTGATTTGCCATTTCCTTTTCCAGCTCATTTTACAGATGAGGAAACTGAGGCAAACAGGGTTAAGTAACTTGCCCAGGGTCACAAAGCTAGTAAGTGTCTGAGACCAGATTTGAACTAACAAAGGTGCATCTTCCTAACTCTAGGTCCAGCACTCTAACAACAACAGCGTTACCTAGCTGCCTCAAGTAAAGTTGTGTCCTACATAAGAGCAAAATAATCAGCTCTCCAGAATGGGGAAGCAACAGTACATCTGAAAAATTCCCTGGGATTTTAATGGACTGCAAGTTTTACGAGTCAACTGAGTGACAAAGCAACCAAGACAGCTATTTTGCTTTTACACTGCACTGCATCTAGAACAGGGAAGGTGATAGCACTGTCGTGCTGTTCGCAGCCTTTTTCAGACTATATTTGGGCTTATTGTGATTAGTTCTGAGGGACCCATTTTAGGCAGGGCAGTGAAAAACTGGAGAATATCTACAAATGCTGACTAGGATGGTAAGGGAACTAGAAACCCTGCTGTACAAGGACTGGTTAAAGAAACTAGGGATGTGTAGTCTGAAGAGGATGAGACTTAGTAGGGAGGTGAGTTCGTTGGTGTTCTTTAGTCATTTCAGTCGTGCCTTCATGAAGAGTCCTTCATGACCCCATTTGGGGTTTTCTTGGCAAATATACCAGAACAGTTGGTCATTTCCTTCTCCAGTTTATTTTACAGATGAGAAAACTGAGGTAAACAGAGTTAAAGTGACTTACTTAAACATCTGAGGCTGGATTTGAACTCAGGTCTCCTTAACTCCAGACCAGTAACTCAATCCACTGCAGCACTTAAATATTTATTAATATTTAATTAATTAATTAATAATAAATAATATTGAGTTCCAACTTTGTTCCAGATACAATGTTAAGTGTTGGTACTTTCCAACTCCAAGATTCTGTGATTCTGTACCTTTTTATATGTAAACGCATGTTCTTGTATATGAGAGTTCTTTACATTAAGTACATTTGAATTTAATTTTAATCATCTGTTTTATTTTTACTTTGTTGCTTTTAAGAAGATGATAATGTATATATGTCTTTTTAAAAGTCGAAACACAATAATGCTGAATAATTGCAGGAAAGATGCATCAGCACCTGACTCACATGTCCCACCACTAGATGGGGGTAGTTTTCAGATGGATTAGAAGCAGAGGGAGAGCTTGGGAGCCAGAGCTCAGGAGGCTCAGAATGAGGCATTAGCCAGTGCCAAGAATACAAATTCTCACTCATAGCATTTAGAACTGAATGGATGGGGCATAGAGATCTTCTAATCCAATGAGCTCATTTCACAGATGAGAAAACCAAGATCCAAAGAGGTGGCGTGGCTTGCCTATGGTGACACAAATAGCAGCTCCCAGAGGTTGATAATGCCAAACTGAGTGTAATCAGGAACTGATATCAAGAATGCCAAAGGTTGGTCAACTTAAGGTTCAGAAGAGATAGTAAGAAATAAAGATGGAATAAATAAAGTGAGATGCCAAAGGATGCTGAAGCACAGACAGCCAGCAGAACATCTACATCAAAGCATCCGTCCAACAATGAAAATTCCCTCATGCCATAGTTGGATTGTTTTGCTAATAGCTTTGTCAGTTTCAGAAATCTGGTTTTAGTTTACTTCTCTTGGAACTTCCTTAAGATATCACATAGAACTTTGCTTTGTTCCTCCCTGATGAACTTATCATGAGCTTTTCATCATGGTCACAGTTACCTGTATTAGTAGATCCATGAGGATCTATGACTTTAAGATCCACGAGGACAGGGATATCTTGTATCCAAACTGTATATCCATTCTATTACACTCCTCTACCCCAGCCTAGTACAGTGTTTCACACAGTCCAAGTGTTTAAGAAATGTTTGCTGATTTGATTTTTATCGTTACACATTGAATTGCACTTGGCTACTCTCTCCCCACTTGAGTTCTTTGTTGTATATAGACTGCATTCATTGGCCTACCATTGAACTACTTGTTGATTGGACTACTACTGAACCATCAATCTACCAGTACTCTTTCTGGCATCTGACTCATTTTCCTTTGGTTTTGTCTGCAACAATAGAACTCAGATCCTTACTCTGCTAGAAACAGCTTCCGACTCACCCTACGCAAGACTAAGGAGGCTGTGTGAATCTGAGAGTTCTAGGAAAATTGACAATAGGGATTTTCCTGTAAACCATTTCCTTTTAATGGTGAGTCAGCTTTCTTAGACTTCTCAACAGAAAGCTGAACTGGACACTGATGCATATATACCCCACATCTTTATAATAGCATTCTTTTTCTATTTCCTATTAGTTCTCATGTCCTTTATGCTTTCAATTAGGTATAATGGTGCTGTTGCAATATGTTTATTTAGAGTGATTAGATTTAGAAATACATTTAGCTAAGCCTAAACTCTGTTTAAAGTATATGGCTGCATCACAGTAGGAATGATGGCATCAGACTAAAGCCAGCTATTTCTCATCACTTCCAGCACTCAAAAATGAATAGGTCAGTTAGGAACAGTTACTACCAGTTAAGAGATGGGGTGATAAGATTTCATCCATGCATTCATTTTTTCATCTAGTCATTTGACAATCATTTATTATGTACCTACTACATTAAGTGCCAGGCACTGAATTTGGCATTGGATGTTTAAAGATAAAAATGAGAAATCCTTGCCTTTAAGGTTTATACTCTGTTGAAGGAAAGCAACATAGACACAGAAAATTAAGTACTTACCCAGTAAATGCAAAGTAATTTTGGGGGGTGGGAGAGGGTACCATCACCTGAGAGAATTAGGAAGGGCAGCAAATTGGAGATAGCACTTAGACTGAGCCTTTAAGGAAGTTTAGGATTCTATGGCAGAGGTGAAGGTGGATGATTTTCCAAGAAATTGGGGTGGAGGAGGGGACCATTTATGCAAAGGCACAGAGAATGGAAATAGAAAGTCATGGGCAAGGATCAGCATGTAGGCCAGTCTGGCTGGAATATAGATTGTATGTGGAAAAGTAATATGGTAATACCTCTGGAAAGGTGAACTAAAGTCATATTATGAAGCACTTTAAATGTTAAACAGAGGAGTTTGCATTTGATTCTAGAGACAAGAGGCAGCCCTTGGAGCTCATGAACAGGAGAATGACAAAGACCTTTAGGAATACTAATTTTGTAGATGTGTAGAGGATGGATTGGTGAGGGAAGAGATTGGAGACAAAGACCAATGAGGAGGCTATTGTAATAGTCCAAGTAAATGGTGATGAGGGTCTGGAGTAGTAGCAGAGCTATGTGTATTGTTAATATATTTTAATGTAGTTTTGCATAATGGGAAGCTCTTTTCCATCCATTAATAGGGCCATGTGACCTGCTTGAGTCATATGGAATCCTGAGTCCCATGAGTCTGTGGTGGGAGAAGCTTGATGAATAGGTGGAACAGGAAGAGGTGGGGCTAGAGCAGAGCTGAGAGGAAGTTGGCCAGACCAGTCAGAACTGGGAAAGACAGCAACTAATGTGAGTGAGAGAGCTTGTCTGTGATTTTGTTTAAGGGAGAGGAAGCTTAGCAGGGAAAGGCTTGTTATCGTGTACAGATTTTTGTTACTACGAAGGATTTGGCTTTCTGGTATTGGGATTCAGCTTTCTGGTGTTTAAAAATGTTTTCCTTTTGCCTTCTAATTGGAGAATCTGGTATACTTTGCAATTCAGAACTATGCTGGCATATTCATAATTGCCTTAGGTGTAGGCAATACACTATGTGAGAAAGAAAGGGGGAGAGAAGCTAGATGTATTGTGGAGATAGAATAGACAAGAATTGTCAGCTAACTGAAGGGGGGGGAAAGGAGCTGGAAAAAGTAAGAAATTAAGGATGACTCTGTGAGCCTGTTTTCCAAATAGAGGACAATAGTGCATTCAGAAATGGGGAAGTTAGGAAGAGGGGAAGATTTTTGGGGGGGAAACAATGAGTTAAATTTTGGACATGTTGAGCTTAAGACATATTACAGCTGCAAATGTTCTTCTGGGGGTTGGTGGTATGGCAATGGATTTCAGATGAGACTAGGGCTGAATATAAATCTGGGAATCTCTTCATAGAAATGATAGTTGAAACCATGGGAGCAAAAGGTCACCAAGAGATAGAGATTATGGTCTGGGACAGAGACTTGGGAGACACCCACATAGGGGAAACAGAACACTGATAATGGTCTAACAAAGGAGACAGAGTAGCCAGACAAGTAGAAAGAAAACCAAGAGAAAAGAGTGTTATTCCAGAATGGAAAAGTTTCCAGGAATAGGGGGCAGCCAAAGTGTCAAATGCTACAGTGAGATCAAGATGGATGAGGACTAATTTTGGTTATTTAAATTTGGTAATTTAATTAATTAGTAATTAGCTACCAATTAATTAATTGTTAACTTTGGAATGAGAAATTTCAGTTGAATGATAAAGTTCAAAGTCAAACGGATAGAGGTGGAGAAGTGAAGACAAGATATATAAACAACTTTTTCTAATTTGATTATGAAGAGAAAGAGAGATTATAGGGTGATAGGTTGAGGGCAATGTAATGGTCAAGTGTTGTGTTGTGTGTGTTTTTCTTTTTTAAGGACAGGGGAGACTTAAAAATTTATGAATGACAGGAAGAAAGGCAATCAACAGGGAGAGAATGAAAATTAGAGAGAGGGGTGGGGCAAGATGCTGAAGGATATAGGAGGTAATATGATCAAAGGAAGATAGTGGCCTTGTCAAACAGAAGGGCCATCTCTTCCCCAGACACTATCTTAGAGGAGGAGAGAATGGGAGTTTCATGAATGAAAAATCCTTCCAGAGAGCTACTATGTATGAGACAGCAGAAGGGGAGCTTTCCATTAAGTGGGACTTTAGATGCTGGTTTTAAACCATATTGAAGTCAACCTTGATGATTGATTTTGTGCTTTGAAAAATCTACGGAATTCCAATTATGAGTGTATATACACGTGTGTGTGTGTGTGTGTGTGTGTGTGTGTGCATGTTTAGAAGCAATGATCTTGAAAGTTAGTCCTTTAAACAGAGGTAACAGATTATAAGACTGGTTCCCAGTGATGCCACCATGTGGCTGACTGCATTAAAAGGATTTGTTTGACCAGAGTTAAGCTAAACTGTGGTGGTTAGCAAGGCTAACCTTACCTGTAGGTAGAGTAGGTAGAGACATGCATGATATAATTTCTCGTTATATACTGGAAGTTCTCAATTTCTAATGTATATATTTCTCAAATTATTTTCTCAAATCTGTAATTTCTCAAATTATATACTGGAAAGAACTCTGTTTTTCAAAGTCTCCTTTAGACATTCAATTCAACAAATACTTGCAGATGTCATTACCTAGCAAGGTTTTGGAGGTTTAGAGTATAAAGTGAAATGAAAGTAAGGGAGGCTAACTCTTTTGAGTCCTCTCTCCCATCAGATAAGTGGGCCAGCCAAATTCTTTTCAGATTATACTTCTCTCCTCCCACTAGGAAGCCCCAGAGGGTAACCTTTCCTAGGTCTGCAACTTCACCCAGACCCTTATACAGACACCACAGGTTCCCTGAGGTTCCTGTACTATAAGCTATGTGTGAATCAGGCCCCAATTCATATAGAACAGAGGTTCCCAAACTTATTTGTCCTACCACCCCCTTTTCAAAAAAATTACTCAACACTCCCCTGAAATCTATTTTCAACTCTTTAATAAAATTTGCATCATTTCAAAAAAATATAATTTTTAAATGACACATCTTAATTTTAATAATTTATTGTAAATTTGTGGGGGGGGGTTTTAATTGAAATTTTGATGATCCTATTTCTTCATGTAACCATATAGCATTGTATTGTAAACAAGTCATCACACACACATATTCCTGCTGATGCATGATGGACTTCCCCACAACGCACAACAAGCTCACTTGCCAACACTTGCTCGTTGGCACCTTTCAGAGGACTGATCAGTTATAACTTGCATTTTGTGGTTTATTTGGAATGTAATCACTACGATTTTAACTCTGTTACACAACAAATGAAACGTGTGAAAGTTTTTTCCAAGTTTTCTTCACTTCTTTTTTTTCCTTATGCATCTACCACTCCCTTATTTTTATTCAATGCCCTCCAATTGCACCCAAGGCTACTACCACCTCCCCTAGATTATTCTTGTGCCCCAGGGGTGATTATTGCCCACTTTGGGAACCTATGAACATCTATCTCTGCTCTTTAGGAACTTCTTAAGATTATCAATAAAGATCAAAACCACAAAGGTCTCTCACAGTTATGATAGCTCACACTCAGGATAAAACCTTGAACATTTTAGATGGCGATGCAGAACTCTACCCGGTTTAAACTCTGTGAGTTCCTTTCTGTAACTGGCATCCTCCATTGCACTACCCATTGCTTGCAATTAATAATATATAGGCACATACCACAAAGTAGTAATGATCAAGCATAACTTTGTATATATAAATAAAATCAGGAAATATATACAGCCTAAAGAAATAGACAAAATAGTATAGAAAGCACCTGATAGTAACAGTTACTGGGATGACAATTAACCTTTACTCTCCTTATGTTGATCTCAAAGGAAATGCCATGTTGTGAAATAAAACACAGACCAAAAAACACAGAAAAAAAAAGAAAGAAAAATAGTATGCAAAAAAATAGATCTGCATTCAAACTCCATCAGTTCTTTCTCTAGTCCTCTAGGGGTGGATAGTATTTTTCATCATAAGTCCTTCAGGATTTTCTTGAATCTTTGTATTGCTGAGAATAGCTAAGTAATTCTTGGTTGATCATCAGGATTGCTATTAATGTGTACAATATTGTCCTGGTTCTGATCACTTCACTTTGCATCAGTTCATGTGTTTCTAGATTCTTCTGAGTGCAAATACTGTTGGAAAATTTCTCACAGTAAACCTTATTGATCTTAAATTCCTGAATTTAGAATAGTTAATCAGATCCTTTCCAACAGAGCATCTAGTAGGGATAGGATTTCAATCAATTAAATATATTATTATTATAGTTATATTATAATAAATTTAATGCATACAGGGGGTGAGACAGATTGATAGGAAAGGGAAAAGAATGATCTTTTAAGATTGTACTTGTGGTTAACTTTCGTATATCCTGTATAAAACTCATCATTTATTACTGTTATTCAACAGTCTAGTAAGACTCATTTTGGGGGAAAAAAGCTATTAAAAACATGTGACATCAATGCATGTGGAGAAGAAGTATGTTAAAAAGGGGGTGGAATGGAATGTAGGGACCTTCACCTCGTCTTTTGACCAGAACATGCCCAAACACATATATGCTTTTCTCTCACAAACAAGGTAAGTTTACTGCCATTTGAGATAGTTTTGGAAACTTTTTTTTTCACCATCTGAGTCAAAGTGAATGACAGGTATGTTTTTAAAAAAAAATTCAATAGATTTTTAGTATATTAGCCAGTTGATACCTTATAAGCATAGTAAACGTGAACACCTACAGTTAATAAGACTATAGAACCCCATACCTTACGTTACCTTAAAGTGATCTTGCAAATAGATAACTTTTTTTAGTTGGTTTTATTTTTACATTTTTCTATTAATTTATTTTTAGTTTTCAATATTCACTTTCATAAGTTTTAAATTTTCTCCTCCATCCTCCCTTCCTCCTCAAGATGGCATGCCATCAGATATGGGCTCTACACATATATTCTTATTAAACACATTTTCACATTAGCCATGTTGCATAGAAGAGTTGTAATGAATGAAAGAAACCATGAGAAAGAAAAAAGGTAAAACAAAAAAGGAAATAGTCCACTTTGCTCTGCATTCCAACACTATAGTTTTTGCTCTGGATGTGGATGGCATTTTCCATCATGCATCCTTTGGAATTGTTTTAGGTCTTTGCACTGCTGAGAAGTCTATCAAAATCAGTCAATGTGGCTGTTTCTGTGAGCAATATTCCCTTGGTTCTGCTCACTACACTCAGCATCAGTTCATATATGTCTTTCCAGGTTTTTCTGAAGTCTACCTAGTCATCATTTCTTGTATCACAATAGCATTCCATTACATTCATATACAACAATTTGTTCAGCCATTCCCCAACTGATGGGCATCCTCTCAATTTCCAGTTCTTGACCACCACAAAAAGAGCTGCTATAAATATTTCTGTACATGTGGGTTCTTTTCCCATTTTTATAATCTCTTTGGAATACAGCCCTAGAAATTGCAGGGTCAAAGGCTATGCACATTTTTATAGCCCTTTGAGCATAGTTCCAAATTGCTCTCCAGAATGGTTGGATCAACTCACTGCTCCACCAGCAATGAATTAGTGTTCCAACTTTCCCATATATTCTCCAATATTTATCCTTTTCCCGTTTTGTCACGTTAGCCAATCAGATAGGTGTAATGTGATACCTCAGAGTTGTTTTGATTTGCATCTCTCTAACCAATAGTGATTTCGAGCATTTTTTCATATAAATATAGATAGCTTTAATTTCTTCCTCCAGAAACTGCCAAACAGATAACTTTTTAGGTATAACAAATGCCATGTTAGCATTTCTGAAAATTGTACAATAGTTATTTGATCTTTTCTGTTTCTGATTTTCAGTGCCAAGATGTTAAAAATGAGCTTATCTCTCTTAATTTTGCTTATATGTGAAAAGGCTTTGGAGAAATGACTAGCTTCATTCAAATACTATGTAAATCAACTGTATTTAGTGCTTAGGGCATAGAAAGATGATTAAAATGTGGTTTCTGCCCTCAAGGAGATTACGTCAATTCTAATTCACATTTACCTAATGTAAGAGGTGAACTTGACACACAAACAAGGATGAAGGAAAATTTATTTAAAATGGACTTCAGAGGAACTGAACAGAGAGGGAGAGGGAGGGAGGGAAAGAAGGAGGGAGGGAGGGAGGGAGGGGGAGAGAGAGGAAGGGAGGGGGAGAGAGATGGAAGTGAAGGCATTTTATAAAGTTCATGAAGGATAAATCCTCCCATCAGAGGACGAATTGGTCCGTTGTCTTTCGGGTCACAACTTTTGGACACACCCACTTACATCATTAACAAATGTGGTTGAATTTTTTCCTCTCTGATAGGCCTTCCCTCAGCTTTGTCAGGCTTGCGCATTAGTTTCTCCAGTCTTCCTCACCTGACTCAACAAGGTCACTGATCAACTTTCCCTTTTGGAAGTTCTGACCTTGTGGAAATGAAACTTTCCTTGGTTTCCCACACTAATATTTTAAGGTTTCCAGAGTGCTTTGCTTACAACAACCCTATGGGGCAATTATAATTATCAGTCTTTTTTTTTTTTTTTTACAGATGAGGAAACTGAGACTCAGAGAGGATAAGTGATTTGCTTGTGGTGACACAGCTAATAATTATCAGAGCCAAGATTCCAATATACGTCTCCTGACTCTGGGCATCCTCAGTGACTGTTTCCCATTCCTGGAAAGCCCTCCCTCCCTGACTTCCTCGGTTTCTTTCAAGTCCCAGCAAAAATCTTCCCTTCTACAGAAAGCCTTTCTCAATCCCTCTTAAAACTAGTGCCTTCCCTCAGCTGATTATTTCTAATTTATCCTGTGTATATCTTATTTGGATGTAATTGTTCATATGTTGTCTCCCCCATCAGACTACGAGTCCTTTGAGAGCAAAGACAATCTTTTGCCCTGCTTTGGATCCCCACCTTTAGGATAGGCACTTGGTAAATATTTACCGACTGGCACAAATCGGGCACTCTTTCCTCTATACCAGGATGTTTATCAAGATGTAAGACATTAGATAGGGGAGACAAGACAAAAACAATAACTACAGAATAAGGCAAGATATTGTAAGCATCAGGAGACAGGTACAAATGAAGTGCTCTATGCATTTAAAAGAGGGAGGAGAGATCTCTTGGGCTGTGAACCTCGTTTATGAACCAAAAACTCCCCCCACAAAAAACCCCTGTATTAAGTCACTGTTGGACCAGTCTTTGTCTTAGAAAAAAGCTGCAAGAAATGAAAACAAGAACAATGACTATTAACAGAGTGAGGATGGAAGAATGGGGATGGAAGAGGGCTGTCAATCTTCTTAATTGTCTCCCAATGAGACAGAGATAATTCCTGGAACCAGAAACAGAAATAAAATGATGTGAGAGCTGAGCATGCCTGCCTGTTTGCCTAAGGTCAATTTATATCTAAAGAAGACAGATAATTCTTAAGAGCACATTGTTTTATATAATAAAAGTTTATTGCTGTCTTTTTCATCACCTACATTTTCCATAGGGATACAAATCACAACTCCCTTCTTCTCCAAGAGAGTCATCCCCCATGGCAAAGGATTACAAAAGGGGTTGGGGGGGGGGGAAGTTTAGCAAAACTAACCATCATGAAAAAAATATCTAATACTACATGGTGTGATCTACATCTATACTTCACCATTCCTGCAAAGAAATAGGGGTATGAGTAAATTTTCCATTAGTCAACTTATCCTCAGGGTTAACAAGTGGTTTTTATTCATAGTTCCCTTTAGGATTGCTGATTACTCTAAGGCTGAACTCTCTAATCTTTTTTGAGAATCTCTTTCCAGATTGAGGAGGGGGTGGGGGGAGAGAGAACCAAGGTGGTGGATTCAGTAATCCAGCTGAATTCTCTCAATATTCCACTCCAAACAATTGTAAAATAATGCCTCAAGTCAAATTTAGAAGTGGCAGAGCCAGTTGAGGTACAGTAGGATATCTTTTCCAGACTAAGAAGACTTAAGAGATCTTCGGGAGAGGTCTGTAACACCCAGGTAAGTGCTGGCCAGGAAAGATGATATATGTAACTCTGAAGAATTTATCATTATTAGGATAGTTAAGAGGAGTTATATAGACAGATGGCATATGTATGCATCAATCATGTTAGAATGATCTCTCCCCACCCCCCCAAAAAAATGGAGTGAGAAAAAGGGATGCACTGGGAGAAGGGGGAAGGGAGAAGGGAGAAGTAGAATGTGGAAAATTGTCTCGCATAAAAGAAGCAGACAAGGAAGAGCTTTTAATAGTGGAGGCCAGTCAACTTAACTGTTATCTGCCTCCATTTCCTCTCCTGTTAAATGGGGTTAATAATAGTACCTAACTCCCAGGGCTGTGGTGCAGATAAAATGAGATAATATTCGTAAACTTTAAAGTGTTGCATACATGCTAGTTACTGTTTTTCTTAGCTGTGAAGCAACACTAGGTGAATGTTGGTCTCAAAAAGGTAAACTTTTGAAAAAATGAGCAGCTTGAGATAATTGAAAATATTATAGTTTCTCAATTGCAATCTAGCCTCAACTCTTACACAGTTTCGTCCTGATTCCAACTCATTTTCCGTCTATATTAATTAGTTAATGTATTTTATTTAGCCTTGAGTTATATTTAATTATAATCTCATCAAATTAGACAATATACATGAGGCTCTTTATAAAACTTAAAGCCCTGTGTAATTCAGCTAGTATTATCTTCATCATCATCATCATCCTCTGAGGACATCCATGGTAGAAGGAACAGGGTCTAGACCAGGAGTCTGAAAAGCTGGGCTCACATACTGACTCAGTCACAGGGGTCTTGGGCCATGCCAGTTCAATATGTATAAACAATGGGGCCTGAGGCAATTCAATCTTCTCTCTCTTTTCTTTTTTGGTTAGACCTATGATTTCATTGCTGTAGGGAATTCCCAGTGAATTACCCATCCACTCATGTATACTGTTCTTCAGTGTGTAGACTTAGAAAGTTGCCTGGGACACTCAGGTGACTTAAATGATTTGCTTCGCCTCACCAAGCCAGTAGAGGTCAGAAGCAGGTCTTGATCCTAGGGCTCTCCAAAACACAAAGCTGGCTTGCACACCCAATGCCTTTCAACGCAAGACTGGAAGTATGGTATCCAGATTGAGGCAAGTGAGAGTTCTGAAGTGATATCTTGATACCCTTATTATCATCCTCGCTAGAAATAATATTTGCAGTTATATATAATTAATAATAATAATAGTAGCCATGTCATTAAGATTTGCAAAGTGCTTTACATGAGAATAATAGATAGCTTGTATGGAGGACTTTAAGATTTGCCAAGTGATTTACAGATATTATTCCATTTGATTTTCACCACAACTCTGGGAGATAGGTGCTATTAGAAGTCCCATTTTACAGATGAGGAAAGTTAAGCAAAGAGAAGTTAAGTAACTTGTCTATGATTACAGAGCTATCTAAGTGTCTGAGGCAGGATTTGAACTCGGTTCTTTCTGATTACAAGCCACCCAGTTGAAGAGAAAAAACTTCTAAACCATAAAGCATAATAGAACTGTGATTTGTCATTATTCTCTTCTGGAGTATTGTGTTCAGTGCTGGATGCTATATCTTAGGCAGAGTAAGTTACACTGAAGGTCAGAATGAATTTATAGCCAAAGACCTGGGTTCGGATTCTGGTGCTACTACTTCTGTGAATGCTCTGGCAAGCATTTAATTTCTCTGGGGTCTCTGTTTCCTTAGCTGTAAAAAGGGTTGTCCTAAACAGCCTCTAAGGTCCTTTTTATTTCTAAACCTGTGACTCTGTGCATTGATGACAAGCTAGAACACATCCAAAGAGTGAGCAACGCACATGGGAAGGGGCTCGAATATATCTCTGGAGGAGACTGAAGATGTTTGACGCAGAAAAGTGAAGGTTTAGAGGGACATGATAATTTCTTCAACAATTTGAAAGATTGCCATGGAGAAGAGGTATCGGATTTAGGGGTTTTGGTCCAGAGAGCCAAAAATGAAGGGAGGCAGATTTTTTTACTTCATAGAAAAAAGAACTTTTGAATAACTAGAGCAGTCCCAAAATAGAGTGTGCTACTTCAACACAGTGAGTTCGCCATCCCTGGAAATCTTTAAGTATGTTTAAGTATGATTCATGCTTCAGGTATGTGTTGGAAAGGGTGGCTTCTGAGGTCTCTTTCACCTCAGATTCTAGGACTCTCTGTCCAGCTAACTGTATGACCTTGGGCAAGTCACTGTTCTAACCCCAATTTCTTGTTTTGTAAAATGGGAGTGATAATTACTAACCATGCCTCCAAATCAAGCTCAAGTGAATTAGTATGTGAAGAAGTACTTTGAAAACTACCGGAGAGTGAAAGATTGAGCTATTCTGATCAAAACAGAGGTCCAAGACAATTCTGAAGGACTTCTGATGAAAAAATGCTATCTACCTTCTGAGAAAGAACCGACGAATTCTAAGGGCAAAATGAACTATAATCTTCTCACTTTATTTTTCTTGCCTTTTTTATGACACAACTAACATGAAAATGTGTTTTGCAATTGATATCATACTGCTGTGCCTTCTCAGTGGGTAGGGAAGAGGGTGGAGGGAGGGAAAAAATTTGAAACTCAGAATTTTTAAAAAGTGTAAAAAAATAATAAATTGAAGAAAATAGGCAGCGTTCCTTAAAACAAAAAACAAACTACAAGAGATTGGATAAATAGGAAGGATTATAGGCTATAACCTAGATTACTTTCTGGAGGCAGTCTAGTCTCATACACCCTTTTCTTGTCTTTACCTCCAGGCTCATTTATCAGGAGCAGCTACTTAAACTTCAAGTCCCTGCGTGCCTGAAGACAGCTGGAACATAAAAGGAATGAACAGTAATAAGACCGTCTCATTTCCAGATAGATTCCTTTTGCTAATACTGTAACAACTCTCCAAAGAAATTCTAATCCACCTTTGGCACTGGATTCCAGAATGGCATAATTAATTACCACCTTCCAGTCCCATTTTGGGTCACTAGCTTCAACCTTTTACCCATCACTATCTCCACACCCCACTATCTCTACCCATTACGATCTCTAAACCTTTTGCTAGAAAAGCTAGAAAGTTAAAGTGATGAGTTTTGTTAATCTTTACATCCCATCACAATAAATCTGCCTTGTGTGGATCAATGGAGCACAATGTGTTCAATGTTTGGAAAACCTGGTTCAAATCCTTTCTCAGACACTAACATGAATGAACTGGGAAAAATTCTAGCCTCAGGATCCTAGATTTGGAGTTGTGGAAGGGTCCTCAGAAGCCCCCAATTGTAACTTAAAGTCCAAGGAAGGGAAACAGAAGTTAGGTTTGAATCTAGGCTCTCATTCTTTCCACTGTTTCATCATGAATCACTTATTTTTGTTGAATTTCAGTTTCCTCATCTGTCAAATGGAGATAATAATAATGCTTAACTCATGGGGTTGTGAGGACCAAATGAAATATGTAATATATGTAAAGTCCTTTGCAAAATTTAAAGCACTGTATTAACATAATTTGTTATTATTCAGAAAAGTTCATCAGAAAGGAGGTTGGTTACCATTTTTTCTGGCTACAGCACCACAGAAAGATTGTCCACTAAGACAGTGAAAAGTTGCCTATATGCATAAAAATAATTATTAATATTGCCATTATAGTGACATCTCGCATTCATATAGCACTGTACAGCTGCAAAGGGATTTGCATACATTATTTCATTTTATCCAACAACCCTCTGGAACATGTAGAGTAAGTATTACAGTCATCCCTTCCACATCATGGGAATTAGGGGCACTGTGCGCCCATGATTTGAAAAATCCATGTTAAATTTTTCTGGCTCTCCCTTCATGCTAGAGAAGTCTGAATTTATTAAAAGATAAAATATATTGATATTATATGGTACTATATGTATACTTTATGCATTTTTAGTTTCTAAACTTTTTCTGTGTTGTCTGCTGGTCTTTACATGTCAAAACTCTTCTCTAATTCCCATTTAACTTCTGCTGACCAGCAGTATATCGAAACTGTGATGGGGAGAGTCTCAATATGGAAGGGACGACTGTATTCCCATTTAAAGATAAGGAAATCAAAGTTTGGAAAGAGTTAGAGATCATATAGCAGGTAAGTGATAGACTCATGGTTCCTAAGTCTTCTGACTTCAAATCCAGGGTCATTTAGACTGCAAATAGAAATGAAAAAGCATTAAGTGCCTAGTATATGCCAGGCAGTCTCTGAGCTCAAGGGGTTTGCTTACATTCTAACAGGAAGAAACAACACATAAAGGTGTTTTGCTCTGTCTTTCCAGAAGCATTCTTAGAGTTGATTTGATTGCACTTCCCCCAGAAAGTTTAAAAAGGCCAAAGACCCAAAAGAAGTCAAAAAGAGAGGGAGGTACTTGCAGGGCAGATGGCAAGAAGATGGATGGGTGAAGTTTTATTGACTCTGGAGCCAGCTAGATAAAATATGCCTTCATTATTAGGTTGGCACTGCCCTGGGGCAGGAATTCTAAAGGTAAGTGGCTACCTATCTTAAAAAAAGAAAAGAAATGGAACCTGAACAAGATATGAGAGGAAGAATGAGAAGCAAGGAGGTGATGAATAAATAAATGAGCATAGAGAAGTCATAAAAAGGTTTTTTAACCAAGAGTTGTCTCTATGATGTTGGCACAGTAAGTTCTTCTCAATCTCCTCAGTATGTGACACTTTAGTGATTGAAGAAAGAATAAGATGCAGTATCTGCCTCTAAAAATCAGTCAAGGATATGCTTTCTGGCCCCTTTATTGGCACCTGAACAAAAATGATAATGTACTTAAAGAATACATTGGGGGAAGGAATTCCAAATGTAAGATGCTGACATACATAATGTCCAGGAAACAAAAGTAGCCAGTAGAAATTCTGCTTACCTATATATAAAACAGTAACTGTAACAATAATCATGATTGACATTATATAGTACTTTAAGGTTTACAAGGTGTTTGCTGTAAATATGACATAAATACATATATATCTTTTAGATTATGTGTACATGTATGTTGCATGTATATTGTGTGTGTGCATATAGAGGGTGTCCCAAAAGTCTTAGTGCAGTTTAAATCTTTCACAATATAAATGGACAGCTAGGTGGTACAGTGGATAGAATGCTGGTCCTGGAGTCAGGAAGACCTGAGATCAAATCCTGCCTTAGACACTAGCTATGTAACCCTGGACAAGTCACTTAACCCCGTTTGCCTCAGATAAGCTAGAAAGGGAAATGGTAAACCACTCCAGTATTTTTGCCAAGAAAATCCCAAATGAGGTCACAAAGAGTCAGGCACATCTGAAAATGACTCAACTACGTACACATAAATGCACACACACTTGCATTCATATATGCAAATATATATTACATTTGCAAATACATAAATACATGTATATGTACATGTGTGTACTCATGTGTGTATACACATATGTGTAGTTCATGTGTGCTTATGTTCAGAGACATCAACAAATGCTTAATTATCTGGTATATGGACAGATTACTGCCACAGTGAAGGCCTAAGCGAAAAGGTATTCCAAAGAAAATATGGCTCATTAGAGTAAAAATTTGAGTATCATATCCTCAAAGACAGCATCTTCCAGTTTTTTCCACTATAAGGACCCCTTTTTAATGTCAGAAGTTGTGCATACTTCTACATAGTAATATTTTGCTAGAACCAAATAAAGAACAATATGGCCATTCTCAGTACTCATACGTATTGACCCTCTTGCAGTAACTGCTTGTTACTGTTGTCTGGAAATAGTCATGGAGGATTTGGGAGCCATTGTTTGAAAAGTAACAAATGCAGATAGTACAAACTCATCCTCCTGAGTTCAAATCTGACCTCAGACACTTCCTAGCTATGTGACCCTGGGCAAGTTACTTGGTTACCTGTTTGTCTCAGTTGTCTCACCTACAAAATGATCTAGAGGAGGAAATGGCAAACCATTCCAGTATCTTCTGGAAAACCCCAAATGGGTCATGAAGAGTTGGACACAAATGAAACAACTGAACAAAAATGTGGTTGACATCAATACCTATAACTCACATAAACAAAAGTTTTAGAGGGGAGATCTTCAATAATTTTTAAGAGTTTAAGGTGTTCCTAAGACCAGAAAAGTTTGAAAATAGTTGGTCTAAATCATAAACATTCAAAATGTGAAAAAAGACACAGTATGTAGGATTACGACTATTTGCATTACAAAAGAATTCTTTGATATACAAAGTATTCACTTCAGACGTTCTTTTAAAAAAAAATTGAATTTATCAAGAATAGACTTATACATACATTTCCAGGAACACAGTGCCTGGCGTATAATAGGAACTTAATAAATAAAGGCCTATTCATCAAATGAACACTTCTGTTTGTTAAATGAATCATTAAAAATAATTTTTAAAAATAAAGTAAGTTAAACCCATGTTTTCTATCTAACCTGTTCCTTGGTGAAAAATTGAGCCCCAAATGTGTCCAGTTCAATAAATCTAATTTCTTTTTTCCCAAAAACTTTTTTAATTACAAATTTGACAAACATTAACATTTCAATAATCAAAGAAAAACAGAAAAAGAGGATTATATTTGAAACCATTGAATTTCTATAACAAAAACTATATCAACGAAAGCTTTGTAAAGCATAAGATGTCCAAGATTATCATTTGATGCCTTACTTATTTAAAATAACTTCAATCAACCAATCAAAAGAAATTTAAGGCGAACCCACTCTATACCAGCTAACATTGAAGTGTGCTTTATATTTTCAAATCATCTTCATATACTTAAATTTTATTTCCAAGTAATAATAATATTACCTAGCACTTCTAAGGTGCTTTAAGGCTTCCAAGAATATATTATTGCATCTTATACTCAAAACAATCCAGGAGAGTAAGAACTATTGCTATCCCCATTTTGCAGATGGGGCACATAGAAGCTGTGATGCTCAGGGTCACAAGGGTCGCACTGCTGATATGTCTTATGTCTTCCTGACTCCAGGTCTAGCACTCTGTCCATTGTATCACCTTTTAAGACACTGTACATAGTGTCTATCTATAACACATGAGTATATATTATATATGTATGTATATATACATATATGTACACACACATACATACATGCATATATATAAATTGCTTCTAGCAAGAAACCTTTAAAATAGGTTCTATGATCTTATTATCTCCAATTTAAAAACAAGAAAACAGAGGATCAGAGAAAAATAAAAAGTGAGAAAAATCACAGCCAGAGTCTATTGCAGCAGCCAGCACTTCAGTCCAACAATTCCTTTCTCTCAAAATGACAAAGTCTCTCAAGAATTCCCTTTAGGATATTATCTCTACAGGGCGAGTTCACCTCAATTCTGTCACGAAACGTCTCTTCAGATTCCTTCTCCTTGACAGTTAATTCACCCAGTCCCTCAGGAAAGTTCTCTGCCTTTTATCTGTACCTCAAAAAGTCTCTCTCTAGTCCTGCTAGCAGCTTAGAGATGAAGATTAAACCACCTCTTAAAAGACACCATTCCCTCTTAAAGATACCAGTATCCAAAATTTCTGTGCAGTGGCTATGGAAGCTTACCCAAAAGACTGGTCTAAAAGAGCCTGCCTTTCACCAGTTTTCCCATGAAAGAGCTGGCAGTAGCAGCAGAAGCTGCAGCACGTTTGAACTGTGTTAGTGAACTTTGAAGAAGGAGATGGAAGCATTTCACCAATGATAATCTGACCCATCTTTAAATAAGACCACTGAAATTGAAAATGTTTTTCCACAACCAAGATTAGAAGGAAAGCAGAAAACTGGGAAGCAATCTTTACAAGTGTCTCTGATAAAAGTCTCATTTCTCAAATATATGGAGAACTGAGTCAAACTTTAAATTTTTTGTAGGGAGTGAGATAATTGGGGTTAAATGACTTGCCCAGGGCCACGCAGCTAAGAGTCAAGTGTCTAAGGCTGGATTTGAACTCAGGTCCTCCTGACTCCAGGGGCTGTGCTCTGTTCACTATGCTACCTAGCTTGCCCTATGTAGTTGCTCCTATAAGTCAAATTTATAAAATTACAAATCATTCCCCAGTTGATAAATTGTCAAAGGATACGAAGAGGCAGTTTTTAAATAAAGAAATCAAAGCTATCTATATTCATGTAAAAAAAATGCCCTAAGTCACTATTGATTAGAGAAATGCAAATTAAAACAGCTCAGAGGTACCGCGTCACACTTCTCAGATTGTCTAATATGACAGAAAAGGAAAATAGCAAATATTCCACTTCTGACAAGTACTGGTGTGAACTTGAACAAGTTACTTAATTTTGCTTCTGTTAATTCCTTAGAACTGTATGTTGCAGAATTGTCTGCGGTGCTAGAAGGAGTTTCTTCATAGGGAGACATTATTCACTTATTCATTAAACATTTATTAAGTACCTACTGTTTGGTACTTTGCTAGGTGCTAGGTAGGGATAGAAAGAAAAAAGAAAAGAGAAGAGGAAAGTCTGCTGCATTCTGGGCTCCTGTCTGTCATTTTGACTTACATCTTGCCACTAGACTGATGACTAGAGGTGTGAGTGAGGTTGATGCCTTTGCACAGCTCACTTAAATACAGTTCACTTGCAAGTCAAGTCATCACCCTCCTAATGTCATTGATCCTGTTTGAGAACAAAGAATGAATAACCAAGTGCCTCTCCTCAAAAAACTTAGATGAGGCTTGGATGGGGGGAAGAAAGAAAAATAACATCTACAGAACATGAAATACAAAGTAGATGGAAAGTCATTTTAGTTGGGGCAAAGTATGTGGGTGTTTGAGATCAGGACATGCTTCCTGCAGAAGGTAATACCTGAGCTAAACCTTAAGGGAGGCCAAGGAAGCCAGGAGGCAGAAGTGAGGAAGGAGAACATTTCAAGTAAAGTCCCTGCAAAGTCAGGAAATGAAATATCATGTTGACGTCACAACAAATAGGCCAGTTTGGCTGCAGTACAGAGCACATGAAGGAGAGTAATGTGGAAGAAAGCCTGGAAAGGGAAATTGGAGCCAAATTGTGAAGTAAGACTTTAAAATGCCAAATAGATTTGTATTTTATCTAGAGGCAAGCCACTGGGGATTCTTATGCACGATAATAACACAGTCAGATCTTTGCCTTAGGAATATCATTTTGGCAGTTGTGTGGAGAATGGATTAGAAAGGAACAGATTAGACTGGAGGTTGGGAGACTAATTGGAAGGCTATTTCAATAGGGCAGGTGAAATGTAATGACCTGATCCTGGCAGGTGGTTTGGTGGAATAAAGGGGAGTATTATGGAGGTAGAATCGACTTGGCAACTAATTGGCAGCAAAAGATGAGGGAGAGGAAAGAGCTAAGGATGACTGAGGATTCCAGCTTGGGTGACTGGAAGGAAAAAGGGTTCTCAGCAGAAACAGGGGCATTTGAAATATAAAGTTTTAGGGGGAAACTGAATTCTGTTTAGAACAGGAAAGCAATTTTGCTACGTGCCTACTCCATGCAAAACACTATGCAGAGAAATAAAAGATGGAACTCACATTCTAGTGGCGCAGACAACACAGTATTAAGTTAAATATGGTTTTGCTGAAAAACATGTAAAACATATCCTTCATGTCATGAAATCTTTCTCCAAATATATTAAAATGTCTTCTGGACTTGACATGTTTTAACATAGGCAAAGGAAAGCTAGAGAATGAAGACTTCAAGCTTGAATCTGGAAGTCATGTTAAAGAGATACCTACAAATTATTTGCTCTCCTCTGGGCAAGATTCATCTAGCATAATAAAGATATCAAAGAGAAGGCTGGGCTGGATACATTAAGAGACTTCCTGGCACCCAGAAATCAAAGTTGAATGGGAAGACATGTAAAGCAATAAACACCTATATAATGGCAGACTTAGAATTTATTCTCACAACTGTAAAATAGACCATAACAAGACAGAAATTATCCTAGCAAAAACCTGTACAATTATTAACAAACAATACCTGTCACACCTATAGGAAGGTTAACACTTCTTAAAAAGGAGGAAGAAGAATGATTGGCTTTCTAAAATCACATAATAAAAGGTAAAAAACCAACAGAAATGCTTTTGGCAACAAGCAAACATTATTTTACCGAGCAAAAGTAGAAGCACATAATAAGTACAAACCATTGGCTTCCTTTGGATAAAACTAAAAATTGTTGAATTCTGGATAAAGCCTAAGAAATTTCTAAAATCTAAGAATGGATAAAAAAGGGGTTGGGGGTGGGCAACACCTGTGTAAACTCAGCCAATGATATGAGGGCAAAGAAATTTCAAATAAACATTCGCATCATGTACATTTACTTGTGGGAATGGAAGAATTTTGAAGGCAAATGAGGATCAGGTCATCACCACCAGGAAAAACAGAAGAATTTTCCTTAAGGGATCCAAACTTAGTGATCAATATTGATCACATATAACTCCCAACGGGTTGTCCCCCACCCCTAACTAGCATTTGCATTGTGAGTTCACTGGGGAGAGCTACCATTGATTAAAGATATTTTGTGGGTCCATACTACTAAAAGTATAGCTCAGGAATTCATTCCCACCAGTGTGCTTACCCTCAAGCCAAGAAACACAAAGCAAAGGCTACAAAACATATCCTTGTAAATCTAGAACATACTCTACTACTGTGTCTACAAAGTCACCCTGGGGTCCCAGAGTCTCTACAATATCAGTGAGAGGAGTGGTCACATATAGAGAATATACCCATAGAGAGGCATACATAAGAAACACATGCCACCAAGACAATTTACACATCACACACACTACTCAAAATTGCCTTTAAAGACTGCTTGAAGATCGTTTCCATTTCAAAAAGTCGCCAGGAATACAGTTAATCTTACGGACCAAGTGGCTCTTTAAAAAAAAAGTTAACACAATTGCTGGTGATATATACACAGAAGAGTATCACATCCACGTGACAAGATGGGCAAGTTTTATTGTTTTTCGGTCATGTCCAACTCTTTGTGATTTCCTTTGGCAAACATACCATAGCAATTTGCCATTTCCTTTTCTAGCTCATTTTATAGATGAGGAAACTGGGGTACGCAGGGTGAAGTGAATTGCACAGGGTCCACAGCTAGTGAGTGTCTCAGGCCAGATTTGAACTGAGAAGGAAGAGTCTTCCTGACTGCAGGCCCAGAAGTCTACCCACTGAGCCACCTAGCTGCCCTCAGTATTGACGGACAACATAGTGGCATGTGAAAACCCTTGAATGGCTCGCATGGGCTGCGTTGATTGAATTTTGGCTCTCATTAAATGCAACCTAGGAGCAGTTCATAATTTGCACAAACCTGAATTTTGCATTGTTGACCTCAAGTTAACTTAGCTATACAGCAATTACTCAGGAGAAACTATGAGAACAGAAAAAAAGGTAGGGATTGTCAAAGATGAAGAGTCTCTGTGGCCTTAGCCAAGCAATGCTGGGCTGACCTGTGCCGGAATCATCCTTATCAACATCATCACCGTCATAAAAAAGTGTGGTGTGTTATACAGTATTATATTTAATATATTTACGTAAAACTTTCACATAGTTTATATATGTTACCTATATAATACTTTAAGGTACTCGGTTTAGTCATTTTTCAGTGGTGTCCAACTCCTTGTGAACCCAATTGGGATATAGTTGGCAAAGATACTAGAATGGCTGGCCATTTCCTTCTCCAATTCATTTTACAGATGAGAAAACTGAAGCAAATAGAGGTGGGTGACTTGCCCAGGGTCACAGTTAGGAAGTGTCTAAAGCTAGATTTGAACTCAGGACGGAGAGTCTTCCTGACTCCAGACCCAGCATTCTATCTACTGTACCATGAAGCTGCACCTACTTTAAAGTATACAAAGCATTGTTTTGACTTGGAATCAAAAGATTCTTAATGCAGACTTGGAATGTTTTCACCTGGAGCAAAAACAATTGAGGGAGCTGAATGGGGTCAACATAAAATATAACCCAGGTGAAGAAGCAGTTCATCTTTCACTTATCCCCTACCCCAAGGAATTGGGGGACACGCAAATCTGTGCCATAGTGACGAGATGCTAAAGGTGGTTGTGCTACATGGTCAACATGTATCAGCAAAGGAACTTTAGATGAAGCACATGGATGATGGTCACTTACAAGGAAGGAGAAGAATATCAGATTTCAGTGTCCTGGGGCAAAGTCCCATTCACTCCACGTAAGTTATATCTCTGTGTTTTATCTCTGTGATCATGAGCAAATAATTTCTCTTGTCCTAGCCTCAGTTTCCTCACTGGCCCAATGGGAATGATGATATGTACTCTACCTCTATCTGCTTTATAAATCTTAAAACATGAGTGTTTGTTATTATTAATATCTTCAGAAAAGAATGCTTTTCTTGCTTTTCTGAAAAGTCTCAGATGTCCAAGAATGCTATCCCTCTACAAGAAACCAATCTGACCCCAATATTTCTTTTGCTTTGCATGGACATATCCTGCCCCTATATTGGAGTTCTGTCATTTTTGTCCTTATATATTGCCTCATCTGTTCTAAAACACCAACAAACTGATCCCTATTTCATTATAGCTTCATTATCATCTGAGAAGCACAGACGTAAGTCTTCACATTTTTTGTACTACTGCCAGCAAAGATCATATTACTTCATTCCTCCCTGCTGGAATTCATAATCTCTGGTATTTTATAGATCATAGAATCATAAATTTAGAGTTAGAAGGGACATTAGATGCATCTGTTCCACTCTTTAAATCCATCTATCCCATGGGGCAGATAGGTGGCACAGTGGGTAGAGCACTGGGCTAGAAAGACTCATCTTGAGTTAAAATCTGCCCTCAGACACTTCCTAGCTGTGTGACCCTGGCCAAGTCACTTAACCTTTTTGCCTCATTTTCCTCATCTGTAAAATGATCTGGAGAAAGAAATGGCAAACCACTCCAGTATCTTTGCCAAGAAAACTCCATGACTGAAAAGAGACTCAAACGCAAACTGCATTCCACTCCCATCATTTTACTGAGATCCAGAGAAATTTAATGAGTGACCTAAGGTTACCCATGGAGCAAATGAAAGAGCTAGAATGTGCCAAGTCCTCTGATTAGAAACCCACTAATCTTTCCTCTGCATCATTTTTCTTTCTAATAAAATCACAAGTTTCCCTTTCTTTCCTTCTCCTACTACCCAGCCCTGGAACACTACTAGATGGTACAGTGGATAGAAGCATACAGAGATGAAATGACATGTCCAGGATCACATAGCTAGTAAGTACCTGAGACTGGATTTGAGCTCATCTTCCTGACTCCAAGCCCAGTACCTTGTTACCTACTAGTGTTACCTACCTAGGAAAGAAAGTTAACTATAGTTCAAAAAAAGAAAAATAACCAAGTCAAAGACAAAAAAAAAAAAAAAAACTATGGAGAAATCTCCACAATCTTAATCATCCACATGGCACAGTTTGTAACCATATTTTCCCAATTCTGTCAGGAGGAAAAGTAGAAATTTTCCTCCACCTGCCTCCCAGAAACTTTAAGACCTTCATATACCATAATCATACCATTCATCAGAATATTATTTTTTCCTCTCCTTTGCTTCCACATCTCCTTGGAAACCTGGAGTTCTAAAAGATCATAAATGACATATGTTCAGTTCTATGCAAAGAAAAATAAATACATTTTTCCTTGGACTTCCTTCAATACTGTGGCAAGAACTCCCACCATTTGCTCAAGATTAATGAACTATAAAAGGAATCCTGAGTGATTTTATTCATAGGTAAGCAATCCTAAATTCTCATGAATAGTCGCTGATATAAAATCATTACTCAAACTGCAAAGAATCTTAATTTGCCCAGTTGAAAAAGAACAATAAAAAAAAAAGAAAAAAAGAAAAAGAACAATCCGTGTGATGGGTCCCCTAGCCAACCAATCTGTAGCGGTGTTACTTCATCTACATCAGACACTCCTGAGGACTCTTAGTCCAAAGCTAATAATAAGTGCTATAAAGAAATGAAGTACATAAACATTTCACAAGTGAATGAAATAAGGAATCAATTACCTTAAAGATCCTCAGGAAGGAAAAATTCCCTTCTGATAGGCCTTTCTCAAATTCTTGAGGCATAAGAGGTCAGTTTCTCTTTCTCAGATTTCTTTAATTCCAAGGATTATTTCTAAACATCTTTACACTGTCTGGGCTGCTTTTGCAGATGATTGCTTCTAGTCTGGAACTGCCAGTCATTTGTCTCACCCCACTCCATGTGCTCTCTAGTATCCTCTTCCTGTTGTCCTAGGGCACCTGGCTAATGCCAAACTGGAGAGTCATCTTCCCATCTAGCCAGTCCCTTTCCAACCGGTTCTTTCAGTCTTTGCCCCACTTGGCTTTCAACCTAAGCAGAGGCCACACCCTTTCTGGATGTTCCAAAAGCCTGGAGGGCTTTCTTGAACTGAGTTAAAAACAAGTTACCTGCCTGAGGTTCTAACCCTGCTGCGTATGGGGAGCCATGTGATTCAAAAACTTTAAACTGAACTAAGGAATAGATGCTAGCTCCAGGTGAGTTTGCATGCCTGCCCATCCTGTCATGTTGGGAAACAGACAGAGGTTATAGAATAGGATATGAGTTCAATACACCCTCCTAGAGGTTATTAACTTCTTTCCATATATGTTATTTTATATCTTGACAATGCCAAAAAGTCAAAAAAATATAGATCGTTTCATATCACATCATTTATTTTTTTTAAGGTCTTCAAAATATTTTAAAAATAAAGCTTTATTCATGTCATCTGTTTCTTATATCATTGCTTATCCTGTGAATGCTTCACTCATATAACAAACAGTAATTTTTAAAAAAGGAAAAAAATCAGCACAACTGATCAACACACTGAAAAAGTCTGAAAACATGTGCAGTGTGTAACACCTGTGGACCTTCCGTCTCTGTGAAGGGCGAGGTTAGAAGCGTCTTTTCGTATCTCTTCATTTGAGTCCTTTGTGATCTTCACAATTTTGTCACCGTTACTTTTGATGTTTTAGTGTGCGGTTGATCTTTCCAGTTACGTCAGTTCAAGTATATCTTTCCATGCTTCTCTATATTCATCACACATCATTTCTTACAACACAGCTGTGCCACATTTTGGTTAGCCATTCCCTAATCAAAGAGCATCCTTGTTATTTCCAATTCTTTGTTGTCTCAAAAGAATGCTCCTATAGTTATTTCGTTGTACATGGTGATTTTCTTCCTGTCAGTGGTCTTCTTGAAGTATGAGCCCAGTAAAGGGATCTTTGGGTCAAAGTGTTGGATATTTTAATCACTTTATTTGCATAGTTCCAAATTGCTTTCCAAAATGGTTATGCCATTTATCATCCCACCACCCTCCCAACACTGAGTATTGCATTTTATGTCATCTTTGCCAATTTCCAATGTATGAGGTGAAACTTTAGGGTTGTTTTGATTTGCATTTCTCTTATTAATAGTTATTTGGAGCTTTTTTTTTATGTGGTTGTGAACACAGCAATTCTTTTGAGAACTGTGGTTCATATCCTTTGATCATCTATCTTTTGCAGAATAGTTATTAATTTTACACACTTACACACACACATTATTTATATATCTTGGATGCCAAGCCCTTATCACAGAAATGTGATGCAAAGATTTTTTTCCTATTTGACCACTTCCTTTCTTATCCTCAGTGCATTAACTTTTTCTATGCAAAAGCTTTTCAGTTCCATGTAAGAAAAAGTTGTGTATTTTTATCTTTTGTTATTGCCTCTATCTCTCGCTTGATTAAGAATACATCTCCTAGACATAGGTGTGAGAGGTATACGATCTGTTCTCTTCTAGTTTCTTTCATGGTCTGATCACTAGTATCGAGGTAACGCATCCATTTAGAATATATTGTGGAACAATGATCTAAGACAATTCCAAAGAACTCATGATGAAAAATACTGCCCAGCTCCAGAGAAATTACTGATGGAGTCTGAATGCAGATTGAAGCTTACTGTTTCTCACTTTATTTTTTTTCATGGTTTTTCCCCTTTTTGAGTCTCTGTCTCCTTTCACAACATGACTAATATGAATATATATTTTGCATGATTGAACATATATAACCTATATCAAATTGCTTACTGTCTCAGAAAGGGGGGAGATGGAAAAAAGAGGGAGAAAATTTGGAATTCAAAAAATTTTTTAAAAGAATGTTAAAATTGTCATTACATGTAATAGGGGAAAAATAAAATATTATTTTAAGAAATAAAATATATTGTGGAGTGTGATATAAGATGCTGGTCTAGGCCTAAAGTGGAAAGCCAGACTACTTTCCAGTTTTCCTAGCAGTTTTTATCCAATAGGGAGCTTTATTTTTTCCTAGATAATTTATATTCTCTACTTTATCATATGCTGGATTATTGACTTCCACTGTTTCTGATTCTCCTTTGTCTGGTCTGTTGCATTGACATGTTTTTCTAACCAGTACCAAATAGTTTTGATTACTGCTGCTTTCTTATATTATATTATATTATACTATTATAGTTTGAGCTCTGAAAGTGCTCCTTCATCTCGACTTCTTTTTGTCATTTCTCCCAATATTCTACATTTAAAAATTTTTTCCAAATGAATTTTGTTATTGTCTTATCAAGTTCTATAAAGTAATCCCTTGTAATTTGAGTGGTAAAGCATTAAAAGTATAAATTAATTTTGAAAGTATTTAATTTTTATTATTTCGGGACAGCCTCACCATGAGCACTGAATATCCTTCGAGTTATTTAAGTTGTCCTTAATTTCTTTAAGGAGTGCTTTGTAATTGACTCTATACAAGTCTTTTGTGTGCTTTGGGAGGTTGATCCTCAGATATTTTATGCACTTTGTACTTATTTGGAATAAGATTTCTCTATTTTTGTTTCTTGGGTTTTGTTATCATTACTATCATCCTTTAGAAATGCTGTTGGTTTTTGAGGGATTTATTTTGTAACCTGCAACTTTGCTGAAACCATCAATTGCATCAGTTATTATCTTTGCTGATTCCTCAGAATTTTCCAAGTATAACATCATATAATTAGCAAATAGGGAAACTTTATCTTCTTTTTACCTATCTTTCTACCCTTAGTTTCTATCTCTTCATTATACTTGCTAGCATTTTCAGAACTATATTAAATAATATAGGGTTTGAGGTATGCCTGTTATATATTATGCTTGCTTTAGGTTTTAGATAGATGCTTTTATGATATTAAAAAAAGCCCTCTTTGGGTTGATTTTTTGCAAATTTAACCTGGAAATACACCTCCATATCCATAGCAGCTGCTGTGGTGTTGCACTGAAGCTACAGCACTAGGGGAAGAATTCTTTGGCTGTGACCATCCAAATGTCAGATTACATGAAACAGCCTAAATGTCGCCCATTTAGGGAGGCTAATAAAATAAAATGTGGAAGTTAAAAAAAAATGGCCCTCTTTGCCTTTACTTTGTGGGATTTTTTAGCACAAAAGAGAGATGCATTTTGTCAAAGATTTTTCTACATCTGTTGAGATGATATTTTGTTTTGATTGTCTGCTGATTATTTTCCTGATGTAAACCATACTTGCAGCCCTCGTATAATTCCCCATTGATCATAATGAATGATCTCTTGGATAAATTATTATAGTCTATTTGATAGTATTTTCTAAAAATTTTGAGTCAATATCCATTAATGATACTGGCCTGTAGCTTTCTTCCTATGTTTTAACTTTCCCTGGCTTATGTATTAGGACTACATTTCTTTCATAAGAGGATGCTTGTAGGGTGTTTCTCAATTTTAAAGAATATTTTGTAAAGAATTGGTCCTAGTTTCATATTGTTTCAATTTCCATGTCCTGAGGGCAAGAAATATGCTAGAATTCTCAAATCCAAAAGTATTTATGTTTTCATGGAGCAGCTAGATGGTGCAGTGGATAGAAGGCTAGGCCTGGAGTCAGGAAGACTCAACTTCCTGGCTTCAAATTTAGCTTCAGACACTTACCAGCTTGTAAGACCCTGAGCAAGTCACTTAACCCTGTGTGCCTCATTTCCTCATCCTCAGTCACCTCCAGGTAAAATTACCTGGAGAAGAAAATGGCAAACCACTCCAGTAACTTTACCAAGACAACCTCCAAAAAAATGAGGTCATGAAGAGTCACACACTGAACAACAAAAATATATTTTCACAGAATGTTAACACTTCAACTAGAAAAGGAAGGAACTTTCACGCAAAGCCTTCTTTACTTCTAGGCTTCCTCTCAACGATCTTTTTTATTTATTTTTTTAATTCATTAAAAATATTTTTGAGTTCCAAATTATCTTCCTTTCTCCAGTCCCCCCTACCCCTGCAACCCATTGAGAAGGCAAGCATTTGATCCCCATTATCTCGATATGATTTTGATCTAAAGGGTGTTTATTATGGTCTTATAGTTCAGGCCAAGAGCAGCTAGGTGGCACAGTAGATAGAGTGTTGTGCCTGGAACCAGGAAGACTTCTCTTCATGGATTCAAATCTGGCCTCAAGTGCTTACTAGCTCTATGACCCTGGGCAAGTAACTTAATCCTTTTTGCCTCAGTTTCCTCATCTGTAAAATGAACTGGAGAAGGAAATGACAAACCACTCTAGTATCTTTGCCAAGAAAACCCCAAATGGGGTCACAAAGAATTCGAAGTACAGAAATAGTTGAACAATATATTTCTGACTAGTACTCAAAGAATTTGGAGTAAAATGGACATTAGCATCCATTTATGACTATAGAATATGTGCTCAAAAGACTTGTTGGAGGATTCAGCAGTTCTGGACTTTGAGCAAAATTGGAAGTTTACTCCTCCAACTTCTGTAACCCTGAGATCACCAATGGTGAAACATATAATTCCTTACTGAAAGGATTAAATGATCTGTAGTTGTACTATTAAATTATATTTTAGCTGAATTGGACTCATGACACTAAGTAATTTCAAAGTTATAATGGACCTTAGAGATCTTCCTCATTCTTAAGATGAAGGACCTGAAGTCGAGAGAGAATTAAGTCCAAGGTCACTTCACTGCAGTTTCTTGAATGCGGATGCTTTCTCCTCTGATTGCGGCTTTTACTGCCATTTATAACACATCTTCATGAGTTGCTATTGGGGAAAAAAATCACATACTAGACAAGACTCTGGTAGGGAGCCTCTCTGAGCCTCAGCAAGGATGGTTCTTAGATGTCAGGTTCACCATCCATCACAAGGCCTAAACATGAAGCATTTTTGGCTTGATAAGCCTTTCCAGACCTTGATCTCTGCTGATTAACATTATCTATTATGCAATGAAACAGTTAAGTAGGGCTTCAGGGGATGGGCATTGTTTTCATAACCTATATGCTGACTCATATGCCTACTTGTTTGTTTCTATAATGTCTTTAATAATTTATGCATGCACTGAGGGTATCCTTGATTAAAATAGGAAAGGGAAACAGGTATCTCAGTTAGTGGCACAGGTGTATAGTCCCTACTATATCAAGGGAATTCTGAGCTGTAAGAAGGCTAAAGCCTATTAAGTGTCCTCACTTAGTCCAGTACTTATATGAGAAGCTCCTGGGAATGGAAGTCCACCATGCTGCCCAAAGAACTTCTTGTCCATCTGCTGTGGCCACTCATGGTTACTGCACTGCTAGGCTAGGAAGACTGAGAGTGAGAGAGAGAGAGAGAGAGAGAGAGAGAGAGAGAGAGAGAGAGAGAGAGAGAGAGAGAGAGAGGCAAAGCATACTTTCGTAGATAATTTTTTATATTTACCTTCACAGTCACATAATTAACTGAGAAGATAAGACAATGTAATGTTCAGTTATGTCTACTTTTTCTTGATTACAAAAAAAGCATTTGACACAAGAGAGCAAAGAGCAGCCCTTGAGATTTCCCTCTATCATGAGATCTATCACATATACGTTAAATCACACAAGATTCCACAAAAGATGTCAATCCTGGAGATAACTTTGTTCAAGGATTCTTGCCATATCAACATCAAATGAAGTACAAAAGAAGGAAAGAGCCACAAAAATTGCCCATCAGTAACATGGAGAATGTCTCGTGCAAAATTCAGGTAGAAGGATTCTGTATTTATGAAGAGGTTTTCCTCAAGATACACCTGTTTCCAGAACACACTGTACCAACTGCATCCAACCCAAGAACACTACAAGACATCCTTCATGAGATCCAGTCATTCAAAACAACAAAAACAAGTTTCCAACCATCCACGTGAAATAAAATAGAAGAACAAATGTTGCCCACCTCGAAATACATATATATGTATATGTGTTATGTATATACTTGGGCAGGCTCTATAGATGGGCAGTGAGCTTTGTCCACATAAGAGGTGGGTAATGGACTGAACTGCATGTAGAAAATTGCACATAAATGATTCTGTTCTTTGCTGAAAAAGCACCAAAAGACCATCTTTTTGAACACCTATATGTTTCTAATGTTGTTATTTGGCTGTGAATCATATAATACTAGGACTTCAGAAAAGTCAAAATTGCAAGTGATCCAAAGGTTAAAACCATATTGGGCTCCCACTGCAGCCCCTGATCCCACCCTTCCACCCAATGGTATGCTAGAGCTGGTTCATACTGGTCTGAGAGCCAGTTATTAAATTTTCAGTGCCAGCATTTATGCCTAGATAATTCGCAAACAATGCAAATCTGGGCTGGATTTATTGTTTTGTTGATTGTTTAGACTTAAGAAAGTGATGAAGGAAATGTTAATCAAACAAAACTTTAAAGTGTATCTTTTGTACAATTTTTTGACAGCCTGTTATTAAACATTTACTAACACAACCCTGACTCCACCTTTCCCTATGAGTGTTTCATTCTGTTCCAACATTGAACCTAAACTATCAGGGAACTGGACTGAATCAATCCTAGCCCAGAACACCCTAGAACTGAGCATAAACTGTAGCTAGCCAGAGCTCTGTCAACCCTCATCTCTCCATGAAATATGTCCTCCAAATATCTATAGAAATGAGGGTGCCTGGGACAGTCACCCTTATAATTTCTCACCCAATTGCATTCCTGGACTTCATCATAGTTTCCAAAAGTTCATCATCCGAGAAGATGCCATCAACTCTGAAACTCAGACCTCCCCAGTACCCCCTGCCTCTGGGGCCCTTATGTCAGGTATCTGGGGGAAGGAGCAGATGCATGCTAGCAGTCAAGATGCCAGAGAAGAAAGCCAGTTTTGTTGAAGAAGAAGTGTGAGGACAACTACTCTCTCCTGGTTTGGGGAAGGAAAGAAATTAAATTGCTCTTCTAAAGTCTTTTGTCTGTACAAAAGAATTCTGTTCTGGTTCAGTAACCAACAGGAAAGTCTTTCCTTCACCATAAGGAAAGGACAGTAAACAGAATACTTTTGTATGCCCTGACACAATGCCTAGCACATAATAAGCCCTTAATAAATGTTTATTGAATACATGAAAGAAGAATGAGCCGGGCCCTTCAATTCTATATTATCTTGTACTTCCAGAAGAAGGGCGCTCAAACATACATGCTCGTATGACTGAGTCTTCATGGGTCAGTCCCCCCCAAACCAATAGGTTTTTTCAAAGGAACGAATGTTCATAGTGTCTGATGACCAGCCCAAATCAAAAGAGTATTTGTTATAAAAAGAAGACAGGTTTTAGGTTAACATATTACCAATGATAGCTTATTCATGTCAAGTAATTTAACATAATAGTATCATAGACTCTAAGGCTGATAACATGTTATCAAATTAGATGACATATGTAAAGATTTTTGCAATTTTTTTTTTTTTGCCAAGCAAATGTCAGCTGTTAGAAGTAGGAATCTAGCAACTACTATTACAACTACGGCTCTGACTACTAAAAGTCACCTTGTCAAAATCTCTAAGTTCACAGATGAGGAAACTGAGGTCAGAAAGTTTAAGTGACTTGCCGAACATCACACAGTAAGTGGCAGACCTAGGATTTGAACTCAGACCTTAGTGCAGAGGCAGTGCCTATCCCACTGACATTATCAATGTCAATTTCTGTATGACAGAAAAAGGAACCGGGTCAGTCACATCACAAGAGCAAAGGAAAACAAATGGACAGCTTAAATGTCACATTGATAGCTTGATATATATTTAAACAGGAGAGCCTTCCACATATTGAGAAGAGCCTCTATAACAGACTTAAAGAAAGAGACAAGTAAAGTACAAAATTAGTATGGACAAATTACAATCTACACAAGGGAAGAGAAAACCCATACCAATTAGATTTTTAAAAATTGAAGCAATGAAGTATGTAAATCATAATTTAATTCTTAATTTTTATAGCAAAATGTTTTATAGCAAAATCCTTCCACATAAATCTTGCTCTGATTCCTCTTTGTAGTATGGAGACTCTTGATTCTCTTTGTCTCTGATTTTGTCTCTCAGTCTCTAAGTCTCTATCTCTCTGTTTCTTTTTCTGTAGCTCTCATTCTTTCTGCCTGAGAATGCCTATCTTGCCCAGGCTGGAAGTGCAAGGGATACTCATGGGCCCACAATTATTGACACTGGAGCCCAATTTCCATCCTGGGCCAGTTAATCCCTTCTTAGGCAAACTGGTGATGCCCCGTTTATCATATTAGTGATAAACTGTACAGATATCAACTTAGCCCTATTTCAGCTTAGATCTCCTGGGTTCAAGAAATCCATCAACCTAGACTCCCTGGTAGCTGGGATTATAGTCATGAACCACCATGCCCAGCATGACCTTTGACTCTCAAAGGTAATGAAAACAGATCATAAATTCTCAGAAGTTCCACTGTGTTGGCAAGATTTTGAGTAGAGTTCTGGTGGCATTCTGTAACAGCTTTTAAAGGATCTGCTTAGTTAAGCATAGAAAGGCTTTTACCAGTGACCTGGTAATGAAGTGATGAATTCTTTGGCTACGAAAGCCTAAAGGAAGATACAGAATGTCCCCCATTCTTGTGTATTTTCCTTCTATTTCCATAATGGTGGTAGCAGAGCAATGAAAAGGAGGACCAAGGGTACTAAGAATCATATAGTTTTTAGACCATCTATAAATATTAATTTAATTACTAAGGGTGAGACTGGTCTAATGACCAATAAGCAATATACTGTTGAAATAACTGGATCATATCAATGTTGACATTCTCATTATAAATGAAACAGGGGACACTTAATCTGTCTCATCCTCAACTGCAGCCTAAAAGAAGGATGGCTCACAGGATCTCCTAGTCAAGGCAAATCAAGTTGAAGGCGGAGTTGGTTTCATGGTGTGTCCAAAGGCAATAAGAAACATGAATTTGTGGGATACTTAGTCATCTTATAGTGCTCATGAACATAAGCAAACAATAACAACAATAAATATCAAGAAGATTATTGTAGCACTAATAGCTGTTTCATAAGATAAAGAGTGTGATAGGACCAATATCTATCAGGGCTCTCTCTTCCTCCAGCAACGAGAATGCAACAGGCATTCCTTAAAAGGTGACAAAACTGACTTCCTTGACACGACTTCCTGGTCATCTAAGGGCATAAAATGTGGAGTTGGGGTCCCTATGACTTTGTAGATGTCTGAAGGTCACTCAAATCACCACACCTAGCTCTACCAACTAGACACTTTTCTATATGGAAACATTTTTTTCTCCCTCTTTCTCTTCTCTTCTTCCAGAAATCATAGGCAATTTACTTTGGGTTATACATGTGCTATCATGTAAAACATATTTCCATGTTAGTCACAATTGTGAAAGAAGAAACAGATCAAAAGGAAAAAAACACACAAAAAAGAATACAGTAAGTGAAAAAAGGATACTTTGATCTGCATTCATTGTCCATCAGTTCTTTTATTTGGATATGGATAGCATTTTCTTTCGTAAGTCTGTTTTACTTGTCTTGGATCATTGTGAGCTGAGTCATTCACAGTTGATCATACACAATGTTGCAGACACCGTTTACAATGTTTTCCTGGTTCTGCTCATTTCACTTTGCATCAGTTCATACAAGTCTTTTTTCTGAAATCTGCCCTGTTCATTATTTCTTATAGCACTATAGTATTCCACTACATTCATATTCCATAGCTTGTTCAACCATTCCCCAATTGATGGACATCCCCTCACATTCTGATATTTTGTCTCCACACAAAGGGCAGCTATAAATATTTTTGCACATGTAGGTCCTTTTCCCTTTTTAATGATTGCTTTGGAATACATACCTAGTCATGGTACCACGGAATCAAAGGGTGTGATCTAAACGGTTTGGTTGTCCTTTGGGCACAGTTCCAAATTGCTCTCCAGAATGATTGGATTAGTTCACAACTCCACCAACAATGCATTAATGTCCTACTTTTCCTACATTCTCTGCAACGTTTACTTTTTTTCCTTTTTTGTCATATTTTAGTCAGTGTGATAGTTGTGAGGTGGTACCTCAGAGCTGTTTTAATTTGCATTTCTCTAATCAAAAGTGATTTAGAGCACTTCTTCATATGCCTATAGATAGCTTTGATTCCTTCATCTGAAAACTGCCTGTTCATATCATTTGATCATTTATTAATTGGCAAATGGATTGTTTTCTTATAAATTTAACTCAGTTCTCTATATATTTGAGAAAGGATGCCTTAATCAGAGACACTTGCTGTAAAGACTGTTTCCTATCTTTCTTTTCCTTCTAATCTTGGTTGCATTGGTTTTGTTTATCCAAAAGCTTTTTAATTTAATAAAATCAAAATTATCTATTTTACCTTTTGTATTTTCTATCTCTTGTTTGGTCATAAACCTATAACTCACTGAACTTCTCCTTATAAGCATTTGGATACTATCCCCAATTGATAAATGGTCAAAAGATATGAACAGGCAATTTTCAGAGGAAGAAATTAAAGATATCTATAATCATATGAAAAAATGCTCTAAATCACTTTTGATTAGAGAGATGCAAATCAAAACAACTCTGAGGTACCACGTCACACCTATCAGATTGGCAAATATGACAGAACAGGAAGAGGATAAATGTTGGAGAAGATGTGGGAGAGTTGGAACATTAATACATTGTTGGTGGAACTGTGAACTGATCCAGCCACTCTGGAGAGCAATTTGGAACTATGCCCAAAGGGCTACAAAAATATACGTACCCTTTGACCCAGCAATATCACTTCTAGGACTGTATCCCCAAGAGACCATAAAAATGGGAAAGGGTCCTACATGTACAAAAATATTTATAGCAGCACTCTTTGTGGTGGCCAAGAACTGGACATCAAGGGGATGGCCATCAATTGGGGAATGGCTGAATAAATTATGGTATATGAATGTAATGGAATACTACTGTGCTATAAGAAATGATGAACAGGAAGACTTCAGAAAGGCCTGGAAGGACTTATATGATCTGATGCTGAGTGAAAGGAGCAGAACCAGGAGCACTTTGTGCGCAGCAAAGACCACAGTGTGCAAGAGTTTTTTCTGGTAGACTTGGAACTTTGTAGCAATGCAAGGACTTAAAAAAAAAATCCCAATGGTCTTCTAAGGCAAAATGCCTTCCACATCCAGAGAAAGAACTATGGAATTCAATTGCAGAATGTAGCACATCATTTTTTGTGCGTGTATTGTGTTTTGGTTTGTTAGATAATTTCTCCCATTCATTTTAATTCTTCTACACAGCATGACTTTAGTGAAAGTGTATTTAATGGGAATGTGTGTGTAGAACCTATATAGGATTGTATGCTGTCTCGGGGAGGGAAGGGGGAGGTAGGGGAGAGGGAGGGAAAAATAATAATCTATGTTGTATGGTAGTGATTATAGAACACTGAAAATAAATAATATTATTAATTTAAAAAAAGAATTTGGATACTATTACTTGGTACCTATATGTTTAGTATTGATATTACTTCATTGTCTATGGTATCTTTTAGTAAGATATAGTTTGCTTCCTTATCTCTTTTAATTAGGTCTATTTTTGCTTTTGCTTTGTCTGAGATCAAGATTGCTACCTCTGCTTTTTTAACTTCCGCTGAAGCATAATAGATTCTGCTCCAACCCCTTACCTTTACTCTGTGTGTGTGTGTGTGTGTGTGTGTGTGTGTGTGTGTGTGTGTCTGCTTCAAGTGTGTCTCTTGTAAACAACATGTTGTAGGATTCTGGTCTTTGATCCACTCTGCTAACTGTTTCCATTTTATGGGAGAGTTCATACCATTCACGTTCACAGTTATGATTACTAATGGTGTATTTCTCTTTATCCTATTTTTCCTCCTGTTTGTCCTCTTTCTCCTTTCACCCTTTCTATTCTTGACAGTGTTTTGCTTTTATATGTCGCCTCCCTGCATCTGCCCTCTCTTCTGTTAGTTCCCACACTCCCCACTCCCAAACTTCATTACTTAATCTCCTCCTCTCCTAATTTCCTATTAGGTAGGAAAGATTTCTATATTCAACTGATTATATATATATATATATATATATATATATATACATACACATATATGTATGTTTGTATTATGCCTTTTTTGAGCCAATACTGATAAGAGTAAGATTCAAACCATGCCCATCACCCACCCTCCCATCTTTCCCTCCACTGTAATAGGTTTTTTTGCCTCTTCATGTGAAATAATTTACTCCATTTTACATCTCCCTTCCTTCTGCACCCAGTGTACTCTTTCTCATCTCTTAATTTTTTTATTTCATTCCCTCAAATTCCCCTTATACCTATAACCTCTGTCTATGTATATTCTTTCTAGCTGTACCATTGTGAAGTAATTTTTAAGACTTACAATTATCATCTTCCCATGTAAGGATGTACACAGTTTAGCTCTATTGAATCCCTTATATTTAATTTTTCCTTTTTCCCTTTTTAGACTTCTCTTGGTTCTTGGTATTGGGGATCAAATTTTTTGTTCAATTCTGGTCTTCTCTTTATGAAAACTTGAAATTCTTTTATTTCATTAAATGATCACTTTTTCCCGTGAAGTATTATGCTTAATTTTGCTGGGTAAGTGATTCTTGGTTGTAGTCCTAGCTTCCTTGCCCTCCAGAATTTCATGTTCCATGACCTCTAATCCTTTAATGTTTCAAGTCCTGTATAATCCTGATTGTGACTCCCGGATATTTGAAATTGCTTCTTTCTGGTCTCTTGCAGTACTCTTTCCTTGACCTGATAGTTCTGAAATTTGGCTGTAATGTTTCTTGGAGATTTTGTTTTAGAATCCCCTTCCTGAGATGAACAATGCATATTTTGTCCTCTGGTTCCAGGATATCCGGTGAGTTTTCCTTGATAATTTCTTGAAAGATGCTGTCCAGGTCCTCCTTTCAATTATGGCTTTAAGGCAGTCCAATGATTCTGACATTGTCTCTCCTGGATCTATTTTTAAGGTGAGTTGTTTTTCCAATGAAATAGTTTACATTTTCTTTTATTTTTCTCATTCTTTTGAACCTGTTTGGTTGGTTTTTGATGTCTTATAGAGTCATTAGCTTCTACTTGCCAAATTCTAACTTTTGAGGAGTTGTTTTCCTCACTTTTCATTTGGCCAGTTCTACTTTTTAAGCAATTGTTTTCTTTTTCCATATTTTTTATTCATAATAATATTTATTTATAATAATAATTCATAATAAAACTTTTTTGTATCACTTTCATTTTTTTCCCAATTTTTTTCTACTTCTCTAATATGACTTTTTAGCTCTTTTTTTGAGTTTCTCCATGAATTCTTTCTAGGCTTGAGATCACTCCCATTTTCCTTTGGAGTTTTACCCTTTGGAGTTTTGACATTGTTGTCCTCTTCTAAGTTTGTGTCTTGATTTTTGCTGTCACCATGATAACTTTCTATGGCTAGATTCTTTTTTGTTTGTTTTTTGCTCATCTTTTTTGGTCTTTTTCCTTTCTTTTAAATTTGAACCCTACTCTCAAGGTGGAAGGAGCACTGTCTCAGGCTTCTTGTGCCAGTAGCTGCAGGCCCTGCTTGTTTACCAGGTGCTGCACTTATGCTACCCTGAGGTCTACAGGGGATCCTCATGCCTGGTGTTGAGTTGAGGGGATGAGGAGGGGTTGGCGCTACTGGAGATTATAAGGGTCCTAGTGCTGTTGTCTGGTGTATGGTGAGGCTGGTAGGGTGTTTCTGTGTTTCCCTGAGACTAGACCAAAGCATGCAAAGGTCTGGCCACAGGAGACTGCCCATTCTCATAGCTATGCTGAGCACGTGTGAAGACCTGGTGTTGGTGTTTGCCTGGTCTACTGCACTGGGGTTCAGGATCTCCCACTGGTTTGCGGAGATGGGGCTTGCTGCTGGCTTACAGGGACATTTCCTGTTCTGAAATGAGCTCCTTTTTTATGTGAGTGAGATGTACCTTTCTTGCTGATCTTCCAAGTTGCTTGGACTAAAAAAATGTTTCACCTCATCTTTTTGCTGGTTCTGCTGTTCCAGGATTTGTTTTGGGGGCTCTGTTTTATGGTTGTTTTGGAGGTGAATATGAGAGAGTTACAGTGATTTACTGCCTCCTCTGCCATCTTGGCTTCCAGAAGCCTCTTCACAAAACAATTTTTTAAAAGCATCAAAGACAGGTGTTTCAGGAAATGCCATGATTTGATAAAGCTTATTGTGGCAAAACCTGGAGTCCACGAGGCCACGTTTTTTTAATCTTCTTTGAAAACAACAACAAAAAACTCTTTTGTTTCTAAAATGAGAGCTTTCTCAGCCTATTTCATCCTAAAGTAGGTATAGAAAACAAAATAACTTTCTGTAGTTGAATATGGACTTTTTTCCTCTTTTAAGAAAGGTTTCTGGTGTGTGAATCTGAGGTGATGGCACTTCCTGATCTTTCTTGTCCTTTCTAACCATTGTCTCAATCATTTCTTGTCCTACACAAAGCCCAAATCATGACTTAATCTGAAGCCTGTGTCATTTATTCATTTCCTACTGAACTGATGAAGGAGAGAGGTGGGGCTGGGTAGCAACACAATCCAGATTAACAAATGGAGGTAGATGAAGAAATATTGAAGGAAGGAATGTCCCAGGGCACACAGTCTGGACAGCACCCTCCCCTCCTGTCATTCCCAAACTGCAGCTAAACAACATGCCATTCCGTCAGCTCCAAGGGTTGGACTTGAAAGCTAAGAGTCATATACACCAAGAATGCCACTCTGCCAACTCTAAGGGCTGAGTTTCATCCGAATCTTACTCCCACCAGGCCCAGCTATCTCCTTCAACTTCATCTCCTTTATGTTACATAAGCAACACTAGCTCCAAAAGAGAGAATTAGGAATTGGAATTTTCCTGGGAGCTTCTTTCTGAGCCTAGACTATGGATTACCTGTCAATCTGTGACCTAGAAAACACAGATTATTCCCCAGTAATTAGAATTACATTAACTAAGTCTTTATTAGGCTTACATTTTCTGCATTACTATGTACTTTACCTCCTTTGGTGTTTATTAGTCTTGTGGGAAGTTGAAATGAAGGGAAGGACTACCAGTCTCCCTTTAGGGACTTCAAGAAAGCAAAACAGGCCATAATATCAGTTACTATTTTCAGCATGAGAAACTAAATAACCCAATCATCAATATTAAATTATACATGAATTTTTTTCTATTTTTTTTCTATAGAGACTCAGAAAAGCATAGCAGATAAAGTACTGGATTGGAATCAGGAAGACCTAGATTTAAAGACTTGACTCTGATTTGCTAGTAGTGTGACCTTTGGCAAATCATTTGAATGAAGGTAGGGAAAGGGTTGTGGAGTCAGAAGTTCTGGATTCCAATCCCAGTTCTGGCAACAGGGACATTTCCTGTTCTGAAATGAGCTCCTTTTTCATGTGAGTGAGATGTATCTTTCTTGTTGGTCTTTGGACAAATCACTGTCCATCTATCAACCTATTTCTCCATCCATAAAATAAAGGAAGTTGGATCAGATGATCTATAAAGTTCTCCCTAACTCTAAATTGATGATCCTCAGTGCCTCAGACAATTTCCTAGCTGTCTTCTTGCTTTGAATTCCAGCCCTGGAGCAGGTATAGGATTGATTGGTGAGTACGTATATGAGCACAAATTTTCTGGGCTTACAATATCTAGCTTAACATAAGCATATCAGTACTTTTCTCCTCCTCGTGTTCTTACATCATCTAGTGACTGTCAATTCTTTTCATTGATTGAGCTAGGAACCATAATAATGATGATGATGATATTAATGATAAAATAATAAGAGCTGGCATTTATATAGCATTTTAAGTTTTGTCAAGTATTCTATATATATATGTATACACACAGACATAATTTCATTTGATCCTCACTACAATCCTAGGAGGTAAGTGCTATCCTTATTACTATTTTTATAAATGAAGATACTGAGGCTGACAAAAGTTAAATTGTCCAGGGTCACAAAACTAATAAATATTCGAGGCAGGATTCATACTCAGGTCTTTCTGACTCCCAAGTCCAGTGGCCTATCCATTATGCTACCTACTTGCCTCATAAAACCAACACTGTCATTTCCATTAGAAAGGAATGTCAATCAATTCCCCTATGATTCCACTCACTATCCTTGTGATGTACTAAACCAAAACATCCTTCCCCTATTTATGTATTATCTCCTCTGTCAGAATGTAAACTCTTGGAGAACAGAGACTGCCTCATTTCTGTCCTTAGTGTTTGGCATATAGCAAAATGCTTTTTCATTCATTCATTCATTCATTTATTGCTGAGTCATCAATGTTTCTCTCCATAGCTGGAAGAACTCCACTCCCACACTGGGAGTTCCTCACACTGATGAAATCATGGATTCTTCACATATTTCCATGTTTCCTCATAATTTGTTATTACCTTCCATGACATATAGGTCATAGGGTGTATATGTTTCTCTAGCTCAACATTTTAGGTTATGAAAGGAGAACAGGAGACTTGAAGGTAATAGATGGAAGTGAAAGAGATAGAAGAGAAAAGAAACTTGGCTGTCATCTTCTTCTCTATCACAAATCCTTCTGTATTTTTTCCGAGACAACAGCTAGAACCAGTATACAAACAGATGTCATGGCCACAGAGATGGGTGATGCATGCCCTCCCTTCCTGACTCTACTTGCATTTAAAACCTCATCATTCTAAGCTTTTGCCTCCTGTGTCTTGCAGGTAGACAAGCACTGGAGCTCTGCAAAATCATTTTCCCTAATGTTTCAATAGAGCAGGTAGGTGGTGCAGTGGATAATGCTGGGCTTGAAGCCAGGAAGACTCATCTTTCTGAGTTCAAATCTGGCTTCAGACACTTACTACTAGCTGTGTGACCCTGGGTAAGTCACTTCACCCTGTTTGCCTCGGTTGCCTCATCTATAAAATGAGCTGGAGTGAGAAATGGCAAATCACTCCAGTTATCTATGCCAAGAAAACCCCAAATGGGGTCGTAGAGAGTCAAACATGACTTAAATGACTGAACAATAAACAAAACTGATTCAATTCAACTATATATATATATGTGTGTGTGTGTGTGTGTGTGTGTGTGTGTGTGTGCATATTTCCATTTCATTTCTTTTTTATTAGTTAATTTATTTATTTTTAGTTTTCAACATTCACTTCCATAAGTTTTAAATTTTCTCTCCCTCCCCCCAAGCTGGCATTATATAGGCTCTACACATACATTCCTATTAAACACATTTCACATTAGTCATGTTGCATAGAAGAATTATAATGAATGGGAGAAACCATGAGAAAGAAAACAAAACAAAACATAACAACAGAGAAAATAGTCTGCTTCCTTTGGCATTCTGACTCCATGGTTCTTTCTCTGGATGTGGATGGCATTTTCTGTCATGAGTCCTTTGGAATTAATTGTTTTAGGTCCTTGCATTGCCGAGAAGGGCTAAGTCTACCAAAATCAGCCATTGCAAACTGTGGATGTTACTGTGTACAATGTCCTGGTTCTGCTCATTTCACTCAGCATCAGTTCATATAAATCTTTCCAGGATTTTCTCAAGTTCACCTGTTCATCATTTCGTGGAGCACAATAGTATTATTCCATTACATTCATATACCACAACTTGTTCAGTCATTCTGCAATTGATGGGCATCCCCTCTATTTCCAGTACTTGGCCACCAAAAAAAAGCTGCAATAAATATTTTTGTACATGTGGATGCTTTCCCCATTTTTACGATCTCTTTGGGATACAGACCTAGAAGTGGTATTGCTGGGTCAAAGAATATACACATTTTTATAGTCCTTTGGGTATAATTCCAAATTGCTCTCCACAATGGTTGGATCAGCTCACAGCTCTACCAACAATGAATTAGTGTTCCAACTTTCCCACATCTTCTCCAACATTTATTATTTTCCTGTTTTGTCATGTTAACCAATCTAATAGGTATAATATGGTATCTCAGGGTTGTTTTGATTTGCATCTCTGTAATCAAGAGTGCCAATCAATATATATTATACAACTACCATGAACAAGACATTGTGCTAGGCACTGAAGAAGTGAATTATTTTTGTTTGTCATTATTTCATTTATTAACAAATTATATTGATTAACTACTATTGGGGGGAAGTTTTCTCCAGTTTGTTTTTAAATGAATAATTTTTTGATAGTTAATAAGCTTGAAAAATAATATTTAATGAACTGGGGGAGGGTGAGCCAAGTAACTAATCAATGAGAAGGAAAGTTTCCATTTTGTTAATTAGGAAAAATATTTAAGAATATGTCCTGGATCTCTGCAGAACTCAAGGTGATAAGATTAATCAGGAGTGTGCTGGAACTATGGTTTAAGAGAGCTTACTGTTAAATGTTCAGTGTGAGAAATCAGCCACTGTATTAAATCAGGGTTTGATTTATTGTTTTGTTGATTGTATAGACTTTAGAACGTGATGAAAATGTTAATTATGTAGATTAAACTGAAAAGCATCTTGAGTCTTCCCCTTTCTCTACCCCTCAGTCAGTTAAATATTTGCAGCAGACTCCTGAGATTAACGAGGGGATCATGTCAAATAGAAGGCTGAAGGGTTACCTAAAAATGACTATGATGAACTTCATTCATATTCCTATGTAACTAACCTGTGGTAGTTACTTAAGACAGAACACACAGATACCTCTTTGTAGCTCCAGCACCTTTCATCCTGTAAATTCAATAGATCAACAAGGTTGAGGCTGAAGGAATCATCTGAGTCCCTGGAAGGAAAGAGTAATTGTGGTGCCACAATTAGAATCAAACAATACCTAGTAGCTGCTACACTAAAAGACAGCAGATCTTGAAAGACTACATATCAAAGAGCAAAAGAACTGGGGTTATGGCTGAAAATATCATACCCAGCAAAGTTAACTTAATCCTGAATGAAAAAAAAATGAGCATTTAATGAATTGTCAGACTTTCAGGATTTTGTTTAAAAAAAAAACACCTGAATTTAATAGGAGATTTGACATATAAGATCCAAGAGAAATATAATATACATATCAAAGACTAATTACAAGGTACTCAATAAGGACAGACTATTTTTTATATGAAGAAATATAAAACGTATGTATATGATTCTTATTAGTAATTGGGTAGTTTGTAAGAAAGATTGGGATAGACCTGAGTATGAGATGATTTTAAAAATAAAACCCTTTAGAACAGGTAAAAAGAGTCATTATTTTATACAAATGAGCTCTGAGAGGAAGAACTGACACAGAGGAATTAGATGGGGAAGGAGAGCTGGTAGTTCTGGAATCTTTCATCAGGAATGGGTAGAGGGTAGAGAGTGTAGAGGGATATAAAAGTCTTCTAAATTCAGAAAGGAATAAAATGCTAAGAGGATAGGAATGAGTGGAGAAGATAAGGGAGGGATTTCTATAGGGGAGGGTGAGGATTTAGGATGGGAGGGATAACAGAAGGGTGTTTAGATTAATAGGAATGAGAGGATAAGGGAGGGATTCTTGGGAGCATACGTAAAGTAATAGAAGGGCAAGGTAGCTGGTAGAAGTAAAGTAGAGGAGTCAGGAGGGATAGGAAATAAGAGATACATACAAACATAAAATAAAGATCAAGAGTAGAATTTATTAGAAAAAAAGCAGGAATAGTAATTATGACCTTAGACAAAGTTAAAGCTAAAATAGATTTAATCATGAGAAAAATAGTGAAACTACACTATGTGTCAGTCATATTAATCAATATTGTTTTAGACTATTTAAAATAACTAGACAGTATAAGGATGGAACATTGCTGTGATGTAGGAAATGACGAATTGTTAGACTAAGAAAAATGTGAAAAGACTCAGACTTTTGAATGAAGAGGTTATCCACCCTCAGAGACTCAGAGGACAAATAAGTATAGTGCAGTCTTGCATGGATGCATATGAACATATATGTCTGTATATGAGCATGATTATAGCTATCTAAGTATATCTATGTGCATGTAAGTACATTAAGTGTATATGCTAGATATGTGTTTGTGTGCATATACATGTATACATATGTGTACATGTGCATGCATGCATAGATGTGTGTATATGTATGTATATATATATGTCTTGTAGCCTTTTCTAATTAAAGCACTTACCATCAGCACAGTAGTTGACCTTAATGCCATGTTCATCCTCATGGAAAGCATTTAACAACATGATTGAAAACATCATGCTAAAAAGCATGGACCAAAGTGGAGGGAGTGTTGGTGCATGATTTTCTGTTTGCAGATGATTGTGCACTCAGTGCAGCCTCTGAAGCTGAGATGTAACAAAGTATGGGTCAGTTCTCTGCTGCCTGTGCTCATTTTGGCCTAATAATGAACACCAAGAAAACACAGGAGCACCATCAGCCATCACCACACCATCCATACATGGAACCATCGGTTACAACAAATGCAGAAGTTTTGAATGCTGTGAATAAGTTCACTTACCTTGGTAGTGTACTTTCCAGGGATGGACACATTGACAATGAGGTTGATGCATGCATTGCCAGAGCTAGCTCAGTGTTTGGGAGGCTCCAAAGAAAAGTTTGGGAGAAAAGAGGTATCAGACTGACTACCAAACTGAAGGTCTACAGAACCATTGTGCTGATCTCGTTGTATGCCTGTGAAACATGGACAGTCTACCAGCGCCATGCCAGGAAACTGAATCACTTCTACTTGAACTGTCTTAGGAAGAGTCTGAGGATCACCTAGCAGGATAAGATACCAGACACTGAAGTCCTTGCTTGAGCTGAACTGCCAAGTATTCAAACTATGCTTCAGAGATCGTAGCTCTGATGGGCTGGCCATGTTGTTTGAATGCAGAATGTACACTTGCCAAAAAGACTATTTTATGGAGAACTCACATGGGGCAGACGATCACATGGTGGTCAGAAGAGGCAATACAAGGACACCCTCAAGGTCTCTCTCAAGAACTTTAGATTTGACTGTGCAACATGGGAGACTGTGGCACAGGACTGCTCAGCATGGCATGCCCACATCAGAAAGGGTGCTGTGCTCTATAAGTAAAGCAGAATTGAGACAGCACAAAGTAAATGTAGGATGTGCAAATTTGGAGTATCCACCCCAAAGATTCATATGGCCTATCTGTGCCCAACTTGTGGTAGAGTATTCTGAGCTCGTGTTGGTCTGATCAGCCATGGTCAGGCACACTGAAACTTCACTTTATCGTGGTGATGTCATTTTGGTCCTCTTTGAGAATGAAGGACAACATTGAACCAACCAACATATATGTGTGTGTGTGTGTATGTATATAGATATATATACATATCTGTGATTAATTATACCTTCTTGGGGGAGGAAGGGGGGAAAAATGAACAAAGTAAAAGTGCACAACAGAGAACAAAAGAAAACTTACAAGGAAGCAAAGAAAAGACGGACAGCTCTGAACACAATGAGTAGCATTTATTATATAGGCTTTCTTGAAATGGAAATTCATTGCTGTAAATTTTGAATCCTCTCGGAAGTTTTGCTATACACATGGCAATGCTTTTTTTCTGTTCTTATTTTGTATTAAAGTTTATAATATATTTCTTTTTCTTTTCTTATTGTGTATTTAAGTTTAAAATAAATTATTTAAAAAAAAAACTAATGTGACTGTTACATCTTTAAAATTAGGGGAATTGAGCCAATGGCAGAGAGCAGACATTTCCCACTCCCCTTAAGGGTACAGAAGAACCCTGGGGGAAAGGTGAAATATAGCACACCTGGCTCTTAGGCAATAGGGTCCAGAGAATCATGCGTACATAAACATATACAAAATATATGACCAATCTTTGTTTCTTCCCACAGTAGAGCAGTAACTCAAGAGACTTGCGAAAGGGAACTTCCCCACCCCCATGGTTGCATTGCCAAGTTCCATGTTCTTCCCTTGAACTTGGACTGGAAAGGAAGATTACCACAAAACCACTGTGTTGCTCCTGGGGAGGCCATTCTGGAATGGTGGGAGGAATGGAGGAGACTGACCTATGGGATTGTTTGCGGAGGATCAGAAAGAGAAGTCTTGAGAGATTAATAGAAACTGGTCGGAGCAGAGACAGGCATAATAGCAGGCAAGAGGAAAAGTTGGGCTGAAAGCCCAGTGAGATCACAGCCCTGCTAACTCTGTCCTGCTCCCTCTCTATCCCCTTAAGAAGGAGCTGCCACTAAGCTACTAAACTTTCTATTATGACCTTTACTCCCTGAGGAGATCAGACAAACCACATGAAGAGAGGGTGAGGCAGAGGAGGAAAGACAGAGGGTTTTGATTTCTCTAATAGGTGTACTTTCATTGTCCAAATTATCTTTTAAAAAAAAGCATCTATAAATCCTGGTGGTCATTAAAATTGATGTCGGTTTTTGTGTGCAGTTTGTCAAAGAGAGAAAAGGGATTTCAACTTTCAAAGGCAAGAGACTTTTTCTTTGCTCAGTAAAAACTGAACTAGAGGCTGGAGCCAAAAAGGAGCAGAGCTAGCCTGAGTGTTGGCAAACATTTGACAGCCAGCTTTCTGGAAGAAAAACCATTTCTTCTTGATGCACTTTTAAATTTAATCCACATTATTAACTTTTTCTTAATTACTTTTTAAAGTCTGGAGCAGGGGTGGGGAACCTGCGGCCTTGAGGCCACATGTGGCCTTCTGGGTCCTTGGGTGTCACCTTTTGACTGAGTCCAAGTTTTACAGTTTTATGAAGGGGACTTGTTTTGTGAAGTTTGGAATCAGAGGGCTGCATTTGAGGACCTAGAGGGTCACATGTAACCTTGAGCCCGCAGGTTCCCCATCCCTGGTGTAGATAATCATTCAAACAATAAATCAAGCTTTGATTTGCAACTTTTGTAAATTTTTGAGGAATAGACACTGAAAATCTAACCATCAGCAGATCAGGGTCAGGGACATTTTTCATAAATTCTGAAAACTGAATGAGGCCAAAATATAGAAAGACAGAACCCTGGACTTCTTTTCCTTTGCTTTTGTGAAAATGCAAGTCATAAAGAAAAGCACTATGGGGAGGGAGAGTGAGGGGCTTATGGCTGTTATAAGCATTTTCTAAGTCCCAAAGGCAGGGAAGGAGAGGAAGAGAAGGTATGGTTGCACATGTGCAGTTACAATAACCAGGCTGCCACCAGTACCTGAACTAACTAGCTCACGAGCTCCACCTGGTGGTGAATTATGCAAAATAATTGGAAGGCAAGGAAGCACTAGCTGCTGAGGGATGAGAACACATCTCACGTAGCAGGTGGCATTGGAGCTAAGCTTTACAGCAAATTAGGGTTCTAAGAGGCAGAGGGGAGGAGGAAATGCAATCTAGGTATACAAAAGCACAGAGATGGGAGATGAAAGGTTGTGTGCATGAAGGGAGATAATGTGGAAGAAGGTTGAAAAGATTGGTTGGAGCCAGGCTAAGAAGAGTTTTCAATACCCAGTGAAGGAACTTGTATTTACTCCTAGTTAACTGATGGTTTCACTAACAGCTGTGGCCAAAAATCCCCTACTTTCTGATCACCACCACCAAACTCTCTTGTGACAAGCCTCTCTCCAATTCAGTGAGGAATGACAGACACAGAGTCCATCAATGGGTCAATCTTTAAAGGTTGTTCCTGCCAGAGTTTGTGGCCCACTGCCTTTGTGAACCAAAGTCACCCCCATACTCTGATGAAAAAATGGAAGGAGTCTTTCCTGGAGATTAATTTATCCATTGTTTACAATTTTCTATTAAGTGAAAAGATGGCTAAAGTGAATTAAAAAGCCATATCCTAGATGGATTCTGTCTGGGAAAGAAAAACTATTCTGAATGAAGTAGGTTCCTCAGTTCCATATTTTAGAATTATGCATGACTTTTTTTTTTTTAATTGGGCATTAATTTCATCAGTGTAGGGAACTCCTGGAGAGGAACTCCTTTTATCAATGCAAATGGGTGCATGTTCTTCAACTTAAAGTCTTAGTGAGTTGCCTGGGACATTCCACTTCTCCATGTTCTTCACCCTGACCATGACTTCCACTCCCTCAGTACTTCCATTATTTCCCAGGCCATCACTCCTACAGTGACTGCACTTTCCTTCCTTTCCCATCTTGGCACCTTGGTGAGCCAGTACAATGCGATACCGTCCTCTTCTCTTGAATCCCTTGCCCCTTTATTTTATCACAGATTCCGCTCAGCAAAACCTCAGCCTTGGATCTCTCCCACTATTTATATCCTTTGCTCTTACACATCTTTGTTACTGAACAAAGGTGGAGAAAATCACAAGTGTTCTGACTTGGTCCACCACAAATTTACACAACTTCACCTGGACCCTCACCACTATGATGCTAACCTACTATAACTCATTTATCAGCTCACTATCCTAATCTCCACAGCAGGAGATTTTATCTCTCCTCAAACCTCCCTTGGCTCCCTCTCCCCTCACCCTTTTAGCTGAGAACCTTGTCTCACATTCCACTGAAAAAAATGAAGATATTCCCTGAACACTCTCCTGTCTTTCCTCCATCTCTTCTCAGATTACTCAGATGCCTTTTGCCACTCTCTTCTCCTTCATCTCTGTCTCACATGAAGAGGTGACCCTTCTCTTTAGCAAGGCAAACCCAAAGTCATCCCATTTTATTCCAACTTCTCTAGTCTATTACTCTTTCCATCAACTCTATTCTCTTCTTTATCTTCATTCTCTATCCATATTGCCTACAAATATGTCCATGTCTCCCTCATTCTCAAAATACTACCACCCAATCTACCCATCCTGGCTAGCTATCATCCCATATCTTTTCTTATTTTGCAGCTAAGCTCCTTCAGAAGGCCATCTACAGTCAATGTCTCCCCTTTCTGTCCTCTTACTTGCTTCTTAACTCTCTATGGTAGGGCTTCTACTTTCAACTTCAACTGCTCTTTTAAAAATTACTGATGATACCTTAATTACTAAATCTAATTTCCCAGTTCTTGTCCTATATAACTTCTCTACAGCCTTTGACCCTGTTGACCGCTCTCTTCTCCTTGATACTTTTTCTTCTAGGTTTCTGTGAAATTAGTCCATTTTGTTTAATCTCCTATCTAACTGACCATTCTTCCTCAGTCTCCTTTGCTAGATCTTCAGACTAGATCATGCCTACCTAATGGTAGACATCTCCCAGGGTTCTGGCCTGGTCCTTCTTCTCTTCTCCTAATGTACAATTTTGCTTGGTGATCTCATCAACTCCAATGGATTTGATTGCTGTCTTTATACTGTTAATCTCAAAACTACTTATCCAGCCCTTACCTCTCTCCTAGCCTGTAGACTCATATCTACAGCCAATTATTGGACATCTGTACCACAGACATCTTAAATTCAACATGTCCTAAACTGACCTCATTATCTTTCCCCCTTTTCATCTCTTCTTAATTTCTGTTACTATCAAGGATACCACCATCCTTCCAGTCACCAAAGTTTACAATCTAGGAGTAATCCTCAACTCTTTACACCCTCTTATCACCCACATCCATTCTACTGCCATGGCCTGTCATTTTATCTTCTTAATGCCTGTTGTATATATACCATTCCCTCTTCTGACAATATCCCCATCCTGCTGCAGGCCTTCATCCCCTCATGTCTAAACTACTGTAATAGCCTTTTAGTTGGTTTCCCTGCCTCAGGTCTCTCCCACTTCAGTTCATTCAGTACAGGCCTGATTATATCCCTTATATATTCCCTTATATTCAGTAAACTCCAATGGTTGGCAATTACCTCCAAGATCAAATATAAAATCATATATTTGGCATTCAAAGTCCTTCATAACATGGGTCCCTTCTGCCCTTTCAATCTTACATTTTACTTACTTCCCTAGGTAACTCAGTGGATAGAGTAGTGAGCCTGGAGTCAGGAAGACCTGAGTTCAAATCCAGCCTCAGACACTTACTAACTGTGTGACCCTGAGCAGGTCATTTAACCTCAGTTTGAATTAATCTACTGGAAAAAGAAATGGCAAACTACTGTAGTACTTTTGCCAAGAAAATCCCATAGACAGTGTTGGCATGCTATGGTGCACAGGGTTACAAAGAGTTGGATATTACTGAACAATAACAACTCTTATTCTACCTTACCGTTCCTTGAATAAGACACTCAAATCCCCAACTCTGTACATTTTTACTGTTCCTGTGCCAGGAACACTTTCTCTCTTCATCTCTGACTCTTGTCTTCCCTTACTTCCTTCAGTTTGCAACTTTACAAATGTACTTCTCAAAAATATGCACTACAGAGTAACAGCTACTTAGTGAAAAACATAGTAACATAGTCATAGCACCTTATCTAGTTCTACTTCTACCTGATACACCTCTATAATATCTTCTTGAATGTGTCCAGTGATGACCTTATTAAAAAGGTAGTTCTACTCCATTTTGGACAGGTCTAATTAGAAGTTCTTTACATAATATAATTACAGTCATCAAACTTAGCCCTGAAGAAGAGAGGAGAGAATTCTGTATATACATGGGAATCTATGGGTATAGAACATTGTGTATACTATCAAACTTGATTATGATACGCTGATGTAGAGGGAAAGATATATTCATAAATCAAGGTTATATTAAAATATTTAAAAGTTATAAAAAATTGTTCATCTAAAATCACTGGAGTTGGACTGGAAGGTCTTCTTTACATTGAGTCAAGGAGTTAAATAGTATGTGCCATTTTAGTATGTGCCATGAAGGTTGTTGTCCTTCATTCTCGAAGAGGACCAAATTGACATCACCATGATAAAGTGAAATTTCAGTGTGTCCGAATATGGCTGATCAGAGCAATATGAGCTTGGAATGCTCTACCACAGGTTGGGCACAGATGTCAGTTGGTGGTGTTATTGTTAGAAAGGGGATAGCAACAGGGAAGCCAGTGCTAGTTCAGATGAAAAAGCCTAAAGCTTGAGGCTGTGAGAAAAGGATTACCCTGGTAAACAGGCATGTGAGCAGTGAGAGAGAGGTCAGGTTAGAGAAGCCAATACAAGCCCTGTTAACTAGGCTAAAAGTCAGAAGAAACTGGGGGAAAGATCATACCTGCATAAGCTCTGGTATGTGGGCACATTCTGGTAAGACTGCAAGACAGCACTAGCTCTGGCAATCATGAGCCTGATGCTCTGAACTGTCAGAATAAATGCAGGGGAGAGAACCTGCCCTACAGGTGACTGCATGGAAAGATCGAGCCTATCTATGCCCTCCTCAGAGACTTGGAAGCACAAAGTAAGACAGCCATTGAGCACCTGGGCGCCCATAGAAGGGAAGAGAAGGTGAAAGGATTTGTTGAAACCTGAGGTCAGCATGATTTCAAATGTCTCACTGGAGCCTCTTAGAGATACAACAAAGATTAGAGCCAGCTTTTGACAGGAGCTTGTGCAAGGAGAAGGAAAAAGAGAAAGCCCAAGGCCAGGCCCCACAGAAGACCACCTGAAGACCGACACAGATGCCAGCACCAGGAACAGGAAGTCCATCCAGGACATCAGCAGCATTGAGATCTAAACTAGAGATGAGATAGGAACCCCCAGGACCTACCTGACTCATCTAAGAATGCCAGAATGAATTTAACCTGGCCCTGGCACAAAGTCCCAATTCAAGAATTGAGGCTGGAACAGAACAAAGTGCTGAATACAGTGAAGAAATTCTGTGCATTAACAGAAGGCCAAGAAGTAAACCAGGAAGAGGAGAGTAACTCCACAACAAGGATAAGCAAAGACTCAGACAAAAGAAATGGCTTAGCCACAAAGACTACAAGAATGGCTAAGAGAAATGAAGCAAGAAATTAAAAATGAAATTAAAATTCTTAGAGGAAAAAATGGAAATAAAATATCTACTTTACCCAAATAATAGATTCCCTGAAAAACAGAGTGGAACAATCAGAACTCAATAACTCTATGCAACAAAAAGAAATTGTAGAACAAAGTTAAAAGATTTAAAAATATTTTTTAAAATGTAAGTTCTGTACTCTTTTAAAACTACTGACCTGGGGAACTGCACAAGGAGAGATATTTGGAGAATCATCAGATGCCTTGAAAACCATGACCAAAAACCTGGATATCTTATGGGATGTCACCATTCACCCCATTCCTTTAAAGTATCTTTGAAAATGGACTGGCTCAAGGAACTAAGGATGGGACCATTAACACAGCTGAAAGCCTGCTAAGTGACACAGTAGATAGGAGCTCTGGGCCTCCCGTCTGAAACATATAAATCCCATTTTTGCACTTCCTAGCTGTGTGACATTGGGCAAGTCATTTTACATTTGCCTGACTTAGTTTCCTCAACTGTAAAATGAGGATAATAACAGTACCTATCTCCCAGGGTTATTGTGAGAATCAGATGAGGTAATATTTATAAAGTACTTGGCATAATACCTGCCACTCAGTAGATATTTAATAAATGTATATTTCCTTCCTTCTTAATCACCTAGGTATATAAAGTACATAAACCATAGACTTGTTGTTTTTTTCAGTCATTTTCAGCCGTGTCCAACTCTTCTTGACCCCATTTGGAGTTTTTTTTGGCAAAAATACTGTCATGGTATTTCCCAATTGATGGGCATCCCCTCCATTTCCATGAACAAGCAGTTCTTGAGCGGGGGAAAGCCAAGCTATCAGTAACCATATGAAAAAGTGCTTCAAATCACTAATAATAAGAAATGTGCAAATTAAACATCTAAAATTATCTGGGGACTCTACTTTATACTCATCAAAGATGGCAGAAAAAGGAAAATTATCATTGTTGGAGGGGCTGCTGTAAGACAAGCACACCAATGCACTCTCGTGTAGCTTTGAATTGATCCAACCATTCTGGGAAACAATTTAGAATTACACCCAAACAGTCATTCAACTATGCATACCTTTTGACCCAGAAAATATAACTGCTAGACCTATATTCCAAAAGAAATCAAAGAAAAAAGGAAAAAGACTCATGTATACAGAAAATATTTATAGCAGTTATATTTCTTATAGCAAAACTCTGGAAGCTAAAGGGTATCCATCAATAGGGGAACGGCTGAACAATTTGTTTTAAGACTAATAGAAATGACAAAAAGTTACAGAGAAACCTGGGAAGATTGGTATAAACTGATGCAAAGTAAAATCAAGAAAACTCTTTATACAATAACAAAAAGAGAGTCATTGAAACAATTTTTTTATAATTTAATATTTGACTTTTTCCCAATTACACATGAAAACAATTTTAGCATTCTTTTATCAAATGTTGAGTTCCAAACCCTCAATGGCAAGAAATTTGACATAGGTTATACAGAAACATATGGTTATTTTTTTTAACATAGAAGGGAATATAAAAGTCAATGGGAAACAGAGCCAGATAGCTTTCAATATGCATCAAATATGTTTTATAGTTGGAGGGAGAAGCAAGTTCTATGTAGAGTACATATGAAGTTTTTTTTCTGATCCGCTTCATATATGGAAATACTTGTTTTAAGTTCAAAATAAAAACAATTTTTTTTAATCATGAGATGATTTTAGGAAAACCTGAGAAGACTTGTATGAATTGATGAAGAGTGAAAGGAACAAAACCAGAACTATTTATGCAATACCAACTCCACTGTAAAGAAAAACACATTTTAAAGATTTAAGGAATTTAATCAATGAAATGATTGAGTATGGCTCAAGAAGTACTAGGATAAAGCATGCCATCCACTTGTTAACAGAGACATAATGGTCTCAAGGTACACAATGAAGAGTACGTTTTCAGACAAGGCCAATATGTGGATTTGTTTTGCTTGACTATTTATATTTGTTACAAGGGTTTTGCTTTTTCTTTCCCACACACCAACCCCCCAAATTGGACAGGAGAGGAGAGTCACTAAAGCATGTGTATATATCAGAAGTCTAAGAACTGACTGGTTTCCTGGGATTTGTAGTTCAGAAGGACAATCATTCCCTCTCATACCTGAAAATAATTTGAGACCTAGCACAGTGCCAGATTAGCACTCCATAAATGACTGTTGTCCTTCTCAGAAAGGACCAAAATGACATCACCATGATAAAGTCAAGTTTCAATGTGTCCAACTATGGCTGATCAGACCAATACAAGCTCAGAATACTCTACCATAGGTTGGGCACAGATAGTCCGTGTGAATATTTGGGGTGGTTACTCCAAATTTGCCCATCCTACATTTACTTTGTGCTGTCTCAATTCTGCTTTACTTATAGAGCACAGCACCCTTTCTGATGTGGGCATGCCATGCTGAGCAGTCCTGTGCTAGAGTCTCTCATGTTGCACAGTCAAATCTAAAGTTCTTGAGAGAGACCTTGAGAGTGTCCTTGTATTGCCTCTTCTGACCACCACGTGATCATCTGCCCCATGTGAGTTCTCCATAAAATAGTCTTTTTGGCAAGTATACATTTTGCATTCTAACAATGTGGCCAGCCCATCAGAGTTGTGGCTCTCTGAAGCACAGTTTGAATGCTTGGCAGTTCAGCTCAAGCAAGGACCTCAGTGTCTGGTACCTTATCCTGCCAGGCGATCTTCAGAATCTTTCTCAGACAGTTCAAATGGAGGAGATTCAATTTCCTGGCATGGTGTTGGTAGACTGTCCATGTTTCACAGGCATACAATAATGAGGTCTGTAGACCTTCAGTTTGGTAGTCAGTCTGATACCTCTTCTCTCCCAAACTTTTCTTTGGAGCCTCCCAACACTGAGCTAGCTCTGGCAATGCGTGCATCAACCTCATTGTTAATGTGCACATCCCTGGAAAGTACACTACCAAGGTAAGTGAACTTATTCACAGCATTCAAAACTTCTCCATTTGTTGTAACTGATGGTTTCACATATCGATGGTGTGGTGGCTGATGGGGTACCTGTGTTTCCTTGGTGTTAATTATTAGGCCAAAATGAGCACAAGCAGCAGAGAATTCATCCATACTTTGTTGCATCTCAGCTTCAGAGGCTGCATTGAGTGCAAAATCATCTGCAAACAGAAAATCATGCAGCAACACTCCCTCCACTTTGGTCTTGGCTTGTAGCCTTTTCAGACTGAAGAACTTACCATCAGTACGGCGGTTGACCTTGATGCCATGTTCATCCTCACTGAAAGCATTTGACAACATGGCTGAAAACATCATGTTAAAAAGCATGGGAGCAAGCACACAGCCCTGTTTCACTCCATTGGTGACTGGGAAGGCACAAGAGCTTTGTCCACTATCAAGCAAACATGAAGTTGAAGTACAATATTGATGAACTTCTCTGGGCAACCAAATTTTGACATAGTTTTCCACAATCCCTCACGACTAATAGTGTCAAAGGCCTTGGTCAGATCTACAAAAGCATTGTGTACAAACCTCTGTTCTGCTCCTGGCATTTCTCCTGGAGTTGTTGGGCAGCAAACACCATATCCACTGTTCCTCGGCCCTTTCTGAAGCCACACTGGCTCTCAGGTAGATGACCATCTTCCAGGTGAAGGATCAGCCTGTTAAGGAGGACTTTACCAAGAAATCTTGCCAGCAGTGACTAAGAGAGAGACCTTCCCTATGTATGTCACAGGACAATCTATTTCCTTTACCTTTATAAAGTTGGACAATGGAGGCATCCTTGAACTCCTGGGGGATAACCTCCTCTACATAAATACTCTTTGATTGACTAAATTGTGGAATGATTTCCTTTCCAAACTAATAGGTGTCCATCCCTAGTATCCTGATATCCTTAGTACTGCAGAAACAGCTCTTGAAGTCACTGAAAAATAGAAGAAGGGACAAAATTTTTGTTATTATGCACAAGGTATTCCTGTGGAAAGATAGATAATCCAGAATGATTGGGACACCATTTTCAAAGTACAGAAATGGACTTCCAATAGACTACTTAAGGAAAATAAAATGTAATTATGTGTGCTAGTGTATTTTTAGAATGGCTACAAAAATCTATTTGATTCACCCTGATATCACAGATCATTTAAGTTGTGAGGGAAAAAATTGTTTTTATAACATGATTTTGAGAAATATTATACACGTGAAAGTGTCATGTAAATCTTGGTTAATATTATTTAATGTGATGTAGAAGAAAGAATTTATTTGGATGAAAGGACATGGATTAGAACCATGACCTGCCACCTACTAACCTGTGAAGTTGGTCGTTATTTCCCTTTCCTCTCCAAAATGAGACGGCTGCACCTCTTGACAGACGAAATGGATTCAAAATACAGAATAAGACATACATTTTTAGAGAAGGCTAAAGTGGAAATGTTTTGCTTAACTATGCATAGTTATTACAAGGGATTTTTTTCTTTTTTTTTTTTCCAGTGGGGAAGGATGAGAAGAAGAAAGTGATGATAGAGGGAAGGGAGGAAAGAGAAAGGAAGGGAGGGAAAGAAGGAAGGAAGGAAGGAAGGAAGGAAGGAAGGAAGGAAGGAAGGAAGGAAGGAAGGAAGGAAGGAAGGAAGGAAGGAGGGAAGGAAGGAGGGAAGGAAGGAGGGAAGGAGGGAGGGAAGGAGGGAGGGAAGGAGGGAAGGAAGGAGGGAAGGAAGGAGGGAAGGAAGGAGGGAAGGGAGGACATCTTTTTTTTAAAAAATGAACAGAACCAGAATCAGAAGCATGCTGAACAGCTTTAAAAGCTACAGGTTAAATATAGCATTATATCATGTGTATAATTTTATGCTTCGTTACAAAATTTGAAAGAAAAACGTGTATATAATAGAAATCAATGGTTTTGTGTTTTCTTTTTATGGTCTATGTATATGGAAACGCCCATTTTATTTGTAGTTAATTAGGGTGGGATAAAAATAAAGACAAATTTTTAAACAATAAAACGCCCAGGTTGGGCCGCATCCCTTCCAGCTTGCACCCATCTTCACCCACAGGTCACTCTCCTTACGTCCGCTCGTCCTTGGAGTGACCTTGGCGCCCAGCCCACCCCTCCCGGGGCTCGCATCGTGACGTAATTTCCAATCGCCCCAAGCTGTTTTGTCCCTACCGCCGCTCCGTAGCTCAGCGCGTGGTGGAGCCCGGAAGGGGGTGGGGCGCGACTTCCGGAGAGCCGGCGAACTGCGTGCGCTGCGCGGGAGGCCGGGGAGTTGCTGCCCGTACCGGACGGACCGAACTCAGCATGTTCCGGATCGAGAACCTGGGGCCGAAGCTAGACCCGGAGGAGCTCAAGCGCAAGATGAGGGAGGACGTGGTCTCCTCGGTCCGCAACTTTCTCCTCTACGTGGCCCTGCTGCGTGTCAGTGAGTGACCTTTGCCATCTGCCCGGGGGAGAGAGGCGGCGCTGCGGGGAAGGGGGGGGCGGGGGGGGGCGGTGGCACAGCGGGGAGGGGTGAAATGGGGCGGCCGCTCAGCAGGGGGCGGGGGTGGTGGGGGGGGGCGGCCGCACAGCGGGGGGCGGCCTTGATCTTGGCTCATAGGGGTGCGTCTTGGGGGGCCCAGCCCCGGAGAAGAGCGTTGCACCCCTCCCTCACCCCCTGCTCCTCCCCTCGCCCCCTCTGGGCCTCAGTTTTTTTATTGGTGAAACGCCATCCTCACCTTCCTTCCCTTTTTTGCCAGTGAGAAAACTGGGCCCCCGAGAAGTTCCTTGCCCTCCCCAAGGGCACGCAGGACCGGTTCCGTACCCGGGGCTCTTTCCACCACTCCACAGTTTAGACCACGTGATCCTTGTCACGTCCTTCCATTTCTGGGGTCCGTGTGCTTCTGTTGTCTTAATACTGGGTAGAATGCTGGTTTGGGGAGTCAGGGTGACAGACCTGAGTTCAAGTCCTGGCTCAGTCCTATCTGTGACTAAGGGCAGATCACTTAACCTCTGCCTCAGTGTTTTCCTATGTGTCATTTCTGGCTCAGTTTCCTCGCCTGTAAAACAGAGGTAATAATAATGGCAAGCTGCCTAACTGCTACCTCAGTTCCCTCTCATCTGTGCAGTGGAAGCAATGACAGCACCTCTCAGTGCTGTCATTTGTCATTAGGATAAATTAAACCTATACGTAGAGCACTATTTACAAGGGCTGACTCTTCTAACTTCTACACGATTGGCTTCCTCTGTCATCTTGCGTATTTTGTTTTATGCATTTAAAGTCTTCAAGCTTCACCAGACTGCCGGAATGTCCGTGACGCACAGAAAGGGTTAAGAACCCCTCTTCCAGCTCTACGTTGCTTTGTATGGGGAGCAAAACTGAACCTGAAGGTTCTCCGGTGTAGGGAACCTAGTGGGGAGAGAATTCTTCTTTTGAATGGGTGTGGTATTTTTCTTGCTTCTTAAAGACCACATAAAGAATTGCCTAGAACATGCTGAGGTATAGCGATTTGTCCAGGGTAACACTGCCATGTGTTGGAGGCAGGATTTGAACAGCATTGTCCAGTGCATGGTAGGCACTTAATGTCTGTCCCTGGCACCAAGGCTGCTTCTCTGGAAGGTGCTGTACAAATGATCATTCTGGAACCCCAAGAAGAGACTATTGGGCTCCCTGGACCATGCTAGTGGGACAGGAGAGAAACCAAACTCCTCTGTCCCTTGTTTCTGTAGTTTTCTGGAACAAAGCCTGGCACTTTATTCTTTTTCTGTTTACTATATCAGACCATTCAGTCCTCACAACAGTCTGGTAAGGAATTGTGGGCCAGCGATTATCATCTGTATTTCACAGAGAGCTTGTTGGGGAAATTGAGGACCAGAAAGTCATACAACTTGTTAGTGGTAGACCTGAGACTAAAACCTAAATCTGTACTCTTCATCATCTGTGTGTATCATAGGCCAACTGGAACGAAAGGTGATGGTGGTTAAATTGAAAGGCTTGTTCAAGATCAATAGGCAGTTCCTCGGACTTCGGTGTTTCTGACATATCTCCCCTTATTTCCACTGCTGTAACCAAATTCTGGTCCTTATTACCTCTTGCCTTTCACCTATACAGCTGCCAAGATAATTATAATACATGGAATTGATCTTGTCACTTACTTGCTCAAAAGCCTTCTGTGGCTGCCCAGTGAATATCATATAAAGGCCAAATTCCTTAGCCTTTATTCAGAGTTCTCCACAAAAATCACTCTCTAAAGTACTATGCTAATTTTATCTCATACTATTTCTTTTCATGTATTCTCTAATCCAAACTACTACTCAATGCACATTGAACAATGCTGGGCTTTTCTATACTTTTCAGAACCCCTTGATACATAACCATCCCTTATGCTGTCTTCTGCACTAATCTATAATGGCCTTCTCACCAATGCCTTTTATGTATCTACCCTATTCCTTTTACATATCTACCTTCGGTCTCATCCTCATATGTCTCTACCAGTAGTTTGCCCCCACAAATAATCTCCAGCTCTTTCAGATCTTCCATTACTGCTTATCTACTGGCTCCTTCCATGCTACCTACAAGCATGTCAAAAATATCCCCCCAAACTCCTATATTTTGGGGGGAAATAAACCTCACAAGGCTCTACTGTCCCCTAAAGTGATTGTCCTATATTTCTCCCATCCTTTTGAAACCAAATTCAGAAAAAGCTGTCTGCATACTTGGCCTCTTCCTCTCCTTACCGACGTCTCAACCCTTTCTGGTCTGGTTTCTGACCTCTGGACTCAGCTGAAACTGCCCTCTACAGAGTTATCATTGAGCTTTTCATCGTGAAATCTAAATTCTCTTTTTCTTAGTCCTCATTCTTCTTGACCTCTGTGCCACATTTGACACTTAACCTACCAACTCTTCTTGGATGCTCTTTGCACTCTGGATTTTCTTGACACAAATCTCTCGTTTCTCCTACCTGTCTTTTTTTTTCTCTTAGTCTCATTTCCTGATCCATTGGGTATGCCCCAAGGCTCAGTCCTAGACTCTTTTCCCTCCACACTCCCTCACCTAATAGCCTCATCTATGGATTTAATTATCACCTCCATTTAGATAGTTCCCTTATCTTTTTGTTTATAGGATTATTTTATACAATCCTAGTCAGCTCATCTGACTCATTAGATATTTCAGATTAGATAGGTATCTCAAATTCAGCATGTGTAAAATAGGACTCATTGGCTTTCATTCCAAAACCACACCTTCCAAACTTCTCAGTTTCTGTTGAGATTCCCACCATCCTTCCAGTAATACAGGTTCACATTCTTTCTACATCATCTTAATTATCTTTTCATTTGCCACATCTTCAGTTTTGACCTTTTTAACATCTCTTCTGTTTTTCTTCTTCTCTCCATTCACACAGCCATCAGCTTTAGTTCAGGCCCTCTTCCTCTCCTGCCTGGACTATTGAAGTAGCCTCTTCATTGGTCGTCTACTTCATATTTCTCCCTTTAACATTCCATCCTGCACAGAGCTGCCAAAATGATTTTTATAACCATGTAACCTTCCTACTAAATAAACTCCAGTGGTTTCTTGTTACTTGAAGAATCAAATATAAACTTCTCTGGTTGGCATTAATAGCCCTTCAAAACTGGGCTTATGATACATTATTCTGCTTCCCTGCAGTCCTTCCCACGGACACTCCAATCACCTGTCTTTTTCCCTTTGAACTAGCTGTAGTCCATCATCATTTCTACTTCCTAGAATCCCTAGTTTGCTTCGACTCACCTCAAACACTACTTTCTATATTAAACCTTCCCAAAGCCCCGCTACTAAGTGTACGCTGCTAGTGTACATGTATTTATTTTGTATACACCTACGTATCTGAGTGCTGTCTTTCTGATACAATGTAGATGCCTCAAGGGCAGGCACCCTTTTCTACTTTGTATCCCTAGCACATAGTGTAGTTCATAGTTGTCACTTAATAAATACTTGCTGATAATAGTAGCTAATATTTACATAACACAGTGTGTCAAGCACCATGCTAGTAAGCACTTTACAGTTATTATCACATTTGATCCTTACATGAACCCTGGGAGGTAGATGCATTTTACAGATGAGGAAACAGAGGCAAACAGATTAAGTGACTTACCCAGGATCATACAGCTGGAAAGTATCTGAGACCAGTTTTGAACTCACTTCTTCCTGACTTTGGACTTAGCACTCTGTGTTCACTGTGCCACCTAGCTCTCCCAACTGATACATTATTGGCTCATGCTTAGTATGTAGAATGAAAAAATCTTGACCTTTTGCTGTCTTTACCTGTCTTGAGCAGTAGGTATCCTTGATCTTTTCATATATTGAGAAATGGTTATTAACTATTAGCATATGATACATTTAGCATGATTGAATTTTTAATCAACATGGGGGGGAGGAGTCTGCTTTTTTTTTGACCAGAGTACTTTTCAGTCAAAGATTTGTTGACTTTTCTTTAAATGGAGTTTTGAAATGTTAAAAAAAAAAAAAGTCCCCCATTATGAACCTGATTTACTTGCAATGATACTTTGCTCACAAAGCACTTAGAATAAATAACCGAATCAGATGAAGGAACTTGTACTCTTCGTAGCTAATTTGTTGCTTTTGCTTTTTCTTCCCCACCTTCCCTAGCACCCTATATATTAAAGAAGTTGGACAGCATATGAAGACCACAGTGACGAGACACATTGGCGTGTGAGAGCATGAACTTCAGAATGTGGTTACAATTTCTCTTCTCATTTGCTAATAAATGGGCACAAAAAGACATCAGAGACTTCTGGTACTGAATAGATATGAAAACTCCACTTACTAAGAATGAGTTTGACCTCTGAAAATGCTAGCAGTTGAAAGAAAGCATGAAGTTTTTTTTCTTTGACACTGTTTTTCAAATGTTAAGCAGACTTCTTTGGTCTCATACTGCTTGTTGGTATCATACAACCTTCATGAATTTTGGTTCAGTTGTAAATAGTTTTATCAAACTACGTTTTGTAGTGAGTACTCGTTGCAAGGGAGCTACCTCTGAAATTATCTCATTACTTCTGTTGAACCTCCTGCCTCTGTGAGGAATATGCATTGTGAAAGATTTTCTTGTGATTATTTTTGTTGAAATTGATACCATTATGATAATTAGCACAGTACTATTAGTCTTTATTTTTAATAAATGTGCCATTTTTTAAAAGTATTAGATTTTATTTAAATTTTCCTTTTTTTCTCACTTTAGCGTTTGGTGAAATTATCTTAGAACTGTGTTGTGACTATTATATATTATGCCAGAATGATTCCCTCCCCAGCCTTTCCTTGTTAATTTGCCAGTCCTTAAAAATACAGCTTTAATTTTCAGCATTGCTTCAACTTCTGAACAGCCTGTATGAACGATAACCTAATGATAAAACCAGCACCTACTACCTAACAAAGGAGTGAGTAGGTAGTAATCATATTTGCCAGTTTTTATGCTAGAAGTTGGTAGTTTATGCAGTCATTAATTGCTAATCTTATTAGTGGCTTATCCCAGCTCAAAACTGAGCCAGATAAGGTTGAATCTCAGGAGCTGCTCTCTTAATTTTGATGGCTTATCCCCTACATGTTCAGAGCTCTTAAGTCCCTAGGAACATCAGAATTGGGCTTGTATCATTCCAAGAAGAGTCATAGTAGGGGTTGAGGATAGCAAACATTTCATACAACAGAGGCTTATTAAAGACCATGATAACACAGGAAAGTCAATAGAAATAACCTTCTTCTAATGAACTCTCTCCTTCCTTGGGTTTAGTACCAGCCCTGAAAACCCAAGGTTCACCACTTAGTGAATAGATTTGAGGATCTCAGTGAAGGAGTAGCATCTCAGTCAGTCAACTAGCATTTCCTAAGTGCCCATTACGGAGCAGCCATTGTGCTAAACTAAGGTTACCAAGAAAAGCAAAAAACAACCCCTGCTACCAAGGAACTCATAATCTAAGTAAGTTGGTACATTCAAACAATTATGTACAAACAAGCTATAGACAGGATAAATTGGTAGTCTCAGGAGGAAAACACCAAGGTTAGGGTTCTTGTTTCTCACCTATTTCCCTTGAGTTTGCTTCTTCCCATGGTGCTGTTACTGCTGCTGCTGGGAAGAAGGCTCCATCTCACTTTTAAATCTATAGTCTCCAAAGTTTCCAGAGTTCTGCTTTGCGTTTGCATTCTCAACCACCTTCAGCAAGTGAGGTTGATTACTTCCACCTTGGAAACTATTGTGCTTGGACAGTAGTTTCCTGACATTGCCCCCTCCTTACCCTAACACAGTTTTCATCCCACACACATCGCTCACCTCCCCCCCAACTTCCCTAGTGAGTGAATCTTCCTGCCTTCAGGAAACCTGATGGACTCTGGCTTCTCTGATGTACTTCTGGGCCTAGAGCTAATAAAAAACCCAAGCCAGATGGGCTCCAGGCCTTTCGGACTTAATGGCTAGTCACTATATGAAGAAATCTGCTTAGTGACTAACCAGATTCATTTCTAAATGGGGGGGAAGGGCTGCTGTATCCTTGTATATCTTTGCTGTGTTTGGGCAATGATTCTTGAGTGTTTTATTTCCTAATACTGAACCTTTACTAGGAGGGTGCTAGCTTTAGAACATTTGGCATAGTCATTAGGCTAGGATAAGATGGCCCCAACCCACAGGATGGTTGAGTTAGGATAAGAGCCCCACAAATACAGAGAGTTGGGTGTGAGGGTACTGTGAGTGCCTGGCTTCTCTAGGGCAGTTAGTGGAACTGAGAGCTGTTCAAGTTAAGTGATCTCTCCTGAAGGGGGTGTGGAGTTCTGGACCACGCCAGGAACCTAACTATACAGTCTTTAACCCAGAGACTGGTTCTTGCTGAGACAGGAGCCTAGATAATGGATAACAGACACTGTGGATTTCTACCTTCGATTAGCCCCAGGTTCATCCTATCTCTGCTACCTGGAGGGGGACTGTGACTCCCTGATCTGAGCAGACAGGTGGTGGACTGACTGTCTGCACGAAGAGTGGTGGTGCTTGGTGAAATGAGGATCCCTGGAGCCATGGCTTCTGCAGTTGTGATCTGACCACGCCAGAGCTAAAAGGTTATTTCTCTACTTTAGATTTATTTCTATGGCCTCAAAGAAGGCCTGAAAGCCTCCTTAAATTTGCAAAGCTATCTAAATGTGTTGGAGCATCCAGAAGGGTTTTGCTCTTTGCCTCTTTTCAGGTGGTTAAGATGCGCTTGGCCTAATAAAGATGAATTTCCCTTGGAGCCAGCTCTCCTACAGGAATTTGGTTTTTTTTGTTAGTTTGATTTTGGGTGGGTGGGGGAAGAGGGGAGTAAAATTCCTTTAAAAATTTCTAAAATTCCTAAAAGTGATTGGATTTATTCCATGCCTGCCACACCTGCCTATCTCTGGGGCATTTAGAACCTGTTTTCTGAGTTAAGGCCCCACCTGAATGGTTTCAGACTTTACTAGTGGATCTCCATGCAACCATATAGGTGTTAGCTGATCAATTGGTGAAATTTGAGCTGGATGTTGGGACTTAGTGACTTGAGCAAATATTGCTTTCAGTGCAAATAGTCACTCTGGGAATGGGGAAAGAAGTCACAGAAACTGATCTGGGGGTGACTCCTGAAATTTGGATAAAGTAATTGGTGGCCAGCACGCTGGGATGCTTGTATCCTGTACTAGGAAATTGAGTACCTGGGCATTAGGGGTCCTTCAGTCACACCTAAGCCTGAAACATTCTCTAAAGACCCTGCTTTATTTGAATCATTCAGGGGAAGCTACAGAGAGTGGTCCATGGAGGAAAGGGGTACAATGGGTATTTGTACCCTTTCGGGAACCTCTAGGCATGTTATTGTGGGTAGGGTTAGATGAAAACCCAGAAAGGTACTGGAACCATCCCATATAGTTAATACCATACCAGATCCCCCTACTACAGCCCTGTTACCTGTGAGAAAGGCAGATGGTACTGGGCAGCTTACAGGAGACCAGAGGGAACTGAATAAGGTCATCAGACCTATTTCTACAGCTGTCCTGAGCTTGTCTGTGTGGTAGACCAGGTAGCTCAGCCCCAGGATTTCAACCTTGACTGCCATTTTTCTCTATTTCTGTGACTGAAACTAGTTAGAAGCAGTTTGCTTTCACCTGGGAAAGGAGTCCAATATACCTTCATCATCCTTCCGCACAGCCATGTGAGCATGGCTTCATACTGGCATGTGATGGTGGACTCCCTTCCTGAGGGCATTTGTGTGTACCACTACAATGATGACTTTGAGACTTAGTCTTTCTGCAGAAGTTAAGGAAAGGCTTAGAATCTCTAACTTTTGTATTCCTCCACATTTATGTTTTGTTTGTTTTTGCTTTTCCCACCTTTCCCCTTTCTATTGGTATACCCATGCTAGGATTGTCTAGTTATTTAAATGACAGGTCTTTTAGAAGATCACTAAGGCCTTGCTACCAAGGGGTGGTATGTGGTAGAACAGCAGTTTCCTGGCGCAGCTTCCCTTACCCTAATACAGCTTTTTACGCACAACCCCACACAACTTATTTCAGCCCCAGTTTCCCTAGTGGCTTCTCTGGTCAAGCTTCCTGCTCTCATGAAACCTGACTTTGAGAAATAACCCCTCACTCCCAAATTAAACTCTGGGTGAGTGAAACAGTTGGATTTCTAATATATCCTGCAGGGCAAATGAAAGGACCTAGGATGAGATCCCTCACAACCTGCAGAAGCACATGCAAGTCCCTCCTAGCTGACTCTCATTGGTACAAGTCAGCATGGTTCACAGACTTCTCCAAATGCCTACTACATGTTCCCCCTCCCACCCACCTCAAGTAACACACATTCACAAAATGGCGATACCCCTTCCTTAGGGGCATGTAAGTTAATATACATGAACCGTATTAAGCAGGTGAGGTAAAGATGGTACTTAACCTTTGTCTTACCTATTTTCTGAAACCCTCTTCTCAGGAAATACCTTTCTTTTATGGCCCCATCTTCATAGCCAGGTCAGGGTTCTCAACCTATCTAAAAACACCTAAACCCCCACCCCCAAGTTGGGTCTATATCCCTGCCTACATTTCTCATTTCCACATTTCAGTCCTTTCCGCCCCTCCCCCCACTTTTCATCCTCATTCTTTATACTTTAGTAACCCAGGATGCTGAAGTTGTCTTCATCATTAACATAAAAAGAGTCCCAATATTCAATATAGTATCGTGGAATGAAGTTTTTCGGCCTTTGGGGTTGTGGGTTTTATTCAAAGTACAAGGAAGGTGACGTTCGCCTTTGGATATACTGATAAACAGGCACTCACATTCTGTGGAGTGAAGTGTTAATCAGCATTCCCAAGACTTTCCCTGTAATCCATTTGTTTTCCTGCATTCCACAGCAAATAAGACGTTCTGGTATTACATGTTTTCTGTGGAAACAAAAGCTCAATTCATCCGTTACATGACTGACCAAGCCTGTTGGATCAAAGCCTTAGCCAGGCAGGATCCAAGCCTCTCAGACTTGATGGGCGCCCAAGACTATGTGAGCCACTACACCCTTATGTCTGACTGATCAGATGTATTTCCAGATGGAGCTCCCTTGGGAGCTGCAGATGCTAAGAAACTAAGCACTTCTTGTTGCCTGTCCTTGCTGTATTAGGGCAAGTAAACTTCCTCCTTTATTCAATGTTCAGTGACTCGCAAGTGCTTTATTTCATCTCAACATCAAACCCAAACCAAGAGGATGCTGGCTTTAGAGTAATGTTTACAATATCTATCTCTCATCATTTCTCCTCAGGTAAGAGGAAATGACTTGAGACCTTTCGAAGTATCCCATGACCCAACTATTTTGGCCAAATGTTTAAATACTGTATTGTTATTCAACCTTTCCACTCCCAGTTCCTTGTGTTGGAAACTGCATTAGTAGGAAAAGCCCTACCCCACCTGTGTGTAAGGATTGTACTACTGTTTACCCATGGAACTTCATGCCACCCATGGATGGATCCTTGACAATGTAAGAAAGCTCATTTTTTTAACTGGAGAAACTACTTGAAAATGAGAGTTTCTTTTTATCATTAAAGCATTTGCTAATTGCTTTTGCATAGTATTGTGTTGTTCAGTTATGTTCAGCTCTCCATGATCCCATTTGAAGTTTTCTTGGCACAGATGGTTTGCCATTTTTTCTCTAGCTCATTTCACAGATGAAGAAACTGAAGCAAATAGGGTTAAGTGACGACCAGGGTCATGAAGCTTGTAAGTGCATATAACAGGCCCAATTTGACTCAGGTCTTCCTGACTCCAGACCCAGTGCCACCTAGACACTACATAAAGTATATTAAATAGTCCCCACCCTATTTGGGGATAAAGAGCTTTATCCTAGGTGAAATAGAGATCTGAACATAAACTACCAATGCTCTGAAATGTCAGGGAGATTGGGGTACTGCAGGGAACAGCGATGGAAGAGGGCAGAGGTGACATCTTGCATTAGTCTTAGACTTCTAGGGAGCTTCGAAAATGCCAGGCTGCAATGAATAGTCCAAATATGTGTACCAATACTTCCACCAAGATAATTATTTTTTAAAAAATAACATTTTATTTTTTCCAATTACATGTAAAGATAATTTTTCACATTAATATTTTAAAAACTTTAATCAAGTTCCAAATTTTCTTCTCTCAACTTCCCCCTCCCTATGATAGTAAGCAATCAGATATAGGCTACACATGTACAATCATGCAAAACATATTTCCATATTAGTCATATTGTGAAAGAAGACAGACCAAAATAGGGAGAAACAAGAAAAAAATTAAGGAAGTTAAAAACATGCTTCAATCTACATTCAGATTGCATCAGTTCTCTCTCTGCAGATGGATAGCATTTTTCATCATGAGTCCTTTGGAATTGTCTTGGATGACTGAGAATAGCTAAGTCATTCACGTTCATCTTAAAACATTTGTATAATGTTCTCTTTTCACTAGGATATTTAGAGAAGCCATGTAATGGGAAAGAAGCTGATAACAACAGAGACTTAGTACTGGAGGGGAATTTAAAGGCCATAATGTCCAACCCCATTTTTTCAGGTGAAAAAACTGAGGTAGAGAGAGGTTAAGTGATTTGCCCAGTATTGTACAACCAGAAAGTGTCTGAGGCAGGATTTTAACCCAGGTCTTCCTGACTCTACGTTGATATGTATTAACTCAAACTAGCCTATATTATAAGAAATAGTGCAGCAAGAATGGTAGTGAGGGAGAAAGTGATTAAGAAAGGGAGTAGAGGTTCAGCTGTGGTGTTTAATGTTTTTTCCTGAGTCTTTTTCCTGTATTTTCTTGTGGAAAAAGGTTGTTTATGTGTGATCTCTGTCCAGATTGTACTATTTCATGGCCACATGGTATTTACTAAAATTAGATAAAGAATATTGAAAGTTTGTGGACAGATCTAGTGTGAAGATGCACATCAGAATGGTACCAGTTGAGCTTACTCTTGATTTTCTTTTCCTTTTCTTTTTAAGAGACAGAATTCTGTAGACAGTTGACCTCAGAGCCAGGAGGAGCTGGGTTTAAGATTCCACTTCTGCAACCTCGTCAAATGACACTAATCAGGTTACTTAATCTCTTAGTTTCTATGCAACTTGTTAAACTCTTAAGATGCAGAAAAGATGCTGACCTGTCTTGGTAGAAGCAGTTTCCTATACAAATGAAATAACAAGTCCAGTTGCTATGCATTCCTTTTAGTACAGTTTATTGATTTTTTTTTTTATTTGTACATCACCTACGTCTCTCAATGCATCCCTCCCTCCTCCTTCCAGAGATCCATCTCAATAACAAAGAATTTAAAAGAGCGGAGGAAAGAGTACAATTAAACTAACCAGCATATCAAAAAAAGTCTGACCTTATATTCAATGTTCCACACTCATAGTGTGGCCCAGTAGGGTGGAGAGGGAAATGAACTGATAGCCAGGAAGATATGGGCTCAAAATCCCTCCTCAGACATTACTATCTCTGTGACCTTAGGCAAGTCACCAGTAACTTCTCTCAGCCTTCATTTCCTCATCTTTTAAATGAAGTGATTGAACTAGACGATTTGACTTCTAGCTGTAAGTGAGGGGGGAGGGGAAAGGTAGGTAGAGGCTTATCTCTGTTCTTTGAAGGCAAACTTGATTATTTTAATTTCATAGCCTTCTGTTTTGATTGTTTGGCTCTTGTGGATCATTCCCATTTTTTTATTGTTGTTTTATTGCCATGTGTATTGTTTTCTAGTTCCTTATTCTGTTTTCTATCCCTAGAGAAAGTTACTCAGATGAAAAATAAAAGGAATGATTCAAAACCTGCAGTGTAATGCAGTAAAGAATCTTCTTTCCTCAAGGGAGGCATGACATAGTGAAAAGGGAGAAATAGAGACTAGATGATCATACAGTCAGATTCAAAACTGAGAGCGTGGCTGATGAGAGTTAGGATGACTGATTAAGGTTTAGAAGGCAACTGTCAGATGGACCCTGAATTAAAGAAGGTTTAAAAATTCAGCTTACCTACAGGTTATCCCTGCCCCACCCCCCACTCATAAAATCCTTCTTTAGGGCTCCTGTGGTGGTGAGTAAATTTCAGATCCATTCCTAAAATCTTTTTGTCCTTTCCTCCCCTTTATGTTTATTACTTGATGTTATAAAATGCTACCTTCTTAACTCAATGCACAAAGCTGTTTCTGGTGTTAGAAAGGAGGGGCCTGCCTATTTGATTTGTGGCCTTGCTTATGTTCCCTGACAAATAGCCAAAATAGTCTTGTCAACATTTTTTGTCTAATAGGAAGGGTCTCTTTCAAAAATGTCAGAAATATGACTGCCAAGCAAACAAAATTTTTATAGATATGTTTCTTTTACTGGGGGTTGGGAAAAATCTTCCCAACTGGGAGAGATTTGCTATGTCTAATGAAACCACAAAGGCAGACAAAAGGACAAAAAAAGATCTTTTATTAGGTGAAAACTTGCAAAACTGACAGAATGGAATTTCTTGGGTACCCAAGGCCACTGACTTATCTCTTCCTTGAGTTTCCATAGATATCGTCTCTCAAGAGACGAGTCCTTCTCTTTCACAAATGTGTTCTTATTTCATCTGGGCAGCCAAATTGTATGATCTTGTTCCAAATCATGCTCAATGCCAGTTCCCAGGATTTTGTACCCCCTAAGTGAGTGCCAAATGTGTCCTGACATCACTAAAGCTTGATTACTTCCCATTTATAATGTAGCTCCCGTATGTCTGCATGAATATGCCATTATTTTGATGTCCATTATGCTGAAAAGAAAATGAATCTCACAGCTGCAGCTTCATTAAATGGCTTTATTAAGAGTGACAGTTCACTCCACACTGAACAATTTACCTGCTAACCAGATTGCTTTTGCATTGCTACTATGCTATAAACACTTGCTTTACATAAATATTCCACCACAAGACTTTAGAAAGCTTTGCTATGTCTAACATGACTGCAAAGGCAAAATCCTAACGTGGGAAATTCCCTCAACCTTCATTAAAAGAAATATGTGAGTGGCATATCTGTAAAAGTTTTGCTTGTTTGGCAATCATTTTCCTGATATTCCTGTCTTATCTGGGCTAAAAGTATAGATCCACTCTTGGACCTGATCTCAATTATTAATTGCCATGGAAGTCTTAGTCTGCTCTATTTTTCTGGCCTAGGTTAGTTTACCCCTCCTTAGGCAACATGGTGGCCCTTTGCCCCCAAAGGCACCCTATTGGTACCAGGCTTAGTCCCAATCTACTTTTAGCTCTTACTGCAGTTCAAGCAATTCACCAATCTCAAGCCTCCCCAGCAGTGGGGACTGTAGGCATGTCGCATCACACCTGGTTTACCTGTTTTCTTGGACATGTTATTACACACCAATGTGTAATGTTATGGACTGGAAAGAAATGTCACCTGTGGAATGCAACTATCACATATGGAAGACCAAAGGCAGTCACATCTCACCCTAACACTGGCTATGGACATTTGTGGGTATCACTGAAGAAAAGTGGAAAGAAAGGCAGGTAACTATGTTCATGGAGTTGTTTTCATACTAAGGAGAGCAGTGTTTTGCTAAAGAAAATTTCCAAAGGAAGGGGGACTGGTCACCCCACTCACCTATGGAATTTGTGCTTACCTATAACTCAAGTGCAATGGCCGAGATTATTGAGTGAAGTAGGAATATCTCCACTGACTAGGTGGTCACAAGATGGATGGGTTCCTCCTTAGGTTAGACAGGAAGAGATGGTGCAAGCTATACATACACCCCAAAAACATATCAGGGGGCCTTTCTGTACCCTCCACCACCCAGGCTTGTTTTGATCATGGAATTTGAGCAAAACAGGATAGAGATATCTTTGTTAGCATTCTTGCGGTTGCACAAGTGAGCTCCACAGCTGGTAAACAAGTAATACACATTATATTAAAGTCCTATGTAATTTAAATAAAATATGAATTAATATGCTGCTTTTTCTTATACCTATTATTAGATAACTATAACTAAATATGTATTCCTAGATGAATATTTTGAAATAATTACTAATAATCATTACCCTCTTACAGAATCATAATGAACTGAGTTTGAAAAGGGGTCTTCAATGAATATACTTTCTCAGTAGGTTCTTAATAAATGCTTGTTTCCTTCCTATTTTCCTCCTCTCCCAGATCAATCTCTCTACAAGTACCCTTGATCCCATCACTTCCCTCTTCCTCCAGCAGATTGCCCCTTAAATCATCCCCCACTCCTGAATCTTCAAAAATTACCATCTCCCTCATCCCAAACAACCATCTCTAAACTACCATCTTCTCAAGTTATCATTCTATATTTGATGTGCCCCTCACAAACTAACTCTTAAAAAGCTATTTATTGGATAGAATTTTGAAAAGTTAGATATGATAGATCTCCAGAGAAAAGTGAATGGGAATAGAAAGGAATATACCTTTTCTCAGTTGTATATGGCACCTTCACAAAAATTGACCAAGTATCAGGGCACTATTGATTAGAGAGATGCAAATTAAAACATCTCTGAGGTACCATCTCATACCTATCAGATTTGCTAATATGACAGAAAAAGGAAATGACAAATGTTCAGGGGGAAATGGAAAAATTGGGACATTAATATCCTGTTGGTGGAGTTTTAAACTGGTCTAACCATTCTGGAGAACGATTTAGAACTATGCCCAAAGAACTATAAAGCTGTGCATACTCTTTGAACCAGCAATACTACTCCTAGGTCTGTATCCCAAGGAGATCAAAGAAAAAGGAAAAGAACCTATAGGGCAAAAGTATTTATAGTAGCTCTTTTTGTGGTGGCAAAGAATTGGAAATTGAGGGGATATTCATCAGTTGGGGAATGGCTAATGCAAAGTGAAGTGCATAGAACCAGGAGAACTTTATACACAGTAACAGCAATATTGCCTGATGATCAACTGTGAATGACTTAGCTATTCTAAGCAATGCAATGATCCATGACATAAGATCCAAAGGACTTAGGAAAAATGCTATCCACATAAAAAGAACTGATGGAGTCTGAGTGCAGACTGCAGCATAATTTTTTCACTTTATTTTTCTTGCTTTTTTTTTTTTGCAACATGGCTAATATGGAAATGTTTTGCATGATTTCATATGTATCACTGATATCACATTTCTTGTCTTCTCAATGAGTGGTGGAAGGGTGATTGGGAGGGAGAAAATTTGGAGCCTAAATTTTTTTTAATGTCCAAAATAAATAATGATTTTTTGGGAGGGTGGGGGGGAAAGCTATCTATGCTCTTTGCCTCAGTGTCAATGGAAAGACTGACTCTCTTTCTGTGTATGTATGTATATGCACATTGTATCAGTAAGAATCCCAACATACACCAGGGGGCCTGCTATCACAAGTTCTTAGATCTGCATTCATAAAAGGAAAGACACCTTTTGAGGGATTAAAATCACTTTAATCAAGCACATGTATCAATCCTTTAACCAAGCACATATATCATTCATCTAGTTCAGGGGTGTCCATACCCTGAATTTCAAAGAAAATACAGAGAAATTAAAAGTCAATAGACATGGCTTCCTCTGCCTGAATTCAACAGACAGTTGGACCCCAACTGTCTGATCATAGTTACCAGGGAGGGAAGCATGACATCTGGGTTCTCAAAGCCAGGGGGCTTCTTAGCAGCTTCCCAGAGTCTTCATCTGGCCAAACGAACACTCTTACAAAAACTAAGCCCCAAAATAAAACCTGCACCTCAGAGTCTTTATACACTTTTTAGAGCCAGAGGGCATCACATCCGTTGAGAACCAGTGCCTCCTTAACAAAAGGTGTGGACCTCCTTACAAATCTCCCCAGGCCCAACAACTGGTGGAAAAGATCCTCCCCAGTCACATTCAAGTTGAGGTATTATACTTCTTGATTATACTAAAACAAAAACAGCAAAGGATCCTACTTTACTTGCCATTACACACATGTGTATACAGGCTGTAAGCAGGAATTATTTCATTTTTGTCTTTATTGCCAGTGCCTTGCATAATGTCTGAATGCTTAAAAAATACTTGTTGACTGATGGATAAACTAGACAATGTCCAGAAATGGATAAGAGTGGTCTCAAGATCATGCCACATAAATTGAAAGAACTGGGTGAAGTGGAGTGTTAGAGGGAAAATGATAGTGGTTGAAGACCATTTGAAAGGTTATTGTGTGGAAAAGAAATTAACCGTGCTTCACTTGACTCCAGTGGGCAGAACTAGTAATAAAGGGTGGAAGTTGCAGAAAGATACATTTAATTTAATTCAAAAACATTTAGCACCTGTTATGTTCCAGGAACTGTACTAAGCACTAGGGATAAGCATAAGAAATCCCCACCATTAAGGAGACTGTAAATTCCTTAATCTAATCTAATGGGGGAAGATGCAAAAAGTGGGGTGGGGGGAGCGTGAGGGAGGCCACCAGAAGGTAGTTTGTCCCCATCATGTTCTGTATAGTTAATGTGAGGTTGTGATTTGTCCTTTGTTCTCAAAGAGGACCATGATATCAGGGAAATAATGCATTCATTGAATTGGATTTAAGTGAGGGAGAGCTGTGCAAAGTCACCAGCCTCACTTTCTCCTCCCAAGCCATCTGGGTCCAGTAGTCAGATATAGATCTGGATGACTGGAGATGGCCCAGGATGCAATGGGAGATCTTGGCCTTTTTAAGAGAAGTGCTTTCCAAGTTCTCACTTTGAGTGAGTCAACACCCATTCAGTGAATAATCCCCTTGAAGAAGTGAGTCAAGGGATGGCCCCTTTAATTAAAAAAAAAAAAAATCAAACTGAGAAGGGAAGACCTGTAGGCTTTCTGGACAAAAGAGAAAGAATTACTATTACATTTACTCTGAGGCCAGGAGGTCCCCAAAAGTAACCATTAAATGGTGCTTAGGCAGGAAGCTATTGAGATCCAGAGTGAATTGGGTTTAAGACATGGTCTTTGAGAAAGAAATCTAGCCAGTAAATCCCAAAATAACGAGTCATCAAAATTTACCTGTATAGTAGAAACCAAGCAGAGCTGCTGGTGGAGATTGGAGTTACCTAGAAAATTCTGAAAGTTCAGAGCCCTCTGTATCAGAAGGGAGGAATTTACTTCTCCATGCTCAGCCTTCCAAATAGAAGGGAGAGGCATTTGAGGGAATGGAGAAGGTTTTGAGTGTTGATGGAGGCAATCAGCATGATGATGAGATTTCAGGTGAGCAACTTAACATTTAGACTTGATAGATAGGGGGAAAGTTTATATCTCAGATCTGCAGAAACTGGAATAGACTGTCTCTGGAGGCAGCGGTCTCACACTTGTCAGGTAGGTTAGAGATGGGATTCTTGTTCAAGTACGGGTTACACTAGGTAGTCTGGCTCCCTTCTGGCTTTGACATTCTCTGATTTCATTTCACAGATGAAGAAACCCGTTAATTGGGAAAAGTAAATTGGAAACCTAACATATGGTCTACAAAACAATTTCTACCTGGTTATGATGCTGACCTAAAAAATACACTGGAAAATTATTAATATGTCTATGTGTAAGTCAGTCTAAGATTGGAAGGAATAAGAATAAATAATCATTTATTTGGTGTGATTTTAGAGAATCCAGGAAGTTCTCCTCATTCAAAATGTATTTTTAACTGACCAGTGCTTCAAATTCTATCATAAAAAATTCATTCCTTTGGATTTAGATACCATGTCACTTGTTAGGAGGATACCAATCCTCCTAACAAATCAACTAACATTATAAGGTGTAACATTAAGTAACATTAAGACTCATCAATCATTAACATCTTAGCATGAATTGAGATTTCAGATCCTTTTGACTAAGGCATTAAACTAAACTCAGTTTCATAGAGGACAGCTGGAAGACCCAAAGCATGGGTGCTGCAGTGGAAAGGCAGAACTGGGAGAATAGCCTTGAGCATATAGGCAACAGAATGAAGACACTGGAAATTTTACGAAACGGTTCCAGGAAGGAGAAAGAAAAAAGGTAGATGGGAGGGTGTCAAAGACAAATATCATCTATTCCTTTTCCCATAAGTGAAAACTAGGTACAAGGTGAACTGTGAAGATGAAAAATTCCTCTCGCTATATTTGCACTCAGGTACTCACCAGCAGGTAAAAGTTTCTGTCTGAAATGGACTCTTTCTTTAGATATAGATAACAGAGAATTCAGGATATGATTGTGAGTGGTATTGCTTCTTTTTCTTTTCATCTCATCTAGGCTTTTGATTGGTTCAAGCCCTAACTGGCATGGAATCTTTGACCTGATCCGTTTCTATCCTGGGCCAGTTTTGCCTTCTACACACAATTTGTTGGCCCCCCTGTTCCTGGGGTTATGATATTGACGCAGACATCAGATCTACCTAAGGAAATGGTATTGCTTATTTCATTGCCTTAGAAACACCAGATCCCCAGAGCAATTTCTTTTTTTAATTTTTTATTTTCAGATTATAAATGTAACAAAGGCAAAAATTTCCACATATGAAATTTTGAGTATCATATATAGCTTTCTTTTAAAAAAGCATTTATTGTCAGAGGAATTTTATTTCTTTTTTTATGCATTCTTTTTAAAAATTTTGAGTTCCAAATTCTCTCCCTCCAACCCTTTCCCCACCCATTGAGAAGGCAAGCAGTATGATATCTATTATATCTGTGAATCATGCAAAACATATTTCCTATTAGCCATATACCCCCCTCCCCACCAAAGCAAGAAAAATAAGGTGAAAAAATTATGTTTTACTCTGCACTCAAAGTTCATCAGTTCTCTCTCTCTAGAGGTAGATATTTTTCATCATGACCAGAGCAATTTGTAATCAGTCTTACATATAGTGCAACTGAGTGATAATCTGTTATCATGTATATGCAACAGAAGCCAGATGGTACAGCATGAATGTACATCAAAAACAGAGGACAGTATGAAGGCAAATGAACAAAACAAAGCTGTGTTTCTCATCAGCACCTACTCCTACTAAAAACCTGGGGCTGTATCTACGAGAAGTAGAGACTCCACCTATAGGGGTGATCTGATCACTACCATGAATTCTAGCTTATTAATTAGAAGTTGCTTGCTGGAAAAAGGGTGGAAACTTTATGTGGCCCCCAAACTTGGAGATTGGGGTGGGGCTTTTACATTGAGGAGGTCCTCCATGACAGTGTTTGAGAGTCCATTAGATTGTGGACTCCTTGAGGTCAAAGACTGTCTTTTGTCTCTTTTTATATCTCCAGAACTTAGCATAATGCCCGGCATTTAATAAAAGTTTATTGATTGATTTCTCAGTTGATACAGGTTTATGTATCAGCCTTTACCAAAGCATAAGGCACAAGGGAGATGTATTCTGTCCTTACCAGATGAGTAGAGTTTCTAGTGGAGAGGAAGAGATCAGTCGATCTCTATGCTAGTAGACTCTACAGTTAAAACTCTGGGAGCCACATCAATGGTGAATGTTTTAGTGACAGGAAACATGCCAGTGCAATACCTGAACACTGAAATAATTTTTAAAACTCCTGTGTTCATGTTTATCCAGCCTTGTCATGCCTGGCATAGTCATATTCAAAGATGCCTGGAGTCTGCTTCTCCTAGATATATTTGTAAAGGATTACAGCTACTTTTGTCGTTCAGTCATTTCAGTCATGTCCAAGTCTCTGTGACCCCATTTGGGTTTTCTTGGCAAAGATACTGGTTGCTCTTTTCTTCTCCAGCTCATTCTATAAAAGAAACTGAAGCAAACAGGGTAAAATGACTTACCTAAGGTCACACAGTTAGGAAGAGTCTGAAGTCAGATTTGAACTCTGGAAAATGAGTCTTCCTGACTCTGTGCCTGGCACTCTATCCGCTGCACCACACAACTGTGTAGACAATAATTCTAGCCCTAACCACTGGGGACCATTCAGAATCAGCCTAAAGTTCTAGGTGGGTCTGATTTTCTGGACCAGTTACATGTTGTTTCATGTCTCATGACCAAAATGAAGATGGGAACCCAGGTAGCAGTGCTGAGGCAGATTAACACGTTCCTTGTGTGCTGGTATTCAATCATTTTCACAGTCGTGTCCAACTCTTTGTGATCCCATTTGGGCTTGTCTCCTTGTATCCTTTTGTAAAGTGGATAGGGAAGGAGGGGAGAGGGGAAGTATGCATGTGTGTATGTGGGGTGTGCTAGCAGTAGATTATCAAGCGTTGTAGTCAGATTAAACATGGATGGAATTCTGTGTGAACAATGAAATGCTGGGTTCTGTTAGCAGACTCTAGTCAACCTACTCATCAAGGGAAGAGAAAGCATGTAAAGAATTTTTGAAAGGATAACATATAGAAATATGAAACATGGCTGGTCACTTGGGAGGTACCATTTTCTAAGATGACTTTCACCCAAGGAGGAACCTACTACCTCAAAATCAGTATTGTATTTTGGGATTATATGAGAATAGAAAACTGAAAAGCAAGCTCAACAGGAAATAGACACCCCAAATACTCCAGGGATCCCCATTTTACTAGAATGTTCTTGTACATAATGTAGCAGGATTTTGTTGACCCTATTTGGGTCTTGCCACTATCTAAAATTCCACAAGTAATATGTTTATGAAGGACATCATTCACTCATTTTGGAGGAGTAGCAAAAGAGAATTATGGCAGTAGATGATAAGCAATGTCTTGCTTGTATTTATCCTGACATCACTGGCTCCCAATAGGTCAGACCGACCAGGTCAGAAATTGTTTTCTCATTATGCTGTTAGCCTTCACAATACAATTAATTATCCTTAATGGGCTAATGTTCAAAGCCTACTTTTTAATGTAAAATTTAATTACCATTTTGGGTAACGTATTGCTATGGTTGGGAATATAACTATTCAGATCTTATAGCTCATATTGATGTTTCATTTTTCAGATCCAGGATTTAAAACCTTTTCAACAGCAAAATCCATACTAACAGCCAGTACCCTTTCTAATAGGGGAACAGCTTTCTTTCTTATGAATTATTCCTTCAATGGGAGAAGAGAAGCCACAGATATATGCACTCTGAGTTACAAGGTCTGCCAGCAGCACCTGGGGCCAGATTTTTACCAAAAGCTAATTCCTTTTGTTATCTAAGCCCAGGTCATTTGCCTAGTTCCTCCCCACTACACAGAGTGATAAAAGCAGCAAAATCTTCCCATCATTCATCTCAGTACTTTTTTCCCCTCATTCCAGCTCCATACACCTGAATCAGTTGCTGTGTAAATCAAAGAATCACAGATTTAGAGGTGGAGGAGACCATATGGTTAATCTAATCCAAATCCCTTCATTTTGCAATGAAGAAATGATCTGGTTTACTTCCCAAATCTCTCTTATAAAGTTGCTATTGCAGCTAGCTGATTCCTGCATCTTGATTTTCAACACGATCTATAGTTTTCTTTCCTCCAATGGTGATTCTATTGCTTGGTCTCTTTTCAACTTGAACACTTTCTGTCTTTTAGAGGCCCATGTGGTAACTCCTTCCTCCCCACTGCTTCACAAACCAACATATAACACAAATGAGCTGAATGATTTGAAAATCAGACCCAAAAATGGGGCTAATTCTACCTCATTCCAAATTCCTTGGTCTAAAATGACATTCTTTCCCTCAATAAATATGCTGTGTGACTGTTGTATATAAAACACTGTGCTAAGGCTGAAGTGGCTACAAAAAGGTGAGATGTTAATGGTTAATAATTAATGTTTCTGGAGGCACCAGTGTTTAATAGCCAGGATTGAGCAGGGAAGGGTAGGGCTCACCTAAGGTATACAGTCTTGGACAGCTATTCCCATTCTTGGAAATGGATCTTAGTTCCGAATTGAGGTCAAATTCATGAGTCATATAAAAGACCATTCACATAAGTGAATTAGAGTCACTCACTTAGCAATTTTAATAAGACCCAAACTCTAGAGGATTTCAAAATGAAGAGAAATTAATATTTCCTACATATTTCAATTCTCTCCTTTAGCATCAAAGGCTCCAGATGAATGATGGTCTGAAAAGTCAGTGTTCACACTAAGGGAAAAATGAGAAGACCAAATTAAATTTGGTAAATTTGGTAAACCTTATGGTCAGCTGGGGATGAGAGGGATACTTTAGTCCTCCAAATCTGCATTCAGGTTGGAGTGGTGAGTGGTAAAGAAGCTCCTACTGAGGAACTACTCTTTCTCCTTTTTTGCAGGAAATACATCATAACTGATGTGTATTAGGGATGCTCTTTCATCTTTCAGGAGCTCCAGGGTGATAACTGATGGAAAAGCAAGGGGGGCAGAGCCAAGATGGTGGAGTAGAAAGACGCACATACACTAGCTCTTCCCCCACAGCCCATAAAATACCTGTAAAAAATGACTCTTAACAAATTTTAGAACAGCAGAAGCCACAGAACAACAGAGTGGAGACTTCCAACCAGGGTGACCTGGTAGGCAGACAGGGTGCACCAGACTCAGAGTGGAGCACAGCTAAGCCTTGGTCACATGGCACTGGGAGAAGCTGGACAGGAGCAGGCTTCGGGGGTGGAATCCCTAGTGGCAGTGCAAATACCTCAACCCACAGGCACCAAAGGTCAGTGAGAGGGATTTTTCAGCTGTCTGATAAGGGAGCAAGGTCCCCCCATAGCTCTGGCCCCAGGCAGCAGCAGAGGCCACAGCTGGTGGTGGCAGCTCCCAAGGCAGGCAGCAGCCAGCATCCATTGTTGGAGGCCTCATTGTAAAGTCCCTGGATGAACTGAGCAGCTGATCTGAACCTCAGTCCCCAGTGCAGGTAAGTGCTGGCGTGGTGGAACTGGAGGCCAGGTTGGTTGTGGAGAGGACATTCTACTACTCACAGATTCTGGGCACAAAAGTTTTCTGCTTGCTCCCAGACCAGTGTGCAGACTTGATTGTGCCACCTTGGAGGAACTGAGATCTTATAGGGCCCCAGAGAATACCCTGCTCTTGACAAAGAACCTGAAAGTTAAGTAACTGGTTGGGATAATGCCCAAAAAAGGGAAAAAAAAATAAGACTATAGAAGGTTGCTTTCTTGGTGAAAAGGTATCTCTCCCATCCTTTTGTATGAGGAAGAACAATGCTTTCAGGGAAACACATAAAAGTCTGTGTATCCCAAACATCCAAAATCAATATTCAGTGGTCTCAGGCCATGGAAGAGCTCAAAAAGGATTTTGAAAATCAAGTAAGAGAGGTGGAGGAAAAACTGGGAAGAGAAATTAGAGAGATGAAAGAAAATCATGAAAAGAGAGTCAACAGATTGCTAAAGGAGACCCAAAAAAATGCTGAAGAAAATAACACCTTTAAAAATAGGCTAACTCAACTGGCAAAAGAGGTCCAAAAAGCCAATAAGGAGAAGAATGCTTTAAAAAGCAGAATTAGACAAATAGAAAAGGAGATTCAAAAGCTCACTGAACAAAATAGTTCTTTCAAAATTAGAATGGAACAGATGGAAGCTAATGACTTCCTAAGAAACCAAGAAATCACAAAACAAAACCAAAAGAATGAAAAAATGGAAGATAATGTGAAATATCTCATTGGAAAAACAACTGACCTGGAAAATAGATCCAGGAGAGAATTTAAAAATTATGGGACTAGCCATGATCAAAAAAAGAGTCTAAACATCATCTTTCATAAAATTATCAAGGAAAACTGCCCTGATATTCTATAAACAAAGGGCAAAATAAATATTGAAAAGAATTCACCTCCTGAAAGAGATATAAAAAGAGAAACTCCTAGAAACATTGTAGCCAAATTCCAGAGTTCCCAGGTCAAGGAGAAAATATTGCAAGCAGCCAGAAAGAAACAATTTGAGTATTGTGGAAATACAATCAGTATAACACAAGGTCTAGCATCTTCTACATTAAAGAAATGAAGGATTCCTTTGATGGAATATGATATTCCAGAAGTCAAAGGAACTAGGATTAAAACCAAGAATCACCTACCCAGCAAAACCGAGTATAATACTTCAGGAGAAAAAATGGTCTTTCAATGATATAGAGCACTTTGAAGCATTCTTGATGAAAAGACCAGAGCTGAAAAGGAAATTTGACTTTCAAACACAAGAATAAAGAGAAAGATTGAAAAGCTAAACAGGAAAGAGAAACCATAAGGGACTTACTAAAGTTGAACTGTTTACATTCCTACATGGAAAGACAGTATTTGTAACTCTTGAAACTTTTCTCAGCATCTGGGTAGTTGGAGGGATTACACACACACACACACATATAGAGGGAGAGAGAGACAGAGAGCACAGGGTGAGTTGAATAGGAAGGGATCATATCTACAAAAATAAAATTAAGGGGTGAGAAAGGAATATATTGGGAGGAGAAAGGTAGAAATGGAAAGGGGGCAAATCATCTCTCATAAAAGAGGCAAGAAAAAGCCTTTTCAGTGGAAGGAAAAAGGGGGGAGGTGAGAGGGAAAAAGTGAATCTTACTCTCATCACATTTGGCTCAAGGAAGAAATAAAATGCACAATTTGGTATGAAAACCTATCTTACAATACAGGAAAGTAGGGGTGGGGGGGATGTTGGAAGGGAGGGCAAATGGGAGGAGGGAGCAATTAGAAGTAAACACTCTTGGGGAAGGTCAAGGTCAAAAGAAAGATAGAATAAATGGGGGGCGGGAGTATGGAAGGAAATAGTATTATACAACATGACTATTATGGAAGTCATCTGCAAAATTACACATACATAGCCTATATTAAATTGCTTGCCTTCTTAGTGGGATGGGGGGGAGGGAAGAAGGAAGAGAAGTTGGAACTCAAAGTTTTAGGAACAAATGTTAGTACTGATCTTGCATACTACTGGGAAATAAGAAATACAGGTAATGAGGTATAGAAATTTATCTTGCCCTACAGGACAAAAGAGAAGATAGGGATAGGGATGTTAGAGGGTGTTAAGGTAGGCTCAGTTCTCACATGAATGGCCTCGGGTCAGGTAAAGGTGAGGGCTTGTAAACCACCAAGCTCTCATGAGGCCCCCCAGAGAACAGCTGGGAGGAGTGAACTATCTTGTTTTTCCACCTCTTCTCAGTGGAAACTTGCTGGGGAGAGCATCCCACCCTTGAGATTGGTCCGTGGTCTGAGCACACCTTTTTGTTAATTAGCTAAGGGGCTGAGAGGTCAGTGTCCACGAGCAAACTATGAAGCTGGGAGAGCTTAAATGGGGACAGGAAAGCCTGAGGGTGGGGTTCCTTTCTCCTCTGGAAGGAGAAGGGGGCTCCATGGGGAGAACTTGCCCTGCATGCTGATATGTAGCTTGTATCCAGAATAAAGCCTACACCTCTGTTTGACTCTGGAGGTCTCTTCTCTCATACATTTATCCGGCTGGCCACAGAAGACCTGGAGATAGATAAGATGACCTGGGCAGCCCACGGCAATTAGGCTGGACAAGAGGGGAGGGCAGATTGGTGGTAGGGGTAATTACAATGCTGGGCACTTTGGGGACGGGGGAGAGATGGGGAGAAAATTTGGAACTCAATTTCGTGGAAATGAATGTCAAAAACTAAAAATAGACATTTAAAAAAAAATAACAGTTACGTACCTCAAAAACACAGGTTCTTGAACTTTTTTGTGCCATGGATCTTCTTGTCAAACTAGTGAAACCTGTAGACACCTTCTTGAATAATTTTTTAAATGTATAATATACATATTATTACAGAGGAAAATAATTGTATTGAAATACAAGTTATCACTTTTTTTTTAAGTTCACAGATCCCAACTTAAGTACTACTCCTCTAAAATAAGTTTGACCTTTGGACTTACTAGACTCAGACTGACACCTCCGCCTACCTTCTGACTATATTTGCAGCTAGAGTCTTAGGAAGAGATAACCAACATTTAAGAGTCATGTCTTATGAATTTTAACCTAATTCAGATTAGCAAATGGTATAGCTAGCAGGAAATGAAGAAAAGCTTCTTGAAGGACCTGGTAGTTAAGGAGGGTTAAGACATAGATAGGCAGATAGGATTAGAAGGCATTCTAGGTGGGAGAAAAAATCTGTAAGCACGACATTATACTATAACTGATTAGAATAGTAGATTTACATCCAATACGTTAATTGGAAAATAAATTTGTACTGATAGGCTGAGGTCAAATTATGAATGGCCTTAGAGTCAGGTAGGATGATTTGGGCTTGGTGTGGGAATCAACAGGGAGGCATTATCGATCTTTGATCCAAAAGTAGTATTTTAAAGGATCATTTAAAATAGACTAGTTGGGACTTGCCCAAGGTCACACAATATCTGAGGCAGGATCTGAACTCAGGAAGATGAGTCATCTTGACTCAAGGTCCAGCACATTATTTTCTGTGCTACCTAGTTGCTGGTTTATAGCTAGAAATTATTTAACAGTATAAACCACTCCCAGTTTTTCACATATTCCTATAATTAGCCACTTAGCTTATGTAACTAAGTCTCAGAACCTTCCTTATTCATCCAGCACACATTTGAGTATCTACATGCAAGACACCCTGAGTGGCAGCAGAGATTTGCCTCAGAGGACAGAAACGGAGAACAGACTTGGTTCACACCACTTGCAGTTTGAGTATTTGAACTTGGCAATTGTTTTGAAGTGTAAGGAAATGTCTCTTTTCTGGAAACAGATGTACTCAAGATAAATGTGGACGGAGTCACCCAGGAAGGGAAGCTACTCTGGGAAATGGGAGTCATGGCAGCCAGCTCTGCACCCAAGGGAGCCATGTGAGGACTTTTACAGTTTTAGGTCTTGCAGTTACAGGAGTTGAGTGCCTTTGCTGCACTTTCCTATTACTGCCCACTCTTCCCATGGACACTGTGTATTCATGTATGGAAAAGGACACCCCAGGTTTACGGAGAGGAAATTATAACTCTATAACTGTAACTATGGTCTTACTATGTTTTCTTAGTAAATGCCTTTACTATCTGCAGACTAATTCTTGATGGAAAGCACACTTGGTGGAAGCTTGCAAGTTGTAGGAATCCAACTCACAGCCTGATGTAGCATTTATCTATGAGGGTGAGTTAGGGGAATAGCCCAGAGGTGGTGTTAAATGTGAGCTTGTAAAAGACTTTAAAATTGTAACATACTGAAGACCACTCTTATCCTACAGGTAAAGAGCTACTGGAGTTCATTCAGCAGGAGTTCATTCTTTGGCAATGTGGGTATAAGTAAGTTAGATCAAAGTGGGGGGAGACTTGAGGCAGGAAGACCAAATAGGCTGCTGTTGCAGGGATCCAGGTGAGAGGTGATAAGGGCTCACCTTGGAGTACTAGTTCTGTGAGTGGAGGGGAAGAGGACAGATTTAAGAGCTATTGTAGAGTTAGAAACAAGATTTGGCAATTGTTTTAATCTGCAGTTTGAAAGTGAGGAGCCAAGGATGACACCAGGGTTGTAAACCTGGGAGCCTGGAAGGACAGTGATAGCCTCTACAGAAATAAGCGGGAAAGAATGGTTGGTTTGGAGGGAAAGACAGTGAGACCTGTGGGGCTGATTGAATCCATGTCTATTCAATCCTGTGAGAGTGGACATAGAAATGAGGGGACAGCTGGGCTCGGAACTGGCCACTGCTTCAGAGTCTGGAGCCTTGTAAGTGTTTGCCAAAAGGGGATCTGGGGAAGTCAGGGTGTGCTGGGTGAAGGGAGAGTATCCCGAGTATCTGTGCACATATTTTGGGTGCCTGGGTCATGTTTTGGTTGAACCTGTCTTGAGCAGTGACAGAAACTACTGCCAATTCAGGAAACTAAACATTCTGTTCTTCTCAGGAACTTTACTGAGCTGACACTCATACCTGCTTGATAAAGTTTCCTAGGCCAAAATCCCACAGATCACAATTTTTACATTTGTCCTTTCATCCTTTATAGTACCAAGAACAGCAACTTTTTGATGCCACAGGTCCCCTGTACCCCATTATCCTTGTTTTCCTAGCATTTAATTGTAATTACTATTACATTTAGTTATAATTACCAAACCATTATATAGTGCTCATCAATACTCCCTACCAGTTTCTCAGTGCCATTACTCCTCTAGCCTGAGTCCCCATCACCCAGATTACTCTGTGAAACAACCCCAGCATTATTTCCCCTCCTTTCTTTCCCTGACCCCTGATAGAAGCATAAAATTTTTTAAGCATCAGCAAGGTAACCAATATACACTACAGGGTAACCTATGAGTGCATTAAAATAAAGAAAAAAGGAAATGTAATAAGTGGTACAATGAATAAAAACATGAATAACTATGTCCCACTTTTAATTTCCCTGATTTGTTCCAGTTCTAATTCTTAGTTTCAAAAGGAAAATCTTGTCTGGACTGGATTCTTGGTCTACTCCTACAATGCCTAGCACAGAGTAGGTGCTATGTAAATGCTTATTCCTTTCCTTTTCTTTTAGCTGGCAGGTTCACTTTGGCAAGACCATTAAGCATTTTTCCTTCTAAACCCTGTTTCCCCCACTGGGATGGAAGGACATCCCTCTTACCCCTCAATTAAGTGTTACTAGAATTCCCAATTTAGGGTCTGAAGAAATCCAGCCCTTGCCCCATGACTGAAAAAAAAAAAAAACTATCGGCTTCCAAATTGTACTCCCTGATCTTCAATATCACGAAAACTTGTCATCTGGTCCCTAGAAGCTTACTTCCTTTGGAGGTACCCAACTAGTCATATCTATCTCCTTTCACCAGAGCATGCAAATAGAGCAATACTACATTAGATCTGAAAATACATTATAGACCGAGTCCACTCTCCTTCCATTTTATAGATTGAGAAATCAAAAAGTAAGTGACTTGCTGGTCACAAATTAATAAATGACTGACCTGGAACTAAATCCAAAGTCTTGAATTCAAGTCTACAATTAAAAAAAAAAAGTTTAAGGCAGAGGTGAAAGGCAAAATACCAAATAGGGCAGCCGCTGCCGCCCCCTCCAAAAAAAAACAAAACTTGTAAGGTGTAACCTTCTTCGCACCTTGTACCACCCCACTGGGTGGGAATAGGGGTGTCAAGGGGAAGGGAGGGGATTAGGTTTATAGTTTAGATCAGTTCTTATATAGCATAGTCCTAAATTCTAGATGTAAACCCCCTTAGGGACCAAGTCCTGGCACCCTGGCTTTTCAAGGTTTTCCTGAGCTGAGCACCATCTCACCTGCAGTCTTGGCTTCAAGGTTGCCATGACTTGGACACCCAGCACATGAAAACAGATGGACAAACACGGAAGAGAGCCCAAGCTCATTTGTTGGAGTTGAGACAAGATGGGAGGGGGAAGGTATCCCACCTTCACCGGGCCTGTGCTGTGGGGGAACTGTGACCTTCATCCTCTGGAAGCAGCAGGAAGAAAGGGGAGGTGGTGGAAGCGCAGTCAATAATTCTTTATATTATACCACATGTCCAGGCCAACTTGTCCAGAGCAATTCTCGAAACAGACTGACTGTCTGACTCTACCTTTTACGGTGATACTGCCCTACTGCTGGGTGCCTTGTGAGGTGGCCTAAGTTACTAAAGATCCTGGGAGTTTCATTTCTTTTCTAGCCTGAGATTAAATGATTCTGGGATCTAGACTTAGTTTTCTACTTCAGTGACAGGTGAAGAGGCAACTTTAAGTCCCATAGCACGTGGTGCTGCTCGGCTTTGGATACTGAGAGAAACTACTAGAACAATGAGGAATTACATTCATTCTCTCTTCTATTTTCTTGCCTCCTAAAGAGTAGCACATTTAAGTGGCTCTCTGCCATTTTACATTTCTTTGATGTTTATTTGCATTTTTTAGAGCAATAGATTACCAGACAAAAATAATCATGTCCTGAATTGGTGTTTGTTATACTCTGATTGGGGTGGGGAAAGAGAACTTTTGGATAATTAGAGTAGAATATAGAGTTCATCTGGCTGGAGACTGTCCTCTTCAGTTGGCAATCAATCTGTCACCTAGGGGCTGAAAGCATTTTATGAGTTATTCAGAATCTGTAGTTTAAGCGTTCCAGCTCTGCTGAGAAAGGAAGCCACATAGAACTAAAACCTTTGTCCTAAACTAAAGCCCTCAAGAACTAATCTAATTTCCAAAACAGATAGATCACCTTGCACCAAGGACCCTTGGATCTTCTCCATCCTGCTGCTCCTCCCCCTCTTCAAGGGAGGGAGGGTGGTAGAGAACTCAAAGAAAGTTCATGGCCTTGAATATGCCACTAATGAGTAGAGAAAAAAAGTCATACTATGTGCCAGGCACTTTACAATTATCTTATTTGATCCTCCCTCCAACCTTGGGAGGTAGGTACTATTATCCCCATTGTACAGATGAGGAAATTGAGGTAAATAGGGGTTAAATAACCTGCCCGGGGCCACACAGATATTGAGAGTATGAGGTCACATGTGAATTTGGGTCTTCCTGACTCCAGGCCCTGCACTCTATCACCAGCTGCCCCAAATTTATGGTCCCCTATTTTGCATTTAAATAACCCACAAAGGTTGAATAAATTAATTTTCAATGCAACTTTATTAAACTAACACAATACTTCTTTGCCAGCTTCCATATCACAATTCAAGATGTTGTTTTCTTTAGGGAGTGTTAGTTATTCCCTCTGAGAAGGGATATTCAAAAAGGAGAAAGTGGTCCTACAATCCAACTAAATTGGATATTTAGTTGGATTACTATTTTCTAAGGAATACTGTTTTCTAAGAAACAGAATAATTTTTCTATACTTCCCTGGGCTTGGGTCAGCTTAAACTGGCTCTGGGTCAGATGATGCTTGTCTAGATCTTGAAAACGACCGCTCTTGGAAAAGGTAGAATGAAGCTCCTGCATGTCACAACAAGCCTGTTGGAGGTTGTCTTGGAGGCTGCTTGGGAGACCTTGGACTTTAGGCATGAGGTCCATGAAGGCCAACTGTAATTTCAGGGCAATACTACGGAACATGTCCAGAGTCAGGGCTTCCAGGAGCTACCAGATAAAGGGAGATAAAGGGATAGATTTGAGCAAGTAAGCTATTGCTATTCATTCTAGTATTAATTCTAGATTTCTAAGAAAAGGCCTTAATATCCTCTGCCTTCTATCACCTCCTCTTTAATTGCTTTTGTTTAGATTTAGAAGGTGTGCGAAATTAATGAAAGGTGTGGGCCTTCCTACAAAACAAGCCTCCCCTAATCAAGCCTCCCTCAATAGCCCCACCTGAGGCCTATGAATGGGTAGAGAAGATTTTTAACTCTCATTACAAGGCCCCAGGTGGTGACATCCTACTTCTCCCCCCTCTTAATCCCAGTTACCTATTTGCTGTCTTCCTCATTTGCTTTGGGCTGTGTGTCTGAGGGTCCTGTAGAGGTCAAGTCTTTCTCAAGGCTTTTTCTTCCTACCTCTGCTAGGAGTCACCTGGCTGGGGGATCTGTGCTTGTGCAGAATCCACCAAAATAACTTCCCTCTGGGATATCTCTTCATAATCAATAATAAATTCAGCCCAAAGTTTTATCTGTCCCCATCTTCCCCTGTTCCTCCTGAAGGTCTTTTGGAATTTTGGAGAAAGATCACAAGACCCAAGTTTGAATCCTGCTTCCACTTGGAGTTGGGAAAGTAGAAACTTCCTAAGGTCCCCTTGTTTTTTTCCTTTGCTAGATGAAAGGGATGCCTCTAGGACTCCTTTCAGCTCTGTGACTATGACCTTTTCATTCTAGATCTTTTCCTTATTTTCTTTCAGCATGTTGTGGCATTATGCCTTCTCCAAGGCTGACTGTTCCTCCTCTCCAACACCCAGTACAGAGTCAGCAAGAACTAGGATACTACTTCTTTGCTCTTTCTGCTACAACTACTGCAACTCAGCAAGGAATCTGTCTTTTGAAGTTCCCTCCATCCTGTGGTTACTTGTCATCTCTGAACCTCCAGCTGGTCTTTCTACTCCCCAAGTACAATTACTTGCCTCAGTCTTTGTTACCCCAGTCTCTGCTTCCTTCAAATACCCTGGGGCCTTTTAGAGTCTAGATTCTTATGACCCTTGTCACCAAGATACACCAGAGTAAGGTTGATTTTTATACTTCTTCTGCATATTAAGTCACCTTGATATAGCTTCTTGCTCCAAAGAACAGGACACAAAAAAACAGACACAAAACACCTGACAAGTTTCCCCAAAAGCCTTGATAATCTTTTCACTAAAATACTTTCCCTTATTCCCAACCTGATATTCTCACTACTTTTCCCTTTTCATCCCCAAAACGCAAGGCAAGACAGAGGCACATTTCAAAAGCTAGCTTGAAGCTTGAGGCAATTGGGCATTTGTAATGCACAGGAGCAAAACTAAACAAATATTCATGAGGTTACCCATCTGATCCCCAGATATCAGTTTGACATTAATGTTCCATATGCCTGTAAGTCTGGTACCTGTGTATCACCTTCACACTGGTTCTTAATCCACTTGCTCCACATCTCAAATAGGGCCTTATAGTAATTCTGGCGATCCTCAGAATCTTGCTTGCATTGATAAGTCTGGTGGAACAAAGCATTTGGAAAGCTTGAAGATATAGGTCTGCCTTATAATGCTGTTCTTCAGAATTGAAGCATGCCAGATTTTTCAAGGAGTCAGAAATTTGTAATTCCTTTCCTATAGTTGGAGGCCATTCCCTTATACATGTCATCAAAAGATAATCACCATAATGGAAAAGGCCACATGGCTAAGTGGAATCTAGAAGTAAGCTTGCTTCTACCACTTTAACATCCCATCCCCCCATCACCCACACATACAACCACCCCTGTACCTTCTGGTCTACCTTGCTACTACAAGCAAGGTAAAGACCTGGCAGTGGGACTTAATAAGGTTAATTGAAGTCAAAGTTTATACAATCTTGAGCAGTATTGGGATGCAATGTCCCCAACAAAGAGTATAAACTCCAACCAGAGCTAGATGTTTCTAATATGATCAGTTCTGGGTATCATATTTTAAGATCATTGATATAGTAGAGATCAAAAGAACATTCAGAATGCTGAGAGGCCTTACGACCATGTCAGATGAATAATGTTTAGTCTAGAGAAAGGAAGACTTTAAGGCAGGGTGAGGACGGCTGTCTTCAAATACTTCAGTGAGATAATGTGGACAAGGTTAGATTTATTTTTTTTTATCTTTTTTATCTTTTTTTTAATCTATTTTTTTTAATCTTTTGCTTCTGAGAGGAGGAATGAGGGGTGGAGATGATAGAAGTTATAGCCAAAGGCAGATTTAGGTTACACATAAGGGAATTGTGTAGGGAGTGACTGGAGAAAACTTACCAATATTCAAAATGCCCTGATAATGAAATGCCTTGAGAAATAATGAACAAGTTCTTCTTTACCAGGTTGTTAAACAGAAGTTGGGTAACTGCTTGTCAGTGACTGCTATATGGAGAGGAAATAGACAGCTCTATATGACTTTTTATGCTAGATGGTCTCCAAGGTCCCTTCCAACTCACAGTCTGTAAAAATGCTGTTAGAAAGGAACTGGTTGGTTTTAGAAGTAGCTTAGAACATAGAAAATCTTACCAATTCAATCACTTCATAGAGCTGGTACGAGAGTTTTCTGATTTTGTTCTTGACATCTCTGATATTTTCCACAATATTCTTATGTGCCTGGAGGTTGCTTGGTAGAGAACCTAGTGATGTGCCTTTGTCTCTTGAAGAGTTTTCTTTAAAACAATCTTCATCTTCCTCTGAAGATGCTTGGATATTAACTATATTGAATTTTTTAAAAAGTCATTAACAATTCTACTAAAACATACTTAAACATTTACTAAGCACCTACTATGTGCTAGGCACTGTGCTAAGGGTTGGGGGGTACAAGAGGCAGCACTCCCCTCATCGATCTCACAATCTAATAGGGAACGTAACATGCCAATATATATAAAGCAGACTACATGCAGGGTAAATAGGACAATTAACAGAGGGAAGGTACAATAGAATTAAGAGGGATTAAGGACCACTAGTGAGTCCATTTTAGCAACCTTGACAGTCCACAAGATATTCCCTTTGCTTCTTTAGTGAGGAAACCTAAACTATGCAATGTGACCAAGTCCATGAGGACCTCCAGTTTTCCTTAAACCAAGGCATCAGGCACTAGAATCACAAAACAGCATCAGATTCTTATTGAGGGCTGAATATGTAACAGCTATGATAATGTTGTACTCTTAAACTTATATGCAAGTGACTAGCAGTATCTTTATGTTTAAAGGATGCTAGATGACTAAGTCATAGAGTACATCATGAAATCAGGAGTTAGGCTATTTTACACTCAAATGCAAGACTGAATAAAGATTAGAGGAATTGTATCTAGCTTGATAGTTACTAACCCATGTCCAGCGAGATTGGGAGGTATTTGTCCATATAAAGTTTTAATTCTTCTAGTGTTTGTTTCCCCTTTTGGATTTCAGACAAGATTTTCTCTTCACGAGACACAGATGTTGTAACACTATTGACACTTGTGCTATCTTGCTTGTCTGAGTCACCACTACTGTCATGGACTAATGAATCTGTTTCTTGCGATGGTTGAGATGGTTGAGATGGTTGAACCTCCATCTCTTTAGATGAATGTAATTCCTAGAAAAAGTAACAAAAATTTACAATGCCTTAGACTTTTAACATGCTTTGATTTGGTACTGCATGGAAATGCATGACACACACCCCCCCCCCTCAAATTGTCTCAATTGCAACTTATATAGACCCTGACGCGGAAATCCCCTTCCCACCACTGACCATTATTCTCATTGGCTGAGAAGCATGGTCTTACATTCTAAGTGTGAAATCTAATCAATCCTTTTTGGAACCTGGTTCAAATTTCTGGGTCCAGACTGTTACAAATACATGTCATCATATGCAAATTAGGCATTGAAAACCTGTGCAAATGAAGCATTGAAGACTCATGCAAATTGGGCATTGAGGAATTAGTGAACCATAGCTAATCACTGATCCTAATGCACTGTATAGCCTTATAAGGAAACATGACTCAAAACCTGGGCCTAAGGCCTCTTCTACTCTAGGGAAGAGTCTCCATGCTACTGAGAAGTCTTCACTAAATCTGTTCCCATTCAGTACCATCCTGCTTTTTAGCTTTCTCATATCCCCAAATATGAACTAGTACATACCCCATTTCAACCAAACTGGTTTTTTGCATCTACTGGATTATATGTTCCATTATCTCAACTTTCTTGATGCTTGCAACCATCACTATGTGAGGAAATCTAATCTATCCTAAAGGTTAGAAAGCCCTTCCCAGAATTCATAGGAATTGAAAAGTGCTGACAAGATCTACTTGAATAGAGGTCAGGAAATGTTTCCATCGTTGTGTCTCTAGCAGTGATCTTTATAGGAGGCACATAAGTTTTGGAGGGGGGTTTTTTGAGCCTCCATTAGATGAGGTAGACAAGAAAAGGATCTAGTTTACCTTATAAATATTTAGCCATTTTAAGTTTCTTTCAATAATTTCAGAGACTCCCTCTTACCTAACACTAGAATTTGTTCACATGTGCATTGTTAGTATTTTAATGTTCATTAACATGAAGGCACAAGGTTCAGTAGCAAAAAAAAAAAAAAAAGTTGGAAGGGGAAGTTCTTTGGAACAATTTAGAGAATGAAGAAGAAGAGGCATATACAGTTCTGAGAGAAGAGAGGAAAACTAGATAAGAATCCAATTACAGGTAAACAAACAAAAGTTCAGGTTAAACCAAATATGGGAGTGGTTATCAGATACTAGCCAAAAAAAAAAAAAGAACAGAAACCAAGGGAAACCTAATATTATGAAAACTTGGGTGTAGTAATGGTGGTAGAGAAACATGGTATTGAGGGGCAAACAAAAGAGGAATAGGATTGGGATGGGGGAATTGAGGAGGCTCCACATAAGGTGAAAGTCCTCAGACTTCCAGACTTCAGCCTCAGCTCAAGACTCACAAAGTTTGCTATGAAAACTTCTTGTAAAAATGGGATTGGGTATGTTCTGATATATGAAGCTGAATGACTGATAAAGGAGCAGGTACAAGGCACTGGCAGTCCTTTTGAAGGAATCCTCCCATCCTTGATGGGAAGAAAGAAGCTGGTTCTTCACATGATCTTGGTGTTGCCTTTGCTTGTCTTTATTACCTTTTATTACCTCCTTCATATATGTAGCTGGAGGGCTCTGGACCTAGAGTCAGAAGTCAGAAGACTGGAGTTCAAATCTGACTTCAGACATTTACTAGCTTTGTGATTCTGAACAAGTCACAACCTCTGCCTGTCTCACTTTTCTCAACTGTAAAAGAAGGATGAGAAAATAGCACCTATCTCACAGGTTTTTGTCAGGATCAAATGAGATACTATTTGTAAAAACACCTGACATATAGTAGGTACTTAATAAATGCTAATTCCATTCCCTCTCTACCCTTCCCCAAAACTGACTTGAATATTGTGGTCAATTACTATTGAGGACAGGGTGTGGACTTCCCTCTGTGGTAGATGAGGAAAACTTGATATTTGACTTGTATTACCCAGATTTTCTTTACAGATAAGGTTTCTTAGTCAAATGTTTCCCCTGTCGATAGTAGCTTACTACCTAGATTTTATACCAGGTTTAAGTTTATTATTTTTAGCTATTACTTTGGTGTTTATCCATTCTTTTTTTGTATAATCACTTCATAGACTCTTTACTCTGCCTTCTTCAGCTTTCCACCTTTGACTAGTGTAGACATCACTAATATATTCAAGTTAGTTCCCCTTCAAATACTTACCTTAAAAAAAAAAAAAAAAAGCTATTTGTATAGAGCCTTTTTTCAGTCTACCAGGGTTGCCTATGATCACAAGCTCTCAAATGTAGCCTTGAATTTAAAAAGAAATGGTTTAAAAAGTTTAGAAGGGCTATATGTACTACAAAACCTGTAAAAGGCCACTATGGACTATGTTCAATGCACCCAGGCTTTCTAATTACTTCTTTCTTATAATGAACTCATTATCAAGCCCTAATAGTATGCTATAAATGAAGACACTTTTCAAACATTAGACCAGGATTCTACTGTTTCCATAGAAGAATCTGAATTAACTCAGACTGATAGTAAAAATGACCTCCTGCAGTACCTGTGGTCTGTCCATTCTCTCTTGGCTGATAGGTTCACTTGAAGCTGAAAATAAAAGCATTATTAGTTAAAAAACTAGGTGTTGATGGGCATAACCTCCAATAAGGTAAATGAGTACCAGCAGTGACAAGGCTTTGAACCAAGAGCAATTAAACTACCACCTCTAAATTTTCCTTCTGACTTAAAGAAGAAAAAAAAAAAAGCTCAATTCAAGGAAGTTTCTATTTCACCAGAAATGACTATGCTGAATTCAGAAACTGATCACTCTAAAATCTTTATCATTCAGATGTTTAATAATTCTAGCTGCTTAGGCTATTTACAGCAATAATTACATATTCAGGATCTTAACTCAATGCTGTTCTTTAAGGCATTCATTTTTTACTTTCTGATTGGCACAAATACAAATAGGTATTCTAAGGTAGCATGCCATGATAGAAAGGGCGTTGCATTTAGTCAGAGAAATTGGACTCAAATCCTGCTCTACTATTTACTGCCTGTGTGACCTTGGACAGGTACCTTCCCTTTCTCTGGGCTGGGGTAATTCATTTGTAACATGGAGGGGCTAGATGAGATGATCTCTCCAGTCCCTTCCAGATCCAAATACTAGAATCTATTCTCCAGCCTTAGGCTACTACAAACATAATAAAAGGTCTTAAAGCCCCAGCTCACTGTAAGATTAGAACTTCATCTGTAGATCATAACCATCTTCTTGAGAACACTAAACAAATATTGCCAACAAAAGGAAACCTATTATTTTATTATAATATATTTATATTACCTAAGTCTTGTACTTGGAGATTGTTTCTTCCATATTCCTAGACAACAGGTCTTTGGGGTAGGGGAAAGAACAAGCAAAACAGCTATTTTGGCCCAATTTTGGAAGTAACCAGAGCTCTCAACTAATTCTGGGTCAAAACTCAGATTCTAGAGTTATTGAATATGATATTTTAAAGTTCCTTTAGTCCTGACCAACAAGAGGGAGTCTTGCTTGACTTAGTAGACAAATGTTGTCAAATCTAAATCCAAGTTTTAACCCATTAAACAGACAGTACTATTTTACTTGGTCAATTTAAAACATGCCAGCAATTAGGACCATCTCTTCTTTCAAGAGGCTCTACTAAGAGCATCAGTGCCAGTTCTAATCAAAGCAATGTGTCTTACTTTTGGCATTGAGCCTCACCACACTCTGTCTGGCATCATTCAATTTATCAGGAACAGTTTTCCCCATCTCTGAAGGGCTTGCTCTGGTTTCTGCAAGACCGAGACCCTTTTTGGCAATAGTAAATATACAGTTCATGCAAGCCTTCTTTGTGCCAGTTGTAGTGACATGGTCAAAGTCACACCCAGGCAATTTTCTCTTCCCACTCCAATCTAAAAAGAAAGTATGACTAATTACATGATTCTCAAAGAGATGTTACATTATATTGGGTGGAAGTAATCCAAGGAATTCTATATAGCAGAAGAACACATTTGGCCATGCAGTATATTGGAAAGAACACCTGATTAGGAGTTAGAACACCTGGGTTTGATTTCTGCCACAGCTGTAATGTTGGGCAAGTACTTTTAAAAATTTAGTTTGTTTCTAGGTATCTCAATGGATAGAGCCAGGACTGGACTCAGGAAGACCCAGTTTTAAATCTGGCCTCAGATACTTACTGTGTGACTGAGCAAGTCACTGACCCCTATTTGCCTCAGTTCCCTCATCTGTAAAATGAGGTGGAGAAGGAAATGACAAACTACTCCAGTATCTTTGCCAAGAAAGCCCCAAATGGGGTCACAAAGAGTTAAGGTGTGACTGAAAAATGACTGTACAACAAATTTATTTCTTTATCTGAAAGATGGGAGATACATGAAAGAACAAGCAAATTACCCAAGCTATCCAAAAATGTGAACAAATGATCCAAACTTTTGGGTGCTGACCAAAAAGAGGGAGGTGGGGAAATCTGCCAATGTCTAAGAAGGATGCGACACCAGTCGATGTCCCCATATCCTTTGGGCCTTGTTTCTCCTCCCTTTACTGCACCTTTCCCCTCCATGCCACACCCTTTCCTGTTTCTCCCCCTCTTTTTGTTGTGCTGTCCTAAATATGCAAACTTCTATAAGGACTCTGAACTCTTTGGGTTCCACATGTGTGTTCATTTCTCTTGTAATAAACCTGGTTTTCGTATAAGTCTCATGATGTTGTGACTGGCTGTTGACACAACTGTAGTATAATTCTAGAGAAGACTCACCTCAATGCCATCTGTGCATCTAGATCTAATTTTTTAAATAGTTTTGAAAAAAAATAACCTACTTATTCCAAGGGATCATGAAGTAGTGGAGCAGGGGGGAAGCTCTGAATTGGGGGATCAGAAGACTTCAGTTTAAATTCTGGCTTAATTTTTTTTGAAAGACCTCTTAGGAAGTAACTTAACTCTTTGGGCCTTAACTTTTCTCAATTACAGAATAAGACAACTGGACCAGATGAGTGTAAAGTGCCATCAACCTCCGGGCCCTAAAATGCAATCAACTGCCACCCCTGATTAGTTCTTCACCCATTTTTATATTCTGAACTGCAACTTGACTCTGGTTCTAGTCTTTGCTTGAACACACAATAAAAACTCTTCACTGAACAATAAATGTGCCATTTCAAATAATCTTAAAGTTTCTCTACCCAGCTGTATTATAATAGCCACACACAACTCTTAGAGTCAAGGCTCTTTTTCCTTCATATATTTCCTTAAAAGGAGAGTAGTATTCCTGTATAGACGAGAACATCCCCACTGAATTAAAGGACTAAACCCTTCAGCACAGCATGTCTCATTCTCCCCACTTACCTAGTGACAATCTCTGAGAACACAGCCCCTGAAGCTACTTTGACTTTCTCATCATATATATACACTTGGGTGGTGAGTGGGCATTGAAACTTTATCATTGACAGATGAAGTAAATAAACAATCACTAAGTTGATTTCAGGTCCTGCTGCTAGTGAAGGCCACAATGAAAGTGGGTGGCAGAATTAGGAAGGAGTCAATGACTTGAAAGGTTCTACATTAGTTCTCACACTTGTAATTCTTACTGACAGAGCCTTTCTGATTATACAGTATATGTTCAAAAAAACATTAATTTATCTTGCACAGTTTATATAACCTTCTTCATAGTCCTACCTGAATTATTTTATTACTGTATAAATAGATTGGAAATTTAAAAGATTTCTAAAAGATTCTTTCCTTACATACAGCCCTCTGAAGAATAGGGCTATTTCAATTAAGCATAGGTAAACAGATAGATTATAATCTACAGATTCATCCACTTACCAATCATTTATTAGTTGCAACATTGTGGGGAAAGGGAGGAGAAGAAATAAAGAGGGATAATAATGTCAAGAGGGATTTCATTAGGATTAATTACCCCTTCTACCTTCTTTCCTTCCCTGTAAGAATATGGTCAATCAGGTGGTCCATCCTCTCTTACTAAGTTCTGCCTGATTGATGGTCTCCTCTTTATACATTGCCAAGTAAAGTGATTTATCCTTTCATTCATGTAATATGACTACATGATTGAAAGTTGATGCTGCAATAGCATCTCTGAGTAAATGATGTAGAAAAGTAATTGAAATGAGAAAGGTTAAGGAAAACTAGGCTGGTGTGTGTGTGTGTGTGTGTGTGTGTGTGTGTGTGTGTGTGTGTGTGTGTGTGTGTGTGTGTTCAACTGTAGGAGAAAGCATGCTGCATATATTTATATAAATAAGTCTATGTATCATAAGTGTAAGGGAATATGGGGGGTACTGGCAGCTGGGAGGGAAATTAAGAAAGGCCTAATGTTCAGAGAGGTGGTGGAACTGAGTGCTACCAGGAATTTTAAGGGGTGTAAATAAGGAGTAAAGGCATTCCAGGCTAGAAAGACAACCAGTGAAAAGACAGACAGGTATGCTATGTAATAGGTGAGGAACCATAAGGAGGATAGCCTATCTGAAATGCTGAGTGTGTGGGGGGAGTAATGTATAATAAGTTTGCAAAGGTAGGCTGGAGCCAAGGAGTGAAAGGTTTTAAATGCCAGACAGAGGAGTTTCTCTTTGATTCTATGGGTTATAGGAAGGAACCACTAGAATTTGTTGAGCTGGGAAGTGGCATGGTTAGACCTTTGCTTTAGGAAAATCATTTTGGGAATTTTGTGGAGGATTGGAGAGAGGAGAGACTGGAAGTTATGAGTCTAATTAGGATGCTACTGCAATAGGACAGGTGAGAAGTGTTGAAGGCCTGAACTAGGGTTGTGGTTGTGAGACTGGGTAGGAGGGGAGAAATGCAACCTATACAAGGATGGAAATCTTTGTGGAATCTCAGTGGGAGGAAGGAAGGAAGGAAGGAAGGAAGGAAGGAAGGAAGGAAGGAAGGAAGGAAGGAAGGAAGGGAGGAAGGAAGAAAAAATTTCAAAAGTGTTGACTTCTGGGGAAAAGATAATTTCTGTTTTAGGGCATGTTGAGGTGAGATTGAAATGTCCATTAGGCAGTTGATGATAACAAGACTGGAGCTCAGCAGATAGATAAACAATAAATAATATATATAGATCTGGGAGTCATCTACAGAGAGATGATCATTAAACATTTGGAAGTTATGAAGTACATTGGTCTCTAGTTATATAATCCCCATCAGTGGAGAGCAGGGGAAGTTTGGAAGTTTGTCAAGATCATCAATGTCTATTAAAGAGAATACTTTAGCTAAGTTAGACTGTAATAGTACTATTTGACATATGTATATATCACTCCGTGGCTTACAAATTGCTTTATATAAATTATCTCATGGGATCATCACAACGATTATGATGTACGGCAGTCATTATTATGACTGTTTCTAGAGATGAAGAAACAAACTCAGAAGGACAAAGTGACTTGCCCAGACATATGAAATCAACTAGTTTCTCAGCGAGGTATTTGGAGCAATATCACAAGAGCTGACCAGGCATCTTGAGTATACTAGAATCTAAAACTCAGAGTTTTCATATAGTAGTAATAATCACTCAACCTGCATGGAGCTGGACATAGAGGAGTTGAAAATACTCCCCAAAAGCCATCTGGCAAGGTTAAGAATTATATATACATAAACACAAACATATGCATATATTTAATATACACACATACATATATGTATACACACATACAGTATAACATTTACTTTGGAATAAAAGGTTTTCTCTCATTGTTTCACAACATAAGGCATTTGTATGATGGTACCAAAAAGCCTAGCCAGGCATTCAGCTGAAATCAATGTTCTTTTGTGGCCCTAGGGAAGCTGGCTGAGAAAATAATCTTTCTGAGAGAGTCATATTGACAGGTATTGATATATTTGAAAATTAGGAACTCCTGGACTAAGTGCGGCAGATTGATTTCAAGCACTCAGATACTGAAATGGAACTGTGATCTCATCTATTCCAAAGTCCCCTCAAGCAGTGTTGATTACAACTTATCCAGGCCTATCCATCTTGTATTATTTTTGTCCATCCCCTCCCATAAGTTTGTCACAGATAGTCTACCCACCATCCCAGAGACCTTTTTCACTTTCTCCTGATATTTCAAGGTCATGTCACCAATAAGTTTACTTGCCCACCTGTTTACTCCTTTTCTCTCACCCATGTCTTCCTTGTATCATACAATTCCTTTTAGTTTATGTGGGATAGTCTGCACATATCCACTATGAACCCTTTGCTGTCATCTGTGTGATATTCATTTTTAATTACTTGGAGACAGCCATAGTCCATGTCTTAGTGTCATATAGCAACACCACTAGAACATTGGTATTGAAAAGGATGGGCCTTTGCTTTCATGGGAAGCTTCAGTAAAAGAGCATTACAGTTTCCAAAAGGCCCTTCTTTCCCTGAGGTACAACTCTGGACCCAACTCATTGTCCATCCGTACTGTGGACAATCAACACTGAAACATCAACACTGGGCCCACCCAAACTCTTTTGAGTGCATACATATCTCTTCCAGGAGGCTTTCCACTGTTCATGGGTTTGATGCAGTTAGCACAATGTCATCCACAAAAAGAACCATCTGGAGGAGCTCTCCATCTGCAGGACTCTGATGAATAGGATGGAGGGAAATACACAGGTAGTAACCATAAGTGTGAGTGTGAATGGAATGAATTCTCCCATAAAATGGAAGTGGATAACATTACTAGCACTGAAATGTTCTCATAGAACCATTAGGGCAGGACCTGTTTTTGTTTTTATATTTCCATTTCTAGAATAGTGCCTGGCACCTATTAAATGCTTATTATTGAATTGAAGTAAATAATATAGAACTCCAGGACATTTCAGGATCCTGCAATACTGCATTTTGAAAAAAACAATGATCTCTACTCCTCTGGGACTAAAGAATTAGGTCAATTTAAGCATATATATGCACACACATATATGTATTCTTAATGAATTAAAATACGTCCTTGTGGAGGGGTGAAGGGGCAAAAGTTGGAAAGTGCTGGCTCATGGTCATTATGGAGGAGGAAAAGGAGGCGGAGGGCAAGAATAGTTGTTGAAGGGACATCAGAAGGAGAAGAAGGAGCTGCAGGCCAAAATTCAAAGTATGAAAAATGCTGTTCCCAATAATGACAAAATGAGGAGAAAGCAATTGATCAAGGATGCTGCTAAACTGGAAGGAGAAATGGAACAGAAACACAAAAAAGAACTGGAGAATTTGAAGCTGACTTCACATGCAAAGAATAAGATAGACTCTGTTGTTAACATTTATAGCTTGGATATTGAGAATCAGCAGCCTTGGATATCAAAAGCACACAACAGGCAGGCAAAAAAAGCCGCATTTAAGGAAAGGGAAGAAAGAATAGCAGAAGCTGAAATTAAAAACTTATTTGGAGCCAGACATCTAGAAAAGTCAGAAACTTGCACAAATTTTGGCAGCTAGACATTTTGTGTTCAGCCTTCATTGCCAAAGAAGACCACACCAGCTAGACATTTAGAGATTAAATAGATTCCATAAGATGACCTCTGTATGTACCAAGCTATTGAAGACCAGCTGAAGGAACAGGAGTGCCCCCTGATTGTAGACAACTTAAGAAGTCAAACTGCTGAATATATGCAAAATCAACGTAGAAGACTTCCTGCCAATCTTAACTAATTCTAACACAGGAGATACATACATACATACATATGTGTGTGTGTGTGTATATATATAGATATATAGATATAGATATATATATGTATACTCCAGGTAAAGATTTTAGTGTAATTTGCATTCCCTATTGTGCTTTTTCTTCAAACTAACTAAACACTGTATGAAAGGATTATATATTCTATCCCCTCCTCAAATTTATCCCTGTGGGAAAAATCATTATAACCTAAATACTATAATGTCTAAAGATTTAATTTTTTATGTGTAGCACATGATTATAGATGTTAGTAGGTATTGCACTGTCAGAATAATTTTTTCAAGTGGTTACCTGTTAAGAAGATAAACTACATTCATCATATTGTGTGGGGATGAAATAGGAATAGAATTAATCATTATCTGAAAGATTTATAAACTGCCACCTTTGTGCAAGGATTTGTATCTGTATGCTGGTGGGGACCTAAAACACAGGAATACAGCCTCTTCCTAAAAACTGCTACAAGGAACCCATGCTGATGATTATATCTTATGTGGAAAAAAGGCAAATCCTAGACCTCCTTCCCCCAGATGACTTTGTTTCCTTGACCCATGTGTTTAAGGAACAAAGATTTAATTTTAGTCTAAGCAAAAGATGATTAGGAAAATAAATCTACAGATTAATCAACATTCTAAAAAAAAATTACACCCTTGCCTGGAAGAATCAAGTACTGTGATGTCGAATTCCTCACATCTAACAGGTTGACTAAGTACTTATTGTTTTCAGGTACATCTTCTACGTCTTTCTAGGAGTGTACAGTTGAAGAGCCAAAAGGTAACATACTGTCCTTTAGTGTCCTTATGGGTCAAACTCTACCAGTAACCCTTGAACATAAGTTTGGATGAAAGGGCATTCATTAAGTGATTGCTATGTGCTGAAAACTCTGCCAGGTTCAGTACAAAAGTAAGACAGCCCTTGCCTTCAGTGAGCTTCCATTCTTCTATTTTTATGATGTCCATTGCAAATCAATTTTATTCTTCACCATAAGAATAGCATTTCTACATGTTTACAGTACTGAAAATGTACAAATGTTGCTCACTTTTCTTCCTCTGCCCACTTTCAAGTATTCAGAATGTCTAGTTATACACAGTAGCTCAAATGCTATTTTTAACCTACCGTTTGCCTTGGCTACAAATTTGAGTTGTTTAACTTTTGGAGACTTGTGTGAAATCTCCCTCTTCCAGTTCACTTAGCCCATTTCTTCTATGTTGGGTCTAGAGGGAGCAACCTCAGATAGGTCTATTCCATCCACCAGGGAATCCACTAGGTGTGGTGTAGTCATGATCCCTGCACTCTGGTGCAGCTTAGTAATGTTAGGCTTGCATGCTGTCCCCATTTCTTTCTATCAATGCTCACATTTTTCCTTCATAGTTGTCTGGTTCTTATGCAGCCAGCTGATTATTTCATTACATTTGTCAAGGATCATCTATCTTCATCAATGGGATCAAAGTCAAATAGAAATGGCAGCCACAAAACCAAACATAAGGATCCCTTCAGGTCATATATTGACTTAAAAATACACGTTATTAACATGATCTATGTTCCACTGCATTTTTGTTTATTGTGCTAAATATTTCCCAATTATGTCTTAATCTGTTTTGGTAGCATGTTTGACTCCTCTGGTCTTCATTGCCAATTTTGCCTTGGAGTCTGTGGGGGAGCCATGTTTTCCCTCTCTGGTGATTTGTATCCTGTAACTATGGGTACTTGGTCTTTCTGGATTGAAAGTAAATCTCCTTATGTGTTGTTTTCCCTATTAGAATATGATCTCGAGGATAAAGGCTGCCTTAATTTTCTACTTGGGTCCCTAGCATTAGCACACACATGTAGTAAGCACTTAATAAATGCTTTTCCATTCTATTTCATTGTTACCTTCCTAATGACCTTTTGTCATTAAGCGAGGCTGCAATAAGGCCTTACTAAGACATCTGAGGCTGCATCTCTGATCTGTCAGCACCTCTTTGAGACTCTCCCATATTAATCTCTGTGAAGATTTGAGTGTCTTCTACACACAATTGTATAATCAGCACCACGGATTCATTAATCAATAAGCACTTATTGAGTACTTACTATGTGTCATATACTATACTAAGCCCTGGGGTTACAAAAAGAAAAAGCAAAAACAATTCTTGTCCTTGCTGCTTCTTAACCTGTTTTGTCAGAAAGCTTGGCATAGGATTGGGGACCAGCTGCACAAATCATAAGTGGAATCAGAAAGGGCCTTCTTCAAATAGGATTGGCCCTTCCACAGCACTGTCACCACACCTCTGGGTCTATGATAATAATAATAGCTAACCTTTATATAACACTGGCAGCTAGAGGGTGCAATGTATAGAGCACCAGGCCTAGATTCAGGAAGTTCAAATCCAGCCTGTGACACTAGCTGTGTGACCCTGGGCAAATCATTTAACCCTGTTTACCTCAGTTTCCTTATCTATAAAATGAGCTGGAGAAGAAAATGGCAAACCATTCCAGTATCTTTGCAAGAAAACCCCAAATGGGGTCACAAAGAGTTGGATACAAATGAAACAACTGAACAACATAGAGCAACTTGAAGATTTGTAAAGCACTTTACAAATATCTCCTTTTATCCTCCTAACAACACCAGGAGGCTGTTACTATTTTTATCCTTTTTTTATGGTTGAGGAATTGAGGCAAATAGAGATTAAGTGACTTGCCCAGGATCATATAGCTAGTAAGTATCTGAGACTGGATTTGAACTCAGGTCTTTCTAACCCCAGGCCAATGTTCTGTTCACTGCATCACTTAGCTGCAGTTGTAGTCTTTTCCTGACCAGAACTTGTTCTTGTATCACCATCCACCTATAACAGGCAGCAAGAGCAAACAGCAGCCTTCCTCAGTGTGAAATTTCTTGGCACCACATGGTCTATTATATAAATAGAGAGTGCTAAGACATCAAGACATTATAAATAAATGTTTAAAAGGCAGAAAGACTACATCTCTTACAGATCTAGCTGTTCAATAAAATTATCCAGTAAAATAGTCATTCATACAGGAAACAAGAGCAAAACATATAACTCTAAACTGCAGCTAAGTGATGACATCCTGAATAATGAATGGATCAAAGAATAAACTATAAAAAAGTAGCTATGTAAAAGATGATGATAAAAGTAAGACAATTTGGGTAATGTAACTAAAGCAACTATGATTTGGTTCTCCAGTGAATCTGAGATTATGGGATCATAGAGTTAGAGATGGAAAACCATCTGGTCTAGCCTTCTCATTTTACCGTTGAGCTAACTGAGGCCGAGAGATTAACGTTATAATTGAGGCAACTAATGGCCACAAAAATTCTGTTCCTATACTTCATTCTAGCATGGAGGTGGCCCTGGGTTCCCATTTACTACACTGTGAAAGGACATGATCTGACAGGTTATATAACATGTTGGAAAGGCTTCTAGTATAGTTCCAGTGGCAGAACTAACAAAACTGACTGCTCAAGTGCTTCCCATAATGTCTAGTCTCTATAGTTCTATGTCCTTTCTAATTATGTACATAAGAATATAGTTTTGCTTCTTAGAATTTTGTAACTGCAAGTGGTCTTCATCCTCACCGTAAGACATATAAATAGATCAGTATCATTGGCTATGAAGTATATACATGTATGCACACATTTATAAATAGCTGTGGTAGAGGTGGGGAACCTGTAGCCTCAAGGCCACATGTGATGAGATGTTGGTCTATACCTATTATTTCCCAAACTGTTCTCCAGTTTTCCCTGCAGTTTTTATTAAATGGTGAGTTCTTATTGGGAGAGCGTGGATCTTTGGGTTTATTTAACATTAGGCTACTATGGTCATTTTACTAGTGTGTATTGTATACATAATCTATTCCATGACCCACCATTCTATTTCACAGCCAGGACCAGATTGTTTTGATGATTATCACTTTATAATAGATTTTGAGATTTGGTATGGTCAGATCATCTTCTTCACATTTTTTTTCAATAATTCTTTTGATAATCTTGACCTATCTATCTAATATTGAACTAGCCCTGTACTCCTGGTGTTAACTCCCATTTGGTCACAGTGTATGATCTTCTTGCTAGTGTTTTACTTAGAATTTTTGCATCAATATTCATTAAAGAAGTTGATCTGTCTTTGTTCTTTCTGGGTTAGTTATAAGCACCATATATGTGTTATAAAAAGAATTTGGAAGGACTCCTTTGCCTATTTTTCCAAATAATTTATATAGTATTGGAATTCATTGTTCTTTAAATATTTGGTAGGATTCACTTGTGTATATGTCATGGGAATTTTTTCTTAGGGAGTTCATTGATGGCTTGTTCAATTTCTTTTTCTTAAAAAGGTTTTCTATTTCTTTTGTTAATCTGGGCAATTTATATTTTTTGTAAATATTTATCCATTTCACTTAGATTGTCAGGTTTATTGGAATATAATTGAGCAAAATAACTCCTAATGATTGCTTTAATTTCATCTTTATTCGTGGTGAATGCACCCTTTTTATTTTTGATACTAGTAATTTTCTTTTCTTTTTTAAAAATCAAATTAATCAGTGCTTTAGCTATTTTATTGTTGCTGTTTTACAAAACTGGCTTCTAGTTTTATTTATTAGTTCTACAGTTTTTTTCAATTTTAGTAATCACTCCTTTGGTTTTCAGATTTTCAATTTGGTGTTTAACTGGGAATTTTTAATATGTTCTTTTTCTAGGGTTTTTTTTTTTTTGGTTGCATGTCATTTCATTGATCTTCTCTTTCTCCATTTTATTCATGTAAAACTGTTTAGAGATATAAATTTTCCCCAAAGTACTGCTTTGGCTGTATTCCATAAATTTTGGTATGTTACTTCATTGTTGTCATTCTCTTTAATGAAATTATTGTTTCTATGATTTGTTCTTTAACCCCCTCATTTTTTAGGATTAAATTATTTAGTTTCCAATTAATTTTTAATCTGCATTTCTATAGCTCATTATTGAATATAATTTTTATTGCATTATGATCTGAAAAGGATATATTTACTATTTCTACTTTTCTGCATTTGTTCATGAGGTTTTTATGCGCTAATGTATGGTCAGTTTTTGTATAGGTGTCCTGTATCACTGAGAAAAAAAGTATATTCCTTTCTATTCCCATTTAGTTTTCACAAAAGATGTCTATCTTATCTGACTTTTCTAAAATTCTATTCATTTCCTTAACTTTTTTCTTGTTTATTTTTTGGTTAGATTTATCTAGTTCTGAAAGAGACAAGTTGAGGTCTCCCATTGACACAGCTTTACTCTCTGTTTCCTCCTGTGACTCATTTAACTTTTCCTTTTAAGAATTTGGATGCTGTACAATTTGTGCACATATTTAGTATTGATATTACCCCATTGTCTATGGTTTTGTTATTCTTGTTGTTCAGTTGTGTCAGCAGTGTCCAACACTTCTTGACCATTTTGGGGGTTTTCTTCACAAAAATACTGAAGTGATTTGCCATTTCCTTCTCCAGTTATTTTGCAGAAGAGGAAACTGAGGCAAATGGGGTTATATGACTTGCCCAATGCACACAATTAGTGTTTGCAGCCAGATTTGAATTGAGGAGGATGAGTCTTCTTGACTCCAGGCTCAACATTCTAGCTAGCTACCTAGCTGCCTTGTCTATAGTACCTTTTTTTAGAAAAAAATGGAGCTTCCCTGCCTGTCCCTATTAACTAGATCTCTCTGTGCTTTTGCTTTGTCTGAGATCAGGATTGCTACCTTTGCTTTTTTTTTTAACTTTAGCTGAAACATAATAGATTGTCCTCTAGTCCTTTAATTTTACTCTGTGTGCGTCTCTCTGCTTCTGTGTGTGTCTTCTCTGTATTTCTTGTAAACAATATATTATAGGATTATGTATTATTTATTCATTTATTTTTGGTTTTCAACATTCATTTCCACAAGATTTTGAGTTCCGAATTTTCTCCCCTTCTCTCTCCTGCCCTCCACCCTGAGATGACATGCGTTCTAATTACCCCTTGCCCCAATCTGCCCTCCTTTTTATCATCACTGACTCTTATCCCCTTCCCCTTTACTTTCTTGAAGGGCAAGACAGATTTTTATACCCCATTGCTTGTATATCTTGTTTCCCAGTTGTATGTAAAAACAATTTCTCAACATTTCTTTTTAAAACTTTGTTTCAAATTCTCTTCCTTCTTCCTTCCCCACCCACCCTCATTGAGAAGGCAAGCAAATTAATATACGTTATACATGTGCAGTTATGTAAAACACTTCCATAATAATCATGTTGTGAAAGACTAACTATATTTCCCTCTATCCTATTCTGCCCCCCCAGTTATTTTCTATTTTCTCCTTTGACTCTGTCCCTTTTAAAAAATGTTTGCTTCTGACTACCTTCTCCAGCAATGTGCCATCCCTTCTATGATCTCTCCCTTTTATCCCTTTCCCTCTACTTTCCTGTAGGGTAAGATACTCAATTGAGTCTGTATGTCATTCCCTCCTTAAGCCAAATCTGATGAGAGTAAGGTTCACTCACTTCTCATCTCCCCCCTTTTCCCCTCTATTTTGAAACCTTTTTCTTGCCTCTTTTAAGTGAGATAATTTTCTCCATTTTATCTCTCCCTTTCTCCATCTCCCAATATATTCCTCTTTCACCCATTAATTTTAGTTTTTAGCTGTCCCTTCATATTCAACTCACCCCGTCCGTCCGTCCGTCCGTCTGTCTGTCTATTTCCTTCAACTACCCTAATACTGAGAAAGGTCTCATGAGTTACAAATATCATCTTTCCATGTAGGAATATAAACAGTCCAATTTAATAAGTCTCTTATGATATCTCTTTCCTGTTTACCTTTTCATGCTTCTCTTGATTCCTGTATTTGAAAGTCAAATTTTCTATTCAGCTCTGGTCTTTTCATCAAGAATGCTTGAAAGTCCTCTATTTCATTGAAATCCCATTTTCCCCCCTGAAGTATTATATTTAGTTTTGCTGAGTAGGTGATTCGGGCTTTTAATCCTAGCTCCTCTGACCTCCAGAATATCATATTCCAAGTCTTTCAGTTTCTCAATGTAAAAGCTGCTAGATCTTGTATTAACCTGATTGTATTTCCACAACACTCAAATTGTTTCTTTCTGGCTGCTTGCAATATTTTCTCCTTGACCTGGGAACTCTGGAATTTGGCTACAATATTTCTAGGAGTTTTCCTTTTAGGATTTCTTTCCAGAAGTGATCAGTGAATTCTTTCAATTTCTATTTTACTTTCTGGTTCTAGAGTATCAGGGCAATTTTCTTTGATAGTTTCTTGAAAGATGATATCTAGGCTTTTTTTTAATCAGGTAGCCCCATAATTTTTATATTATCTCTTCTGGATCTATTTTTCAGATCAGTGGTTTCTTTCAATGAAATATTTCACATTGTCTTCTATTTTTCATTCTTTTGTTTCTGTTTTATAATTTCTTGATTTCTCATGAAGTCATTAGCTTTCATTTGCTCCATTCTAATTTTGAAGGAATTATTTTCTTCAGTGAGCTTTTGGACCTCCTTTTCTGTTTGGCCAATTATGCTTTTTAAGCATTCTTTTCTTATTGGCTTTTGGGATCTCTTTTTCCACTTGGGTTAGTCTATTTTTTTAAGGTATTATTTCCTTCAGTACTTTTTTTGGGTCTCCTTTAGCAAACTGTTGACTCATTTTTCATGTTTTCTTGCATTGCTCTCATTTCTCTTCCCAATTTTTCCTCTCCTTCTCTTACTTGATTTTCAAAATCCTTTTTGAGCTCTTCCATGGCCTGTAACCAATTCATATTTTTCTTGGAAGCTTTTGACGTAGGAGCTCTGACTTTGTTGTTTTTTTCTCCTATGTTTTGATCTTCTTTGTCACCAAAGTAAGATTTTATAGTCTGAGTTCTTTTACTCATCTTCCCAGCCAAATACTTCACTTTCTAACTCTTTGTCAAGACAGGATTCTGCTTCCAGTGGGGGTGGGGGTGGGGGTGGGGGTACTGTCCCAGGCTTCAGGGACTTTGTATCAGCTGCTTGATGATTCCCCATGGTCTGTTAGCCCAGAGTTCCAGAAGCAGCTTTTGCGACAGCTGCTGCTGCTGCTGCTGCCACCACCATCACTACCCAACCCCAGGGCTGGGGCTTGACCTGGCTAGATGGCACACTCCTCTTTCACCCAGTTCCCACAGAGTTTTCCCACTGATATTTTTGACATTTGTGGGTTGATAAGTCTGAAAACTGCCACAACTCCCTATGATTCAGTCCCTTGAGGCCTGCTCTGGCCTATCTGTGCTTGTGGCCCATGCTGGACTGGGCTCTACTCCTTGCAAGGTACAATAGACACTTCCTGTTGACTTTCTAGGTTGTCTTGGGCTGGAGATCTGCTTCATTCTGTCATTTTGTGAATTGTGTAGCTCTAGAATTTATTTAGATCCATTTTTACAGCTATTTGGAGAGCTTTGGGGGAGAGATCAGGGAAGTCCCTGGTTTTACTCTGCCTTCTTGGTACTACCTGATTATGTTGTTTGTTTTTTTAAAAAAAATCTACTCTATCACCTTCTGTTTTATGGGTGTGTTCATCCCATTCACATTCACAGTTACGATTACTGTTTATTTTCTTCCATCTTGCTTTTACCCATTTATCATTTTCTCCTTTCCCCCTTCCCTCCTCAATAGTGTTTTGTTTCTGACCATTGTCTCCCCTAATTTGTCTTTCCTTCTATCAGATATTCCTCCTCCTTTCCTGCTTCCCTGTAAGGTATGAGATTTCTATATGTATGTTATTCCTTTTTTGAGTCAATTCTGATAAGAGTAAGGTTCAGGCATTATCCACCTACCCTCACCTTTCCTTTTGTTGTAAAATCTCTTTTGTACCTCTTTTATGTGAGATAATTTACTCCATTTTACCTCTTTCTCCTTCTCCCACTGTATTCCTTACTTACTCCTTAATTTGACATTTTTTTTTTTTGCATATTATCCCATCATAGTCAGTTCATGCCCTCTGTGTATATTCCTTCTAACTGCCCTAATAATGAAAAAGTTCTTAGGAGTCATAAGTATCATCTTCCCATGGAGGATGTAAACAGTTTGATCTTATTGAATTCCTTATGATTTCTCTTTCTGTTTACCTTTTTATGCCTGAATCTTGGGTTTGAATGTCAAATTTTCTACTTAGCTCTGCTCTTTTCATCAGGAATGCTTAGAAGTTCTCTATTTCATTAAATATCCATTTTTCTCTATGAAGGATTATATTCAGTTTTGATTAGGTGATTAGGTGATTCTTGGTTGTAATCCTAGCATCTTTGCCCTCCAGAAAATTATATTACAAACCCTCTGATCCTTTAATGTAGGATTAAATCTTCTAAGTCTTCAGTTATCCTGACTGTGGCTTCATGATATTTGTATGGTTTCTTCCTAGCTGCTTGCTATATTTTCTCTTTTACCAAGGAGCTCTCAAATTTGGCTATAATATTCCTGGGAGTTTTCATTTGGGGATCTCTTTTAGTAACTGGTTGGTGGGTTCTTTCCATTTCTATTTTACCCTCTGGTTCTAGGATATCAGGGCAATTTTCCTTGAAAATTTATTGAAAGATGGTGTCCAGGCTCTTTTTCTGATCATAGCTTTCAGATAGTCCAGTAATTCTTAAACTATCTCTCCTTGATCTATTTTCCAGATGAGTTGTTTTTCCAATGAGATATTTCACATTTTCCAGTATTTTTCATTCTTTTAATTTTATTTTTTCTTGATGTCTTATAGATTCATTAGCTTCTACTTGCCCAATTCTAGTTTTTAAGGCATTATTTTCTTCAGTGAGCTTTTATACCTCTTTTTCCATTTGGCCAATTCTGCCATTTAAGGAATTCTCTTCAGTGGATTTTTATGCCTTTTTTTTTCTTTTTAACATTTGGAGTATTCTGGTTATTAAGGTGTTATTCTCTTCAGTATTTTTTGTGCCTCCTTTTCTAAGCTCTTTCTTGTATCACTTTCATTTCTTTCCCTTGTTTTTTCTCTGCCTCTCTTATTTGATTTTTGAAATCCTTTTTGAGCTCTTCCAAAGTCTGAGACCAATTCACATTTTTCTTTGGGGCTCTGCATATAGATGCTTTGATCTCATTGTCTTTTTTTTTAAATCTTTGCTGTCACCATGTTAACTCCCTATACGTGCTTTTTTGAGGTTTATTTTTTCCAGTCTTTCCCTTGACTTTTAACTTTATGTTATATTTGGGTTCTATTTCTCGGGTGGAGGGAGCACTGTCCCAAGCTTCAGGTTTTTCGAGCTGCTATGTTTAGAACCAGTTCAGTTCTTTGAAGTGGTAAGATCTAAGGAGAGATGTGGTCACTGCTCTCCTGGTCTGTGCTCGGGTCTGTTTGCAACCTCAAAATCTCTTTTCCAACTTGGACCTGTGGCCAGGGTCCTTGCTCTTCCTAGTCCTCCACCTTGCCCTGGGACTGCAACCCAGAACCATCTATGGACAATGAAATAGAGTCCTGCACCCAGTGTCAGCATAGGATCTCCTGTAATCTCCTTTTGACAATTTACCATCAGTGGGCTGAGATCTGTGAGAGGGAAGTTGCCACAGTCCTAGATGATTCAGTCATCCCCCAAGGTCTGCTGCTGTTTTGCTGGGGCATAGCCTGCTTGGGCACAGCCTGCACTGGACTTCATTCTAACCCTGGTGAAACAGATCTTTCTTGCCAACCTTTTAAGTTGTCTTGGGCTGGAAAATTGTTACACCCCCATCCTTTTTGGTTCTGCCACTCCAGAATTCATTTTGAGGTGTTTAACATTGTTTGAAGAGGAATTTGGGAAAGTTCAGGTGAATTTTTGCTTTTATGCCACCATCTAGTCATTTTTCAGCTCTCTGAGCCTGAGTTTCTTCATCCATAAAATGGGTATAAATACAATAGTACCTGTAGTACTTACAGATTTTTTGTAAGGCTCAAATGAGATAGAATGTCTACAGCACTTAGTAAACCTTAAAGTGCTACATAAATGTCAGCTATTATTATCAATTATGTACATAGCAGTGGAAGGACTGAGAAAGGGTACACATTGTGAGATTTCTGTGTTTGGTTTGGTGAGGTAAAAAAATAAGCCATGTACTTTTTTTTTTTTTTTGCCTTTGGGACAATACTGGCTGGTTTCAGAAAGACCATGTCTCAGATTCCCTGGTGTTGTTCTCTGGCTTTTAGCTAAATTTGATAACGTGAATGTATGAATGAATGAAACATTAAGGCACTGTGCTAAGCACTGCATATAGAAATAGAAAAGTAAGCAGTCCCTGCTTTCAAGAAGTTTACATGCTAACAGAGGAGATAACACCTAGAAAGCATCTGCTGCAAGTAAGGTGGATAAGTCCCATGGTCCTTAAAGTACAGCTGTAAAGTAGATGGTGATGCTTCTTCTGTACTGTCACTTCCACTGATAAAATCTATGGATATTTCCACTGATAAAAACAAACATTTTATGATATAGAACCATTTAACAGTGATAAGAAACTTGGTGGCAAGAACTTTCTTTTCTGGGTCTTCTGCAGCTGAGGATGGGAACCTATACCCAGAGCACAAACTGCTACAGCTAAGACAAATGGTGGTGTGTTAACCACTAAGTTAAAATTAACTTCCATGCTGCTATGATCAAAATCTAATTAATCCTCCTGATTTCATCCTTGAAAGATATGTTAAGTGAGCCCTGGGTTCTCAAAGGCTGTGCCAGTGGGGCACATGCTCTGGCTTTCCCTAAGGTAAAAGCTTCAAGTTATCAGCTCAATGAAGTACTGCATGTCAGTCAGTCAAGGCCAATTATCTAAGTTCCTGTTTTAGCTAAGTTTTTGTCTTCAGCAAAAAATTAGCCACAAGTTAATTTTTTTTAGCCACAGCAATTCCCAAAGCCCCTTACTAAGGTGTGGAGGGATTGCTGTCTGTCAGTGAGGAAAATGCCAATAGTGATCTTATCACAAATCTGTTTAAGCTCTGGATAATAATTCACACACAAACACTATTAAGAGTTTATTATTTTTCTCCTAACAATCCTGTGACATAGGTATCACAAGTGTCATTGTCTTCATTTTACAAATAAGGAAAGTGAACCCAGAAAATGCCTAAGAGCTTTTGCTATGTTCACAAATTGAGTAAATGTCAGTGATAGGATTACAAACCCAAGTCTCTCCTGACTTCAAGTTCAAGGCTATTTTCACTACATCATCAAGCACACTGCTGTATAGCATCCCACTGGGTTCCTCCCGTAATATGAGCAAATGGTGCTGGGGAATGACTACCCCAGATTCAAAGTACTATGGATTTATGTTACTAAAACAATAGCTGAGGGGAGGATCAGGAGGCGAGGTGGGTGTGAGGAGAATATTCAGAGGTCAAGTCACTGGCTGGGAAAATGCCCAGAAAAGGGAAAAGAAATAAGACTATTGAAGGCTACTTTCTTGGAGAACAGGCATTTCCTCCCTTCCTTTCTGATGAGGAAGAACAATGCTTACCATCAGGCAAAGACACAGAAATCAAGGCTTCTGTGTCCCAGCCCACCCAATGGGCTCAGGCCATGGAAGACCTCAAAAAGAATTTTGAAAATCAAGTTAGAGAGGTGGAGGAAAAACTGGGAAGAGAAATGAGAGAGATGAAAGAAAAGCATGAAAAGCAGATCAGCTCCCTGCTAAAGGAGACCCAAAAAAATGTTGAAGAAATTAACACCTTGAAAACTAGCCTAACTCAATTGGCAAAAGAGGTTCAAAAAGCCAATGAGGAGAAGAATGCTTTCAAAAGCAGAATTAGCCAAATGGAAAAGGAGATTCAAAAGCTCACTGAAGAAAATAGTTCTTTCAAAACTAGAATGGCACAGATGGAGGCTAAGGACTTTGTGAGAAAGCATGATATCACAATACAAAACCAAAAACATGGAAAAATGGAAGATAATGTGAAATATCTCATTGGAAAAACAACTGACCTGGAAAATAGATTCAGGAGAGACAATTTAAAAATTTTGGGACTACCTGAAAGCCATGATCAAAAGAAGAGCCTAGACATCATCTTTCATGAAATCATCAAGGAAAACTGCCCTGAGATTCTAGAACCAGAGGGCAAAATAAATATTCAAGGAATCCACAGAACACCGCCTGAAAGAGATCCAAAAAGAGAAACTCCTAGGAACATTGTGGCCAAATTCCAGAGTTCCCAGGTCAAGGAGAAAATATTGCAAGCAGCTAGAAAGAAACAATTCAAGTATTGTGGAAATACAATCAGGATAACACAAGATCTAGCACCCTCTACATTAAGGGATCGAAGGGCATGGAATAGGATATTCCAGAAGTCAAAGGAACTAGGACTAAAACCAAGAATCACCTACCCAGCAAAACTGAGTATAATACTTCAGGGGAAAAAATGGTCTTTCAATGAAATAGAGGATTTTCAAGCATTTTTGATGAAAAGACCAGAGCTGAAAAGAAAATTTGACTTTCTAACACAAGAATGAAGAGAACCATGAAAAGGTGAACAGCAAAGAGAAGTCATAAGGGACTTACTAAAGTTGAACTGTTTACATTCCTACATGGAAAGACAATATTTGTAACTCTTGAAACATTTCAGTATCTAGGTACTGGGTGAGATTACACACACACACATGCACACACGCACACATACATAGAGACAGAGTGCACAGAGTGAATTGAAGAGGATGGGATCATATCTTAAAAAAAATGAAATCAAGCAGTGAGAGAGAAATATATTAGGAGGAGAAAGGGAGAAATTGAATGGGGCAAATTATCTCTCATAAAAGAGGCAAGCAAAAGACTCATTAGTGGAGGGATAAAGAGGGGAGGTGAGAGAAAAACATGAAGTCTACTCTCATCACATTCCACTAAAGGAAAGAATAAAATGCACACTCATTTTGGTAGGAAAACCTATCTCACAATACAGGAAAGTGGGGGACAAGGGGACAAGCAGGGTGGGGGGGATGATAGAAGGGAGGGCATGGGGAGGAGAATGTAATTCGAGGTCGACACTCATGGGGAGGGATAGGATCAAAAGAGAATAGAAGTAATGGGGGACAGGATAGGATGGAGGGAAATATAGTTAGTCCTATACAACACAACTATTATGGAAGTCATTTGCAAAACTACACAGATTTGGCCTATATTGAATTGCTTGCCTTCCAAAGGGAAGGGGTGGAGAGGGAGAGAGGTAAAGAAGTTGGAACTCAAAGTGTTAGGATCAACTGTAATGTTCTTACCGCTAGGAAATAAGAAATACAGGTAAAGGGGTATAGAAAGCTATCTGGCGCTACAGGACAAAAGAGAAGATGGAGACAAGGGCAGAGAGGGATGATAGAAGAGAGCAGATTGGTCACAGGGGCAATGAGAATGCTTGGTGTTTGGGGGGGGGAGGGGATAAAAGGGGAGAAAATTTGTAACCCAAAATTTTGTGAAAATGAATGTTAAAAGTTAAATAAATAAATTAAAAAAAAAAACTTATAAAGAAAAAAAAACAAAAACAATAGCTGAATATATATAAATAAAAGTAATATAAAACTATAACTGACCACCGGTGTGTTCCCTAGTAATAGTCATAGGACACAGCTATCTGAAGGCAAAAGCATTTACCAATATTTATAAAACACTCTGAAAAGCATTTAAAGAGCTATATAAATCCTAGCAATTATTATTATTAAATGGAATAATAAGAATAAAATGTACTCTTCATAAATTTGGAATATACTCTCCCATAAATACTACAGGGTCAGTGGGAAGGACACACATAGGTAATACACATAGCCAAGGCCTATGTGAGATGGGGCAATTCATGCCTCCTTTGTATACAGTTGCTGGGACTCTCATACTATTTCTCAGATTTTAATATTATAGTCATACCTGGATGCTGTTCCACTGGACCCTGCTGGGTGTTGCTTCATCAAATGTTGCTTCACTGTTTGGCTACATTCACCATGGCCTCCTATAGCTTTTGGCTCAGCTGACAACCTGAACTACTCAGCACTTTCAGAAAGAACCAGAGCCCATACCCTAAGACCAGAAGAAACTTTTCCACAGGGCATTCTCATCCAGGATCCCCTCTCCTGGCAAGACAATCTCTCCTTCTTTTGCCAACTCAACTTCACAACTGGGACTATGTTCTACTGGCTATAGACAGGGTTGGGGAGAAGTCCCTTCTCCCCTTCTTCCTCTTGCTGCACCTTCCAAGAGATGAAAGAAAAAATAGTAGTAGTGATGGTGGTTGTTTAGTTGTGTCCAAAATTTGTGGCCCCATTGGGATTTTCTTGGCAGAGATACTGGAGCGGGTTGCCATTTCCTTCTCGAACTCATTTTACAGATGAGGAAACTGAGGCAAACAGGGTTAAATAACTCGCCAAGGGTCACCCAGCTAGTCAGAAGGAGTGGTATCTAGCATTTATACAGTGCTTTAAGGTTTGCAAAGCACCCTGCTTATTTTCTCATTTGAGTCTCGAAATGGCCCTGTAAAGTAGCTGCTATTGTTCTCTCCCAATTTTTACTGAAGAGGAAACTGAGGCAGGCATAGGTTAAGTGACTTGCCTTGGGTCACACTGGGGTCTGTGGTAACATTTGAACTCAGGTCTCCCTGGCTCCAAATCCAAGACTAGCTACATTGCTTGCTACACTGTATCCACTTTGCTCGCAGAAGTGAATAGGTGGAGACAAAGCAGAGACGAGCCCCATGCCTGGCTCCAGATCCAAGACTAGCTACACTGCTTGCTACACTGTATCCACTTTGCTCGCAGAAGTGAATAGGTGGAGACAAAGCAGAGACGAGCCCCATGCCTGGCTCCAGATCTGGGCCAGGTTTCAGCGGACTTTGCGGACGCTTTCCTATACCAACGAGCAGCTCCGACATCGAACGCCTTACCCTAGTGACGTGGGATCCTCACTGGCTCCCACTTTTGGGGGGGAAGGACTCATTGGATGAAGATTCCCCTGACGAACACCTCCAGGAACAAGGGCGTTCTGGGCGGATCTCCCCATTTCCTAGGCGCTTAAGAATATCTGCGCCAATGTAATAAAATGGGGCAGCCCCTGCCTCAGTTTCCCCGGGCGGTTCTAGAATCGCCTCCCCTTGGGAACGGGGCGTTGAAGGAAAGACTCAGTGCAGGACCGGATGCGGCTGGTTAGGAGGGGCGGCATAAGGATGGTCTGCCCTCTCTGCGGTTTTAAAGGAAAAATCCCGCACTTGAGGGAAGCATTCTTTCCGAGACTTGCTCGGGGTCACACGGCATGAAGAGGTCCTGGGTTCAAGTTCCGCCCGGGTGACCCCAGCCCAGCCACTTCCCTTCAGTTTCTTCATCTGTAGAAATGGGTGGTCTGAACTGGAAGGCCTCTGAGGGGTCCCTGCCAGCTGTAGGAAGCCCCCGAGCCCCAACCCTAAGTCAGAAGGGCCCCCGCCGGCTCCCAGCATCCCCCGCAGCGGCACCGTCACGTGACACCTCCCAAACCGCGGCGAGCCCCCTGGCAACGTGCAGTCGAGGGCTCGGGAGAGGGAGGGCGGAGGAGGAGCCGAGCCGAGGGAGGGAGGAACGCGCGGGGAGCGGCCGGGGCGGCCCTGGCTCCCTGTCCCGGGGGGCGCGGGCGCGATGCTGCGGGCCCGGCTCGAGCGGCGGGGACGGCGCTGAGGTGAGCCTGGCCGCCGCGGGGGCTTCTGGGAAGCGGCCCGCGAAGCGGGGGGCGTCGGGAGAAGCTGCGCCCCTCCCCCGCCTCTGGGGAGAATGGGGCAGGAGGGGGGGCCCGGGTGGGAGCCGGAGGAAGGAGCCCTGGAGCCGGCTGGGATCCCTGACCCCGCCTTCCGTCTGTCCGTCTGAGAGTCTGTGTCCGTGTCTGCCTCTGCGCCTCTGTCAGTGTCTCTGTCCCTCAGAGCCTCTCTCCACCCCTGTCTCTGTCTCTGTCTGTGTCTCTCTGTCCGTCTCTGCTAGGCATCGTGCCTGTCTGGAGCTCCGTCTGCGCCTCCCTCTGCCCTGCGCCTCCCTGTGTCCGTGCGCCCGCCTCTGAGGCGCCTCAGTCTTCCTCTGTCCCTTGGTATTTTTCTGTCCCTCTGTGCCTCTCTCTGTCTGTCTGTGTTTCTGTCTGTAACGCAGTCTTAGTTGGTGTCAGTCTGTGCCTGTCTGGTTCTGTGGGTCCGCGTCTCTGTGCTTGTCTGTCTGTCTGTCTGTCTGCCTGCCTGCCTGCGCCTCCCTCCCTCCGTCTGTGCCGTCTCTGCCTCTCCTAGGTCAGAGCTCTAGCTCTCTGTCCGCTCGCGTGTCTCTAATCTCTGCGCTTTGTCTCGGATTCTCTGCGCGTCTCTGCGGGCGCCTTTGTCCTGATCTCTGGGGCAGCGAGTCTCTGTCTTTGCTGCTGTGCTGATGAGAATGGTCCTGACACACACTTTAGGGCAGTCAGGAAGGGGTGCCCGACCTCTGTAGAGAAGCTCCTTAATGCTTGAATGGAGGAAGACTGCTTTCCTATTGTAACTTCTGTTCTTAGATTTTCATAGAATGTTGTCGAGGTTGCAACAAAAATCGTGCAATTCTGCCCATTTTGGCGAAAAAGGAGCAGATTTGAATAGCCACTTCCACGTCTCCCTCAGGAGGTCATGGCTGACTCTGTGAGGAGAACCCCAGGCAGAAAACTTAAGTGGAGACCCACGTAGCCGAGAGTGTTTATTTATTCACCAGATATAGAAGTTCCCCCAAAGGTGGTGATGGTGGAGACTGAACTTGTTTTGCTTTTTTTATTGTTTCATCTATTGGGATCCCTCAGGTCTTTAAAAGAAGACACATTCCATTCAGAGAGTAATTTCAACACATGGGACTTTTTGGTGAATCTGTTATTTTTTCTTTAAACATAAATTTTATGTTGGAAAGTGGCTTCCAAGTTTTTGTTGTTTATGATAGGCATTTAAATACAAATAATTTTTATTTATGTAGCTTATGTGAGCTAATTGAACAGGAAAGCTTAGAACTGGAGACTTTTTTAAAGCGTTTAAAAGTTCTTGGTGATTTTAAGATTCCAAACCCTTCATTTTTCAAATGACATTCATTGAGTCCAAGTTTTGCAGAACAAATCCTTTTATTAAGGGGATTTGTTCTGTGACATTTGGATTCAGTCAAAGGGATGAACTTGAGGTCCAAGAGGGCCACATATACCCATGAGGCCCCAGGTTCCCCACCCCTGCAAACCTAAGATACAGAGAAAGAAAAGCTGGGCTCCATTTAGGGGTTGCCCTGTAATTTGGTTTGCTTAGAGTGTAGGACTGAGAGAAAAAGCTGGGAAAGAGGTTGGAGCCAGAGCTAGAGGTCTTTGAATACCAAATTAAGGAATTTAAATTTTGTTTAGTAACTATAGGGTGTCATTGAGGGTTTCTGAGCAGTTGACTTGCAAGGTTGTAAACTGGTTAGTGGCAGAGAAGGGACTTGGCACTGTACAAAATGAAACATCTAGTCAAGAAGTTTATAATTTTACACTTAGTCTACACAGGACTTTTCTTCTGATACAGGGATGAAGGAATCTTCATGACTAGGGTTCTTGTCATAAATGACAAAGTTTATTCAGTTGATATAGGAGCCTGCCAGGTGACAGAAGTAGGTGGACTCTGGTTGGCTTATCAGTGAAAATGCATTTCTCTTTTTTCCACCCCCAGAGTGGTGAGTGGGAGCAAAATTCTGCAAGGTTTTACTCTTTAATACTGCAGAGAGCCACTTAATTTCCATAAGCATTCATTATGCACTATGCTTATTATAGAGGGAAACTTAGTTCTTATTCTGTCCAAAAAAAAAAGCACATCTAGTTCATTTTCTAGATGCAAAGACCAAGGAATGGCCAACTCTGACTTGTATGGTGTCATGGTTAGTGGTTGCCAAGGAGCTAAAATCTTATGTTCTTGTCTGCTGATACTTTGTGTGTGTGTGTGTATACACATATACACATGCATATGTGCATATATGCACATACATATATACATATGTAGTATTTCTCGAAATACTTTTCTGCTTCACTCATCTCTCATACACACACACACACCCCTACCTGTTTTCTTTAAGGGGAAGCTTCATCTTATTTATTTTCAATTTTGTTACCTTTTTGTTTTCTTTAAATTAATTTATTAGTTATTGCAGTTGGGACCACAAAAGTAAAAAGTATGGGAAAAAAGAGGAGTGGCTAGGTTTGGATGGAAAGCAAAGCATCAGGGAAGAATGTCAGGAAGAATGAAATAATAAAGGAGAAAGAAAAAGAAAAGAGATGAGAACATTTGGACCGTTTGTGTGGGTTGTGTTTGTTTGCTAATTAACAATGCAAATTAATTTGGGCCTAAAAGGAAAGAAATTAGAGCAGACCAGAATGATATCAGACTGTATATAGCTAAGTATTTTTATATAAATAGAAAATCCAAACCTGAATATAATTAATCCTTTACTGTAGTGCTCACTGTCATGAGGCATTGTTGCCACCCAGGTTAGGGTGGGAAGAGATGGCTAAATCATTGAAGACGTAGTTTGGAGCTTGCTTTAAGCTAACTAGGTCCCTTCCAACCTTGTGATAAGGCTATTTTTCTCACTAAATAAACAGTTAGCATTTTAATTGAAATTCTCTTTTTCTTCCCTTGGAAGAGTAAAGTAGATGAAATAAGTTTTTGTTCTCTTAGTTATATTCCTTTATTCCATAGGAAATTTTAAAATTTGGAGCAGGAAAAGCCCTTAGAGAACATCTTGTCCAACTTGTCATTTTGTAAATGAGGAAACTGGAGATGGTTAAGTGACTTGTCCAGGGTCACACAGGTAGTCTGAACTGGGATTTAAATCCTGGTCTTCTGGCTACCAGACAGTTCACTGTAAGTTCAGAAATTAGAAAAATGTCTCTAGATAAAAATAACATAAAAGTAATAAAAAATGTGAATCTTTAAAGTAAAGTTCAGGGTAGAGAGACTCTTTCTGCCCAGTCCTCAGCAGGGATGAACACTTCTGGATCTTTCTGTGTGTCAGCTATTGTTATTTGTCCTTCATTCTCGAAGAGAACCGATGACGTCGTCAGCGTGATGTCTTGACTTGAAAGTGAACTGGATTTAAATGAAGCCTCACTCTCTCCTCCAGAGTCATCAGAATCCAGTGGCAAGACATAGGTCAGGATGACTGGCGATAGCTCTGAGTACAGTGGGAGACCTTGGCCTTTTTGCTTTGCTTAAGCACTTCAGTGTAATTAACATTATTGGGGATGTTCTTCATAAGTTACAGTGGTATTTTTTAAAAGTATCAATAAAATAACTAAAAGATAAATAAAAAACAAAGTATACCAAAAGTGACATTTGGGGGAAACATAAGAGAGGGACAGAGGGAAATAGACACACAGAGACAGAGATAGAAAGAAAAAGACAGAGGTAGAGAAGAGAGTGAAAGAGAAAGTGCCCCATAAACTCGAAAACAGACTGAGACACTGAGTCAGAAAGTCAGTCAGAGAGATCAAACTATTACCATCTGCTTAAGAATGTCCTTAAATTAAAATGAAAATAAGAAGATGAAATATGTCACCCAGTACAGCTGAGAAGAGTCATTTTAAGCGATGTGTCAGAATCATTGATCTGTCACTGCATTTACCACTCCATGGAAAAAGGCACAGATCTTGAATTCATGAGAGTTTGCGCCGTTCTCAATTTCTGAATGACGTTAAAAATGGTGTGATTAGAACAATCCTACACTTCGGTTACTTATTCTAATGCCTCATCATGGTGTAGAAAGCCCATTCACCTTGGGCTTTCCAAGGCTAGACCAACTGAGCCCATGGTCTGGCAAATGCTACTGAAAAAAGCCTCAGAATATGTGCTTGATGATGGACTATGTGTTGACTGTCCAAGGCCCAGCTGAACCTTCACAATATGCAAGTCCTCTGTTCTTCACTCACATGATTGCCACCCAGCCACAGGCTTGCATCACCCTGAAACTACTGTAATACCCTTCAGGTTTGTCTCCCTGCCTCAAGCCTCTTCCCACTTTAGTTCATCCTCCACTGGGCTGCCAAAATGATTTTCCTGAAAGTGCAAGTGTGACCAAGTCAGCCCCACACTTAGTAAACCAGAGTGGCTCCCAATTACCTCCAGGATCAAATACCAAATCCTGTGTGGCTTTTCAAGCCTGCCTCACTCTCTTTCCAGTCTTCTTAAACTTTACTCCCCTGAACGTAGCTAACAATCCAACAACACTGGCCTTCTTACTGTTGCTTGCACATAGCACCCCATCTCCTGACTCTTCCTTCTCACCCGCTGTCCCCCCAAGCCTGGAAGACTCTTTCTCCTTACCCCTGCCCCCCAGCTTCTCTCAGATCTCAGCTAAAATCTTAATCTACCAGACATCTTTCCCCAATAGTGCCTTCCCTCTGTGACTGTCCCGAATTGAAGCTGTAGGAATTGTGGTCTTACATCTTTGTTTGTGTGTTATCTCCCCCATTAGCCTGTGAGCATCTTGAGCTCTGGGACAGTGTTTTGTCTTAGCCTCAATCAGTGCTTGCTGACTTAACAGAGGCTTACCATTAAAAGACTGGCATTGTTAGAATGATTTTTTTTTGGCCTTAGTAATTCAGAAAGACCATCTGATAAGGCATGGAGGTGATTGCAAATAGCATTGGCAGAGGGAGTACCCATAGCAAGGGTCAAGTGGATAGACAACTGGATCAGTGGCAGAGATAGTTGTTCCAACCAAGAGACATTTGTGTAGTAAAATTTGTCAGAATGCTGTCTTACCAGCTTCATGAACTTCATTCACCACACCACACCAACAACGTAGCGTTATTCTTTCTGTATGTCAGTAAGGACAAAATGAAAAGGACCTCTATATTTAATCACTTTGTTTCCAACAACCCAAGTAGAATGTCAGAGTAGATATTTGATTTTAAACGAGTTATGTGAGCCCTTTCTTTCCAAGACCTCCAGGGTAATGAAAATGAAAGAGATCGCTAAGCAAGGGCTGTGTCTTAGAAAGGAAAATGGAAGTGCAGAGAAAAGCAGGAGACGTACAGTGGCAAGACCGCCAGATTTGAAGTTGGAGGCCCTCTGCACAGTTCTTGACTTTGCCTCTTTACTAGTCATGTGATCTTGGGAAGGTCACTTAACTTCTAGGTCCTCAGTTGCCTCTAATGCAAACTCTAGTTGTCCATTTTACCTAATTTCTCATTATTTCTTTCTTTCTTTTTTAAGAAACCAATGTTTATTTTCCATCAGCATTTTTTCCAACACAATTAGAGCATCTGGGGTAAAACTTAAGACCACTCTGTGATAGTTCTTACCTACTCAGTGACCTGAGCAGTAAGAGCCATAGACCAGTCCTCAGCGGCCAGCTGAGCACTTCAGTCTTCAGTAGGGAACTGCCGAATGGGCGCAGATGGCACCTGTACTCCCTCAGACCAATCAGCCACCTCTGGTTGAGTAGCAGTGAATTCTGAGGTGGGTGCAGTCCATTCCCCTGAAACTCCTCCTTCATCACTCACTGTCTTCCCAGCTGTGGCCTACTCTTCCTTTTTCAATCTCTTCTGAATCCTTTCTCGCTCTTTCTCATGTCCTTCTTTTCCTTTCCATTCCCACTGGGACCTAGCTCAGGCCATCATTGCTTTTTCCATGAACTGTTTCTTGTAATAACCTCTCTCTTTCCAATCACCTTTTATGTCTTCCGTCTTCCCAGTCCATCCAACCCACCATTGCCAAAGAAACTTTCCATAAACAGCTCAGTTTACATCACTCCCCTTCTTAAAAACCTTCAGTTACTCCCCATTGGCTGCAGAATAAAGTTCAGATATGTGTGTATGTATATATATGTGTATACATGTACATAGATATCTATAACATACACATATGCCACTCATGTACATATGTATAAGACCATACTATGCTTATTTCCACTTATTATGTTTCTCTGAAGGCAGATAGCATCTTCCTTCATAAATTCAAGCCTTTCCACATCTTTTCTAAACCAACCAGCTCATCATTTCCTATACCATAGCGACATTCCAACCCAATCACATCCTACTAAGAGGTTGTCTATGATATTTTTTCCCCAGTTTTCTGCATTCCTTCTATTCTTGGCTATATAGGTTTTATTTATATAAGAAAATTTTAATTTAAAATAATCAAAATTATCCATTTTATACTTCAGCAATACTCTCACCTTATAATATAGTTTAAGGTCTGAGACTACTGAATCTCCTTCTTTTATATCTTTTTCCCCTGGTTCTTTGAAGTTCCTGACCTTTTGTTCTTCCAAATGAACTTTGTTATTACTTTTTCTAGCTCAGTAAGATAATTTTTTAGTAATATAATTGGGATGACATTAAATAAACATATTAGGTTAAATTGTTACTTTAAAATTATATTGGCTTTACCAATCCATGAGCAATAAATATTGCTTCACTTTGTTTAGATCTGACCTTATTTGTATACAAAGTGTTTTATGTTTATGTTCATATAATGTCCTGTGTGTATTTTGGCAGGTATATGTTTTGTACTGTCTAGTTCTGACTCCAGCTTTTCAAGCCTCATCTCTCACTATTCCTCTGCGCATCCTGAGCATAGGCCAAACGCCTCTACTTATTGTTCCTCTAACAGCACTTATAGGCCTCTGTGACTTTGTCCGCTCATTTTCTTGTACATGGAATGCCTTTTTTCTTTCCTTTCCCCATCTGTACTCATTGAAATCTTTCCTATTCTTTAGGACCCAGTGCTGTTTTGCCACCTCCATGAAGCCTCCCTTCCAGAAGTGATCTCTCACTCTCATCTGAATCCTTATTAGAATGTTTACTCTTTTATGTGCTTGTTCTGTATTTGTAGAAATATTTCATCTTGTCTACCAGATTAATGTAAAAGCATCTCTTAGACTGAAACCATGTCTTTTTCATCATTTTGCCCTCAGTCTCCTAGTACAATACTTTACTAATGAACATTCATAATTGATATTTGTTGAATGAATATATATATATATATATATATACACATACATATATATTTTATGCTTAGCATAGTGCCTGGTACATAGGAAATACTTAACAAATGCATTTTTTACTTGCTGACATACCAAATTTAGTGTGAGAAAACAGTTCCTTTTTTGGGGCTATGACTAATTAGATTCTAAGCTTTCCTTCTCGTTTTTTAATTTAAAAATCCCTTTGATACTAATGCAGTCCCATAAATTAATGAACAAATTCATTTTTCTTTTACAAATGTGGAAAATAAAACTATAAAGAAGTTGTCACTTGGCCAAATGCACAAGTCAGTGTGAGAATCAATTGTAGGTCCTGTAGAACCTTTCATGCTGGGTCCTTCCTTTTTGAAATTTCTCCAGCTAGAAGCTTTACTTTATTTAAATGGAGGCCATTCGGTTCTACTCTACTTTGGCTTCACTTAACTGCTTTTCTTTAAAGCATGGGGAACTGTGTTTCTGCAGGGATTTCCATAACTAGGTAACGATTTTTTTTCATCCTTCATGTTTTCCCCCTACCTTTTGCCATGGGAGCCTTTGAGCTGTGGAATTAAAATTAAAGGAGTAGCTAGCACATGTCTCCTAGGGAGGCTGTATGTGGAGTCTGATGCTAGTGAAGGGTATGAAAACAACATCCAGCACTTGCTCAGTGTGAGGGTAGGAGAAATATTGAAGTGTGGCCAGAGCTGATTACATTTTCCTTAAGTTTCCCAAGGGTCTTCAAGCCAAGGACTTTAGGTTTAGAATCTTTCTAACCTCTCTCTGGAACTGCATGCTTTCAAATCCCCTGGAGTCCCCCAGCTATAATGGAGAGAGAAAGACAATTGGGTCTTCTCCAGGGGACTGTTGACAAGCTTGGGAATCTAACAGCGTGAGTCATAAACGACCTTCCCCAAAGGAAGCGTGTGTAATTTATATTCTTCAGGGAATATCAGAGCTCCTCTCTCTGTCTCTCTCTGTCTCTCTGTCTCTCTCTCTCTGTCTCTCTCTCTGTCTCTCTCTGTCTCTCTCTCTCTCTCTCTCCCCTTTTGAATATAGGAGCTGCCTAACTTATCCTAAAAATTTTAGTTTGGTCATTGTAGTTACATTCAGTTTCAAGAGGTTTTTTGTTTGGTGGTTCTTTCCATTTACCTTGTTTTAGTTATTGTATATATTATTTTACTAATTCTTCTTCCCTCTGCATTAATTTGTATGACTAACCATGCTTCTCTGAAGTCTTCATATTCATGTTTCTTATAGAACAGTAGTAATATTCCATTCTGTTCACATATCATAATTTGTTTAGCCATTCCCCACTTGATGGGCATTTGTTTCTAGTTCTTTATTACCACAAACAGTGACATCCAATTTGTGAACAAATTGTATTTCAAAAATCTGTTTGTAACTTGGTTTAGAATTTGGAATATATTTTCTCACAGAAACAATGTTATAAATGCTTAGGTTACCAGGACAACCCACAAACACATATCTGAGGTGTAGTGTTAGTATTATTAATACTTTTATGGAAAATCTTCTGTCCATCAATTTTATCTTTTGAAACAATGTTGAAAGCCAAGAAACAGAGAGGAGGCAGAAGGCCTTCAAACAGACAAAAGCAAATATCACTAAAGTGTATACATCTTATTCATTAAAGAACCCCTCAAGATTTTAAAACCTCTTTACTTTTTCCACATTATTCTAATACAGTACTGACAGCCAAGAGATGGTAGGACTATAGATTGGGAGTTTGGGGACTACGGTTCTAGTTTTCCATTTACTATTCGCTCACAGCATTACTTTGGCCAACCTATGTTATCTCTCTGGACCTCAGTTTTCTAATCTATAAATTGATAGTGTTGAGTGACAAGAACTTGAAGATTCTTTCCAAAAGCCCTAGTTAAGGAGATAGCAAAGGAAGAGAGAGAAACTATCAAGAGCCATCAGAAAGACAGAAGTTTGGAGTTGTATTGTAGGAACAAGCATCCCTGTATACATCATAGACCTTGTAAGGGAAATGTTATTTAGTGGGTGGCAGTACATGATAGACAAGCTGGAAACTACCGGTAGAGAGACTGGTAGCACCTGTGAGAGAGGAAGTGTTTAACTTTGGTTTTAATATGTGATAGTCCCTTTATCTCCCTATGCCATAAGCGAAGAGGTGTTTCTGAGGATGTTGTGGCCATATCTTTTACGCATTATCATCATCAAAACTTTCATCAAGTACCAGTCTATACTTAACCTTGTACTTGGTGTAGTACAAAATAAATTAAATAGATGTCATTGCTGTTCTCCAGCTTCCTGACTATGAATGCATATGAGGCCACAGAAAAAAGTAATTATACAATGAGTAAATAACATGGGGGAAATCAGTATCGCCATAGTTTGTAGCAATAGGACAGTGCACATGTGATGAACCTCGGGAGGGTCAGACCTTCAGGTGATGTGTATGCTCCGTCAGAAAAGGGCAGTGCATGGTAACTTTAGTGAGTTGAAGAAAACATCTGAAAGAAAGCTTACAGGAACACATAGGCCTTCTTGTGATGTTTGAGGGAATGTGATGAGCCAGGGTCTAAGGAAGGACATTCCAAGCACAGAGGTAGGTTTTGGAAGGATGATGATTGAATAAAAGAGACATTGAGTAAATTTTTGTGATGAAAGGATAAACTAGGAGCAAGAAAAAAGAAGAGAAATGAAGAAGTCTGTAGTGATTGCATAGAGGGTACAGCCCTTAGTCCTGATCTAAGTTTGTGGTCCCCTACAACATCCTGCAGAGCAGGAGTTCTTAGCCTGATTCAGTGAACTTGTTTTAAAAACTTTTTAACAGTTGTGTTTCAGTCCAATTGGTTTTCTTTGCACTCCTGTGAATTTTATTTTATGCATTTAAAAGCATGGTTCCATGTTTGCACATACATAACTAATATCAAATTGCTTGTATCTTAGGGATGGAGGAGATGAGAGAAAGAGGAAGAAAAATTTGAAACTCAAGATTTTTTCAAAATGAATGTTTAAAATTGTCTTTACATGTAATTGGAAAAAACAAAATACTATTTAAAAAGAAAAAAATGGTTCCCAGGAGTCCAAAAGCTTTACCAAATTGCCAAAGGGATCCATGACACAAAAATGATTAAGAAATCCTGCTGTGGAGCAGTAGGAGAGAAGCCAGTGTCTGTGGGCGATGGTAACCCCATAGAGACTGTGTGAAGTGGTTGAAAGAATACCAGGACTTTATCCCTGGTTCTGTCAAACATTGTCATAGTATCTCATATTCACATAGTTCTTTAAAGTATACTTTGTGACCCTGGGGAAACCATATAACCTTTCTGCTCCAGGTATTCTCTAAGATCACAGGTTGCAGAGAGGGTGCCAGCCTGCGTAAGTAGAGTGAGTTTCCACTTCTGGGAATTCCCTGTACCAGTGCAAACCACAGGTCTAGGTTCCATCCCTACAAACAGTTTACTAAGTGCTTGCCTTACAACAACCGTGTGACATAAAAAGTAAGATTTCATTACAGTTATATCTCATTGAGGGGTGGAAAGAAGTGTTAGATTTAAAGACAGTGCATAATGCAAAAATCACATGTAGTAAAAATTACCTTTGAAAATCCCTTAATTTGCCCATTAAGTATAATATAGTATCTTTAAATAATCATAGCTAAAAGGGGGTAGGGTCTCTTTAAAGGAAGACAGACTGTATCAGAGAGCAGGTGGCTGATTTGAGATGGTTGCTGTGGAATCAATTGAACCTAAACTTTAATTTTCATAACACCCAGTTATGCTAATCAGGGGAGAGGCAGGAACCAGAACTTCCACTCAAATGCAAAACAAAACAAAGAAGATAAAGCCTTAGTTGGCAGGAAATTTGATTAGAGATCAAAATGCTCTAAGAACAACTTGAATGTAGTGGGTGATTGTGTGACCATATAACTGTTTTTTCTTCTGGATTTACTATGAGGCAAATGAGGACACAAGGAAGTACACAGCAAGAATCCTAGGAAGACCAATCAAGGCTGTCCTTTCTATTAGCTCTCTCAATATAAGCAGAATAAATATGTTGTCTGTGGATGTGAGCAAAGGGAAAATTCTAGAATTATGCTCAGGCCCCTGTCTCATACTTGCTGTGAAAACCAAACTTTGTTTCCTCGGTTATTATGAACCCACTCGAGACATCATTCCCAGAGGTAAACTCAGGGAATGGAATGGCCCAGAATCATCTTCACTGTTGAAGTGGTTCTCTCTCTCCCCCTCCTCTGTATTCTTCTGTCTCTTCCCACCCCCTATAGTTGAAACTAGGCAAGTTAAATTATAATAATATAACAAGGTAAATTATACGATGCAAACTATTGGATCTCCATTTTGAAGTTGAGGAAATGGAGGGTTTGGATTTGTCCCTGATCACACAGTTAATCAGTGCCTGAGCCAAGACTCAGACAGATCCAGGCTTTCTTACTCCAACTCTTGAGCTCCACGTATTCTACCATGCTCTTCTCTAGTTTGAGTGACTTAGAACATGTCACATATCCCACAACAGATTCAGTTTCTTCATCTGTAAAATAAGTGGTTGAATTAGGTGCTCTCCAAGGACCTGTTCTGCTCCAAACTTTATTCAGCTTACATTTATATTGGACATCTTGAACTTGAATGTCCTGAAGAAGTCTTAAACTCAGCATGTCCCCAAATGAACTCATTATCTTTTCCCCAAACCCTCCTCTCTTCCTAACTTACCGATATTACTGTCAAGGGTACCACCATCCTTCGGTTCTCCTTGGGGCTTAAAACCTGGATATAACATTTGACTGCTCATTTTTCTTCCCCCCACCCCTACCCCACATCAAATCTGTTGCCAAGTCCTGTCAATTCTACCTTTTTGCCATCTCTTATACATGCCCCCTTCTTTCCTCTGAAAGCCACCACCCTGCTGCAATCAGTCAGTCAACGAACATTTGTTATATTCCAGGCACTGTGCTAAGTAGAGAAAAAAGAGACCTTCTCAGCTCTGAAGGAGCTTACATTCTAATGGAGGAAGACAGCAGAAGAGCGGGGGTGCAGGTGAAGGTACCCAAAGAGGGCTTTGTAGAAGTGCTTAGTGCAGCCTGGAAAGGACTGAGGCGTTGCTGGCCTTGGTGCCCTCTGTTCTGAGGGGAGGTTCGGGGGGAGCCATACAAAAAGAGGGAGAAGTCACAGGGGAGGAGGGTGCTTCCAGTGTGGCTGGAGTGAGCTTTGGAGTGGAGAGCCAGGGACTGGTAGAGGAAGTCTGGATTATAGATGCCTGTTCTTTGACCTCTATCCCAGGTCTGCTCTCATTCTCCTGTCTCTTGGTGCCAGTGTCAGCAGGTACAGGAATCTTTGGTTTGAGATAATAGGGTGGGTTCTTGGTTGGGGAATCAATGAGATTATAGATCCATTAGCAAAGAGGTGTCAGACATGTGGCCCACAACATTTCTGAGTGTGTGACCCGAACTACATTAAAATATTATAGGGATGTATTAAACAAATAAAAACTCAGCAAAGCATAGGTAATATTAATACATGGTTTTCTAAGTTACTAGGCTCTCATGGGGATTCTTGTTATGTTTTAGGTTTCTTTTTGCGTTTAATGCTACTGCATTAGAGTATTGGGTATTTTTTTTCCTACCTGTCTACGTCGTCTCCCTCAGCTAAGACGGTAAGCTTCATGAGATCAGGGACTATCTTCACTTTTGTATCCCAGCACTTAATACAGTGCTTAGTATATCGCAGGTGCTGAAAAAATGCTTATATTAATTGATTATGTAGGTTGTATGTAGAGACAGCACATTACATTTGAATTAGAATTGCTTTCTGTAGACCAAATAGCTCATAGAAAACTATATAGTATGTATGTAGTAGTACATATCAGGATTGTCCTATAGTATAGTAACTATACCATATTCCTTACTTTCACTCTGCCAGTGGAGAGCAGCTGACTGCATGCATAACTTTCTTGCCCCTGACCACAGGCACCCTGTACGCCAGCCTAATCCCTGGCTATATAGTTCTTACACTTTGAGAGTGATCTGATATCACTTCTTCACCCCAAATTGCTACATCCTTTACAGTGGGTTGATATTCTCAGGTCTTCTGACCAACAGTCCCAGTTCTGAGCCTAAGAATAGCCCAGGCTGAATGGTGCTGTCTCTGGTCCCCAATGATTTAGATATTGTAGGTGGCTTCTGTTCCTATGAACCTCTACAGCTGAAGTATTAGGCAGGAAAAGGATGCCTGCTTTTCCGCATGTTCTTCTGAGCTAAGGCTGGGTGATGTATCAGTTGTAAGTCTCTACACATTCATCTTCAGGGACTCCAAAGCACAGCTCAGTAGGCAGACGTGGCTCTCACCTAAGCATCAGTAGGCATAGAGTAAAGCCCACTTCTAAAAAGACCATGTTGATAGCATGGATTACCATCCCAGCAGGTTTGTTCATCATTGTTCCAGGTTGCATTGATGGACAGTATGGTGTGATGCTGTACTCTTTTATTTGTGCCAAACTCTTTTTTGAGCAGTTTGCTTTTACAGATCTCAGCCTTGATCACAATAGATTCTGGAAGGAAAGCCATACATAAAATATACTTTTCAGAACACCGAGGCTTTTGTGGAAGCCTTTGGTCCTGGATTAGGTAGACCTTGTGTTCTATGTGAAGTAGTTCATCTCTAGTAAGATACTGCATGTTCTCTTCCTGTTCCCTTCCAGAGGCAAGGAATATGTTTATATTAGCTTCAAAGACTTGCTTCTTTCCACTCATGCTGTTCAAGTAAATAGCTCAAGTTGATAGCTCTTTCTTTGAACTCACCAAGGCTACATCTCTTACTATTGATAAATATCTCCTGCTTTCTTGGGCCAGTAGTTTATTCTGCTCTAGATTTTCTCTTGGCTTATATGTCTAGAATCATCATAGGGAAGGCAGCTGGGTGGCCCAGTGGATGGAGTGCTGGATCTGGAGTTAGGAAGACCCAAGTTCAAAACCAGATGCAGATACTAACTAACTATGTGACCTTAAGCACACTTTATAACCTCTGTTTGCTTCAGTTTTCTCATATGTAAATGGTTTCTACTTTCTAGGGTTGTTGGGAGGATCAAAGTAAATAATAATTGTAAAGGACACAGCATAGTGCTTGGCTCATAGTAGGCACTATATAAATGTTAGCTATTATAATAATTATTTTTATGAGGATCAAATGAAATAACATGTGTAGAGCTTTGTAAAATTTAAAGTGGTACATAAATGCTACTTATTATTTTAAGAGCTTTGGATTAGTAGGCATTGAGTAGTAACAGCTACCTTTGCTTACCTTAAGTATGAGCAGTTATATTATGGTACAGTACTTCATTGCAAAACTCCAACTTTTTGTATTCCCTCAATAATAGAGAGTTTTCAAAGGAACTAAGCCTGAATTTCCAAAGGTGATACCTCCCTTCTTTTGGCCTATTATTATTTCTTGTAGATCTTCATCCAGAATCTGTGCTTGCCATTAGTAATCCATGGACAATCTGGAAAGGGATGAAAATTTTTTTTTTTGGATTAACAGTTTTATTCCCTGTGTTTCACAGATCTCCTTCACTCCCTTCCAGACCCTTCCACAACATGGAAATCACTGCATTTTCTGATCTCTTTGGAACAGGGAATCTACATCCTCTGGCAGGAAATGCAAGTGAAGCTCATAGTTGGACAATGCCACCACCCATCTCTGGCTGGCAAAATCCAACCTAGAGAAACCCCAGTCATTCTTGATTCTTCCGTTTCCGTCACCGTTCCCTATCTAAATTACTTGCCAAATCATGACTGTTGTCTGTATTTGCTCCCTTTCTTGGTCTGCCACCTTAATTCATTCAGTTCCTTATCACATCCCACCTGGACTATTACAGAGTCTCATAATTAGTCTTTCTGCTTCTGGTTTCTCCCCTCTCCAGTCCATTGCCAATACAAGAACCTAATTAATATTCTCAAAATGGATTTGACTAGGACACTCTCCTAATCAAAAGTCTTTAGTCAATCTCTATTGCCCCTCCTCAGCCTGACATTTAAAGCCATTCTAAGCTGGCTTTTCAGGCCCATTTCATATGATTCACATTCACACTCTGTGTATTCTAGCCCAACTAGCCTCCTTCCTGTTCATTTTTCTCAACATTCCATCTCTCATGTCCATGCCTTTCTGAGGCTATCATGTCTCCCCATGCCCTTAGAATGCCTGACTTCCTTCAGAACCTACAATTAGGCTACTGCCTAATTGGAGCCTTTCCCCTGATCTCCAGTTGGGAGGGGGTCTCTCCCTCTTTAAGTGCCTTTATATTTACTTATCCACTTATTTGTTATATGTTCCCAGTAGAATGTATAAGATTTAAGCTCTTAGAGGGCAGGGTATTCTTTACATACACAAATGTTTAAGAAATGTTGAATTTTTGAATGAATTATGTTAGTGAATTTTGGATCTTCCTTACTTGGAATTTGGCTCCCACGGATAATCTCAGAATTTATAGATATGGCTCATGGGACCCAAGTGAACACATCCTGTGCTTTCAATTTAGTATTCACTCAGTGTTTAAATGATACGCACATGATATGCACTTGTTGGTTGTGTAGAAATCATTGGTCTCAAGGTGTCAATCTTTTTTCCCAAACTAAGACCATCCTTACAGCCCTCGTGTAAATAAGTCAGTCAGTCAATCAGCAAGCATTTATTAAAAATGTCAACCTTGTGACAGATCCTAGGATGCAGAGAAGGGCAAAACCAGTTCCTGCCTTCAGGTGGTTCACCTTCTAATGGGGGAGATAACATGCAAACAGCCGTGCACCAGCAAGATCTATACGATGTAAATGGGGAAAAAGGACCGGAAGCTGCAGGTCTCTGGATGATTTGGGCTCACTCTTGAAAGAATCCAGGGAAGCAGAGAGACAAAAGGGAAAAGGGAAAGTATTCCAGCCTGAGTCTAGCCAGTGGAAAGAAGCGATCACAAGAGGAGAGTCAAGTGTATGGAAAGTGCATTGTGAAGAGCTTTAAATGTCAGACAGGAGTTTACGTTTAATCCTGGAGATGATAAGGAAGCACTGGAATTTGAGTGTATGTGGGGGAGGGGGGTGGAGGGGGGGGTCAGATGGTCAGATCTACACTCTAGGAAGATCCATATGGAGCCAGACTTGAGACTGGAGGACTAATCAAAATGCTGTTGCACTAGAAGGTTGGGGAGTAAGAGGTGATGAGGACAAGAGATGTCCTTAAAGTAGAAACAACAGGACTTGCCAACAGATTGGATATTTGAAGCGAGTGTGAATGAGGAGAGCTTGAGTGACTAGGAAGGATGATTGTGGTATTTTAGACAGGAAGAGGAAAATTGAGAAGAGGGAGGGTTTTGGAGAAAATTAACAAGTTCAGTTTTGGACATACTGTTTGATATGCTTATGGGACATCCATTTTGGAAATATCCAAAATTCAATTGGTGAAGTAGGACTGAAACTCATGAGAGAGTTTAGCAATAGATCTGGGAATCACCAGCATAAAAATAATAGTTGAACCCATGAGAACTGATGAGGGGAAAAAGCCCTAGCACGGAACCTTGGGGCAAGCCCACAGAGAGATCCAGCAAAGGAAACTGAGGATGAGTGGAGAACCAGGAGGGAGCAGTGTCATGAATACCTAGAGAAGGGAAAACATCCAAAAGGAGATTCAGTGCTTTGCTATCTTCTATTTAATATTTTGTTTCGTGTTTTGTCATTAATGAAATCGTCCTGTTATTTTTCTTGTGTATTTATTAGATTTTAGAGTTGAGGCCTTATTTGTCTTATAAAACAAGGTAGTATTGCATCTTTCTCTACTTTTAGAAAGTCTGTGTAACATTAGCAATTATTTGTTCTGGGAACATTTGAAAAAATGTATCTGTAAACCCAATGAGCCAGGTGGTTTTTTGGCAGCATAATCCATGAAGCTCTTACAATGCTTTATTTCTTCCTTTAAATTAGTCTATTTAAATTATCTATTCCCTTTCTGTTCTTTTTGGTAATTCATATTTTTGTAGGCATTCATACATTTTATTTAAGTTCCCAAAATTATTAGTGTGTAGATGTGCATACTATTTTCTGATTATATTCTCCATTACTTTTGTGGTTTTCACATCTTCCTTGTTTTCATTTCTAATTTTAGTGATTCTGTGCCCTATTTTGGATTAAATTTGCTAGTGGATGCACTGATTTTATTAGCATATTTAAAAATCCCTCAGCCTTGAATATATGTTAGTGAAGTTATTTATTCACTTTCTATTCTATTTCTATTCTCACCTTTATTATCCGTGTTTTCTACTTTATTTTTTCTTTTTTCCTTAGGTGGAGCCTTTATTTAGTCTTTTTTAATCTTCTTTTAAGTTACAATAGTCAGTGCTATTAAGTATGCCTCTAAAAACAGCTCCATATGCATCCTGTAGGTTTTTAAAGTGATAGTAGTGTTTTCTTGTAAATATCCTGTTGTCATTTTAAAAATTTCTTCTTTTATTATTTAGCAACAATTGTTGTTTAATAGATATCTTTAGTTTCATGGAGCCTTGTACCATTTATTCATGTTATTTATTTCTATTTGTAGTCCATGTTGATTTTAAAATAGAGTCTATTTTTGCCTTTTTCAGTTTATCCAAGGCTTCTTTATGACTCTTAAGTATGTGACTATTTTTATAAGATTTTCATTTGCATATGAAAAAGTCCATTTCCTGTTTGTGTCATTTAATTTCTCCTTCTGTACAGATGCCTTCAGCATATTAAGTGAACAGTTTATCTCTATGCCTTCTTTGTTAATCTTTTTACTAGGTTTGTCACATTTTAATAACAGAGTATTAAAACCATCACTATTGCATATGTTCACTTATCTCTTCTAGTCCTGTTAACTTACCTTTTATGAAAGCCCCTTAGGTTCCAGTGAAACTGTCCCATGAACTGTCTATGCTCCATCACCTACTGTCTGTGCTTTTCATAGGTGTATCCCTCATGCCTCCAAGATACTGCACTTCTTTCTTACCTCTGCTTCTTAAAATTCTTAGCTTGGGTGTTACCTCCTATGTAAAACCTTTTCTTCTTCCCCCGGTTATTAGTGCTTGCCCTCTCCTTCCTGAAGTTACTTTGTATTTACTTTTTTGTTTTGATTTTTAGTGAATTTTTTTTTCAATTAACAAGCATTTATTCTCTCCCCTTCTCCCCCACTAGAAAAAAGAGAAAAACAAAATCTTTGTAACAAATATCCATAGTCAAACAAAACAAATTCTTGGTACTTAATAGATATTTATTCTTGAATTGTTTGACGACTTCGGTAATTATCTAAGAGGAGAAGAGGGTACTCCAGTTTTTCAGTGAGTACACTAATACAGTTGGTGTCATCGTCTACTGACCTCTTTCTCTAATATCTATGGAGACTTATTATTCTTTAATAAAGACTTATTAATTTTATCTATCTTTGTGTCTTCCTCCTTCATTGCAGATCCCCAGCGTCCTGGTTTAGGGGACAGTTTTGAACACTATAATGGCCCTTATTTTCCTGCTTTATAATCTTCCAGTAAATAATTATGCCATAGTAAAATAAGAGTGAATAAGACTTGTTGTTTTCTTTTTGTTTAAAAATAATATTTTTTACTATTTCATAAAATCTTCACATTGGAAGGGTCCTTAGAGTTCTTCTAGACCAGGATCTGTTAACCTGGGTTTGTGAATTTTGTTTTTTTGTTTAAATATATTTTGATAGCCATTTTCACAGCACTGATTCATTTTATGTGTCCTGAGAAGGGGTCCACAGGTTTCACCAGACTGCCAAAGGGGTCTATGGCACAAAAAAAAGGTTAAGAAACCCTTAATGCAGAAATCTCTGGTGTATGGTCATCCACCCTCTCCCTGGACACTTTTAATGATGTGGAAATCACTGCCTTTTCAAGCAATGAGTGATGTTGTTGGACAGTTCCAGTCATAAGAAGGTTCTTTATTTTGAATCCACAACTTTCACAAAATTCTGCCATTGGCTCCTCTTTCTGCTCCCTAGAGAGAATGAATCATTAGACGTGAAAAGGGCCTCCTCAACCTCCTCACTTTATAAGTGTGGAAACTGTGTCTCATAGAGGTTAAACATCTTGTCCAAGTTTACCCAAGTTGAAAGGAAAGGTCAAGTTTTGAAACTGAATTTTGACTCCAAATCTACTGCTCTTACCATTGTGCCATGCCACACTGCCTCCACTCAGTTCTCTTTTGTCATGTATGTGAAGACATCTGACCTGTCTCCTTTCAGTCTTCTTTTCTTCAGAATAAACACCTCCAGGTACTTCATTACTTGGTTGCCCTCCTGGATAAATGATAACTTGTCAGTGGGCCTCTTAAAATGTGGTGCCCGCCAGTGCTGAGGCCAGCAGAACGAAGCCCTGGACCAAGCAGTTGTTTGTGCTGTCTTAAAGCAGCCTGAGACTGTTGTCTTTTTTTTCTCCAATTATTGTTATTGTGCTGCTGGTTCATTTGTGGTCAACTTGGATCTTGACATGCACTGCTGGTAAATCAAATGCTCAGGCTATTCCACTGATTTTTTTTTAAATTAAATGCAGAAGCTTTGTATTTTGCCTCAGTACTTAAGAAGATCTATAAGGCTGCTCCTTCCACTAGTACAGACAGCAGCCCCTTACCTTAGTCACATGAATCTGCTGATGAAGAGCTTCTGTAAATTTAGCCAAGCTGCTTTCTAGATGGCAGTCTGTTGCCAGTTCTGTACTCATAACATTTTCAGGTTGGTAGGATTTCTTAGAACTAGTTCAAACCTCACTCATGGTTTCCAAGGATGGGGGGTCACCTTCACATGATGAAGCATGAGAGTAGGACTTTGTGGAGGTAGAACCCTTTTTAAAAAAAAACCAACAAAAACCATTGCATCTTATTAATTTGGACTTGATTATTTTGAACCTCAGTTTTATCATATATTATATTAGATATCCCTTCTGGCTTTGTCTATCATCTGTAGACTTCAGAGCCAAGCCTAGCAATCTTCATTTAAGCCATTGAAAAGGGCAGGACCAAGGACAGAATCATATGGCTCTCTACTAGAGACCTTTCCACAGATTAACAAAAAAATAACCCAAACCAAAACATTATTCTTTGGATATTCTTAGACTAACTGTGAATCCACATAACAGTACTGTCCATGTATTTCTTTTTCAATGAGTACCTGCTCTCTGCAAGGTACTATCTTATCCACAAAAACATAATGGGAGAGTTTGTCAAATGAAATCAAGATATATTTCCTATTCCATCCTTTATTTTACCAGTAGTCATTATTTTTAACAAATGAAGTAAATGTGGCATGATTTCTTTAGTGAACTTGTGTTTACTTCTGGTGATTACCATAATTTTCTAAATGCTCATAGACCATTTGTTGATCTATAATAGAATTTTGACAGATTAGCATTAAAGTTAAAAGAAATTTTTTGTTAAATTTATTTTTGTAAAATCTTTAAAGAATTTGTTAAAAGCTAGAGATATTTTAAATTTAACGTATGTTATAGCTTAAAGATATCAACTTGTAATAAATATGTTTACTTTTACTTATATAATATTTATAAAACAATGTGAACATATAATTCTTTTGGGAAACATTTTACATATTCTTTTCTTAATCATCTTTTCAGCTGAAGTTGCCATTCTTTTTAGTCTTGTCTCATATTACAGTCCCTACTCTCCTACCCCTTTTTAAATTTTATTTATCTTTCTCTGGACCTTCCCCAGCTCAATCATATTGTCTTATGGAGACTGACTGACTCCAGGGGTGGGGAACTTGCAGCCTCAAAGCCACATGTGGCCCTGTAGGTTCTCAAGTGTGGCCATTTGACTGAATCTAAACTTCACAGAACAAATCCCTTTAACAAGAGGATTTGTTCTGTAAAACTTGGACTCAGTCAAAAAACCAGAAGGCCACATATGGCCTCAAGGCCACAGGTTCCCCACCCCTGAACTATATAGTACTCAGGATACCATCATTGAATCAGTGAAGTCATTGATCAATTTCTCAAATGTTCCTAAGCCCATTTAATTATATATCTACGATACATATCAAAAATACATGCTAATGTGCTAACTTAAAGGGTTATTTATCCTACTACATTTCTTAACCCTAGAAAGCAGACATTCTTCATCCATTGTTTTTTATGTGATATGTGGCCATGAATCTCATTGAGGGTGCTCAGTAATGTTTTGAGGCTTGATTCAATAGCACATTCATCCCCAAGCAAGGGGATCTAGAAGACTTTGGCTTCTAATGAGAATGCCTCTTTCATTTGGACTCGTTGGACACACTCCATGACAATGGCGATCAGCTTTGGACACACATCTCCCATCATGTATTGCTTGATATTTATAATCAGAAGATTATTGAACCATGTTATTGCTAGGCTCTAATCCATCAAGCAATCTTGGGTAATCTTTATGTATATACCAGAGACATTTTATTGGCAGAGAACCTTTAAAGCTGCATTTTGCTCAGAGATTTAAAGGTACGTTGGTACGTTTGTATGTTGGGTAGATTCCCTTTGGGGAACATATGAAAGGACTTGAACAAGAGTCGTCATACTTGAAGATATGGTTGTATTGTGGTCTGTACCATTAGAAGAAATAACCACTTCAGTAAGATTATAGATTCATCAAAGTGTAGAAGGCAGATGCCTTTAAAAAAAAACAAACACTAAGCTCAGAGAGATCTTATATTCTTTGCCTCTTTCAGAAAATTGTGTTTCTGAGAAAATATGATCTGCTATGAAACATTCAGCATTCACCAAGCAATTTATTAAGTCTCTAGTATGTGCCAGGTAATGAACTAAGCTCTGGAGTTACATAGAAAAATATAAAACAGCCCCTGTACTCAAATAGTTTACATTCCATTGAGGGGAAATCACACACACACACACACACACACACACACACACACACACCACACACACATACACGCTACACAGAAAATCAAATGCAAAATAAATACATCAAGTAATTTCTGAAAGGAGGGCATGAACAACAGGGTAGGGGAGAATCACAGTAGACTTCCTACAGGAGGTTTCACTTGAACTGAGGTTAGAAGGAAGCCAGCAATTATAAGGGACAGAGGTGTCTTTTAGGCATGGGGAACAGCCTGTGCAAAGCAAGGAGATGGGAGAAAGAATATGGCATACAAGGGGCAGTAAGTATAGCAGTTTGACTGAAACATTTCATTCTATCAATGTGGCAGCCACCTGTGCCTGTGCACCCTCCAGATCTTCAGAGACTATACCCTGGAGGGCCTGACCTTCTCATTTGTAGGCTTCCTGCCCTGGTGTCCCACACTATCTGGATTGGTGACAGTGTCATGTGGCTCCAGACCTTACTTTCTTCCCAGCTGTCTCCTTGGACCATCTTCTTGCCATCTACTTCTCTTATCCCTCCTATTTTGAATGATAAAGCATGATGCTGATAAGCATTTATTATGTTAAGTGCGGAGGGACACATATACAAAGGAAAGCAAAACATGGAAGCTTGAAGCAGGAGAAAAGGGGATAAGTGCCCACTTATGGTGCTTTGGAAAGATCTGGGGAAGTGACATGTAGATTAGGCAAAGTAAGGCTAAAGATGACCTGTTAGAGCCTAGGTTCTCAGGGGACAGAGTGCTGGGGTTTACCCCAAATCTGAGGTTTTTGTATTCAGCACCAGCCAATTAGCCCTGATTTTACTTTGTAACCTCTCTAAGCCTCCATTTCCTCAACTATAAAATGGGAGGGTTAGACTAGAGGACCTCCAAGGTCCCTTCCATCTCTAAATCTATGATGCCGTGATCCTAAGTTGATACTGTCATTATTACTGGAAGGTCATGTCAATCAACTCCTCTATTTCTCCTCTCGCCAACCCTTTGATTTCCCAAACCAAAGCACCTCTCCTTTGCCACTGTGCCCCTATATATGTTCTCTCTATTAGAATGTTAACATTTTGTAAATTTTTTAAAAAAGAAATAATTTTAAAGTTGCATGTACTCCTGGCATGAAGCAGGTTAGGGTAATATAATATTTCTGGATACTAAATTCTTAGTTGACTTTCAAATTAAAGTTTATCTTTACTCCAGAAAAAAAAGAATGTAAACATTTTGAAGACAGAATCTGTTTTGCTTTTGGTTCCTGATGCATGGCACATCACTAGTGCTTAATAAACACTTTTTCATTTATTCAGTATAATTTGAAATAGACCTAGACAAGTAGGCTGGAGCAAGAAAGTGAAAAGCTTTGAAGGTCCAACAACTTTGCCTTTTATCCTAGGGGAAAGAAGCAGTGAGTGGTGCTGTCACTTTAGGAATATTGGTCTGACAATTGTGTGGATAGGGGAAGGGAGTGACTGGATGCCAGGAGACAAATTTGAAGGCTATTGCAGTAATCTAGGTAATAGGAATGAAGGTCTAAGCCAGGGTAGTTGCTGTCTAAGTTGAGAGAAGGGGACAGATGTGAGGAATATTGTGGAAGTAGAATAAAACAAAAACTGATGAGAGGAAATACACACACACACACACATACACATTTATATGACCAAGGTTCTACTGATAGTAGAACCCTCAACAAAAATAATAAAGTTAGAAAGTTGGAAAGGTTTGATGGTGGAGACAGGAAGAAGGAGATAATGAGTTACATTTTGTACATACTGAGTTTGAGATACCTTTGGAATATGCAGTTGAAGATGTCCACTAGGTAATTGGTGGTATGGTATTGGAGTTCAGTAGAGAGATAGGCTAGATATGAAGAAAATAATTTGCAAAAATCCTGACAATTTCCTTTTCATATTTTGTTAAGGATACCTTTGATAGAATGTAGATCAATCTCATAAAATCATTATAGAGATAAGAAAGTAGGTATTCAGATCATTAGTTATTGATTCCCTCTCAGTCACCTTTGGGGACTAAGTGCAATCTATGATTCATTTAGTATTTTCCCCATTTTTAGGTACCTTGGAAATTCACACACACACACACACACGCACACACACACACACACACGCACGCACACACACCCCATGCTTTTAAAATTGTACTTCCACCAGCACATTTCTTTGTCTGGCATAGGAATGAGATTGGGCTTGATGAAACATAGATGGTGATCTCTAATTATTTGTGCTAAGAGAACTGGCACTTTCATACTGGTCATTGTTGCTTGAGAATCCAGGATTGAATCCAGAATCTGAATATTTGATGTTTGGGAGAAGCAATTCAATCAGGCCTTTTGGAAAGGAAGCCTCAGTGGAACTTGTTTGTTGGAGGAGAAATAGAACACGTGGAAAAAATTATCGTGGAAAATTGTAAGAAAATACAAATTAAATAATAGTAATGATTATGAATAAAGATTATATTTATTTAGGCATCTCCTTTCACTTAAAACTTTTTAGACATAGTTTCTCAAGAGCATTAGAGATTTGGAACCATGCTCAAAGGGCTATAAAAATGTGCATACCCTTTGACCCAGTGATAGTACTTCTTGGGCTATATCCCAAAGAGAGCATATAAATGGGAAAAGGACCCATATGTACAAAAATATTTATAGCAGCTCTTTTTGTGGGGGCAAAGAATTGGAAATTGAGGGGATGCCCATCAATTGGGGAATGGCTGAACAAGTTGTGGTCTGTGAATATAATGGAATACTGTTGTGCTATAAGAAATGATGAAAAGGTGGATTTCAGAAAAATCTGGAGACTTACATCAACTGATGCTGAGTGAGGGGAGCAGAATTAGTAGAAGACTGTACACAATTACAGCCACATTGTGTGATGACTAACTTTGATAGACTTGATTCTTCTCAGCAATGCAAGGTTCGAAGACAACTCCAGAAGGCTCATGAAGGAAAATGCTATTCATATCCAGAGAAAAAATTAGAGTCTGAATGCAGATTGAAGCAGACTATTTGCTCTGTCTCTTTTTTGTTTTGTTTTGTTTCTTTTTTCTTATGATTCATTCCATTGGTTATAATTCTTTTTTACAACATATCTAATGTGAAAATATATTTAACATGAATGTATATGTAGAGCCTGTCTTAGATTGCACTCTGTCTTAGGGAAGGGAAAGAGGAGAGAGGGGGAGAAAATTTAAAACTGAAAAGATTGTAGAGCTGAATGTTGTAAACTAAAAATAAATAAATGACATTTTAAAAATAAAAAGAATACGGCAGGCCCTCTCCATATAGCTATCAGTTTCCTAATGTCAGAGCTGACCTAGGCAGCTAGATGGCATAGTGGATAGAGCACTAGGCCTGGAATCAGGAAGGCCTGAGTTCAAATCCAGTCTCACACAGCTATGTGATCCTGGGAAAGTCACTAAAATTTCTGCCTCAGTTTACTCATCTGTAAAATGGAGATAATAATAGTACATGCCTTCCAGGGTTGTTGTAAGATCAAATGAGGTGACAGCTGTAAAATGTTTAGCACAATGCCTAGCACGTTATAAAAGATTATCATTATTGCTATTATACTTCCTCTATTTATAAATTGAGAATGGGACTTGGGCTTTTTTTGTGTTCTTAGATCAAACAGACCTCAAGTAAAGTAAAAAGTTTTTACTAAAGTTTTACTGAACTGTTGACCTAAAAATTGATGGCCTTATTTTAGGTTTAACCTTTGTATGTGCTCCCCATCTCCCAGGTGACTATGGAGGTGAGTGGTCTTCCACTGGAGCTGTGGCGCCTCATCTTAGCCTATATGCGACTTCCTGATCTTGGCCGCTGTAGCCTCGTGTGCAAAGCCTGGTATGAACTCATTCTCAGCCTGGATAGCACCAGGTGGCGCCAGCTGTGCCTCAGATGTATTGAGTGCCGACATCCCAATTGGCCCAATCAGCCTGATGTGGAGCCTCGATCATGGCGAGAAGCCTTCAAACAACACTACTTGGCTGCTAAGACATGGACCAAAAATGCCCAAGAGTTAGAGTCTTCTAACTGTTTTTACCTCTTCCGAAGGAGAAAGGACCGACGGATTCTCTATGTTGGACCTGGTTGTGAGTTTGACAACCTTGGCAGTGCCTTGACCTCAGCCAACATTTATGATAAGATTGTGCTATTCCCAGGCATCTATGAGGAGCAGGGTGAAATTATCTTGAATGTTCCTGTGGAAATCATGGGCCAAGGGAAGCTTGGAGATGTGGCTCTGCTGGTATGTGTGGATCAGCACTGCGCCACAACCCGGCTGTGCAATCTTGTCTTCATGCCAGTGTGGTTCAGCCCTGTTATGTACAAGGTGGGTGTGGAGTTAGACTAAGATCGTGCAAACCCCGAGATTTGTTTTTCTAATCTTAATCTTCAGCTCTAATGACGTCATGCTTTTTCTTTCTTATCCATGGTTAGAGGCAGCATGTGGCAGACAGAGAGCTAGAACTGAGTCAGGAAAAATCCAGCCTCAGATACGTATTAGCTGTGTGACCTTGGGCAAGTCACTTAATCTCTGCCTCACTCTCCTCACCTATAAAATGGGGATCATAAGAGCACCTAACTCTCAAGGTTGTTGTGAGGATTAAATCAGAGAATATTTGTAATGCACTTTGCAAACCTTAAAGTTCTATATACATATTATTACGCTAATGTATGGACTGTACACATCTCTTCTTTCCTTTCCCATTCATTACACTTTGTCCTCCAGCTGTTTCATTATCTATTTTTATCTCATTATCAGAAAGGAAGGGTGGAGAAATCCAGAGTGGTCTCTTTTGGGGCAAATGTTATTCTTTAAAAAGATAGGAAAGGAAGGAAATTGAAAATTGTAACTTAGAAGGGTTTCTAGATCAGTTAGTTGTCAACAATCATTTTATCCTTCAGAGAAACATTCAGAGAAACTGAATATTTCTAAATTCCATAATATATTCCTGACTAATCTGGGAAGAAGAAAGTTTGTGTCCCTGATCTGTCTCAACTGGACCACTAAACTCTTCTAACGCTGGCACAAAGACCTGGAGACAGATATTGAGGTTTTTCTCCCTACCAAGTATGGGGAACAAATAAGGTAACTGACATTTTTTTACCTAAAGAGAAGTTAGCAAGGGTAGCAATAACTTTTCCAATATGTGAAGGCTTCACTTATCTTCCCTAGACACAGAGGGTGCAACAATAATAAAGGCACTCAAATGACAGCAATGAAAATTTAGATTGGCCATAAAGGAAAATTTTAATGGCAAGAAAGATGATTAAATACTAGAAAACACCAATAGGGCTTCTAATTACCCATGAAGAATTTCTTAAAATATGGCCCTCTCTAAATCAAATGACCTCAACCAACTCTATGATCTCATGATTCAAATACCTCAAAGAGGGTAATAGAAAATTTAAAAATACATTTAAAAATATAAAAAATATTTTTAAAAATAAAATTAAAAACTAAAGTACTCAGTTCTCATCTTATTTTGCTTCTCAGCCAGGTTTAGGTATCAGTAAAAGTTTAATGCTTTTGTTCAAGGCTCTGCAGTGGCAAGAGTGATCAGTTCACAGAAAATGAAGATTTCCAGCAGGTGCCCATGACAGCGCTCTGCCAGGGGATCTCCCTGAATCTGAATGCTCCATCATTGAAGCAGTCCTAAGCTTAGCTGAAGCTGTAGAGCACCATAATCCTTGGACCAATGTATATGTCACCTATTGTGTTGTTGTTAGGACCAGATCCACAAGGATCTCCTTATAATGGGAGTTAACTTGAACTGGGTTCCTATTCCCCCATCACCTCCAGAGCACCCTGCCCAGGGAGTTCAAGATGCTCTGTTTGGGTACCAGGGACTCTCACTCTTCCCTGATAGAGTTCTTTTGAGTCTATAAGCTTGACCCGGTCTACAGTATGCATTCCATGGTGCCTGCAAAAACAGGAAGTCTCCTGGAGTCTCTGTGTTCAGTTTGAGCCCCCTTACCATCATCACTGATTGCTTCTCTGAATTATTCCATCCTGATTCACTCTAGAACTACTGCAAGGACTCCTAGTTGTATGGAAAGGACTAAAGATATGTTCTGTCTGTTGTATTCTTAGAGGTATGTTTGTGCCCATTAGAACTTGGTTGGGGTGCACAGATGTGGTAGGAGAGGCAGACACATACATTTAGTTTAAAATTTGTCTCTTTGGCTAGTTGGTACTTAGCAGTATGTTAGTGGGACCAGGAAAGTCATGCTGAAGTACGCTTCTTTTGGGTGTGGGAGGTGGATCAGGCTACAGAGGTTCCTTAGTTGCTAAAAAATACATAATTCATGAGTTATTTGAAAGAAAAAAATGAGAAAAGGAGATCAAAAATAAGGCAGGGAAATCTGTAGTTGCTTTGCAATTTCATTTTCTTATTTTCCTTTCATAGGTATCTTCAGGTCATGTCCAGTTTGATAACTGCAACTTTGAGAATGGACAGTTACAGATTCATGCTCCAGGAACCTGCCAAGTTAAATTTTGTACCTTTAATCAAGCCAGCATCAGCCTTCACAGTGTAGCCCTCTGTGTCCTTGAAAATTGTGAGTTTGTTGGGAGTGAAATTGCCTCTGTGACTGTGGAAGGGCATCCATCCTCTGACAGGAACTGGGCCTATAAGCATCTGATGGGCCTGGTCAAGTCCTCTTCAGCTTTATCAGCCACCCTAGACTCAGTACCTTTTAACTCATCAAACCCAGAAACCTTAGGGCATCTGCCCACAGGGAACTTAAGGACCTGTGAGATTGTCATAGGTGAAGACCAGAACAACTTCCTTGCTACTTCAAAATCCCCACAAGCTTGTGAGAAAGACTTTCAGAAGGAGAATGAAATTAACAGGGACCTCTGCCCTGCCAGGGATGGGAAGGGGATTGCCCATGAGACGGACTCCAATGACAGCAGCCAGAGTTCTAGCAGTGAAAATGAACCTGAAGACCAGTTTGTATACAGACTCTCCGAGCAGGCGCCGAGTCTGAGCCACACACTGACCAGGTCTCTGCTCAGCAGGCCACAAACTCGATTGTCCAACCTCCAGAACAACCTGGAATTGAAAACCCTGCACCAGGAGCTTCAGCGAGACAGTGAGGCTCAGTCTCTCGCCAGCTCCTTGCAGGGCTGCCTCATTAGGAAGTGCCTTTTCAGAGACGGGAAGGGGGGTGTCTTTGTCTGCTCTCAAGGTCGTGCCAAGATGGAAGGGAACATCTTCAGGGACCTGGTGTATGCTGTCCGGTGCGTGCAGAATAGCAAGGTGCTGTGAGAAGTGCTCAAATGCACATCTTTAAACAAGCAAAAGTTGAGTCCTTAAGATGAGTTTTAAATCAATTGAGTCTAATTGTTTGCCTGTTTCCAGATACCTGATTCCTGATTTACCCGAGGGACCTATGTATAAAACATCTATGTGCAGTGAGTGCTTGGTGTATCACTGGGCTTATTGGATAACTTAGTTTTTTCAGTGGTACTTTTTAAATGTATGTGTTGCATTTCCTTTGGTCTGCTTGCTTTCCCAGTTATGCTGTCCTCCATCATTACTCATCCCTTTATACAAAACATGTCCATGTCCATAATTTTGTAAAAGAATATCATTGAGAAATTTAGAGAAGTCATGAAGGTGAAAGAATGCTAATATATTCATTGCCTTGAGCAGAGAATCCAGGGAGGTCAGAATGGCCATCCTCTGAGGGCATCTTCTGGAGTTCAGGAAGGCAGGTAGGGTGTGGTCTAGGCAGCATCCCTGGTGTCTGAAACCTGATTGCTGCTGTACCAGGGAGGTGGTGCCTTATGCCTTAAAATACAGATTTTCATGGTCAGCACGCATTAATGCTCCAAGCCAGGTCCAGCAGAATCAGTGAACAGTGTGTCACTGATTAATCAGGGTCTCTTTTAAATGACGTAGCCCCCTGAGCTGCCTTTGTTACTAAAGTCACTCAAAGCCATTCGGAGGTCCTTGCTTCAGTAGTTTCCTTGTGCTGCTGAGAATCACTCTTATTAGTGAATCACTTAGGAGGAACCTTTCTACCCCAAGATAACCCCAAAGTTACCCCTGAAATGACTCTAGAAAACCCTCTAACCCAACCCCATAATGTATTCGAAGGATTGTGGTACTTATTCACATAGTCAGTTATGGCACTAGTGATTTCCATATGGGCTTCCTTCTAAAAGTAATGTTAAACTTCCCTTTTCAAATATGGAGGAAAATTTTTGTATAAGGATAATTCAGGAAGTTATGTCCCTAAAATGCTAAAATTGATTATCTTTTTTTTTTTTTTGGCCCAAATCTAAAACCCATTGATACTTATGCAGATGACTTTGAACTAATGCTTTTTCTTAGACAGATTTAATACTATCCAGGGGCTTGCTTCAGTCAGGTCCTATCAGACTCAAGATTCTGAATATGGGTCAGGGACAGACAGGATTTGTGTCCTCTGAGGACCAGCCTAGTTAAGGCTGGAGAAGCTTATCATCAGAGGAAGGGCCTCCAGGTGAGGATTTTTTTTTTTTGCATCAGAATGAAAACAAAGTGTTACAAAACTGTATTATCTTGATGCTGGTAATTTAAGTCTTAGCATATTAATTATCAGTGGCCACTTCCCTTCTCCCCCCAAATTCTTTCCCTATCCTCTAAAAAGATTGCTGCCTCCTTCCTCAGTAGAAGAACTTTGCTCCTAGGTTGGTAGTCGGCCCTTTGGTGCTAAGGAGTAGTTTTTAACTTTTAATCACCTGATCAAAAAGAGGGGCTCCTCATGTTTGAGTGGGGATAAAAGTCAGTTTAATCAAAGATTAGGAAAAACTTCAGTGTAAGAGAATAGGAAAATAATAATTAAATGAATGAATACAGCATTTGTTAAGTGCTTTCCGTGTGTAAAACACTTGTTAAGTGTGGGGAGCTCACATTCTAATTGGGGAGACAACACATATGAAAATTTCAACTGAAAAACAGATAGATGGAAAGGTCCCATGGTTCTTAAGGCACTGCAGCAAATCAGATGTTAATATTTATTTTTTAAGGTCATTTCCACTTAGAAAATCCTATTAGTTTCTGATATTGAACTGTCTGACAATGCCAAGGACTTAGGTGGCAAGAATTTTCTTTTCTAGGTCATTTGTAGCTGTGGCTATAGCCCTTACAGGAACAGTGTCCAGGCTGCTTCTCCACAGAGAAGCTGTTTCCCAAGATCATAGCTGAGGATACTGGGCTGGAAACATTGCTATTCCTAAGGCTCTTGGGTCCAGGTTCCTGGGCTGTCTCCATTAGGGTCCAAGGGGAGATGGTGGTCATGCTGGTTTTGGTGGTGGTGGTCTGACATATGCGGTGGATGCTGCCTCCTGTCTCTCTCTCTCTGGGCACCCTACTTCAGTGAGGTGAGTGGGCCTGCCCTGTGTGTTTGTTTGTTGATGGTTGGTGGGGATCGCTGAACCCCAACAGTTGCCTCCCCAGATGATGGCTTTGAGAGCTGGATTGGAAGTGGGACAGGTGGTCTGCGGGGCACTGCCTAAGTTCCCCACAACCACCTGCCTTTTGGTGGCAGTTGGGAGGCTATTGTTGTTAGTAAGATGGGAAAAGTGGGCTGTCTGCCAGGTATCTAGGAGCAAATCTAAACTAATTATCTAATGAAATGAAGCATTAAACATTCAAGACAAAACTACCAATATAATGATTGGCTTAGCCATATTTTCTTTACCTGTTGTAGGATATTGTCCTATAAGACTTGGAGGAAAGAAGAAGGTGGTCACTTCTTGAAAAAAACAAAAGAGCACATAGTACCCTCCTAGCCAGAGAGAGTCAGAGAATTCTTCTGTTGATGGAATTGCTGTCATGGGCCAGATTCTCCCTTCAGCAACTCTCTGGGCTCTCCACAAGTCAGCACAGGAATGCTTCACTTCACTTCAATTCACAGATACCACTAACCAGCTGTTGGTTTGTGATTCTCTTGTGAGTCTCCTTTAATAGAGACTCTAGAAAGAAAAGGGAGGAAAGTTTGTTTTTCTTTTTTCAGAAGGAATATTGTACTATCTGGGGGAGAAAACAGACTCACACCCATTAGAAGAATTCATTACCCATTTAGTTATTTTGCCAGAAACCCCCAGGAATATAGAAAAGTCTGCGGGCACCAAATAATAATGACTTATAAAGGGTGGCAAGCACCCTCCAAAAAGAGGCTTGGAGCTAACTGATAGCTTTTGGGTTAGTTGTTAGGTGACCAGTTGTACACAGAATGCTCTTCACCTTAGTAACGAGCTTCTGCAAAACACTGCTTTTAAACCCTAGTTGCTATGGAATCACAAGTAGTTAGTTTGCTGCCCTTTCTATTTCCTGTGGACAGATGGGAGAGATAGACGAGTACCCCACAGAAGCTGGTCCTAAGATTTTTTAGGAGGCAGAGATGATAAATGATAAGCAAATGATAAGTCTACTGGGTTGAAGCTCTGTAAAACATCCAGAAGCTACTCATATGATCCATAAAAGGAGTGGTTCAGGGAAACAGCATTTCAATGAATGCATCATTTGGAACTGGACCAAATAAATGTGAATATTTTGAGAGAGCCCAATACAATGGGATGTTGAAATGCTGAATCACTAAGTCCAGAGAGTATTCTGTCCGATGAGGAACCATTTAAGGTGTTTTGAGAAGGTAGCAGAATTTTCAATTCAGCAAGCTTGAACCAAGGTGCTGTTCTGTGCCGTGGTGCTGGGGGGGGGAAAGACTAGTAGTCCTTCCCCTTCAAGGAACTTATATTCTACAGACTCATCACATTACAATTCTTCCCAGATACAATTATATCAGCATTTTACTTACTCTTTCCAAATTGTTAATTAACATATCCTCATCCATGCTTTATCCCCCTCTCCCAGTTCTTTCAAAATAAAAAAAATAAATAAACCAGTCATTTTCAGTTAATAACATTTCAAATTCTTCCACTTTGATCTATAAATATGAGGGCAAATTCCAGAAGTTTCTAAAAATAAAGCATCACATGTAACCCAGAGGTTAAAAACTGTATTTAGACTTCCCCCATATCTGCAACAAAAAGTTTTTGCTTAAAAACATAAAAAATAAAAACCCATAATAAAACTGTTTCTGACCATGGATAATTTAGATGTAAGTACTTAGTGGGCCTGACTGAATGTACGTGGCCTGATAGGAAGCAGTTTGTTTCTGAAATTATAGGCAGATAGATTTTGGCCTAATATAAGGAAGAACTATAGTTCAGAAATAGAATGGTGGGCCTTGGAAAGCAGTGAACTCCAAGACTGGAGGAGTTCAGACAGAAGCTGTCAAGGATGTTAATAAAAGGGATTCTGGCATTGAGCCTGGGGCTTAACACAGGGCCTGGTGCTTAATAAATACTTGTTGACTGACTCATCTTCAAGGTCATAGGATTACAGATGTAGAGTTGGAAGGTGCCTCAGAGGCCACTTTACATTTGATGAAACTGAGACCCAAAGATATGTGAAGTGACTTGCCCAAAGGCATGCAGGTAGTAAGAGGCAGAATCCGGACTCAGATTCAGGTCCTGTGCTCATTCCAAATTTAGTGCTCTTAGAGACATATGTTGCTATGTCAACACTGAGACTACCAGTCCCTAAAGATCCTACTAGGTTGAACACAAGATGAGTTTGTCTCAATTCAAGTATTTGTGTTGAGTATATCTCTTTTGAGCACAGGAGAGTTCTATGTTTTCTAGAGTAGATTCTTTTGCACTATTAATATCAAAGAGCGCAAAGTTTTTTATTTAGACCATATAAAAACAATAGAGCTTTTAAAAATGTTTTTCTTTTAAGTGAAGTGGTAGATTTTTAAAAGAACATGGGTTTTTCTCAGCAGAAGTGTTCCTTTTTCTTTTTCAAGTCAAATCCAGTTGAATTCTAATAAAGGTGGACTTTTGGGGATAGAGTTTAATTCAATTTTTAAAATTGGGAACAAAAAAGCAAAAAAAAATCAATTGAAAAGAGGAAGACATAAAATTTGAGAGAAAGATTGACTGTATCTACACTATAAAGAGCTCTAAAACGAAAAAGAACTTCATTTTTCTTTGACATAAAAATATCTCTTATTTAGATTCCTCTGACATTATCTTAATAACCATTTGACTCAGTTGGTGTTTTCTCAGGCATTGGATAGAGGTAGAAAGGGATATAAGAAACATATGTAAAAGGAATGAAAATAGATTAAAAAGGTGTTTTCTGTACATACCAGTATGGATGCACAGGGAACGCACTAACCAACATGGATTTTTAAAAAGAAAATGAAACAAGAGCAGATAATAGAGGATGACGAGAAAAGGGTAGCATGGTCTTGTAAGAATAAAGTCAAGAGTGCTAACACTCAGAATAAGCCAAGGCTGTTACGGAAAACTAACAATGAAAAAGAGGTGATTTATTTTTTTAACTAGCATGAGAGGTTGGAGGGAAATGGAATCAAAGAAGGAATGTAGATGGCCTAGTAGGAAACAAGTTTTAGGAAAATTAGAAATTATAGGGAGATTGATTTTGGCCTAATATAAGGAACAACTATAGTTAAAAATAGAATGGTTCTTCCTTGAAAGGCAATGAGTTCCATGAGTGGAAGAGTTCAGACAGTGCTGCTCAATGCTCCTATTGACTGATGGCAGTGAGAAGGTAGAGGTGCTTAATTATTATTATTATATTATAATTATATCACATATAATATATAATAAATTATATATCATAATTATTACTATAATATATAATATTAATTATTATTTTGCTTCTGTTCTTTTCTGCCAAGGAGAATGCTCTTTGGTCTGGAAAAAAACTGAGCAAAAGGTTAAAATAGGAAGTTGATACCCAAGACAGGTAAGCGATTACTACCAGCCCTTGATGATGGTTCAGATCACCTGACCCAGATGGATTAAACACTGAAAGAACTGGTGGATGTGTTTGTTGAGCCACTTAGTGATATGTGAAAGGTCTTTAAGAATGAGAGAGAAACTCCAGAATTGGAGAATGGTAACTGTTTTTCCAATTTTCCCAAAAGAGAAGAGAAGAGATCTGCAGACTATAAGTCAGTGGACTTGACTTCAATTCCTGGCAAAATCCCAGAATGTATTATTAAAAAGATGATCATGAAAGTCTCAGGGAAATAAGCAGTGACGAGAACAATTCAGCTTGGATCTCAAGAACAGGTCGCACCAGATTAGCTTCATTTCCTTTGCAGACAGGATTACTAAACTGGGAGATCAGAGGAAGGCTATAGATATAATTACTTAGATTATGTCAGATCATTTACAAAAGTGTCTCACACTATCCCTGTAGAAAAGATGAAAAGTTCTAGGCTAGATGTGTGTGTGTGTGTGTGTTCGTCCTTTGTTACCAAAGAAGACCACGCCATCAGAGAAATATTGACATGACTTGCACTTGACTTTGTTATGAGTGAGGGAGGGCTGTGCAGGTCACCAGCCTCACTTCTCCTCCAGAGCCATCTGAATCCAATGACGAGATATTCATCAGGATGACTGGAGATGACCCAGGATGAGGCAGCTGGGGTTAAGTGACTTGTCCAAGGTCACACAGCTAGTGAGCGTAAAGTGTCTGAGGTGAGATTCGAATTCAGATCCACCTGACTCCTGCACTGATGCTCTATCCACTGCACTACCTAGCTGCCCCTTCTAGGCTAGATGAATATATAATTGAATGGGTTTGGGGACTAGTTGAATGGCTAGACCCAAAGAGTAGTCTTGATGTCATAGCTCAATGTCAACTTAGAAAACTCCAGTGGAGTGCTCCAGGGAATTATTCTTGACCTGTGCTAGTTAACATTTTTATTGATATAATTGGCATGCCTAATCATATTTGAAGACGAAACAAATGAGAGAGTGTCATAGATTTAGAACTAGAAACCTTAGAATCCTTCAAGTCTAGCTTCTTTATTTTTTTTTTATACACAAGGAAACTGAGCTAACGCACTGAATGATGATCAAGATCCAAATAGATTTTGACAAGGTAGGACATTGGCCGCAAAAAGATGAGGAATAATTGTAACACCTTGGATTTAAAAAAGAATTCATTTTACAGTATAAGATGGGAATGAGAAGAAGGCATGGTGTGCAAAAGATCTAAGTATCTTGGAGGACTGCAAGCTCAAAATTTATGAAAAGCATGAATATGACATTAAAATTAGTTCATGCAATCTCAGGCTGCATCAAGAGCGGTTCTTTCCAAGAGTAAGGAAGGTTATTTCCTCTCCCCATCCCTGTGTTCTACCCTGGTCAGACCACTTTTGGAGTGTTGTGTTCATTTCTTGGCACTTCCTTCCAGAAAGGTCATCAGGAAGCTGGAGAGGATTCAGAGGAGAGCAGCTAGGATTATGAAGGGAGGTGTGTTCATATTATCAGCTCATGCTATGTGAGGATCAGCTGAAGGAAGCAGGAATGTTTAGCTAGAAGACTTGAGGAGGGCAGGCTTTGGCGGGGAGGGGGAACAGGGGAAGAGAGGAGGAAGCAGGTCACAAAAGCTGTCTTTAAGTGTACAGAGGGCTGTCATTTGGAAAAGGGATGGGGCTTGTTCTTTGTCACTCCAGAAAGCAGAAAGGTGCTGTGGGTGGAAGGTGCAAAAAGGCATATTTAGGCTTTGTGTAAAGAAAAACGTCTAACAATTAGGGCTGTCCAAAAGTAGAATGGGGCTACTTCAGAAAATAGTGGATTTTTCTTCATTGACATTCTTCAAGCAGAAGCTGCATGACCATATGTTGGTTATGTTGTAGAAAGGAAGCCCCCTCAGAGGGGGCTGAGATTTATAAGAGTCCTTTTAGGCTCAGAAAATCTGTGATTCTTTCATTTAGAGTTTCTTTTTAGAGCCAGTGAACTTCTTTTTGGAAAAATTGAGGTAATGTTATTCAGTTGGCATTTATTTTTTGCCTACAAATAGGAAATACATTTAATTGGCTAATACATTGCAAGGGCTCCCTCTAAAGTGTCACCAACCTTAGAACTGGAAGAATCTTTAGCCTTACAGGTAGTCCAACAGAAAGGCCGTGACAAGTCATGCTCTCATAAGATTAGAACTAGAATCCAGAACCTGATAGTCCAGGGCTTCCCCCACTCCACTTCATGCTTCCTTCCATCTTCACAGACCTCCGGCTTTCTGGCATGGATAGAGAGAAATCTAGATATTTCAGGAAGATTTTAATTTATTTTTAGCTTGCATCAAGTATATTTCATTTACTCCTAGAGATTGTCCTATTTTCCGGCATCATAGGGAAGCATTTCTTGTACATTTTCTACTTCACTAGTTTTGATTTTAATTGCTGACAAATTGAATGAGAATTAAGCCCTGTCAGCGCTGTAGTTGCTGCAGATTTCCTATGTTAGAAATTAGGCCATATCTTCCCCGAGGAGCGTTCTACAAGTAATGGGTTTTTCAGTTTTACTATAAAATCCTTGTCTTTTTGTTCTTATTAGATCTTAAACATCCTTCGTCATAGTTAAAATATGCAACATCTGATTTATTTTAGAGGTTATTGTTGAAAGCTCTAGATCAAATTCACATTCCTTTCATACCTCCATAGGATTTGGTGATGTTATCCAGCTATTAATATTTAGTTTTAAAATCATTCTGAGCCTCTATCAAAGCCACAAAAAATGAGGTCAGCTTGGAAATCCCTGTCTGTCCTTCATTCATGCTTTTGTGAAGACCAGGGACAGACATAGGGCCAAGAATGCTTGAGGAGACAGCTGCAGTCCTTCATATTTGTGCAATTGTAGCTTAGACGTGTAATGCTTCTTTGTAACAAATGGACAGTTTGGATTTTTATATGGTATTTCCACCTTCAAAGTTGTTGGCACTATCTATCCCTGAGAGGGAAAGATCTCTCTTAGCAGTTTCAGGGAATTGCTTGCTGCAGTCTGAAAATTTTTTAGAACTTTAAGTAATTATTCTGAGGTTTTCTCAATGGGAAAGGGGAATGGAAGACTTCCTGAATGAGCAGGTATCACGTGCTCCTCCAATTGTGTATTCAAGACATGAAGCAGTTCTCAGTGATGTTCTCTTTACACAACAGTCACACTCTTTACAAACCTAACTTATTTTGGGGGTCTGTGTGACAACTTATAAAATTCTGAAATTTATCTCCTAGGTGTTTGCCTTGTGATCATGACTAGAATAGCTACCACCTGCTCCAGCAATCACATCGCAGACTTTGGCTGAATACATTTTGAGACATGAACTAGATTCCCATTTAAAGAAGCCACGGTGCCAATTTGCCTGACTCAGATTTCTCTCTATGTGTAGGCAAGTTGTAGCCTAGAAATTCCAAATTAATATTTTATGCTCATTGGAATTTGAACCTCCTTGAGCCAATATAGCTGCTCTCATTATGTAAGCACACAGCAGATTGTATTCCATATTAGAGAGGCAGGGGAAAGAATGCAGCTGGGTTGGGGGTCAGAAAACCTGGGTCCATATCTAGGCCTTGCATGATTTTGGACAAGTGGCTTAACCTCTCAAGGCCTCATTTGTAAAATTAGGAGGTTGAACTGACTCTCTCAAGCGCCTTCTAGCTCTAATTCCTATAATAGTTGTAGAAAAGGCATGGTTTTCTTTTGCTGTTATAATATTGAAGAGAAGTGATTTTTTCTATCATATTAATAACCAATTATTAAATTAGGATTAAGATTTTTTTCCCCTCTTATTTCCTCATTCAGGGACCACCCCCAGTAGAGGGCTGAAGGACGAGGCTGATAGGTGAGATTACCCTGCTCCTTGATGATGAGCAGGACTGCACCCCATCAGAAGACCTTACTTCTGTTTAGAGTGTAAATTGAATCTAATGTAGGTGAATGCCAGCCCTAAAGCATAAGTCTGTGCTCTTGCAGCCACCAACCATGGGTTAGGGTACCAGCTTATGAAGGAGAAAACTAACCAGAGTGGTCTGGGTAGAGATGACTTTTTCTGCCCAGATTGCTGGAGGCAGCTGAGTCTCATGATCAAACCATTTCTCAGCAGAAGCTGAAGGCTTTCAGCCCACTTCCTCATGTGAAAGTCTACCCCCTCATTAGTTGTTCTCCAATCAGGGTTGATTTTCACCTGTGGGGGGGCACACACACCCCTTTTTCCAAAAGTATTTAAGCATTCTATGAATGATGTTTTTGGTTAGTGAGAAAGGCTACTCCCCATCAATTTATTGATTATCAACTAGCCTAATTAATGAACTGATTATTAATTCCCCAGAAACTGTCCCTCAGGCTTTTCATTCATCTCAGTATTTAATCGTTTCATACTACTTTAAGCCAAAGAAATTCCAAATACTATATGTACTGTATATACTAAATGTCATTTTTTTAAATGAAACCTTGTGATGAGAATCCCCCTTAAGAATAGATAGAAGAAGTCTGTATCATTAAGTTGTGATTTGAGGAGCTATTAGAAGATATCCACTCCCACCCTAATAGTTGCTTAGGGACTTCAGTGTCTGAAATTCTCCCACAAAGGATTGGTTGCTATTTGTTAAGCCTTGGTCTTTCTGGGAGTCCTCTGTTAGAATTCAGGTAAGCATTATATGAATATCATATCAAGTCAAACCATAGTTTTGGCTAAATCAGGCTCAGCTCTTTGAAACTGGTAAAATCCAAGGATTTCTGTTCCTCTTATGCCTTAAAGCTAAACAAAGACCAGCTAAAGTGAAATAAAGGTTGGAGATAGTTGTCCACATTATTTAAGGTAAGTATGGGATCACCAGGATTTAGGGAGGAGGAAGAGGAAGTGAGAAACATCATTTTGAACCACCATCTTGGCTATCCTATTGAAAAGAGCTTTCTCCTGTAGTGAAGTGCTAATAGTTCTGGAGTCAGAAAATCTGGATTCCAATCCCCCTCTGCTCTTCTCTTTACTACCTGTGTAAACTTACATTAGTCACTTCAGTTTACTGGGGCTCAGTTTCCTCACCTGTAAAATGACCCAATTGGACTAGACTTCCTCTGAAGTTCTTTCCAGCTCTGGCTCTAGGATTCTCCTAAACTGTTCCCATATGTTTATTAACCATTAAAGTGGCCTGCCTTGTATGTCCATAGTGAACCAAACAGAACTTTAGGAAAGTATTCAGGGGCTCACGTTTGGACTTGATCCTTTGAAGAGACCTGATCAAGACTTAAGACTGTGCCTTTGGTAGAGACTTTGGGGCTATCCTTTCTCCTCTGTTTAAATCAGTTTCCTTTTCTGTAAAATGGAATTTTATTAGAACTGTGTTTTTCTTTTTTTAAATTAATTTTATTTATTTTCAGTGTTCTACAATCACTACCATATAGCTTAGACCTTTTTTTCTCCCTCCTTCCTCCCCGCTCCTTCTCCGAGGTGGCATACAATTTTATGTAGGTTCTACACATACATTCCTATTAAATACATTTTCACTATAGTCATGCTGTATAGAAGAATTAAAATGAATGGGAGAAATCATATAACAAACCAAAATATCATACACAAAAAAAATGATCTGCTACATTCTATACTTGAATTCCATAGTTCTTTCTCTGGATGTGGAGGGCATTTTTCCTTAAAAGACCACTGGGAATTTTTTTAAGTCCTTGCATTGCAATGAAGTTCCAAATCTACCAGAAAAAACTCTTCGCACACTGTGGTCGTTGCTGTGTGCAAAGTTCTCCTGGTTCTGCTCCTTTCTCTCAGCATCAGATCATAGAAGTCTTTTCAGGCCTCTCTGAAGTCTTCCTAGAACTATATTTTTCTTGCAGGCATATTTTAAGGACAAGTAATAGTATGAGAAATTCTTCTAGTGACTTGAGAATGAAAGTCAGGGTTGACATCTGGGCCTTTCCTGGACCTGCTCATGTTAGGGCTATACTTTGTATAAAACTGTTCCAACTCTGCAGCTTATGTATGTTACAGCTGTAACACGGGCAACCATTAAAAGGCAGAGGGCTCAGTCTCCCACCCGTCATGATCAGGAATGAAGAGAATATATTTTGAATCCCTGATTTTCACTGTTGTTTGGCCTTTCCTTAGCTTAATTGGGTCTGCTCTTATGGTACAATAATGTAGGAGGTCTTAACTGCCACAGGGACAGGTTTTGCATCCTAATTATCATTTGTCCTCTAATTACCATTTGTGAGTTAGGGCAGTGGTAAAAGACGAAGAGGAAAATGAGGAAGAAGATCTTGGTTGACTGATTCATCACTTAATTAAGGAATTGAATGAATCACCTCTATAGTAAGAAAGCAAAGGAGATATAATTTAATTTTTCTTCTGATACATGTTGTTCACTAAAATGAGACTATGCAAAAGCAATTAGCAAGCTACCTCCAATCACTCATGGTTTTAACAGTTTACTGACTGGAAGGAAATGAAATACCAGGGGCACCTGGGTGGGCTGCATGTGGTAGAGGAAAGAACTCTGCACTTGGAGTCAGAAACTTTTGCTTTTAGATTTAGTTGTGATTCTGTGTACTCCTTAGCAAGTCACTTTTCTAATCTGAGCCTCACTTTTCTCATTCTTAAAATTCACATAATACCACTTGCCCTCTTTAGCCTTGCCCGTTGTTGTGGAATCATATGAAAGCATAACAGTGACGGAGCTTTGATCACTATAAAATTTCATTCAAATATAAGGAATTATTGTTATTGGTATTAGCATTCTTGTCACTCATTTAACAGTGGTCATGGTGATGTGGTATAGTTTAATTGAAAAGGAAAACTAGCTAGTCTTCTCTGACCCTGACCTTGGGTAGGCAAAACTTTTCTCTCTCAGTTCTTCCCTTCCAACGTTGCCTTCATCACCCCCATCCATTCTGCTCCCTGTGAACTGGGCCCAGCATGGGACTCTTTAAGTCTTCCCTGGAGAGGCAATGGAGGAGAGGATTTGTCATAGACCACTACCTCAGAGAAGGGCTTCCTCCTGCCTGAACTTACTCACCAACCTTCTCCCATCATACCTTTGACTCATTTTGTTTCTATGTATGGGTCCTTGTTTTGGGGAGCTACAATGGTAGATGCCACTAAAAATCCTCTTTGTCCATCTCAAGCCCCCAGCTGTTGATCTCTCCTCTCTCTCTCTGTACCCCAGGAGAATCAGTTTCCAGTTTAGTTAGTTCCTTTTCCTTTTTCCCCAAGGAAACACACATACATACAATGATTATAACTTAGAAAAGCATTCTCAAAGCATGGGGATCTGCAAGGTCAAAACCATTTTCATAATAACACTAAGGTATTTTAATTTCTAATATGGTAAAAAAAAAAAACTATGGTTATAACCATCATCAACAAAAGGTCTTTGGAGAAGAGACCTCAATAATTTTTCAGAGCGTAAAGGGGTCCTGAGACCAAAAAGTTTGGAAACTTGTCTTAGAGAAGCTGTTTCTTTTTGAAAACATTTAGCAAATGTAGAAAGCAAACTTTAAAGTGAGAAATAGGCTGTGTGAGAAGTGTGTATGTGTGTGTGTATACACGCACACACGCACATACACATGATTAAACTCAAGAGTCAGAGTGAATTGAAACCCCTAGGGAGGTCTCAAACTCCCCTAGAGAGTTTCACCCTTTGTAGTTATGCCAAATAGGGACAGCTGCAGTCTCTTTCTACCTCCCATCTCCTCTGCTTCTCATGGGGCATACAGGGTCCCATCCTCCTATCCCTCCACCCTGCTCCTGCCAAAAAAAACCTGGCCCCACTGGAATTTTTCCTATATCCTAGTAGTAGCACTTCCTACAACCACCCTTCAGTGTGCTTACATTTTTTTTTTCTGATGGCTATCCCCTCCTGGGACACTTCTGCCCATTCCCTCTCCCTTTTGGAGAGAAAGGAAGGGTCTCACTTTGACAGTTTCATAGCTGTCCAAGGCTGAAACAGACATATATTTGTGAATCCCCAGTTATTATGAGAATTATTTTTATTTTATTATTTTGTTATGTTATGAGAATATTTTTTAAGCCAGCTATTAAATAAGACTCATTTTTAGTTTGCTTCCTGGAGAATGAATTAACTTTAATTAAAATTTTGCCCCAAACATAGACCCTGTTTATTCAGGTAAAAACCATAGGATGTCAGAGGAATTCATTTCAGACCCTGAGCAGCACCCAAGTTTGGAGTATCTCTGGAGCCCGGTTACCATGACAAAACAGAAGCATTAACAAATTCCCCTTGTCTCTATCATTGTGAAATTGAATTTTACCCAGTCTATTGTTTTCCTCATTCTGAAGATTGCTTGGGAGAAAAAACCAAGGCAACTCTTTCAGAAGTGAATTTGTCTTCTATCAGAAGTAAAATTTATCTAGCACTTTGTCTAGCAACCTTAATCCAAGTTATTTCTAGCATTGTGGATGAACAGTATCAGTTATGCCAAATAGAACTCAGTCAAATGTCTCCTTAAGCAAGGTTAATTAGACTCTCAGTATGGTTTTATTCTTTTTAACAAGCTCTTGTGCTCATAATTTGTTCTCTTATTTGAAATATTACTGTTCTCCTACTGTGATCTTTGTGGTTTACCTTATTTGCAAAGCTTCCTGATTTGACTGTCATATTTAATGGGCAATCCTTGAACCTTTCAGGAAAAATTGAAGATTAAAGGGTAAGCTAGACAGAAAAGCCTTGAAAATTCCTGAAGGACTTCTCTCAAACCCAACAAGATGCTTTGGACATTTGAGTGAACCAGACTCCTCTGCCCTGAGTTTATTTTCAGAGAAATTGAGCTGATAATGAAGTAGATAGTAGATAAAAGAGACTGTAGTCTTAGACTGTGTGACCCTGGGTAAGTCATTTAACCTTTCTCAGGCCCAGATTCCTCATCTATAAATTGGGATTGATTATAGCATCTAGTTCACAGACTTACTATGATGATCAAAAGAGATAATATATGTAAATCACTTTGTGAACCTTAAAGAGCTAGGTGGCTAATTAGCTAGTAGGAGGAGGGTGACCTGAAATGCACTGTGTAGAAAGGAGAATGAAGGGTTAACCATTTAGACTGACAACCGTAACAGCCTTTCTTTTTCAAGAGTTTGCTTCTTTGGGCAACAATGGACTCTTACGTTTACCTTACTGACCTAATCCAAAATGTTTGGCTTATCTCCTCAAGTGAGCATGATTTGATTTCCCTAAGGGAGCACCAAATAAAGACAAATTTAAAACTGTGGAAAGTTATACTAACACCTCTGGGAGAAAATCTAACTGATCAGAAAAGATTTTAATGTTTGTGGTTTATAATATTAACATTTCTCATTAAATGAAGAGGACTCAGGTACTAGCCCTTTGTCCTTCATTCTAGAAGAGGACCATGACATCAGGAAGGTGATGCCATGACATTCAAGTGAATTGGATTTAAGTGAGGGAGGGCTGTGCAAAGTCACCAGTGTCTCTGCCAATATTTCTTCTCATGCTTAGCAGCCTAAGGATTAGGATGAGATTTAACTGTTATCATACGCTGCCTCCTCAAGACTTGCTTCCAAGTCATTCCAAACATCCCAGTGAGGTGAGGCCACTTGAAAGAGGTGACATTTGAGTTGATGCCTGAAAGGAGCTAGGCATTCCAAGAAGTGAGGAGAAAGAGCATTTCAGACCTGGGGTGAGCTTGTACAGAGGTGAAGAGATGAAGAATGGAGATATGATGGGCAGCAAGATGATTACATTGCCTGGAGCTTAGAGGGTGTGAGGGGGAATAATGTAGAATCAGCCTGGAAAAACAGATGGGAGCCAGATTGTGAGGGCCTTGAAATTGCAAACAGTTTGTATTTTGTCCTAACAGCAGTAGTTGGCTCTCATGTCATCCAAGCCTTGTAAATGAATGGTCAGGTAGCCTTGTCAAAGGAGGAAGCTAAAGGAGTGGGTGCCTCCCCACACAGTTATATGTCTTCCTCACACTGGGTCTTCCTATACCGGTCCTAGGGTGGTTTGGAGTCTACGTAGAAAAGGGTGGGGGTAGTAGTGGAAGGTAGTGGAAGGGCAGATGGCAGCATCCTTAATGGCTGCGAGTGGGGAGAGGAAGCTTAACCTGGGGCCGGATAATTAGAGAGGCTCAAGCTGATGTTTTTCACTTTTTCCTGCAATAATGGACAGGGCAGATGGGCCATAAAAGAATGCCAGTGACCAAAAAGTAAGTCACATCCTAGCCTTATGACCCTGGGTGAGTCACTGAACCCTGTTTGCCTCAGTTTTCTCATCCTTAAAATGAGCTGGAGAAGGAAATGTCAAACCACTCCACTATCTCTGCCAAGAAAACCCCAGATGGGGCCATGAAGAGTCAGACATGATTGAAGAATGACTGAACAACATGAATGATTAAGATAGGATTGAGATCACAATTCCACTTGTATTCAACCCACATTTCAGTGCTGGTTTTCCAGAACGATATAGTGATGGCAAAGGGACTCATTGCCTTCCTGAACATCTCATGTTGAATGTGCCGATGAGCATTGCTGGTGCTGCTCACCATTTTGTGGGTGTGGCTTCCACTTTCCCACAGTGCCAGATGAACACTGTGTTTTGTTTCCTTTTGTTTTGTTTCTGAGGCTGCCGCCGTTGTTTTTAAGAGCCCTTTGCTTCTGGCTTCATTTCAGTGCCCTTGCTCAGAGAATCCATCCCTACCCCTTCCCCCATGTTCTTTCTAGCTACATGATAGCTACTCTTTTCATCTCCATTGGGTCTTATCAGTTCACAGCTAGGCTGCATGATTTGAAGTTGTGATTTTTTTTTAAAATGGTTGTTTGGTTTTGTTTTTAAATAACATTTCCCTGTGTCTACCTATAGATAAATGTAGAGTTAACATTAAATTCTGATCCAATGTGCTTCAAGAAATTGATAAGAGGGTGATAGGGAAACCATAGTTCTGAGTAGAAGAATGAGAAGTGGGGTGGAGTGGGGAAATATGCTTTTGTTTGGAAGCTGAGGCCAGATTACTTATATATACATATGTGTGTATAGACATATACATATATACATATATCTGTTTACACACACACATATACCTTCATACATATGTGTATACATATTACTTAAACTGAAGCATTAAAAGAAAAGAATTTGATACGTGTAAGGGACATGTCAGTAAGGGACAGACTAGACTTTTATTGTGTTGTACATTTTAAAGCTTAATAACCGAACAATAAAGAATACTTTCTCTTTCCGGTTTAGATCATCATGCTAAAGAATGACATTTACCATTGCAAAGCATCAGGAATATTTTTGCGCCTGGAAGCAGGAGGCTTGATTGCTGACAATAACATATATTCCAACTCTGAGGCTGGTGTGGATATCCGAAAGGGAGCCAATCCATTCATACTGGTATTACTTCATTCACTCTTCTTCTTTTTTAATTTTTTTTTTTTTTTAGAAACTTGACTACTAGACTTTTCCAGTTTCTGCTAACATTTCAAGATTCTATTTGTTAATTTGTTTAGTCTTTCCATTTCTCTGTGTTTCATGACTCATTCTCTGGCTCTGTTATCTCTCTCTCCATATACATACGTACATATATATATATCTGTCTCTGTCTCTCTCTCTCACACACACACACTGAATTTACTCTATGTAGTTTTTTCTTCTCACACTTTTCTTTCATTGCTTTCTTTTCTGATTCTTCATCCTGTTTGGTTTTTTCTCATTCCAACTCTTATATGTTATATATTAAATATATTTTATATATTAAATGATCATATAATATAATAAAATCTAAATAGTATATTATAACATGCAACATGTTATCTTATATATCAAATATATATTTATATGTCATATTTTTCTTCATTCTTTTTTTTCTTTGTTTTAGTTGCAGGACATTTATTCAGTTCATTTAATAAACATTTAAGTACTTACTGTGTTAGAAGTATTGGTGAAAGAAAAGTTCCCTACCTGTAAGAACACATAAGACTAAGTGAGACAGATCAAAAATTCAACTAAAAAGTTAATTTAATGTTATAGAAAATTACATTTAGGATTTTAGTTCTGCCTTAAGATAATTTGTTGCATCAGCATTTTGAAACTAGAGTGAATTTGTTTTTATACCAATATGAGTAATAGCTACTCAGTCAGCAGCATTTTATTAAGTACCTACCATGTGCCAGGGACCATGCTAAATGCTGGGGATATAAAGAAAGGCAAAAATAGTTCCTGTCCTCCAGGAGCTCATAGTCTAACAGGGGAGACAACATGCAAACAGACAAACTACTATGTAGAGACGTGATATACACAGGATGAATTGGAATTAGTCTTAGGAGAAAAGTACCAGCATTACAGGGGATCAGAAAAGACTTCCTGCAGAAGGTCGAATTTTTGCTGGGACTTGAAGGAAGCCTGGGAAGCCTGGAGGTGGAGATGAGAAGAATATTCCAGACAGAGAGACAGCCAACAAAAATACACTGAGTAGAATGAAGCAGCAAAGAGGCTAGTGTCACTGAATCAAAGGGGTTATGGGAAGGAATCAAATGTAATGAGATTGGAAGAGTAGGAGAGGTCCAGGTTATGAGGCTTAAAAACCAAACAAATATTATTTATTTTTTGAACTTCAAGCTTGTTCCATTTTAGCTATAAAAATATTCTCCAGATTTCTCTAGATGCAGCTGTTTTCAGCACATATTTACTGAAACTAGGGGGAAAAAATTAAGCCCTCCTTGTTTCCTTTAAGGCACAAGTGAACAATTAAAAATCTGTATTTCTGTTGCCCTTAACCACGAAACTGTTTTATAGATAGAAGGAAATGTCACTATATTCTATTCCAGGATCCAGAGGAGGACAATATGAATGTAAAATGATGGGTTAGATTCCTTTGGCCTGTAGGAACATGCTCTTCTCTGCTAGGATAAGCCAGGCCTATTGATTTTTATGTCTGAGTAATCTTTAGGAGTTCTAGGAATCTCCGTAAGAATCAAAACTATCCTTGCAAAAGAGCAGAAAGGTTCTTGGCTGCACATAGCAAGACACGTACTGGAAAGTGTACTCAACCAGCCCTGCAGAGGATTACTTTCTGAAATAAGAGCTTTTACTTTTAAGACTGTTGTTTAAGAAGTGTTTCCAACCTTCAGTGAGAAGAAAAATCAGTGCTATGTCTTTTTATGGACAGAGAAGAATGTTGTTAAGAATGTTGTGGTGGCTACAGTTTCTGTCCAGGTTGCTGAAAGGGGCTGGGAATGGAAACGCCAACAGTCACAGTGGTTAGCATAGATTTATTGCTACCCACATCAATAGAAAACGCTGTGAAGAAATTACACAATTATTCATAGCGTATGGACAAAGAAACTTAGGCATTCAGAGGTTAAAAGTCAAGTGAAGCAGAAGTGATTCCCTCATATTTCTATGTTATGTTCGTTTGTTAGGAGACATCTTATTTGAGCTTTTCTTCATCAGAATTGTATAACACTACAGCCATGATCAGGTTTATTTAGGGAGTTTGAGGCACTTGCTCTAGTTAGCATCAGTGTGGTAAAGCATCGTATTTGAACTTTTCTCGCATGATGCTTATTTAGGGAGTTTGAGACAGGAGTCTATCTCAGGGATGGGACATAGTTTGGAAGCATATCTTTTTTTCTTCCAGTCCAAAAGAAAGCCTGCAGTTATTACTAGTGAGGAGGCAAAGGACATCGACTTCCTTGGAGGAAATTGCTTTGGTCTGTGTAATATCGGGACTGCTTTAAATCAGCTACCCTGCTCTTATCAGCCTATGCAGTGTCATCTATTAAACAAGAGACGTGTTGTTCATTCTCTTGAGGTGGTATATTAGACCAAGAAAAAAACTTGTTAAAATTGTCTATCTTATCTTTTAATGCATCTTTTTTACACTACAAAGCATCTTGAGACATGGTAGACAGAATAAATTTGGAGGCTAGAAGATCTAAGTTCAAATTCTGCCACAGACATTTAACCATCCATATTACCCTGGGCAAGCCCCTTAACCTCTCTCAGCCTCAGTGTCCTTATCTGTAAAATGGGGATAATAAGAACATCTCATAAGGTTCTTATGAGGAACAAATGAGATAATGTAAGTAAAGTGGTTATACACCTTAGAGTGCCATGCATGTGCTGTTATTGTTACTGTTACTATTTGACCCTCATAAATGACTTCAGAGAGAAATGGTAGCCACCCTTTTAGATTTGCATAATATTAAAGAATATGTCTTTATTAGATTATTCAAACTAACATTCCCTCATTTTTTAGTGGAAGAGTAGAAGGTGAAGAATCTGTAATTAGACAAGCAGTCTGCCATTAGACAAGCATGACCAAATTATTTTCAGTAGATGAGCCAAAGAAAGGAAAGTACATGGTTCACCATAATGGTTTTGTGTATTTTAAATTCCAAGCAAAGTGAAATTATTTTTTTCTTCATTTAAAAAAACCAAACTATTCTTTACCTAGATATGTGGAATCTTTCTGTCTTTGTCATCTGTCACTCACTGTCATGACTGATATTTCTTCTGTTTTGCCTGTTATTCTCTTTGTATGTGCATAAAAATCCTGCAGTGTAATAAGATACACAGTGGCCTTCGTTCAGGCATTGTCGTCCTTGGCAACGGAAAAGGCATCATCCGTAGCAATCAAATATATGGAAATAAAGAAGCTGGCATTTACATTTTGTATAATGGAAATCCCATTGTGAGGTATGTTTATTCAGCCTCCTCACTCCTCTCTTGCCTCTTGTCTCCTACATCTGCTTTTCCTGTGGCCTTTACTTCCTTTCCCTCTAGGTACACACATGTATTTTTGTGATTCATGCTAGATGCTTTCACAAGTTAAATGCCTTCCACAGTTTAAAAATACCCAGGTGGCTGATGTACACAAGTACAATAGATTCTCCCTTTATTGATTTAGTTCCGATAAAATTGTCAAAGGATAACAGTACAGAAAATGAGTGATCACAAGTTATGTCTCTAACAAACTAAAGTAAGAATGTTTTGTTAAAACTAATTTCTAAAACTCCCTATAAATTAAACCCCTGACTATATACTTGAGAGTTATGAGTCATGTTCATGCAGTTCTAACTGCATTGACAAGAATATTACAGTCTATAAAACACCCACGTTAGTACATTATAATAAATTGTTACCAAGAACATTTGGCCTTTCATATGTGGAGGAGGAAGGATCCAACAAAACGTGTGCTGTGACAGTTTCATTTTGGGGAGGGAGGTTTTTTTTTATATTATGCGTAGTTCTCATAATATCCCATTAATCAGAGCCATAGGCTTTGATTTAGCCTTTAGGATATATGGAGAACTGAATTATCAAACACTGGGTGGATTTAAACTGAGGAATGTTCTTTGAGCTTCTGAAAAAAAGAAAAGTTACATTAAAAAAATTCTTTTGCATTTCTCTTATATTTGTGGTCATGTGCAAAGCTTACTAGGAACGGCCTAAATACATCAAGGGCCTTGATAAAATTGTTTCATGGAGTTCTAGCCTGAGTAGATAAGAAGAGGGAGTGGCAGAGGGGGAGGAAGAATTAGGCAAGAGAAGGGGCAAGTAAGACTGGGGACTGCTGTGTCCTCAGACTCCTGACAGAGTTTGCAAACTTCAGAGTGAGAGACTGGAACTAGAAATCCTGTTTTTGCATTCAAGAAGTTAAGGCTCAGTCTAGAGATGTGATCTAGCTATCAAAAAGCACATAGATATATGTCACTCAACAACCCTTCCCCACCTCAAAAAATTACTACTTTTGCAGCTTTATATTTCAAAAATCTGGGGATGGTAAACTGAGTTGGTTCGACTAGTGGTCATCAGTTTTCAGACTCTAAAAGTTCTTTAATCCAGGCTTTGATCTATGAACCTGTGGTCTGTGAGGATCTTGTAGATAATTGGACAGAAAACTGTTCTGTTAGTGTTTATAGTTTGGTAAAGTCTATTATTATTGATCATTCATTCACTCTATCAGTTGAAGACTGACATTATTTCATGAATATCATTTTTTGCACTAATTTTGGAAAGGCTTTCTGCAGTAGCAGACCAGAGGATGGAGTAGGTGGCTCTTGGGGACTTTGCCCATCAAAATGGTCCATCGACTGAAAAAGTTTGAGTTGCATCGAGCAATGTCTGATGTAAACAGAGTTGAAGGGTTTATCCTTGTATGACTCAGTCAATTTTATCCAGAAAAAAAAGATGTTTCACAAACAGAACATGGAGGACGCTAGAATGGTCTAGGGGGGTGGTAATAGCCTTGGGTGCAACTGGGGGGTATGGAATAAAAATAAGGGGGGGACTAGAAACATAAAGAAAGAAGAAAATTTTGAAAAACCATTCATACATGTTTCATCTGTTGTGTAAAAGTTGTAGTGATTACATTATTCTCCAAATAAACACAAAATGCAAGTTATAATCAATCAGTGATCAATCTGCCAACAGGTCTTAACAAACAGGTGTCAGGACAGCATGTTGTGCATTGTTGGGAAGTCTGTCATGCATCTATAGGAATATGTGTGTGTAATAACTTGTTTACAATATGATACTATATGGTTACATGACACAATATTGAATCATCAAAATTTCAGTGCAGGAAAAACACCACAAATTTACAATACGCTATTAAATTTAAGATGCATCTTTTTTTAAAATTATAATTTTTGAAATGATGCAAATATTAAAAAAAAACCGTTAAAGAGTTAAAAAAAAGATTTCCAGGAAGGCACTGAGTAATTTTTTTTTAAAGGTGGCAATAGGCCAAATAAGTTTGGGAACCTCTGATATAAGAGTGTTCCATGCTTCTGTGTAGCGTTTATTCTGTTTTCAGGAAAATGTCCAGTCAGTTCATCAAGTCACATAATTCATATAAAATATCTCAGATAATTCAGATACTTTTATTGGCTTATTTAGGTAATTATGGATATATTTGACATTAAATACAGATGAAAGAATCATAAACATTATTTTGAGATTTGATATCAATATCATTATGGCTCAGGTTCTGCTATATGGAGTGTGTCCTTGGCATTTCTCTACCCCAGGAAGTCCTTTTCCATATCCTACCCATTGCTACTATACATTCCCATTGTTGCTGCTGGCCCCCCTTCCCTCCAGTCTTCCCCAAGCAGCTGCAACAATTTTGCATTTTGGGCAGTTGAATGATTGGTCAGACCATATTCATCCAATATCTTGTTTTTATTCATATTGGTCTTATTCACACAAGGCTACAGAGTTTACAATGGATATGTTAGTCCTAAGTGTGCTACTCTTTTGAGGGTTGCATGGTAGCAGCCAGTTACCTTTCCAAGGTCCTGAAAGTTGTCCATGCTTTTCCCTTTGTCTTCATGATAATTTGTGGTACATAGAACAGTCCTCATTGGCATGTCTTTTGAGCTTAAACAGGTGGCATTTTTCATTCTTCCAGTTTGCTATTTTTATTTTACATTGATCTTTAGGGCCTTATTTTTCTTTTTTGCCCCCACTTAATAAATTGTATTTTATTTTTTTTCCAATTACATGTAAAGATGGTTTTCAACATTCATTTTTGGAAGATTTTGAGTTCCAAATTTTTTTCCATCTCCTTCCCTCCTCTTCCCCCTCCCTAAGACAGCAAAGCAAACTGAAATAGGTTATGCAAGTAGTACCATGTTAAGCATATTTTCACATTAGTCATGTTGTGAAAGAAGAATCAGAACAAAAGGGAAAAACCATAAGAAAGAAAAACAAGTGAAAATAATATGCTTCAATGTACAATAAGAATACATAATTCTTTCTTTGCTTGTGGATAGCATTTTTCATCATGGGTTTTTTAGAATTGTCTTGGGTCATTATAATGGATGAGGACTAAGTCTATCACAGTTGATCACTGCACAGTGGTGTTACTATGTAAAATGTTCTCCTAGTTCTGCTCACTTCACTCAGCATCAGTTTATATACGTCCTTCCAGGTTTTTCTGATATCTTCCTGCTCATCATTTCTTATAGCACAGTAATATTCCATCACAATCATATACCACAATTTGTTCAGCCATTCCCCAATTGATGGGCATCCGCTTGATTTCCAGTTCTTTGCCATCATAAAAACAGCTGCTATAAACATTTTTGTACATGTGGGCCATTTTCCCTTTTTTATGATTTCTTTGGGATGCACACCTACTAGTGTAGGTATGTACACTTTTATAGCCCCTTGGGTATAGTTCCAAATTGCTCTCCAGAAAGGTTGGATCAGTTCACAACTCCATCAATAATGCGTTAGTGTTCCAGTTTTTCTACATCTTCTCCAACATTTATCATTTTCCTTTTCTGTCATATTAGCTAATTTGATAGATGTGAGGTGATACCTCAGACTTGTTTTGCTTTGCATTTCTTTAATTAATAGTGATTTAGAGCATTTTTTCACATGATTACAGATAGCTTTGCCTGTTCATATCCTTCGACCATTGATCAGTTGGGAAGTGACTTGTATTCTTATAAATTTGACTCAGTTCTCTATTATTTGAGAAGTGAGGCCTTTTTCAGAGACACTGGCTATAAATATTGTTTCTCAGCTTTCTGCTTTCCTTCTAACCTTGGTTGCATTGGTTTTGTTTGTGCAAAGACTTTTTAATTTAATGTAATCAAAATTATCCATTTTGTATTTCATAATGTTCTCTATCTCTTGTTTGGTCATAAATTCTTCCCTTCTCCATACATCTGACAGGTAAACTATTCCTTGCTCTCCTAATTTGCTTATGTTTTATTTATTTGTTTGTTTTCTCTGATCAATAGTGATTTGTTTTTCTCTAATCAATAGTGATTTTTCATATGACTATAGATGTAGCATTGATTTCTTCTTCTGAAAACTTCCTGTTCTCATCCTTTGACCTTCTGTCAATTGGGGAATGCTTCTTATTTTTATAAATTTGGCTTAGTTCCCTATATATTTAAGGCCTTTATTAGAGAAACTTGCTGTAAATTTTTTCTCCAGTTTTCATGCTTTCCTCTTTCCTTCTAATTTTGACTGCATTAGTTTTATTTGTGCAAACCCATTTTTATTTCATGTGATCAAAATTATCCATTTCACTTCCGGTGATCCTCTCTTTTATTTGTTCATAAACTTTTTATTCATATCCATAGATCTGACAGGTAAAATTTTCAGTTGGTCCCCTAATTTACTTATGATATGACCCTTTATGTCTAAATTAACTACCCATTTAGTAGGGCTGCTAGGTGGTACAGTGGATAGAGCACCAGTGCTGGAGTCAGGAGGACCTGAGTTCAAATCTCACCTCAGACACTTGACACCCACTAGCTGTGGGACCTTGGGCAAATCACTTAACTCCAGTTACCTCATCCTGGGTCATCTCCAGTCATCCTGATGAATATCTGGTCGCAGGATTCAGAGGGCTCTGGAGGAGAAGTGAGGCTGGTGACCTGCACAGCCCTCCCTCAATCAAACAAAGTCAAGTACAAGTCATGTCATTATTTCTCTGATGGCATGGTCTTCTTTGGCAACGAAGGATGAATGAACACACACAGCTACTCATTTTGACCTGATTTTGGTATATTGTATGAGATTTTGCTCTGTATCTACTTTCTGCCCAACTTTTCCAGTTTTCCCAACAATTTTTGTCAAATAATGTGTTCTTGCCCCAAAAGCTTGGATCTTTGTGTTACCAAATTCTAGATTACTATGGTCATTTACTAATATATGTTATGTACTTAATCCATCCCACTGCCCCACCACTATTTCTTAGCCAGTATCAGATTGTTTTGGTGATAACTATTTTGTAATAAAGTTTGAGATCTGGTACTGCTCAGAGACCTTCCTTCACATTTTCCCCCCATTAATTCCCTTGATATTCTTGACCTTTTGTTCCTCCAGATGAATTTTCTTAGTTTTTTTCTTAATCGTAAAAAATAATTCTTTGGTAGTTTGATTGGTATGACACTCAATAAATAAAATAATTTAGGTAGAATTGCCATTTTTATTGTATTGGTTTAGTTGTTTAGATTTGTCTTTATTTGTATGAAAAATGTTTCATAATTGGGTTCAGATACTCTCTGGGTTTGTCTTGGCACATAGAGTTCCAAATATTTTATAATGTATGCAGTTATTTTATTTTTTTAAATTTTTTTTTAAATTTATTTATTTAACTTTTAACATTCATTTTCACAAAATTTTGGGTTTCAAATTTTCTCCCCATTTGTCCCCTCCTCCCACCCCAAAACACCGAGCATTCTAATTGCCCCTATCACCAATCTGCCCTCTGTTCTATCATCCCTCCCTTCCCTTGTCCCCAACTTCTCTTTTGTCCTGTAGGGCCAGATAACTTTCTGTACCCCTTTACCTGTATTTCTTATTTCCTACTAGCAAGAACGGTACTCAACAGTTGTTCCTATAACTTTGAGTTCCAACTTCTCTTCATCCCTCCCTCCCCACCCATTCCCTTTGGAAGGCAAGCAATTCAATATAGGCCATGTCTGTGTAGTTTTGCAAATGACTTCCATAATAGTCGTGTTGTATAAGATTAACTATATTTCCCTCCATCCTATCCTGCCTCCCATTGCTTCTATTCTCTCTTTTGATCCTGTCCCTCCCCAAGAGTGTTGATTTCTAATTGCTCCCTCCTCCCATTGCCCTCCCTTCCATCATCCCCCCCCCCCATTTATCCCCTTATCCCCCACTTTCCTGTATTGTAAGATAGGTTTTCATACCAAAATGAGTGTGCATTTTATTCCTTCCTTTAGTGGAATGTGATGAGAGTAAACTTCATGTTTTTCTCTCCCCTCCCCTTTTATCCCTCCACTAATAAGTCTTTTGCTTGCCTCTTTTATGAGAGATAATTTGCCCCATTCCATTTCTCCCTTTCTCCTCCCAATATATCTCTCTCACTGCTTGATTTCATTTTTTTAAAGGATGATCCCATCCTCTTCGATTCACTCTGTGCTGTGTGTGTGTGTGTGTGTGTGTGTGTGTGTGTGTGTGTGTAATCCCACCCACTACCCAGATACTGAAAAGTTTCAAGAGTTACAAATATTTACTTAACATGTAGGAATGTAAACAGTTGAACTTTAGTAAGTCCCTTATGACTTCTCTTTGCTGTTTACCTTTTCATGCTTCTCTTCATTCTTGTGTTTGAAAGTCAAATTTTCTTTTCAGCTCTGGTCTTTTCATCAAGAATGCTTGAAAGTCCTCTATTTCATTGAAAGATCATTTTTTCCCCTGAAGTATTATACTCAGTTTTGCTGGGTAGGTGATTCTTGGTTTTAGTCCTAGTTCCTTTGACTTCTGGAATATCCTGTTCCATGCCCTTCAATCCCTTAATGTAGAAGCTGCTAGATCTTGTGTTATCCTGATTGTATTTCCACAACACTTGAATTGTTTCTTTCTAGCTGCTTGCAATATTTTCTTCTTGACCGGGGAACTCTGGAATTTGGCCACAATGTTCCTAGGAGTTTCTCTTTTTGGATCTCTTTCAGGAGGTGATCTGTAGATTCCTTGAATACTTATTTTGCCCTCTAGTTCTAGAATCTCAGGGCAGTTTTCCTTGATAATTTCATGAAAGATGATGTCTAGGCTCTTTTTTTGATCATGGCTTTCAGGTAGTCCCATAATTTTTAAATTGTCTCTCCTGGATCTGTTTTCCAGGTCAGTTGTTTTTCCAATGAGATATTTCACATTATCTTCCATTTTTTCATTCTTGTGGTTTTGTTTTGTGATTTCTTGGTTTCTCATAAAGTCATTAGCCTCCATCTGTTCCATTCTAATTTTGAAAGAACTATTTTCTTCAGTGAGCTTTTGAACCTCCTTTTCCATTTGACTAATTCTGCTTTTTAAAGCATTCTTCTCCTCATTGGCTTTTTGAACCTCTTTTGCCAATTGAGTTAGCCTATTTTTCAGGGTATTATTTTCTTCAGCATGTTTTTGGGTCTCCTTTAGCAAGGTGTTGACCTGCTTTTCATGCTTTTCTTGCATCTCTCTCATTTCTCTTCCCAGTTTTTCCTCCACCTCTTGCATCTCTCTCATTTCTCTTCCCAGTTTTTCCTCCACCTCTCTAACTTGATTTTCAAAATCCTTTTTGAGCTCTTCCATGGCCTGAGCCCATTGAATATTTATTTTGCCTGTTTGGGATACAGAAGCCTTGATTTCTATGTCTTTCCCTGATGGTAAGCATTGTTCTTCCTCATCAGAAAGGAAGGGAGGAGATATACGTTCACCAAGAAAGTAGCCTTCTATGGTCTTATTTTTTTTTCCCTTTTCTGGGCATTTTCCCAGTGGGTTACTTGACTTCTGAGTGTCCTCTCCACCCCCACCTTGCCTCCAGATCCACCCAGCCTCCACCCAACCAGCACTTAGGGTCTGAGACTCAAATGCTGCTTCCCAGCCTTAGGGCTTTGGTGGGCAGGGCTGCTATTCAGTGTGAGATTAAGTTCAGGTGCTCAGGTGGGGGCAGGGCTGCCACCTGGGACTCAGTTCCCTCAGGGGGTTTAATGCAGAGACCTTCAACAATGGATCCAAGCTCCTGCCTGCTCTGGGAGCCCCAGTCAGCTGCCAACTCCGCTGCTGCTTCCCAAGGGGGCCTGAGTTACGGGGGCACCCCACTCCCCTCTCCGCAAACTGAAAAGCCCCTCTCACTGACCTTTGCCACTTGTGGGTGGAGGGACCTGCTCAGCCTCTAGAGATTCTGTCCCTGAAGTCTGCTCGGATCTGCTCCTCTCGGTGCCGAGTGGCCAAGCCAGGGCTGGGCTCTGCTCTGGGTCCGGTGCGCAAGGGACCTTTTGGGTCAGTTTTTCAGGTCTCTCTGAAACAGAAATCTCCTCTGCTCCATTGTTGTGTGGGTTCTGCTGCTCCCGAATTTGTTGGGAGTTCTTCTTTATAGGTATTTTATGGGCTGTTGGTTTGGAGCTAGCATATGTGTGTCTTTCTACTCCGCCATCTTGGCTCCTCCCTGCAGTTATTTTAAATGAAATTCCTCTTTCTATTTCTTGCTGCTGAACTTTATTGGTTTTATATATATATATATTTATATGTATGTATGTATGTATGTATACATGTATGTGTGTATGTATATATGTACATGTATATATATAAATGCTGATGATTTATGTGGGTTTATTTTATATCCTGCAAACTTGATGAAGTTGTTAATTGTTTCAAGTAGTTTTTTAGTTGATTCTCTAGAATTATCGAAGTATGCCATCATATCATCTGTAAATAGTGATCGTTTTGTTTCTTCATTGCCTATGCTAATTCCTTCAATTTCTTTTTCTTGTCTTATTGCTATAACTAACCTTTCTAATGCAGTATGGAATAATGATGGTGATAATGGGCATCCTTTTTCACCCTGATTTTATTGGGAAAGTTTCTAGCTTATCCTTGTTACAGATTATGCTTGCTCTTGGTTTTGCATAGATACTCCTGATCATTTTAAGAAAGATTCCATTTATTCCTATGCTTCAAGTGTTTTTAATAGGAATGGTTGTTATATTTTGTCATAAGCTTTTTCCTTCTCTGTTGAGATAATCATGTGACTTTGGTTGATTTTCCTTTTGATGTGGTCAATTATGCTGATAATTTTTCTAATATCTAACCAGCCCTTCATTCCTGGTATAAATCCCGCCTGGTTATACTGTATGATTTTTGTGATATATTGTAATAGCCTTGTTAGTGTTTTATTTAAAATTTTTGTAGCAATATTCATTAGAGAAATTGGTCTGTAGTTTTATTTCTCTATTTTGATCTCCCTTTTTTAGATATCAAAACCATATTCATGTCACAAAAGGAATTTGATAGAACTCTGTCTTTGCCTGCTTTTTCAAATAGTTTATGTGGTTTCAAATGTCTAGTAGCATTCACTCATAAATCCTTCTGGTCTCGGGAATTTTTTCTTAGTGAGTTTATTTGTGGCTTATTATTTTATTTTCATATTCTGTTTCCTTTTGTGTTAATCTGGAAAGTTTATGTTTTTTTGTAAATATTCATCCATTTCACTTGGATTCTTAGTTTTACTGATTTATGATTGGACAAAATAACTCCTAATAATTGCTTTAACTTCCTTTTTATAGAAGAAGTCATGCATTCATCCTTTTCATTTTTGTTACTGGTAATTTGGTTTTCTTCTTGATTTTTGAAAATCAGATTAGCTAATGGTTTATCTATTTTATTGTTTTTTTTTTTTTTATAAAATCAACTCCTAGTTTTATTTCCTATAAAAATTTTTAACTTTCTATTGGATTAATCTCTCCTTTGATTTTTAGGTTTTCCTTTTTGGTATTTAACTGGGGATTTAAAATTTGTCCTTTATATATTTATTTTTGGTTTTATGCCCAATTCATTGATTTGCTCTTTCTTTTATTATGTATGCATTTAGAGAGATAAATTTTCCCCTAAGTACTTTTTTTTGTCTGCATCCCACAAATTTTGGTGTGTTGTATCATTGTTGTCACTCTCTATAATGAAATGATTGGTTGTTTCTATGATTTGTTCTTTGACCCAATCATTTCTTAGCATTAGATTATTTAATTTCCAACAAATTTTTAATCTATGCTTCCACAACCCTTTAATGAATATCATTTTTATTGCCTTGTGGCCTGAAAGAGTATGTTTAGTAATTCTGCTTTCTACATTTGGTGAGGTTTTTATGCTTTAATACCTTTTTTTGTGTCCCTTTTTGTGAAGATGATATGTAAGCTGAGAAAAAGATATACTTCTTTCTATTCCCATTCAGTTTTCTTCAGAGGTCTATCATATCTAACATTTTAAAAATTCTATTCATTTCCTTAACTTTTTTCTTATTTATTTATGGTTAATTTTATCTAGCTTTGAGAGGAAATGTTGAGGTCCCTCATTCGTGTAGTTTTGCTGTTTCCTCCCACATTTAACTTTTTCTTTAAGAATTTGAATGCTGTGTCATTTGGTGCATATATGTTTCATAGGGATATTCCTTCATTGTCTATGATGCCTTTTAGAAAGATGTGGTTTCCCTGCTTATGTCTTTTAATTAGATTTGTTTTTGTTTTTGCTTTGTTTGTAAAAGGGAGAAAAGACATAGGGATAATGGCTTGTAATTATAGTAGGATCATAGTGAGGGCTTTTTAGAGTGGAGGAGATGTAAACATGTAGGCAACAAGGAAGGAATCAATGAATAGGAAGGGATGGAAGATGACAGACAGGGATAATTACAGAGAGATAATTACAGAATCTATTGGAGCAGATGTGAAGGGGCCTGGTCAAGGGTCTAGGTAGTGGGATTTTTTCAGCAAGGAATGAATCACCTCTTCATCAGAGACTAAAGTAGAAGAGTTAATAGGGGTGATGTCACAGTTTTGAGATATAGAAAAGGAAAAAAGAGGGATCCCAGGAAAAGTCTGTTGCTTAAACTGTGAGGAGAGGTCTTCATCTGAGAGAAAATAGGGGAAGGGATAGTATGAGAGGTTTATGGAGAAAAGAGATGTGGAATAGCCCCTGTGGGGAGTAGGGTAGGAAATCAGTTATAGAGGACTGTTCTTGCTCTTAACTGTGCCCTATTAAGATTAGATGACGTATATTTGTAGCATATGCATTCATGTGGCATGATTTCCTTCCATCTTCATTAAGCAGAGAAGGCAAATGGTAGAAGGAATTTAGGGTTGGGATGTGTAAGTCATGAGCATTGATAGGACAACTAGGTAGCTACGATAGGGTTTCTGGAAAGGGAAGAAGGTGAGATTAGAGGAGTGGTGTTAGCTTTGCAGAATACTTAAGGGTGGCGGAAGTAGAGGAACCGTTGTGACAAAGAATAGGCTTAGGAGGGATAAGACATAGGGAGAGTCGGAGTAATAGGAGATTATGATCTATTAAAGGAATTTTATAATTTTTGATTGTTGAAGTGTGACATTTATGGGTGAGGGTGATGGAGAAATAAAGAATGGCTCAGGTAGATTGGAGGAGTGGATCATAGAAGTTGAAGAAATAGAGGAATTGGGAGGTTAGGATGTTTGAGGGGACTTTAACACATATTTTGAAGTCCTCTAGTACAAGAGCAGGAGTTGGGGTAGGGAGGGAGACGGTAAACCAGCCACTGAACTCCTTGAGAAAGGGGGGACAATGACTTGGAAAGCCTGGAGATAACTGCTACTAGAATGTGTTTTGGGTGATAACTTGGAAAGGATTGAACCTCTGCAGAGGAGAGTTTCCCTAGCTGTAATGTTAATTAGAGAGTTCTTCCCCACCCTTTGAGGGGCCTGCCTGTTAAAGAAGCTTGATTAGGGGAGGCCCACCCCTTTTGTTAATTTCTAATGAGGCACCAGTTTTCAAGGGCTGTGATGTCCTCTGGCTCTGAAAAGTGTATAAATACTGAAGTGAAGTTTTACTTTGGGGCTCACTCACTGAAAATATTTGGCCAGATGAGACTCTGGGCAGCTGTTAAGGAGCCCCCGACTTTGAAAACAGATGTTGGTGCTTCTCTCTCTGGTAGGTATGTGTGTGTGGTCAGACAGTTGGATCTACCTGTTGATCTGTGATGTATGTGTTGCTTAGAGTCAGACAGGTGGAAGCCCTGTCTATTGGTTGATCTTTGTTTCTCTGAAGTTCAGGGTGCTGACTTTTCCCTCTAAACGAAGTGAATGACATATGTGCTTGATTAAAGTAGATTGTTGACCCCTCAAAAGTTGCTTTCCTTTTTAGAAAAACAGATTTAAGAACCTGTACAGCAGGCCCTCCTGTCTATGCTGGGGTCCTTGCTGATACACTAGTGATTTCAGACAAAGGCAGTGAAGGGCAGGGAGTATTCTGACTCTCTCTGCAGGACCCATATGTTGGATAGGTATGAGAGAAAGTACTGCCGGTTCTGAGAAGAAGGATCTAGGGATGCAGTGCCATCTGAGGGGAGTCAGATCTCTGAGTAAGAGTTTACCTCACAATGTGAGGATGTTTGCCTCTTCAGAATTGTGGAAACCAATTTTCTCAGCACTTATCTCACTGATTCATATGTAGAATTTCCTGAATTGACCTTTAATAAATATAAAACCATACATTTAACAGAGGAAAAGTAGTTTAGTCTAAAGCGTGTGTGTCATGGGATGTCAGACTCGAATTGAGAAGAAGGGATAATAGGAAAGCACCTGACTGAGATAATGTTTTCATTTCTACTTTTCTACTTAATTTTTCTTTGCTTAAGAGCAGTCAACCTATTTTAATAATCATTCAACAAACCTCCAAAGTATGTGTGACAAAATGTATAAACTAAATCAGATTAATTTAAATAATAAAACATGAGGGAATGAAAATGTGGTAAGTCATGTTCAGTAAATGCTGAACCTAATTCAAACATTTATAGTCTGAATTTTGACCACCCAAGACCAGATGGCTACCATGTTTTGATTGTTTTGGCTATCTTTTGGTTTAAATTTGCTCTTTTCAAGATGTACATACATTTCCCATGTCAGGCCAGATTGTATGCAACAAAGTTTTGTTTCTCAAAATATAACCAGTTATCAGTGGTGATGGAGCATACCTGTATGTATGGAAATTACTGAAACACTGGAGAGGAAGGAAAATGGATTTTGTTCTAATAGTAAAAATAAAAGAATCTCCTTTTTAAGACTATTCTTTGTGAAGAGTGATCGTACAGAGATGCAGCAATGACTAACAAGTCATTATGATTGAGGAGAGGTGACATGAAGCAGTAAAAAAAGTACCGAGGGGCACCCCAGTGATGACCTGGCTCTGCCACCAGGCATTGGGGTAACTGTAGCCAAGCCCGTCTGGCTACCTCCTAAGGATTTTGTGAGGATGAAACATGTTGTATGAAAGAGCACTGATAAGTGTAAAATGACTTTATAAATGTCAGGTCCTCTTATCATTCACCCCCTTTTCCAACTGTCTTCCCAGCAGGTCAGCACATGAGCAGAACACCCATGGGATACAAACCATGCCAGCTCCCATTTTTTCATGCTGCTTCAGGCTTGCAAAGAATTTTGAGACACCCACAGAGGCTCCAGGTTACTCACATAGCTATGGCGATGGCTGTCCCTATGTACTTACTGAAGTTAGTTCTCACAGGGCCTATCACCTGCCCCCTACCCTCGCTGCTACCTCTTTGTTGGGTTCTCCAGTTACCATGCCAATGTTATCTGAGCACAAGTCTTAACTTCATGAGACTTCAATATGGCTTCTGTGACAAGATATAGATACAGATACAGATATATCCACTGTGTTACTAAGCTACCCAAATACACATATATATTGTGTATACAGCATATACGTGTATGTGCACATGTACATATGTATGTGTGCACGTATATACTAATAACATTCATGTATATACACATGTGTATATATGGGCATGCGTTGCATTAATGTGTATACATATATGTGTTCTGTACATGTATATATTTGGATAGCTAAATGGCTCAGTAGATAGAGTGTCAGACATGGAGTCAGGAAGACTCGCCATCATGAGGTTAAACCCTGCCTCACACACTTCCTAACTAGACAAGTCATTTAACCCTGTGTGACTTAGTTTCTTCATCTGCTGGAGAGGAAAGTGGCAAACCACTCAGGTATCTTTGCCAAGAAAACCCCAAATAGGGTCACAAAAAGTCAGATATGACTAAGCAACAATATATACATATGTGAACAAAAATCTTATTTTAATGTAATTAACTGGGGTTAACTTCATGAGACTTAGTGTATGTATTATATATATGCACATATTTCTGTCAGTTCACATTTACATAATGTTTTGAGGTTTGCAAAGTGCTTCACAAATCTCATTTGATCTTATCTGTATATGTGTATATTTCTTTTGCATTTATCTTTTTCATCTTTTAAATGGCAGGAACTCTGTCCGTGTCCCACAACCCTTAGGTTACATAATCAGTTCTAAGAGATAATTAAAATGTCCCTAAAGTTACTCAAGTGAGGAGAACCAGTCACACATTTGTTCACCATGTAACACAACCTATAATTCAGTGTGCCAGCAGTTGTTCTTACAGATAATTATATAATCCTCGTCCCTACATCAGGGACCAGTTAATGCCTATTCATTGAGGGGCCATGTATAATAACCACCAGGTGATTTGAAACCTGAGAAGATAAAAGCAGCCTTGTTCATATCTATCCTACTGATTTTTTTAATCTAATCTCAGATGCACATAATTATCATAGATAATTTCCCCTGTTTAACTCCCGTAATTTTAAGATAGAAGCAGAATGTTTTCACCTTTCACAGCTTTCAAATAAGTTGTTTTTTTCTTTCTGGGAAGTCAGTCTAAGTAGTCCTGTCCTTGTCCCGTGTCTGATCACTGCTGTAGATGGCAAAGAGGCTTAGTCAAGGTATTTATATACTTCATGCAAAGAAGGCCCTGTAGGAGACACAAAGATAAGTTAGCGGAGCTCGGACCATGGAAGGACTTGGAGTCAAGAAGAAGATAGGCTGTTAATGTAAATAACTCGAATATAAGGCAAACTCACAAGCTTCATGAGAGGCACACAAATAAAAATAAAATGTTTATTATAACCTCATGGGATATGAAAAACACTTTCTTGTGATACGGATGGAGAAAGTATTATACCCTTTAACAGATAAGGAAATCCAATCTCAGACAAGTTAAGGAGCTTGCCCAAAGGCACAAAACAACTATCTGAACTTAGATTTGAACAGCCCTCTCCAGGTGTAGAGCGTCGCCTGCAGTCTGTTACCTTGTGCTGCCTTTCTGCAAAGCACTTTGGCAAGTTAATTTTTCATTCCAGTCAAGTGTCAAATGAATGGGACTGTGTTTACTGAGTAAGTGGGACTTGAATAGGAACTTCAAGAATAGAAAGGATTTAGATAGGTTGGGGAAAAGGAAGAAAGATATTCTAAGTAGGAGGAATAACTTGAAGCCTCGGCAAAAACGCCTGAGCCCTGTTTTTGAGATCTAATCTAAATTTCTTGAGGGAATCTGGGGAGGGGAGGCTTCTTGGAAATTAATCTTACCATCAGGTTGTAAAAGTCACCAGAAAAACTAGGCTAAGCACTTAGTTGTTTTTTTTTTTCTATTTTGTTTTCAGTTATTTTAAAGATTTTTATGTCTTGTTATTAATATATATTTTATTTCATTAAATATTTCACAATTACATTTAAAAATGTTTAAGATTCATTTTTTAAAATGTTCCCAATTTTCTTCCTCCCTCCTGCCCTTCCCCTACACTTTGAGAAAACAAGCAAAAAGATGTTGATTATACATGTGAAGTCTTGCAAAACATTTATGGCAAAAGACACAGACAGACAGACACACAGACAGACAGACACAGACAGAGACACACACCACACACACACACACACACACACCCCTACCAAGACTTCAGTTTTGACTTAACTCAGAGTAGTTCTCTTTCTGGAGGCAGAGAGCATTTTGCATCTTGACTCCTTTGAAAGTGTCTTGGACCATTGTATTGATCGGCATAGTTCTGCTCCCTTCACTCTGTATCAATACGTATAAGACTGCCCAAGTTTTTCTGAAATCATCTTGCTTGTCGTGGCCCAAAAGTGTTCCATCACAACCTCATACCACAGCTTGTTCAGCCATTCCCTTATTGATGGACATCTCCTTTTCCTTTTTCCTTGATCTCTTTGCAGTATGGACCTAGCAGGAATATTCCTGGGTCAAAAAGTGTGCAGTTTTACAACCCTTTAGACATACTTTAAATTGTTGTCCAGAATTAGACCAGTTCACAACTCCACCACAGTGCATTAGTATCCCAGTTTTTCCACATCCCCTCAGCATTTATCATTTTCCTTTTCTGTCCTTTTAGCTAATCTGAGATATCAGGGCACCTTAGAGGTGTTTTAATTTGTTATTTCTCTAATCAATGAATGATTTAGAGTGTTTTTTTCATGTGGCAATTGATAACTTTTATTTCTTCTAAAAACTACCCGTTTCTATTCTTCGACCATTTATCGAATGGAGAATGTCTTTTATGTTAAGAAATTTAGCTCAATTTCTTATATACTTGAGAAATAAGGCCTTTATCAGAGAAAATTGTTAGCACCCTCCCCCGCCCCAGTTTCCTGCTTTCCTTTTAATTTTGGCTGTATTAGTTTTGTTTGTGCAAAACTTTTTTAATTTCATGTAATCAAAGTTAATGATTTTACTTCTTGTGATCCTGATTCCAGGATTTTGCTTCCAAAGACTCTCATCTCTCAAGTGAGAGGAAGTAAGTGCCATGGTTAGCTAGGACCAAAACTGGTCAGTCTAATTAATCTCAGTTTGTCTATAAAGCCTATTTTTAGGCAATAGGGAACCACTGAGGATTTTTGATCTGGGGACATTACATAATAAAAGTGGTGTTTAGGAAAATCACTGGAGATCCTTGTGTTTAGAGGGTAAGAACCTGGAAGCACCATTAGAAGACCTGCGGTGCAAAGGCACCACTGGGGAGCAGAACTCTAAGGGATTGGCTTACGTTTATATAGGACTTGAAATTTCACAAAACTCTTTCTATAATCACATTATTGACTCTAAAATTAAAAGGCATACTAGAGATGATCTAATTCAGCCCCATTCCCAATGTGATATTTTTCACATCAGTCATTCTTTACCCAATATTCTTACTATTGCTCTAGGCAATGTAAGCAAATGATTTCCAAGGTCTTAAGTTGTTGCTGCCACATTTTTTTTTTTGCATAGATCCACTGGAATCATGCCCAAGGCCTGCTAGGAGAAGGCATCAGGAAAGCTAACGATCTTTGGCATCTTATCGCCAGTATTCCGTTATTAAAACATGAGACTGTGTCTAATTAGACATAGAGGGAAGAGTTCTGGACCTGGAATTCAAAGCCCTGAGTTCAGACTCTGACTCGGAGACCTTGTCTGAGTCATTTTAACTCCGCTGTGGCTGCTCACAGGATTGCAGGGAAGAGCAGATCACATAATGCACATGAAATCATTTTGGAAACAGTAAAACATGAGACAGTTAAAACAACAAAAATGCAACAATCTAGCAACAACGTAAGAATATGTAACAATGTAGCATTTACATGGTACTTCAAGATTTTCAGAGCTCCTTACAAATGTTATTTGACCCTCACAACAATCCTGGGAAGTAGGTGCTATTATTATCCTCATTTTACAGGAGGAAACTGAGGCAGACAGTGGTTAAGGTACTTGTCCAGGGTCACATACATAGCTGGTGTTTAAGACCAGGTTTGAAATCAGACCTTCCTAATTCCAGGTCCTTTCCTCTATCCACTGTTCCACCTCGCTGCCTGTAAAGAAAAAGGTTGGTTCTCTGCGGAATGGCAATAGTGTTGTTCCATTCATTAAAATAACAAGATTGTGTCCTTAATTCTTCAGTGACATCATAGTTCTTCTGAAGCAAGTACCATTAGTTCTATTTGCAAATGAGGAAACTGGAGCCCAGAGAAGGGACAAAGATCGTGGCATAAGATGTGATATCATGTGGAGTTAAAGAGAAGGGGCCTTGTAATTTTCCCTCTCTTGTCATAAATGGGTCCATTTTGGAAAGAGCTTCCATGTCATTGTGAATTGAGCAAGTCACTGTGTTTGAGTTCATTCCCATCCTAGTCTGATCTATAAGATTATTAAGTTATCCCAGAAAAGTGTAGGGGAAAAAAAGTTACTTTGCCCCTTCCTTACAAGGTGAATTTTAGAGAAAACAAAATTCTTTGTCCTGTCTGCAAAAACAGTTATAAATAGTTTTCAAAACAACCAGTTGTTTTCCTTACAGTAGGAAATGCCTGCTTTCTGCTCAGTTTTGGGTTTGGGTGCTGGTGTGCAGGGCTCTGCCATAGGCTCCTCTCCATAGTTAGATGTATGTGGAAAGACTTTACTGTGTTTCCCGTAGTTGTGTTTTTGAATAAACTTTTTCTAAACTGCTATTCCAAATTGTTTTGTGGAGTCAGATGTTATTATAATGACATCCCTTGCCAGGTCTGCAGATACCAGTGTGTAGTTACAGTATAATGTTTCAGATATGCCCTGTGTGACTTACACTCACTAGAAACCACGCTTTTTTGCACTTTTCATGAGCAGCATCAGTGAAAAACAAGGAAAGTAGCCTCTGAAGGAGTGTGTTTCCACTGGACCCACCTTCCTACTTGTTTTTATAACTTTCGTTTTCCATACATGTTTTCCTCCTCATTATATACTCTCAGCACATAGAAAGAAATTCTAGTTAATGAACAAAAATAACTTAAAAAAACTTTATTCTTTAAGAATAAAAATCATCCAAAGAATGCTTTACGCTGTTATCATTTTGATTCATCTGGAAAAGAAAACACATTTGGGATTTATTTCAGTTTTGACCAGTTTTGTTTTTATTAGTGGTTCATTGTCCCCCCCCCCACCTCCCTCCCTCCCCCCCCCTTTGTTTTTTGGTGGGTTTTTTTTTTGCTTTGCCTTTTATAAGTTGTTACTTGAACTCTGATCTGATTGCTTGGTTTTCCTCTCCTTCCCTTTTAGTGGAAACCACATTTTCCAAGGTCTTGCTGCTGGCATAGCAGTGAATGAGAATGGAAGAGGACAAATAACAGGTACGAAAATAAAGATGCCTTTTTCCAGGGTGATAACTCCCAGGGTGGTGTCCTGTTTCACTCTGAGACACCAGGGCAACATATTCTAGAAGATGTGTTTGGGTGCAGCAGACTCTTTCCAGAATGTGAGGAATCCTGGACCTTAAATTCTAATGCCCTCTCTAATACTCACAACTCACATTTCCGTAGCACTTTGTGAGTTACAAATAAAGGTCACAACCACCCTACGGAGCTGGGAGTGCAAGCTTTAGTATTCTTGTCTTATATATAAGGGAACTGAGACTCAAGAGAGTTTCATTACATTATTTGCCAAGGGTCACATGGCTCCTAAGTGTCAGCTCCAGATTTAACTTTGAGCTCCAGGCTCCTAGTGCAGTATTCTTCGCATCTCAGGCTAACTAGGTATAGCTGCTAACTAGATATAGCTAACTAGTTGTAGCTGCCTTTTCATCTATATCCACTTAGTCATGTTAATGAGAAGTTTTGGTCTATTCACCTAGTTATCCATGTGACCCTGGACAAGTCACTTAAATGCTCTGAACCTTCTTCCATTTCCTCATCTTGAAACTACGGTTGCAATTTAATTCCCTACCCCTTTTTCCCAGTGCACTAGGATTATTTTGGGGAGCCAAAGGAAATGAATAAAATGGGGAATTTTAATGATCAGATCAGATTTTCTTTTCCATATTATTTTCTAAGTTTAACAGTTACCCTGTAAACGAGTAGGTTTTGTTTTTGTCTTAATATACTAATTAATGTACCTAGCAAAAGAAACAGGCCACATATATATGTAATTTATAGAATGTACATATTCTAATGAGGTTGATTGAAGGCTGTTGGACAGCCCGCGTCCCTACACAGCTCAGTGATGTGGTGAAGAAGAAAGAGACACAGGAGGCAGGAAGAGATAGACCAATTCCGTTTATTGATCTGAGGGTTAGGGTATATATAGAGAGAAACTGCAAGTCTACGTGACATTCTGCTCATCTCCTTTCCCAGTGATTTGGCCAGTCTTATTGTCTTTAAAGACCGTGAACCTAGAGGACATCTATTTCACATATCCCTTGTTTTCTGTAATTCTCATGTTTGTCTCAAGGAGACAGCAACATCTGGGGGGCATGGAGAGCCATTCCGGATGATAATGAGCACAGTCTCAAAGAACAGTTTCCCCGAAGGTCTTTCCTGATCTTGTCAACAGCACTCCATCCTGGCCCTCAACAATTCTTTGTAGCCACTAGAGATCCTTAAGGAAAGGATACTGTGTAGGAGTACTAACTATAGAGTGCTCTGATTGTTCTAGGTATTGTGGTGGGTTTCCACTGTCTAAAAGACTCAGTTTTCTTATATTTGCTTAACTAGGTTGCAACAAACATCTACTTCAGTTGCACTGAGATGATAATTTGAGATTGTAATTTTGGAAATAGGGAGAGAACTTCCCAGCAATTAAGAATTGCAAGGGTCAACATAGGCATTTCTTTTATTTAACTCTACATATTTGCTAAAAGGGATTTTCTTTTTACCCCCATTATTGGGAAGTAGGGTGTGAGAGGATAGGGCTAGAGACAAGAGTTGCCAAAAAAGAAGGAAAGAAAAGATGGTCATTAACAAATTTTTTTTTTAATGTACAGAAGAGAACAACAGGAATCCTAGAAAGAATCCTGAACCAACAGGATAGCTTTGAAAGTAATGTTTTTTTTTAACATTTTTTTGCATATTTAAAAAAGAAAAGCAAACAATACTTAACAGAGATTCACAGTTTCATATGCAATCCTTTTTTTTCCGTTCCGCTATATATATATGGAAATGACCATTTACTTAGTGTTACATTTAGAATTTTTTTAAAAATTTAAGATTATAGCTATAGGATGCCCAGAGGAAAAACTGTATGTAAGGCAAAAATTGATAAGGAATAAATTGTGTAAGCAAGCAGGAAAATAGTCGTCCATCTCCATTATGAAAAGGGTTCTGGGAGCTACAAGCCAGACATTATGGAAATTCATTATCAATCACTGCAGTTCAGCCAGCTCAGCCTTAAAATACTACATAAAAAACATGAGCCAGTAAAGACAGCAGGACATTCAGTGCACCTGATCGTCTTCTTCCCTGAAACCAGCTGAGAAGTTTTCAGTAAAAGGCCAGTCAGAAAAAGAGTCTGCTGCTGGAGTCACAGTCAAGTAGACAAGCATTTCAATGAAATTGAATTTTAAGCTGCTCTTATTTTCACTTAGATTTGTTTTAGAGTTTCGATGATGTTGTTCTCAGTATAGTCAGTCCCTGCCAGTTCCCTGTATCTCTGGTTGCTGTAGTGAGACCACAGCATGTACTGACAGCTGAGCTTCATGTTTTGTGCATCCCTTCAGGGACCCAGAGAAAAGTCAGGCAATTTCATCTTCCTTTGGTGTCCTTGACTTATTGTAAATGCTGACATCTGTGTAATTGGCTCAGACATTGAGCCACTGAAGGATCATCCTCCAGAGGACGGGGTCATAGATTAGGTTTCCACATCAGGCCAATTACTTCTGACCCTTTCCATGATCACAGGCTGCACTTAGACTGGGGGATATCAAGAGGGGAGCTGGACAAGAGCTCCTGAGTGGATCCATGGGAGATCAGCCCCAGAGCAAGAAGAACAGGAAAGCTAATAATGCGTGTAAAAAGCATCGTTGGCCCTTGTCAAGTACAGGATGTGCTGCCTTTACAAGCTCTAAGGAAGAGAAGAGGAAGGAAAACCTTCTTCACACCCAGAAAAGGATTCTTAGCCAATCCTCTGCTCTGTCTGACTTTAATTTCTCCATTGTCCAACCTCCCATCACTTTGGTTATTGGGCTTATTTTGGCTGCTGCTGGAATACAAAAGTATTATTATTAAGTGTGTCTAGATGACATCCAAGCTCCCCTCCCTATTCCACACTAATCATTTCCTAGCAACAGGACTGTTCTTTCTTCATTGACTTTTACTACTTCTCAATACTTGCCAACTTCCCACTTCTTTTTCTCTGCTCAAACCTCTTTACTTTTCAGAACATATATCAATGACTTTTAGATCTTCCCCTGCTGCCAGATAATTCATAGGCCCACCCCCTCACACTCTTCATATCACTTTCATTTTGCCCCCTACACCTATGGTAGGGTCTTTCCACCTTGGCTTAACCCTGGGCAGATGGTACCTTCAAAGGAATAGATCACTGAAGTGGGATGAAATTGCTGGCTGCTAGTACAGTCTTTTTCTGAGGTCACTCTTTCTGTATTCTACTTAACATAGCTCCCAGGCAGATGAGCACAGGCCTAGGTATGAGGTGTTATGAGAGCATTTGTTCTCCCTCTAAAGTAAGAGTTGGTTCTTAACCTGGAGTCTATATACTTATTTTAAAATATGCATATTTTGATAACTGAAAGTTAATATAATTGGTTTCCTTTGTAATCCTATGTATTGGATTCTACACATTTAAAAACATTCTTCTAAGAAGGGGTCCATAGGTTTCATCAGACTGCTGAAGGGTCAAAAAAGGTAAAGTAGAAAAAAAAAACCTTAATTAAATACCTACTATGAGCCAGATACTATTCTAAGCACTTTATACATATTATCTCATTTGATTCTCATAAAACCCTGGGAGGTAGGTGCTATTATTATCCCCATTTTAGAGGTTAAATGATGTGCCCAGTTTCACACAGCTAGTAAAAATCTGAGGTCAGATCTGAACTCAGGCCTCCCTGACTCCAAACTTAGTGCTCTAACTATCTTACCTTCTAGCTGCCTTGAACCCATTGTCTTGTTGCTGTGTTTGTCCTTCATTCTCGAAGAAGACCATGATATCAGGGAGATGATGACATGACTTGCACTTGACTTGGATTTGAGGGAGGGCTGTGCAGGTCACGAGCCTTGCTTCTCCTCCAGAACCTTCTGGGTCCAGTGGCCAGATATTCATCAGGACGACTGGAAATGGGCCAGGATGCGATGGGAGACCTTGGCCTTTTTAAGCTAAGGTCTTTTTAGGTTCTCACTTTGAGTGAGGTAACGCCCATTCAGTAAATAGGCCTCTTTAAGAAGTCAGTCAAGGGATGGTCCCTTTCTAATTAAGAAAAAAAAATCAAGCTGGGAGGGGAAGACCCTCAAGGTTGCTGTTCCAAAGAGAAACAGTTAACCATTGAGATTCACTCTAAATTCACTCAAAACCAGGAGCGCCCAAAATACAGCCATTAAGTGGAGCTTGGGCAGGGACCTACTGTGGTCCAATCTATGAGCTAAAACCCAGATATAACGACAGTTAACATTTTCAAAACACCACAGGTTTGTTTTCCTCATTATACTAGGTGTCCAAAAAGTTTTAGTACAGTATGAAACTTTCATAGCTGTGTAGAGAGGAAAAGATAACAGTAATGATAATAACAATGGAGAAATCAGAAATTAATTATGAAGAGCTGCAGTGATAGCATGAAGTGTAATTAAAGTTAGTCATTGAATATGCAACAGCCTTTTACGCAGATTTTCAGACTTGCTGGCCAAAGTGGATTTAGAATGATAGAATTGTTGACTTTTAGAACTGGGAGGGACTTGAGAATAGGGTCTAATTATGCTCATTAAATTGTCCTAGTCTTTTCACAAGATATGACTTTTAAAAGTCATCCTTATTCTCATTAAAATAAAATTTAGAAACATGGGATTATTCTAAAAACTTCATTGTTTTTCTCTGTGTTCTGCCTCCAAAAACTCAACTAGTTCTTTAGAAATTGAAGTGAGAAAAAATGATCATAAGCACAGAGAACACAATAATAGGGTGAGACACCAGGAGTAATTTATTTTTTAGCCCAACAGACATAATGACTCTCAAAAACCAGAACAATATAACTGTCTGTTTTTACTGGATCTGTTTGCCATGGGTCCTGTTATGATTCTTTCCCTACCCCCTCCCTTACTGCTCCCATCCCTCCATTCTCCCATCCACCCCCTCCCTCTACCCTTTCTCTGGAATTTGGTTATAAAAAAGATTCTTTGGTTCAAGTCAAGACTTTGAGATGAGGGTTTAGATCACACACTTAAACTTTTTTATGTCTTGAATCCCTTTAGCGGACTGATCAAACCTTCTCAGAATAATAGTAGATATTTTATTATCATGCTTTGTATATGTGTAAAGGTAGCATAGCAGAATCTCAGAACTTCAAGGGAACTCAGAGACCACCTAGTCTAAAATTAATTTTATAGCTGAGAGAACTAAGACACAGAAGGGTGCAGATAAGCCCAGAGGATCTATGATAATTATATACTTGACTAGTTTAAAAATACACTGCATTGACAAGACTTCCAAATCCCCTTTTCTCATTTCTATTATTTACTTGTCAACCTAGAACCAAATGGTCATTGTACTAAATCAGTCGATATTTATTCTTCTTCTCGAACTGAGACACAAGCTTTCCACAAAGGAATGATTTAGAAGCCTCTGCAGCATTGATTCTACCTTCTCCTTCCTTTCCCAAGCACAGCCTGATTGTGCTTATTAAGCCAGATGGTGATACACATAACTAATTCTTGATTATCTTCAGCATATTATCCACTCTGTGCTTCATCATGCCCTCGTTTCTCCCTGTTCTTCTTTCTGTTACTTCATGGTTTGTTAAAATTTCATCAGAGAGGAATTGAGACAGCCACTTTTGTTCCTTATGGGCGGTTCTGGTAAAGTAGTCCTTCAAGCAATGGCTTCCAGTGAGGCTTTGGAATGATTTGTGGATTTCATTCCTCATGCCTTCCCAAAGAATTGAACATATGTTGTTCTTCAGTCCTTGGTTGTGTCCAACTCTTTGTGCCTCTGTGGACTAGATTATCTAGAGTGGTTTCTTGCAGAGATACTAGAATGGTGTGCCATTTCCTTCTCCAGGACCTAAATAGTTTTGTTTTGTTTTTTTCAGACATATTTGTGTCCAGAATCTTAACTTGCTATAATAACCATTCCTTTAGATGAGGGGTTCTTAAGTGGGATTTTTGGTGTCCTGGCCCCTTGAGCAGTCTGGTGAAGTCTGTGGTTACCTTTTCAGAATAACAATAATCACCAGCATTTATATAAGATCATTAATCTGTGTAAGATAATATAATGTATAATCTTTATATAGCACTTAGCACAGTATTCAACATGTAGTCGGCGTTATGTAAATGCTAGCTATTATCATTACTACATAACATTTTAAGGTTTGCAACATGCATTACAAATATTTTCTCGTTTATCCTTAAGCAGCCTTTGGAAGAAAGTGCTATTTATTATTATCCCCATTTTACAGATGAGAGAAATGAGGCAGATACAGATTGACTCACTCAGGGTCCTCTGCTCTAGTGTCCTTTCCTACAGCAGAGACTAGCACAGGAAGTCCAGCAGTCTCCATATTTCTCCGTTAAGTCATCCCTGGTTCCATTATTCAGAAGTGATCTCCCCCTCCTGAAATTTCCATATCATTGTTTGCCCTTGTCATATCACTCTGAGCTTCTACCTTAGGCCATGTCAGATCTTCCCTCCTGAACTGCAGATGCCTTGAAATCCGTTTTCGTATCACCCAAAGTGATACTGCCTAGCCTAGTATCTCATACATAATAGGTACTGAAGAGATGCTTAATGAATAAACCTCCTCATCACAGCCTAGGGAGTTTAGAAAAAGATTGTATTGCTCTCATTTTCCAGATGGAGGGACTGAGATAATGAAAGGATACTCTTAACAGTTTGGACAGTTTTCCTTTTAGTCTGGAGAGGGTCCTGGAAATAACCTTCCCCTATGCCATTCTTTTTTTTTTTTTTAATAAAATTTTACTGATGTATTTTGTTTTTACATCACCTAAATCTCCTTTTGTAGCTCTCCCTTACCCCTTTCCTTTGGGAAAGTCATCCCATGTAACAACATTCCATATAACTATTATTCTTAGTCTTGTAACTCCTCTTGGCTTAAGTTTAGTATATTTTATTGTCATATTGGTATTGAGAGTTGGGAAATTCTGACTTAGTACCTTGTGAACCTGGTGAGTGAATCAACTGCTACTTAGATTCACCTCATGTTCCATTCCTCTGATCCTCACTTGATCGTTAGTTTCCAAGGCCCACAATCAGACTATATATCTAGAGAAAATTCAAATTATTCATGCAGTGGTCATCTCCCCAAGTAGATGCTAAGCTTCTTAAATGCAAAAATTGTACTTTATGAATCTTTGTATTTTCCGGGACCTAATATAGTGTACTACAGTTGGCAGGTATTTAATAAATGCTTGTTAAATTTAATATAATTTCCTGCTATTACAGATAGAGAGTGCTCTATAGGAGAGCTTCTTCACATCCCCACCCTTCTGCGTGCCCCCCCACCCTAGAACCAAAGAATCATTCTGCAGATGAGCTTTACAAGTCTTTCCCAGTCCTTCCCAGGATGCCCCATCTAAAAACACACCTAAAAGCAAAAATTCCTTGCTATAATCATAATGCCTTGATAAAACCATAATCAGAGTAGAAGAATACATTCTACCACCTTCTGCTTCCCCCATTAATACACATAAGACATCTTGGAGAACCTTTTTCCCTCTCAGAAATGGATCTTGGTAGATAGGCAAAGCATATAATGGGAGAGAAGAAGATCCTGTGTCCCACTGATTTCAGGAGTGTCTTATTTACCCTATATTTCCTTCTGTGGTGTCACATTGAATTGCAGTCTTTTTGAAGTCTCATTCCCAGTGCAATTTGCCTGTTCCTTTAGAAGTTAGATCTTTTGAGGCCTTATGACAGATTGATTATGCTCAGCAAATTTCTTTTAACCTCTCACTTTAGAAAATGTTATACGTGAAAATCACTGGGGTGGTGCAGATATTCGCCGAGGAGGTGACCCTGTTCTCAGAAGCAATCTTATCTGCTTTGGCTACTCGGACGGCGTGGTTGTAGGAGAACAGGGAAAAGGATTAATCGAAGGAAATACTATATATGGTAAGAAAAAAAATTTGTGCTGATAAACATTTAACAATGGCTCTCTTAAAAAAAAAAACCACCCCAAAATGTGCATATGACATACTTTTGACTTTAAATTTTTTTCCAATTACATATTAAAACAATTTTTTACTTTTTAAATTTTGAGTTCCCAATTCTACTCCTCCTTCCTTCCCTACCTTCCCCCCTCTCCCTGAGACAGTAAACAATCAGATAGAGGTTATAAATGTACAGCTAGGAAACTCGAAGATTAGTCTCTAAGTCATTTGCACAGATCTGTTCAACATTTATTTTCACTACTAACTAGTATCTCATGGTTGGGTGACAGGAAGGAAATGAGGGGGAGAGAGGGAGATAGAAAAGGAGAAGGAGGGAAAGAAGGAGGAAAGAAAGAAAACCTCTACAAGAAAATGTTTCCATGTGAGGGGATGTGGGGATGAAGACAGATCTTAAAATGTACCATAAAGTAGTTTGAGCATGATTGAAGCCCTGAACAGCACGGTGTTGTTGTGAATCATAAAATTATTTTTATATTTTTAACTTTTGGATTTGTTTTCAAGAACCAAATGAAATTGACTGAAAAAAAAGGTCTTCCTAAACCGGATTTCCATTCAGATGTTGTGAGGGAGCTCAGAGGCAGGGAAGAGGAAGGTTAGACATAATTGAGGAGCAGAGAGAGCATCAAATACCACCTGTTTGATTTCAGAGCTGCAGTGATATATGTAGAGCACAGGACTAAGTCACCATTATATTTGGCAGAATCTCTGCTGGAAATTATTGGGCTGGGTGAAAGAATCTGGCCGTGTAACTTAAAAGGGCCTTTTCTTAAATCCCTATTCAGGTTGATAGTTCAAAACCTGGCTTTTAATGACCAACCAAAGGATTACAGAATGATGCCACTGCAGCACCTTAAAGATGGCAAAGTGGTTTCCACTTTCCAGCACATTCTGTTATTTTAGCCTTTCAAAAAACCTATGAGGTTGTCTATATAGATATTATTTTCCCCATTTACAGATGAAGAAATCAAAGATTTGCATTTCCTTCCTGGGAAAGACCTGTATACAAGTGTAGAAATGTCTTCAGGCTGAAAAACATAAGATTTTAGAACTGAAAGAGACCATACAGGTCATGTGGCTCAGTCTCCCTTATTTAGAAGATATGGAACAGATTGGTACAAAATTCTAGTTCTGACTTTGCCACTAACTCTGCGTGGCAGATAGCCTGCATCCCCACATGGCTCAGTGACAGCTGTGAAAAAGAAAGACACAGGCAGGCTGGAGAAGATAGGGCAACTCCATTTATTGATCAGGGTATTTATAGACAGAAACTGCAAGTCTCCGTGTGACAGTCTACTCCTCTCTAGTCCTAGTAGTTTGGCCAGTCTTATTGTCTTAAAGATTGTTAGCCTAGAGGGCGTCTATTTTACATATCCCTTATGTTCTGTAGTTCTCTTGTTTATCTCACAGAGACAGCAACATGGGGAGGTGGGGGGGGGGGGGGGGGTTCTGGAGAGCCATTCTGGATGATAATGAGCACAGTCTCAAAGAACGTTTTCCCCAAAGGTCTATCCTGAACTTACCAACAGCACTCCATCCTGGCCATCAACAATTCCCCCTTTCTTTTGCTGTAACTGGAGATAAGGTACTTGGGTTTGAAGATCTTTCCCATGAGAGAGAAGGCACCTATAAATAGGTGGCCTGATACAGAGAAACAAAAGGATAGAAGTAATAATAGACATAAGCCATGGAACAAGGATGCAAAGGGATTTATATTAGGTGAGTTATCTTTAGCACTGTAACCCTAGCTGGATGATGAGTTGGAACTTCAGGTCAAAAAAAAATCTTAATGGTTCTAACCTTTACTCAGATAAATTTTACTTCTGTGTCCACTCTTTAAGAACTTCTTTGAAAGAAAGGGCTTTTGAATCTGTCATCTCAAGTGAGAGAGACTTCTGGACAACTATCTAGTGACGCCAAGTCCCCTCCTTTCTACTGGAGAGTTCAAAAGCTTTATCTCTGCTGAAGTGTCTCTTTTTCAGATCTATGCATTTTCCAATTTGCCTTAGTGCCAAATAATACAACAATTTTGATCTGTCTTAAACATCCAATTAGGAGTGACATGTTTCACTCAAAATAGGACCAGAATAACTACTTTTTTGGTTATTTACCATTATACAAAACTTTTCTTTTTAGGTGAGGCATGAGATAATTAAAATGCTAGTCAGTCTGTCTGCCTCTCTGATATGAGGGAAAAAGCTTCCCTGATTTCTTCTTGTCTTTCTCTCTGCCTTCACAACCTGGCCAGGGTTAGAAGGTAGAAAGAGAAAGAGAGTTTTACCAACAACTTTCCTACAATTTCCAAAACTTTTATGCTTTCCTTAAAACTGCATATATATTATTTCCTTGTATACCTTATCTGAAACTGCCTTTAGCAATAAGATTAGTTTCTTTCTTTCTTTCTCCCATTCTCCTCCCTAATGCTGCAGTCATCAGAGAGAAAACATGGGAAAGAGATTAACACACACTCACACAGAACACAGAGACAGAATACATGTACAGACAATAACAAAGAATTCAAAAAACCTCAGAAATCCTCTGCACAAATTAGACCTTTGACTTGATTTCTTTTACTTTGTTCCAAACATGCTTTGTGAAATTCAAATTTCCACGTTGAGTAATCTCCTTCAAGAGTGGTTTTATCTAAATTACACCAAACAGTGGGGCATAGGGCTGTCTGAGAAATGCTGTCTAGAAGAGACTGAATGGAAGGATTACTTGGTCCAGAATTGATTGCCCCTTGTTTTTATTCCTTTAAAAATTTAAAATCCAGAGGGATGAATTCTCTTGCAACTCCTCCTGGGTTATTGGGATCTGGGGTTTCTGGAGGAGTACAGAGTGGCAGTGGCTCTGTGGGAGCCAAGGGTTCCAGGGGTGTTGAGGCCTCCTCTGACCAGGAGTCCACCTCTTCTCCCCCTTCTTCCTTCTCCACATCCGCCCCTACCCGAGTGTTTCAGCCTTTAAAAAGTATCTGTCCCATTGTTAACCTTACTTTTGCTGTTTACCTGTCAGCTCTGATTTCTTATGAACAGTCTGCTTTTTGATTCTGTTAACACAGTAAATTCTCTCCGTAAGCCTGTTAAGTGCTGAGATTTTACTGTGTCTGCGTGAACCTTGGATAAAGTGAAACGCCCCTGCTGGGGTTCTTCAAGGCTTCCCCTTACCTTAGTTGCTTTGTCACAGCTCGGAGCTCCTTCCAAGGGTTCCACTATCACTGAAAGACGAGTCCCTTTCCTGGGTCAGGTCCCTGTTTGAGGCACCATTTGTGGCGGATGGCCTGCGTCCCCACATGACTCAGTGACAGCTGTGAAAAAGAAGGACACACAGGCAGGTGGAAGAAGATAGGGCAACTCCATTTATTGATCCGAGGGTCAGGGTATTTATAGATAGAAACTGCAAGTCTATGTGTGACAATCTACTCCTCTCCTGTCCTAGTAATTTGGCCAGTCTTATTGTCTTAAAGATTGTTAGCCTAGAGGGCATCTATTTTACATATCCCTTGTATTCTGTAGTTCTCTTATTTATCTCACAGAGACAGCAACATCTAGGGGGGCCTAGAGAACCATTCTGGATGATAATGAGCATGGACTCAAAGAACAGTTTCCCCAAAGGTCTATCCTGAACTTGCCAACAGCATTCCATCCTGGCCCTCAATATCTCTGTGTGACCTTAGGCAGCTCATTAGGCCTCAATTCTTTCACTTATAAATTGGGACCAATATAGTTACTGTATCATACCCGCTGGGCATAATGAAAATAAAAATGGGAGCCTATATATGCACATATGTATACTTATGTACATAGATGTGTGTGTATGTATATGTATATACCCACACATACACATTTTTAGAAAGTAGAAAATATTATTTAAATATAAGATCTTATTTTTATTAAAATTGATATTTTAGATATTTAATGCTCATGTCTTACAAAGTTATAAGCAGTTATTTTATTAGAGAAGGAAAAACACAGTAGCTGCAGAAGGAGCTGCCTGTGCTCCTTATTCCTTGTCTTTCATAAATCAGAATGACCTGGAGGCTCCTGTGATTCCATTTTATTCAGTTCTATTTAGAACAAGCACACGCTGGCTTTCAAAGTCCCATACATCGTGGTGCCTCTCCTTGCCTCCCAGAACAGAAGAAATGAAAAGCAATAGAAATCACAAGATCTGTGGCAGAGGAAAAAGAGCTGAACCACTGAGGGTTCTACTCTCTGTGTTGGCAGAAAAGCTCAAGGGCCCTGTTAGGAGCTTTGGGCATATCAGCTAAAATGAGGTTTTAAAAAAGATTTTATAACCTCAAATGAGGAGCAACCAGAATACTTTTTCTATAGAGTAGTTGTAAGATGCACCAATCTGTTTTAAGTTAAATCAGAAAGCTATTTACCTGGACCATATTATCGTAACGTTCCATAGAAAGAATTTCACTGAGTAGAGTGTCCACCCTCATCACAGCCAATGTGGGAGGTTGTGGTGCTTAACTATGTATATTCATTCAAGAGCTTTGTTTTTCTTTCCTTTTTGTTTTAATTGTCGGGGTTGAGTAGGAAAACAAGAAGTAACCAACAAAAATAAAAGGGGATCATAAATTGAGAGCTAGAAGGGGAACTTAGAAGTTATCTAGTCCTACTCTGCCATTTTATAGTTGAGGAAACTCAGGCCCCAAGAAGTTAAGTGACTTACCCAAGGTCACACAATGGCAGACCTTGGCATTGAGCCCAAAATCAGAATTTCTTTCCACTGCACCAAGTCAGACTACATGGACAATGCACTTCCATAAAGACCCACATAATAAATTCCTCTGTGAGTTCAGCGTTAGGATATAGTTTGTCCATATGAACTTTTATACTTCTCTTTATCGGTGAGAGCTTTTGGCCTTAAAAGTTAAAGTCAGCTATGCTAAATTCATTGTTTACCTGGAGTACCTCGCTCAGGTGCCTGATAACATCTATTTCTCTGCTCCTCCCCCTTCCCCTTGACCAGTTTTTGTTGTTTTTATTTTTGTCCTTTTGTCTTATTTAATTTTCTGATACTTAAATACATAACTTTGACAAGGTTCTGCGTGATGGTGGATCCCATGATACCAACAGTCCGGGTCGTGCTTGAATGAATTCGACTCAAGCCTTCTTAAAGCCAAAGAAAACAAAATTTATTAAAGATTCACCAAATTGGGTTGCCTCTTAAGGAGCCTAAGCATTTGTGATGCTTGTTGGGCCAGATAGAATCCCAGCTAGACAGAGTCTGAGCTGGATTGAATGTGAGCGCCTTCATGGAGGCAAGATGGAACTTAAATACAGAAAAGAGTATAGGAGGGATCTGGGGGGTGGTCTGGTAGTCCAGGGTGATGGGAGGAGGGGTTTAGGAAGGGTCCAAGGAGGAAATCTAAGGAGGGTCAAAGGCTGGAAACAGCTGGAGGCTATCAGGAGATAGCCTCAGACAATGGAGAGTTTGGGTGGGAAGCAGGTGGGGCAATCCAGGGATCTTGATAGGGGCTGTAGGGGAATGGATACAGATCTTGATGGGAGTCGGTAACCTGGGGAATGGGGTTTTGATGAGATCAAGGGTGGGGGGGGTGCAACCGAGACCTGAGCAGAATGATAATGAAAAGCCCATGGGCTTCCTGAGACTGCCGAACAAATGGGAAGATTAGATTTGAGTAAGAAAGGCCAGATTAAGGGGGAAGATTCCAGGGGAGCTCAAGGAGGCTCCCAGAGTCTGAAGCCCATCCACTTCACTGATCGCACAGTTCCAGACCATTTGTATCTTCTCATACCAGGCAGTTCTTGTCCATGTTCTACCTATGGTTCTGGAGCCTTTTCTCTAGGAGTTTTTTAACAATTCAAATATATGCAGCTGTCTGCTTACTGTCAGGAAGCAATGATTTTGTTTATAAGAGACGCAGAAAAGTTCTTCAAATTTTCTTGGACCTTAGTTTCTTCACTTGTAAAAATGAAGACGTTTCTGAGATTCCTCCCAGTCTCTAAATCCTATATTTCTGTGGCCTATTTACCTTTCTCAGTAGTATGATAATAAATGAAATGCACTTTTAAGCTTAAACTGTCTTATTGACAATTTCACCCATCACTTTCCTAAATCTAGGAAATCAGTCAGATAATCAATCACATCCTGATGTACAGTGTCTGCCAATTTCAAAGTATAAATGTACACAGAAAATTAAACTATCAGCTTTCTCAACCTGGTATGAGCTGGCTCTAGCACACCACTGTGTCTAGGGACCTCCCAGGTGTCTGTGGATAGATTTCAGGAAATCTGTCGACTTACATTTTTTAATATTTTGATAACTGTTTCAGTATAATTGGTTTCCTTTGTAATCCTATGTGTTCTTATGTATTTAAAAACACTGTTCTGAGAAGGGGTACAGAATAGGGTCCCCTGCTATACTGTCAGAGGGGCCATGATACAAAAAAAGGTAAGGGACCCCTGCCCTGAGCCCTATGGAATGAACCTCATCTGTCTTCTTCCTCACTTTTGTCTATAACCTCTAGATCCTTCGGAGGACTAAGATGTGGTACAGCGACTCATTCATTTTCGTGCCCAAATTTTTTAAATTTTGTCTGTTCTAGGTAATAAAGGTTGTGGCATGTGGATCATGTCCTCTAGCCTCCCACACATCACAAGCAACCAGATTGCCCATAACAGCATCTATGGCGTAGCTGTGTTTTGTCAGAAGGATGATGCTAACGATTACCTCATTAACCAAGGAAGCAATGAAAATTTCAACGATGAAGGTGAAGCTTCCAACTGGGAAAACGACCTAGACGGTGAAGACGACCGCTTCTCCTCCCAGCGGCCAATCAGTGTGGCTCTCATTGAATCTAACAGTATTAACCACAACGGAGGTGAGTGTAGCCCTCACATGGGGCCTGAAAACCCTAGGACTGGGAGGAAGCGGTGTTCACAAACCACTTGTCTGACTCCTTGGGATCCCTTGGCGTTTTCTTGGCAGAGACTCCGGAGTGGTTTACCTTTTCTTTCTCTGGCTCATTTTATAGATGAGGAAACTGAGGCCAACAGGGTTAGTTAGAGTCTGGGGCCAGATCTGAACTCAGGAAGATGAATCTTCCTGACTCCAGGCCTGTACTCTATCCACTACCCCACCTAGCATGTATACAAATAAGTAGAATACAAGGCAAATTGGGGAAAAAGCACAGTAAAAACTGTGTTGGTGGGGAGGGGAGAGCAGGGAAGGAAACAGAGGAGGTAACACCAGATCTGAGCAGGAAGTGCCCTCTGGGCATGGCAGATGACTGTGGGAATAGGTGGACACCAACGGCCGAGGGTCAAGTCCAAATAAGACTTAATAGAGTTTGGAACCCAGAATTCACAATGGGGAGTGGCAGGAAAAAACAGTAGAAAAGAAGGTAGGAACCAGATTTGTGAAGTGCTGAAAATTCCTGCATTTCATCCTAAGATACTGGGGGGCCTCTGATGGCTTTTGAGCTATGTAGTGACATGCCTAGACCTGTGCTTCAGGAAGGTGATTCTGTCAGTTGTGTGCAGGGTGGATTAAAGAGGAGAGACACTAGAGCAGAGTAACCTCACTTGTGTCAAGGACTGCTTTGACAGTCTGGGGAAGCCAGTGGACCTCTACTCCAACCAATGTTTTGTTTTGTTTTGTTTTTTAAATAACTCATTATTGAAGAAAATGTTCATTTTCAGCCATATGCTAGTGATAATAAAGATGCATTTTTTTTTCCATTCAAGTCTACAGGCCAGCGTTCCCCTTGCCGCAAAATCTATGTGTGGACCCCAGGTTAAGGCAAGGAGACCGATGAGAAAGTCATCAAGTAGCCCTAGACAAGGGGTGGTGAGGGCTCAAAGCCATGTGAGCAGGAGAGAAGAGGATGTATGTGTGAGAAAGATGTTAGAGCCTGGAGCGGCCCTGAAGGTCATCCAGGCCAGATCTTTCATTTTCTAGATGAAGAGGCTGAGGCCCAGAAAATGACATTGGAGTCTCAGTTACACTTAAAAAAACTCACAAAAATCCACACTTCCAGTGTTTGGAAAACTGCTGGCATCCTGTTTGAGGAACGGGTCCCCGTGTGGACAGATGAGGCTGCTCCATTGGCCTCAGTTCATCTTCTAGAATTAACTAAGTTCCCAGCTCTCCAGCCTACTGGAGAACCAGTGTTCCGGGATGGCAATAATTACAGTAATTGAAAGGGCGGGTGTTTGGTTTGAAACAGTTTTTGTATGATCTGATCCAGCCTCGTTTGGGAATGATCATTGAAAGCCTTGAGCTGTATCCCCATTGGCACACATGGCATCATCCTAACTGATGCATTCTAGCTGTTTGTGCCTCCCCCTCACTTATACTGAGTAGTTTTATAATCATGTTAAAAAAATAAGTATAAAATTGGGGGGAAAAAGCCACAGCCTAGCATTTATATAGCACTTTAAGGTTTACAAAACACTTTACAAATATTATCTCATTGGAGACTCACAGCAATCCTGGGAGGCAGGTAAAACTATTATCCCCATTTTACGGATGAGGAAACTGAGGTAAATAGTAGTTGTGATTTCCCCAGGGTCCCACAGGTAGTAAGTTCCTAAGGAAGGATTTGAACTCCAGTCTCCCTGACTCCAGGCCCAGCTGTCTATCCATCGAGCCACTTCACAATATTCTGGCTTTATTTCATATTTAAAGCATTTGTTCCTTGCTGTTTGTGGAAGACTTACTTTGTGTTCTGTATTCAGAATTGTGCAGAGTGACCTTGCAGACTTTCACCCTTCTAGTCTAGAAGGCTCACTCCTTTGTGATCCCTTGACTGATGCCCTTGAATTTTTCTCTCCTCTAGCTGCCGGGCTTTATGTCAAGAGCAATGAAGCTCTGAATGTTATTGCCAATGTTATCCATGCCAACCAGGAGAGCGGGCTGGCTGTGTTGCAGAGCACCCAGCTCACCCGAATCGCCAACAACAGCATCTCCTGCAACCACCTTGGCGGGGTCCTCATCGAGTCAGAGTGCAGGGTCGAGCTGCGTGGAAACGGAATCTATGACAACAGCGGCCCTGGTGTCTCCTCCAAGGGAGACGGGACTGTCCAGGAGAACGACATCATTGGCAACCGAGGCTGTGGCCTTCAGTTACTGCAGGCAGCAAACATGAAGGTGTGTGTCGCATCCCTTTGCCAGGGCATCCTCTGATCCTGAGTGCTAATCCTGTGAGTAGGTGAAGCTGTGCTTATGTTCCAGGAAGTAACACTAGAAACACAGACTCTCCAGGCGGGATGGGGAGAAGTCTCCCAAAGCTTTCTTTTTCTTGTTTTCATTTTCTGGACTGGGCTTTTTCTTTTGTCTTCTCTAATACTAGTGCCTTTCTTCTGTGATTTTGATTATCTCCAATTTGTCCTGCTTGTGTACAGTCTTGTTTGTACATCATTGTTTGCATCTTGTTTCTCCCATTAGGCTGTAAACTCCTTCTCCCAAACCTTTCAGTCAACAGCCTTAGCCCCAGTTCATACTGGGAAATGGAGTGGCCAAAGGGGAGCAGCCCTGGGCCCAGGTGAAGGGCACACAGAGTTTGGACTCTGGGCATGAGCGTGCTCCCTGGCTGCCCCTGTCTGCAGACAGGCCTCCCACTAGGCCGGTGTTACCTGTCAGGTAACAGTAAGGAGCTCCTCACAGCCCAGCTCAGGCTTCACCTCTCCTGCAAGGCCTTTCCTGATTCTCCCTTTCCTCCTGCCATCTTCAGTTTTTTTCTCCTCTCTTCCTCCTTGATTTATCTGAAACCTGAAAGGCTTCACCACTGCAGAGTGGGTAGGAGGCCTGTCAACAGACAGAGATGGCCATGGAGCACACTCACTCCTGTAGTGTGACATTCACACGCTTTTCCCCTGTGCCCACTGCCACTTCCCTTTCAGCCACCTTTCCCAGAATGCAGGCAAGAGCAGAATTGCTCTCCCCAGCATTCTGCACCTCATCTGGAGCTTCTCTCCCTCCCTCAGTGTCTGCCAGCTGTGAGAGCACACCCCAATCCAAGCCCAGAAGAAATAAGGCAGGCTAAGTTTTGTGTGAAGCTTTAAGGCCCTCTGCCGAAATCCTTTTCCAAAATCTCATGGTGAGGTGCCCATAGAGAGCTCCTTGGGCTTTTAAAGGCCTCACTAGCACAAGTCAGTCTCTATCAGGTCCTACCAAGCTGGAAAGTTTTTGATGTGGTCAGGGAAGGACTGTGTATCTGCCATCTAAGGACCATGTATCTGCCATCCAAGGACCACATATCTGCCATCCAAGGACTGCGTATCTGCCATCCAAGGACTGCGTATCTGCCATCCAAGGACTGTGTATCTGCCATCCAAGGACCAGCTCAGTTTAGAGGGGCCCCAAACTGACCACATGGGCGATCCCCAGATATTAACTTTTTTGGCCATGGCAGCTCATCTCAGGCACAGAGATGGGTTGGGATGTCTGTCAGTCAGAAGAGGACTCACCCTTGTGAGACCATGAATCCTTGAAGTATTTAAGTAAGAAGTCTTTTAGACATTTAAAGACCTAAGACATATTAAAAACAAGAAGATTTCTAAGAATAATAAAATGATAGGTTTAGAGTACAAAGAGGCCTCAGAGGCCTTCAGTTCCAACCCTCTCATTTTACAAGTGAAGAGACAAAGAAGTCAAGTGACTTGCCCAATGTCATACAGCTAATATATATTTAAAGCAGGATTTGAATTCAGGTCTTCCTGATTCCAAGTCTGCCACCTCTACACTACACCATGCTGACTCTCCAAAGAGCTCCCCTCCTAGGTTCAGCTGGAAGAAGAATATAGCTAATAAAATTGATAATTCTACCTATATTCACTTATTTATTCAGTGCTATACCAATCAGACCACCAAAAATTGAGTTGGAAAAAAATAATAAAATTCACCTGGAAGAACAGAAGGTCCAGAATATTAAGGAAATTAATGAAAAGAAATGCAAGAGAATGGCCTAGCAGTAAAACTACTTGGTACTGGCTAAGAAACAGAGTAGTGGTTTAGTGGAATAGGTAAAGTACACAAGACACATTTATGACTATAGTAATATACTGTTTGATAAACCCAAAGCTTCTGGGATAAGATAAGAACTTACTCTTTGACAAAAACTGCTGGGAAACCTGGAAAACAATATGGCAAAAACTAGGTGTAGACTGATGCCTTGCACTGTATAGCAAGATAAGGTAAAAATGGGTACACAATTTAGACACAAAAGGTGAAACTGTAAGTAAATTAGGAGAGCAGGAAATTTACCTGTCAAATCTTTGGAGAAGGAAAGAATTTATGACCAAACAAGAGATAGAGAACATTATGAAATACAAAATGGATAATTTTGATTACATTATAATTTAATGTAAAAGGTTTTGCACAAACAAAGCCAATGCAACCAAGATAAGAAGGAAAGCAGAAAGCTGAGAAACAATTTTTACAGCCAGTGTCTCTGAAAAATGTCTCATTTCTAAAATATACAGAGAGCTGAGTCAAACTTATAAGAATACAAGTCATTCCTCAATTGACATGTGGTTAAGGAATATGAACAAGCAGTTTTTTGATGAAGAAATCAAAGCTATCTATAGTCACATGAAGAAATGCTCTTAATCACTACTGATGAGAGAAATGCAAGTTAAAACAACCCTGAGGTACCACATCACACCTGTCAGATTGGCTTACGTGATAAAACAGGAAAATGATAAATGCTTGAAAAGATGCGGGAAAACTGGAACTCTAATGCGTTGATGGTGGAGTTGTGAACTGATCCAACCATTCTGGAGAACAATTTGGAACTATGCCCAAAGGGACTATAAAACTCTGCATTCTCTTTGATCCAGCAATACCACCACTAGGTCTGTATCCCAAAGAGATCATAAAAATGGGGAAAGGACTCACAAGTACACAAATATTTATAGCAGCTCTTCCTGTGGTGGCAAAGAATTGGAAATTGAGGGGATGCCCATCAATTGGGGAATGGCTGAAGAAGTTATAGTATATTATTGTAGTGGAATACTGTTGTTACACAAGAAATGGGGGAGCAGGCAGATTGCAGAAAAACCTGGAAAGACTCACAGGAACCGATGCTGAGTAAAGAGAGCAGAACCAGGAGAACGTTGAACACAGTAACAGCCACAGCGTGCAATGTCCAGGTTTGATAGACTCAGCTCTTAGCAATCCAGTGATCTAAGATAACTCCAAAAGGTACATGATGGAAAATATTATCCACATCCAGAGAAAGATGCAGATAGAAGCGTAGTATTTGCCCTCTTTTTTATTTTTATTTTTCCTTGTAGTTTCTCCCTTTTGCTCTGGTTCTTCTTCCCCAACATGATGGAAATATGTTTACTATGATTGTGCATGTGTCGCCTATTTCTGATGGCATGATGTCTTAGGGAGGGGGTGGGGGATCAGATTTAGAACTCCAAATCTTAGAGAAGTGAACGTTGAAAACTAAAAATAAAGAAATAAAAAGAAAAAAGAAGACGAGCATAGGGAGCTGGCTCGCGTGGGCAGAATGAATTTAGGGGAGACGTCAGAAGCAGTCTCAGGAATGGCCACAAGGATGCTTGGGTGTGAGGTTTCATGGCCACCTCTTCATCCTTCCCTGAACCGTGCCTCTTGGGCCACGATGCTCGTCCTCACCAAGTGGCCTTCCTTTCTTGCCTGTCCTTCTTGTTTGTTTCCTCAGATCACCAAGAACAGGATCCACTCCTTCCGTGATTATGGAATTGTGATGCTTGACCATGTCAAAGGCCTGGTGCAGGAGAACATGATCTTTCAAGGGAAGACCAGAAAGACCATCTTGCAGCAGGTGTCCAGCCTCGAAGACTGTTTAGTTCAAAACAACAAGCTTCTGGCTTTCAAGAAGTAAGTGATTGCCACTTTCTGTTGACCTAGACGGAAGCTTGTCCATAGCTTGTCTACGAGCAGCTTTAATTCTCTCAGAGGAGAGTGAGGCACGTGTGGCCAGTGGCTGGTTTGTTTTCCTAAGTATTCAAAGTGAGTGAATGTGTTTAAAAAAAAACAACTCTATCAGTAAAACAACAGTTTTTAGGTCACTCTTGGAACTGGAGCCGTTAGTTACGTACTTTGTTTGAGTTTTTTCTTTTTTTTGCTGTTGTTTTTTAAAGAGGAAAGTAAATAAACAAATCTGTTTGCCTTCCTGATGAGAGTTGTGATCCATAAATTGTCATATAGATCAAACAAGGTTAATCATGTATGGAAAGCGATATATAAATGCAAGGCATTATGATTTTTTTTTACTGGACTTCAGACTTCTGCAGTCTGAGTCTAACCCAGTGAGGATTTATCTTCCTCTAATAATGCAGATCTGTAGCTGCTCTGTGACTTAGTGTTAGAGTCTTAGAGAGCCTGCGACACTGAAAAGTTAAGTGACTTACCCAGGGTCACCACCAACCTGTGTCAGAATTGAGATTCGAACCTAGGTCTCTTCTGTCACCATACTGCCTCTCCTAAGATATCATCGTCCTCATCCTCTAACCATCTTTTTTGATGGGATCCAGATAGAAATCTTTCTGCAACAACTCACTGTCTTTTTAAAAACACATTTATTACTTGTTTTTAATATTCAGTTTGTAAAAATTTTGAGTTTCAAATTCCTTTCCTCCTTCCCCGAGTCACTGTCTTTATATTATTTTATATTTAATGTTCTACAGTGTTTTGGGCTAGGGCAGCTATGGGGTGGCTATGCTTAGGTTGTGGGGGTCCAGAGTCAGGAACACTCATTTTCCTGAGTTCAAATTCAGTCTCAAGACACTTCATTAGCTGTGTGATCCTGAGCAAGTCTTAACTCTGCCTCAGTTTCCTCATTTGTAAAATAAGCCAGAGAAGGAAATGGCAAACCACTTCATCATCTTTGCCAAGAAAACTCCAAATGGTGTCACACGGAGTCAAACTTGACTGAATGACTCAACAATAAACACTGGGGGCTGGACCTTACTAAGTAATTTATGTGAGATTTTAGAATGAAACAAGAAACTCGTAGATCATTCAGACAAAAGGAGGTTTCCTTCTTAGCCTCTAGAAGAAGGATATTCGACAAGGATTTACATCTAGGACTTCTGAACTGGTTCAGCAAAGGCCCCTGCCTCCGAATTGCTCTCTGTGGTACATGGACCAACCCTCAGAACCTGCTCAGAGCTCCTTTCGTAGCCTCTCTGTATCAGGTGGTCAGCAAGTGGCATGTGCAGCCTGAGCCTTTAGCCCCCTGAGCCATTTGCCTCTCAGAGATGGTTTCATTCTCTTTTAAGGAAAAACTTCAATTTGTGTTAGGGTTGGACAGATTATTGTACAAGTGGATGTAATCACTGTTTTTTGTGGCTGAATAGCAGTGTTAGCTAGGATTGAAACTCATCCCTGGGAGGCTCCTTGAAAGCATCCTCGATGCAACTTCACTAGCAAACAAAACAACAGGGATATAAGTATTTTAATTGTGATCTCTGTATTTTGAAAGCTTTTCATTCCATGTGCTTAAAGATGATGGCTATTTGGTACAGTGACATCCCAGTTATTCTAAGTGCCCAACAGCAAGGTCCTTTTCTAATGACCCATTGTGCGATCAGGGTGACCATTGAGGTCTCAAAGCTTATGCCAGTGGTGATCCTGCCTCTGGTACGTCCCACCATCGGCCTGATGACAGACTGTACTGATTCTCTGTTGCCTAAGCTGAGTTCAGAGAGGCTTTTCCCCACGTTATTCCCAAGTTTATGTATTTTTAAACCACATCCTACATTATCACAGAGGTCGCCTGCACTGATGAAATCCCTGATCAGTGAATTTTTCTAAGAGGCAGGGTGATCCACCAACCAACTCTAGACATACAAGGGGGCAAGTTAGTCCTATCCCTTTGGTTGCTCCTTATTTTTATCTCTTCCCTGTCTCGTCTTTATGCTTTTGTGACGTCACCTAACCTCTCTAGGCCTCAGTTTCCTCATGTGTAAAATCGAGATAAACTTGATGCACTCTAAGATCCCTTCTAGCTCTGCATCCATGATCTGATGGCTTTTCTTGTGTACTTATAATTTATGTTACAGTTATCTGCATGCTTATCTTACTCCCCTTACTAGACGGAACCCCCTGGAGACAGTTTGTGGCTACGTGATACAGAGAATTGACACTCTTCATGGAAAAATGAGGGTTTTGACTTTTGTACCCAGATCTTTGGGAACTCACCCTATGCGTTTTGGCCTCTGCAGGTCTGATGTCCCTTGGAAATTAGAGAATCCCCCTGCAAGGCCTCACGTTGAAGAAAGCACAAGAAGCATCTCTACAGCCCACAACAGTCAAAAGGTGGCCAACGTGACAGGCAGGACAGCCACCAGAGTGGAGGGCAGATGTCCCAACAGCCGCAGCATCTTCTGTACGGTCCTGTGACGCTGCCTGCGCAGCTTCCAGGGTCCTTGAGCTCGGGTCTAGGCTGAGAAACCAGTTGGTCACTTGGCCTCACTGAGCACTCACTTTCCCCAAGAACAGTGGGGATTGCTGAAGGGCTGCCCAAGTGAAATTCCCTGGGGGGTGGGGGTGCCTATTGGAACTCCTGCCTAAGCTTGTGGGGAGCAAGTAGTGTCCAGCAAGTCCAAGACCTCTGGGCTTTCTGGGAAGTGGGAAGAGAACCTGATGAAGCTGGTAGAGGGTTAGCAAGAAGGAGCCCAGGAAACAGGACTGAATTCTTCTCTGAGGAGGAGAAAGAAGTTTGTGGGTTTCCAGTTCCTGAGACTCTATAGACAGACCCAGAGATGGGAGGACAAAACCAAGCAGCTTAATGAAGAGGGGGAAAGGGTATTTTTTTTTAAGGGGTCATAACAGGAAGTACCATTTCAAGTCAAAAGACTTGGGTCTGAATTCTGACTGTCAGTTACTAACTGTGTGACTGTTCCAGTCATTTAATTACTGTTAAATGGGCCTCAAGTTTCCTTCTCTGTAGAAGGAGGTTTGGACCAATCGATCTCTGATGACCCAGCCCTAAAATCACGAGGTCCTCTGATTTTGTAGGGAACTATTTGATGGGGAGACGTGCATATCAGCCTCTCAGTAGTGGCTCCTTCAGTGCTCCCTGTCATCTGAAGGGACATACCACCTTCGGGGTTCAGACAACATTCAGTTTCTCCTCCCGGAGTTGGGTCTGCCTAGCACCAGCCAATCCTCAGGAAGATCGTGGTCCCCAACATACGTGTCATGGCTGACTGCTGAGTACAGGACGTTCTGCCAAGCTCTGGGGACAAAGAGAGGTCCGAGACTTAACCCCAGCTTTTGAGGCTTAATGGAGCAACCACCTCTGCAGGCACTTGAACATTGACTAGAGTGGGAGACCCTGAGCTCCACTTCTAATTACTGATACCAAATCAAGTCTTGTTCTCTATGTCTCCCACTCAAATCCTAAGCTAGTGCCTCACCATGGTGGGAGTTCCTGGAGGCTTTCCTGGAGTACAAGCTCTGATGGGTACTGCCAGGCTATAAAGGCTTTGATTCTGCTCCCAGAAACAAACAATGACTGCTGTCCAAGGACAAGCCTTAGCTAAGTATGTGTAGGCTTTATGACTGGAAGATTGACCACTAGCCAATTAATTTTCTGGCCATGGTGACTTTTCTTACACACACACACACACACACACACACACACACACACACACACACACACACACACACACACACACACACACACCCATTTGTACAAACTCAATATAAATGCAGCTTAGACAATCAGATCCAAGGAGATTCAGAAGTCTCACAGTGCTTTGCTCTTTTGATCCCAGTGGGCTATTCTAAAATGTGCTATGTCTGGGGGTCATGGAGTCAGTCTCCCATACATATATATACACATACACATAAACACACATACATATATATGTATGTATGTGTGTATGTATGTATGTATGTGTGGCTCCCAAATAAAGGCCACCACTGTACAGAGGAGCTGTTCTTTGACAAAGATCACAGGGCTCTCATATGGGACATATAGGCACCTTTCCATCAAAGGTGTTACGGCTTTTGGGGCAAGCAAGGACCCATATTTGAGGGGAACTGCATTGCTTGCACTGCGGCTCCACTGCTGCTAGCTCCCCTCATAGGGGTGGGTGAGGCAGAAAGGGGGGATTCCTGAGGAAGAGGATGGAGTTGGAAATGTGGGAGCAGGCACGGGTCTGCCCCGTGTCAAAAGATCACAACAGTGCTGGTTTCTCACATGCCCTTGGTCTATTTTCATTTCTTTGATAGACGACCGTGGTGTTATGCAATTTAAGTTATACAATGTGCAGCATTTCCTATTTTTAAAGAAAAATCATTTTTATGTGAAAAATATAATGAAAAGACATAGTGGACAAATAAAGTGGTATATTTTTTAAAAATGCAAAAAGGTTTCTACTGGGTTTTCCTTGGCTCCATGTAGACATCAGAACTAAAAATAGCTAACGTGTATATAATGCTTATCCTGTACCAAGCACTGTGCTAAGTATTTTGTAGTTTTAATCTCATTTAATCCTCACAACAACCCTGAGGCAAACATGTTGAAGTGGCTTACCCAGAGCCATACAGCTAGTGTCTGAGGCTAAATTTGAACTGAGGTCTTCTTATGTGCTCTATCTCCCATACCACCTAATTAGACCTTATAAACTGCTGAATCTAAGCACTGTCCTGCTATGAAAATGGATGTGAAAGCTCCCTTTAAAGAAGAAAAGAGAGAAGCACTTGGCCAGTTCAAGAGACTTGGGATGTGATTGATGGGAGATTCAGAGCATAGAACTGGATCACAGGGTAACTGAACTCTGCCCCAGGGTACCAACATCCAGGTGGGCTGGCTTCCTCCCATTTGGATATCCCTAGGCCTCAGCCTGTAGTCCTTGTTGCAGCTATCCAGACCTCCCCAATCCCAAGTCTGCCTCATCATTGCTCCAGCTGCTGGCACAAAAGCACCTCGGGCTAGACTGATCACTGCATCTTTGCCATTGGGTTGTGAGTTCCCAACTCCCAACGCCACGTTAACTGTTTTTGACACAGGGGAAAGAATGCTGTTAAGATTTTTCTTCCATGTCAATGTTATCTCTCCAGTATCTCGTGTGGTTCCTATTTTTCCTGTTGCCACCAGGTTGGTTTAGACCTTCATGAATTTTCCCTAGGATTGTATGTATCTAGCCCCCTAAATATTATTAGTCAAGGGGAAACCATTTTTAGCCACTTATCCTGGTTGCTGTCCCTTACCTAGGAGGAAGGACCCCAAGCCCTTCCAAAGTCTTGACAAGACCATCAATGGCAAATAAACCTGTTTATCCAAGCTGATAGCAAGAAGAAATCAGAAGTTAGATTATTGTCGTCATTTGTCCTTTGTTTTTGAAAGAGGGCCCATGACATCACAAGGTGACGTTTTGACTCGCGAGCAGGATTTAAGCCAGGCAAAGTTGCACAAAGTCCTCAGCCTCACTCTTTCTTCCAGTCATCAAAGTTCAGTGGCAGGACAAGTCCAGACAAATGGCAGTGGCCTGGGATGCAGGAGATGACCTGGGTGTCTTTGAGGTCTGACCAACTCTAAGTGTTCCACAGTGCCCGCTTTAACTGTCGTCATGGTCATTAAAACAAATTGTTCTTCTCCACCCATTCCTCAGGGAAGTCTTCGCCTGCTTGGGGTAGACACCCCCCAAAATCACTGACAGGTTTGAAGCCTGTCAGTTACCCTCAACCTGGTTTAGCCCATCTGCCAAGGTGGTTTTACTGGGATGTGGCCACTGAGAATGCCACAGCTTCTTAGAACTACAGGTGAGAATTGAGTGACAGGTGGACACCAAAGATGCATAGAATAAAATATGCCAGACAATACACAGAGTGAATGAATCCTTACCTTGGAAGATAGCTCAACCAAGAGCCCTAGTCTCACTCAAAAGGGGAAACTCCCTAAAATCTAGTATAGCAAACTGGGAAAATGGGCAGGCTGGTTCCTTTATGGGTCAGCTTGAACCTCCAGTATCCTCTCATAGCTGTGATAAGCACAGGTTGGGAATGTGAGAAGCCAGAAAAATCTCTCCCAACACTAATCCTCATGCAGACACAATGAAACATCAAATAATCACTCTCTCTGCTAATGAGGAGTCTTGTGCAAAAGCCTAGGTTGGAGTACCAAGTTAAAATTAGATTAGATCTCTCTTTCCCTGTTTCTTGTCTCCCCCTCACCTCAAATTTTTGCCCTTATCACATTTTACCTGGCACCATACTGGGTTCTGTAGAAAGGATTATAGCTCTAGATAAATTTCTAAGTTGAGTAGAATTTATTGGATATGTTATAGATAGGAATCTTCTTCAAGTATGGGTTGGGCTAGACTATAAAGTGCCATTTCCTTGGGAGTTCAAAATGGGTTCTTTAGGTGATTGGCCATTCACACCATGGATCATTTCAAGAATTGACACGCAATGACAATGTTCTTCTGATGGAAAATCACAAGCTCTTTCATAACTCATAGGCTCCCAGGGTGGTTGTGAGGATCAAATAAGATAATAAGTGTAAAACACTTAGCATGTCTAGCCCATATTATTATCCTCAAAATTCCAAGACAACCACCTATGAATCTGGAAGACTGGTACTTGGGTACATAGCTCCCAGGAGAGCTTCACACAAATTTACGTGGAAATTTACAGCTGGTAAAACGTATTTCTCCCAACATCCCTGTGAGGTAGGTAGTGAAAGTATTATTCCCATTTTATAAGGAACAAACAGGTCCTGAGAAGGTCCATGCCTTGTTCCTGGGAAGGCAGCTGGCAAATGTTGGAGATGATATTTGAACCCAGCTTTCCTGACACCAAATCTAGAACCTCACTTTGGAGAACAGGATGAGGTGAGGTGGGTCCCTCTTTTAGAGATGCAGGGGGCTCTCATGAAAGACAAATAAAGCCGAGACTCATGAAAAACAGGAAGCAGAACACTGGTATTAGTCAGACATGGGGGGTGGGGGGCAGAGAAGAGGGTAGGAGTTAGCATCTGGACATCTGGGTATTTCTCCTCAGAGAGCCTGGGTCTGAATTTAAACTGCCACATACTAGCAATGTTGCTGAGAGCAAATAATCTTCAGTTTCTGCTTCCTGTTTATAAATGAAGCTGGAAACATTCACCTCCCAGGCTTTTTGTGGGGAAAGGACTTTGTATGAGCTGTGTACAAGTTGGGGAATTTTCTCTGAGGGTAACTGGACCTCTTGGGACAAGTGTATCCACCAACAGGGGGTCCGATGACTGTGGGTCAAATACAGGAGGCCAAACTGAAAGCAAAAGAATTGGTTAGCATTACTGCACTTGCTAAGTTTCATTTTCATATCCTTTCAGGCCTGCTCTCAGCAGTATTCTGTTGGAAACTTAGGACAGACAGAGAGGCAGAGAAAGACAACAGTCAAGGAAGAAAAGGGGAGTATGTGGAATGTAACTAGCAGGTTTTATTATAAGAAAACATTCCCTGTTCAAGAATGGAAGACAAAAGAAAAAGACCAAGTCAGTTACAACTGGGAAAGACGTCCTTTTAGGTTTAACTTCGGGGCTCTTATCCAAAGACAACAAGTAGTTGTTACAACACATGATGAGACCATCCGCTTTGTATATATATTTTTCTCCTCCAGGAGGATTTGGGGACTTTCTTAATGTGGCCTAATGGCCATTGAATGACTAGGGCAAGGATGAGGAACAGATTTGTTTTGTAAAATTTGGATTCAGTCAGAAGGCCACACTTAAGGATCTAGAAGTCCACAGGTTCTGCACCCTTGCGTTAGGGGATTCCTCTATCAAGATGCTGCAGAACAACTGTGGCTCCTATTTTCTCCCCAGAGACATGATCAATATGAACATTAGTGAATGATGATCATCCCTCTACAGAATGCAGCTTTATGGGGAAAAGAAAAGGCTGCCCATCCCCTTGGTGCATAAAAGAAAGGCTATATCCCTTGGGCTGGGCCAAAGGAGTTATTCATATTGACAATTAACTAGCCATTTCCAAAATTCCGTTCCTTTCATAAAACCATTCCAGACTGCTTCAGTCATCTCTGGCACAGAGATGGATGAGGGAAGGTTTCTGTGATCCTCTCTGCATTTCCCCTTTTATCTTCTTTCCCCCCGTAACAGGCGGGTAGGGGTTAAACGTAGCTTGCTAGAACCAGAAGATGCCCCAGCAATCATCCGGTCCTACCCATTCCATTTGTGAAATGAATGAAGCAGCTGAAGACCAAGAAATAGAACTACGATTCAAAGCTGCATCCACTGACTCCAAATTTAATTTTCTTTAAAAAAAAACCCTAACAGAAGATGTAGGGCAACTAGGTGGTATGCTAGACAGTGTGCTGGGCCTGAAGTGAGGAAGACCTGAGTTCAAATCTGGCTGCAGACACTTACTAGCTGTGGGACCCTGGTTAAGATGCTTAACCCCTTTTGCCTCAGTTTTCTCATTTGTAAAATGGGCTAGAGAAGTAAATGGAAAACCACCCTAGTATCTGTGCCAAGGAAACTAGAATCAGACATGACTGAAAAATGACTAAACAACAAATCAGAAGACTGAAATCAAGTCAGTTTGGACCACTAAGTCCTTTGTGTAATGTTCACAAACTAGTTGACTCAAAATTCACCTTCAGGTCAACCTTTAGGACTCTTATTTCTTCAGTGAGGTGTACTTATCTTTACCTAGGATAAGTTTCTCCTGGACCTCGCAATCTCTCTTCCCTGTTAACAACCTCTCATTTCATGGGTAACTGGAGAAAAGCAGCTTCCCAAGTGGTATAAAGGCTAACATTAATCTTCCAGAGGTGGGGGCTTGGTTGCATGACTTCTTGAAATTAGGCCTCAAAATGGCAAATCCATCAGAATTCTAAACTAAAACACTCACAGAAGCACTCTTTTCCCTACAAGTACGTCAGAAATCTTCTCCATAGAAAAAGAACGCGCTCTTTTTCATCGTCCCAAAGACGGAAGAGGAGGACACCTATTCATGGTCACACACTGTCCCCTCCCCAACCTTCCCCTGGGCAGCTCAGTGACATAAAAGCAAGATTCCTTTGAGATTTTGCATCTGCACATTTCTGCTGGAGGGGACAAAGCTTGCAAGTAGGAGAGATTAATAAGGGACCATGGAAATCAGGGGCCAATAGTCAATACGAAAAAGATGGCTTCTGGCACAGCCTCCCATGGATAGCTGTTTTATGTCATAGCTCGAATGGATTATCGAGCTGGCTTCCACCAAATCGCCCATTCGCAATAAATGAATAGCAAAATATGAAGGAAAAGGATACAAATAAGATGTGGATAATCAGAACAGAATGAAACCCTTGATTAAGACATCATTTAATTTACAAATAATCTAGTCCTGCAAGACCAAGGGACTTGTCTCTGGCTATACAGAAAAGCAAACGGCTTCTTGAAAAAGGAAACACCAGTGGCATCAGGAAACGTGCCAAGCTGAGGCAGGCCTGGGTCTCTTGTCTTTGGCCTGGCAATCTCCCTTGAAACCCCAATTCTCAATGTCCCTTTAAGTCCTTTTCCTGCGGGGTAAGGCGGGCAGGGGGGTGGACAGAGTTCCCATTCTGTGGTCCTCTTCACCTCCAGATTCCAAAGACAACTTCTTTTTAGAAATCTTCAACCTCATGGCTTTCGCAATCTCAATTATCCTAAGGAAAAAACACAATACAGTCAGTCAGTCAGTCAAGGGGCACCACTTAATGTCACTGAGCCCTCAGACTTCCACTGCCAAGTCCTTCCTACACCATCTGCAACGGGACTACAAAGGCAGTTCACAGTTCTGAGCAAAGATTTTCATCTACTGGGTCATCACTGAAACTAGATAGTATTTTGTTATTTTATGCAGACTCCAAGTCTGCTTTCACCTTTGGAAATAGCATAGGCAATTTATTATGTCAAAGAACTCAGTTATGCGGACAGTTCTCAAAAACCCATCTGTGAACAAAGGCATGTTTAGAACACTTCTGCAGGTCTACAGCAATGCAGCAGTCAAACTACATAGCGGGGATTCTTGGAATTTCATTGATTTGCCAATGAGTGTAGCTTATGGAGGATGGATGTGTGCAAACTGCTGACTATGAATCTGCGATCTACTTCCAGATGGCAGGTGCATGTGGTAGCAGGACCAAGCACAACTGTAACCATTGCAATGCTTTCCATTATGGCTGATCTCTTAGGATTTTTACAACTGCAAGAGCCAACCTTCTGTGAACATACCACGGCTGATGTTGGTAGTTAGACAATGTATACATGCATAGGTAAACTGAAGCCCTTTCTCCTTAACATGAGAATGTTTGTGGAAGTCTTCTCTAGAATCCAAAGGGAAGGCTCTTACTCTTCAGCTCAAAGGTGCTATTGTTCTCCACTCCAACAGCAGGCCTTAAAGCCATTTCTCTGGGCAAATATTTGTCAAGCTAGTTAGACAAGAAAAATTCCTTAGTATATATATTTTGATTGTTTTTTGATTCCCTATGAAATTTCACTATTTTGCATTACATCCCAACCATTAGGAAGACCTCTCCTCATTTCAGCTCAAATGAAATAACTTTTTGTAACATGCTAGAACTTGTGATTATAGATTTTATATCCTAAGCTGAAATAAGGATAAGTCTCCCTTCCCATCCTTGTCTAATTCAGCAAATTGCTGTCTTAGAAGCCTGGCAATTAGAAAACCTCAAGCACTACAAACAGGAGTCAGAGGGGGGACCTTTTTGTAGAAAATGCGAAATAAAGCTTATGAGTCATCTGGGGAGGTTTTGAGTTGCTACTTCTCCATTCCTCCTGCCCCCCAACTCCAAGGCTGGTGTGAGGCAGCAGGCCTCTCAGCCCCTGGAAAGCCATCTCTAATCCTGCAAAGCTTCCTGATACCCCTAGGGGTTACCATTCACTTCTCCCCAACAAGCCCCTTGGGGGAGCATCCCTCTTTCTCCCACTGGCAGATCTGAGACCACCTGCCCCTTGACCTTGTGGATAGCAGCAGACAAGCAGCTAACACAAGATACAGACCTGAGGAACATTTCATCTTATCTCCAAATGTCCTAAAAACTCTACAACTTGGCTACAAACAATACCCTTCAATGCACCTATTAAATTGATAAGTTTTATACCTGTAGCCTGTTTCTTTCTCCCCTGGGTATGGCAGTTAATCACAAATCACTTGTTTAGAGTGAGACTGCCATCATGTGTAGAAAATAATGGGAATCTGATCAATCCTCCTCTTCTTTCAGCTACTTTCTATGAAGCCCTAGAGCAGAGGCAGGGAAACCTGCAGCCTTGAGGGCACATGTGACCCTCTAGGTCCTCAAGTTCAGCCCTTTGACTGAATCCAAACTTCACAGAACAAATCTTCTTAATAAATAAGGTTTGCTCTGTAAAACATGGACTCAGTCAAAAGGCCCCACCCAAGGACCTAGAAGGCCATGTGTGGTGAGGCTGCAGACTCCCCACCCCTGCCCTCGAGTAAACTTAACTCTTTGGAAAGAGAAATAGCTGGCTCCCTGTCACTCTAAGCAAGGAAAAGGAATAAGCATTTACACATCGGCCACTGAGTGCCAGGAGTCAGGCTAAGCCCTTTTTATAAACAGATCATGGTCCTCACAACAACCCTGGGATGTCTGAGAGCAGATTTGAATGTGGGTCCTCCTGACTCTGGCCTGGCACTCCAGCATAGTGTCATCACTAGGCTGTGCCAAAACTAGGCTCTGCAATCTACAGGTACTTAACATGATGACTGACTGGTTATGCTCTGTAAAAGTGCAACATTTAATTTCTTTAGGGCTGTTGGAAGGAGACTTAGTCAAACCCATAAGAGTTCTTGGAGGACCAAGACTGTCTTTGCATCAGCCGGAGCACCTGCCACAGAGTTCTGTATGTAGTCGACACTCAGTGTTTTCTGAGCTGAGCTGGCTGTTGCAGAGATCAGATGTAAAGGAGGCTCTCCGTCATTTGGGATAGCCTTTGGATTTTTTTCTTCAGTCATGGAAAGGGTTTTCAAAGATACACACTCTCCCCTGTGGAGCTGTCAGGTAACTAAAAGCATTTTCTAGATACCTGGCCAGGGAAAGGGGTACACTGGTACCATACAACATACAAAAGATACCTGGTCCTTATTAGGAATGTAAAAATGATCACGATGATAATAATAACTCATAGTTCCAAAGTGTTTTAATGTTTTAAAAAACCTTTCCTTATATCAACCCATGAAATGAGGAATACAAGTATTATTACCCTCATTTCACAGATTAGGAAACTGAAGCACAGAAAAGGAAGAAGACTTGCCACCGTCACAAAAGTTAGTAGCTGGCTCTAAGTCCTGTGCTCTCTTCACTAAATCATGCTTCCTCTGTCCTCAGCTTCCTCCTCACCATGTGGCAGCCATCAACTGACCTTCAATCTTCCATGTTTCAAACCATAACAGTAAATTTGATCATCTGGGTGCAAATTCAGAGTCTGGATTAAAATCTAATCTAAGATTCACCTTGCCCCCTTCTTGCCCTCAAGTAAAGCCTATGAGACTGAGGGATGGTTAAACAAATAGTAGGACAGGAATGTTATGGAATATTATTGGACTTTAAGAAACAATAAATGTAAAGACCATAGAGAAATATGGGAAAACTTATATGAAATGATACAAAGTGAAGGACTCAGAACCAGGAAAACAATATACATGGTGATTACAAAAATGCAAATAGAAAGAAAACCAAAAAAACAATCAAAACTGAACACTGTAATAAAAATGACCAAGCTTTTCTTTAAAGGAGAGATTTTAAAATGTACCCCTTTTCAATTTTGCAGAGGGCCGGGGGTCTATGGGTATGGAACATGACATGTGTTGTTGAGTTTTCCCTTCAAATGATTATTTTAATCCCCCGTTTAATTCTTTAGAGAGTTCTCTAGATTGGGAGTTAGACTGAACAATGAAAGTATATAAAAATATCAACAAAACATTTTAAAATAATATTATTATATAATAAAAGACCACACAATGAAAGGTTATCAAACTCACCTTTTTTCAGTGAGTTTCATTTCCCTCTGTAACATCGTCAGGTCAGTTTGAAAATCATTAATGTGCAAAGCCAATGCAATTACATAGGCTGTTATTTTAGCTTTCATTGAGTCAGAAATCAAGTTCCGTAAACTGTGCAAAGTAAGAATTAATTAGATTTAAGAAAACTTTTAACTGGCAACAAAATTTTAAAATGTCATTCTGCATTCTTGTTTTGTTTCTTAGTTAAAAGGAAAATAATTCACTCATCACTTTAAACTATAAGGCATTTTTCTTTTAAAGACACCCAAATAAAAACAAACACTAGAGTATGTGCTTATCTCAACACTCACTTCAACCAAGAGGTAAAAACAGCGTTTCAGACCATATAATTATTATAATTACAATGCAACATAGAAGTTACGGTATATTATAGGGTTTGATCCTCTATTACCAAAAATTTTTCCAGTGTTGGAGGAAAGGATTCCATAGAATGCACCTCCAACTTGATGGAAATTGGTTTGCTTCACTGGAATTCTCTACTTTTGAAGTTTGGGACACAGGAAAAAAAAAATCTTTGTGCAAATGTATGAACAAAAGGTATACGTGCTGAGGTGTGAAGGGCTTAATGACCCACTGGGACTAGTTCTCAGCGAGCTACCAATACTGAAAAGATAAGATACACCATAAAGACAACTATTCAACTGGGTACACTGTTAGGTCACTTTTAAACCAAAGAAACTGTCTCTGTGTGCAACATGCCGCTCTTCTTCCCTACACCTAGTGTTCACAGATGTTAATCCAAGAAACATTATTTTTCTTTACCTGCCATTATTGTAAGTCAGATTAGTAAAATTCTTCAGGAGTTTGGTATTAATAATGTGTGGCACATCAGGTCCCAGTGAATCTAGAATGAAAAGTTTTGAGATATTAGTTTTCCTTCTAAAATTTTATGCTATGGATATTATTGTTAAGATGACAGTGAAGGTCCTAAAATTGCCCTCAAAAAACAGTGAAACACCAAAAGGAAGAAAAATTACTAACAACACAAGGTAATTATTACATTTTAACAAAAAATAAGGATTGGCATGGAAAGTTTAATATGAAATGAGGCAAAATAAAGTAAGCAGAACCAGGAAAACAACATCCCCAGGACTAGGCCAATGTACATTAAAAGAATGACAAAACAAAACTACCAAAAGAAAGGCTATGAGAAGACCCTCTCTGATTCTCTGAAGGAGCGGGGGTCATGGATATGGAATATATTTAACAGCATCATAATTTTATATATTGTGCCTTGAGGGCAGGGACTGCTTCTTTTTTAAAAAATTGTATTCTTAGGGCTAAGTACAGTGACTGACACATGGTAAATGCTTGATAAATGGTTTTTTTTTAATTCACTCATGCTAGTTGGTATTGTGAAACTCATTTTCTTTTTCTTTTTAAGAATTCTTTATCATAAGGGATGATTCTCTTAGAGGGGTCTGAGAAAGGATACCATGAGAAATCTGTGTAATACAAAAACAAAAACCATCTATCTATATTTTAAAATTTCAATCAAAAGATAAATTGGATAAAGTGAAGCCCACTACCACTACAAAACCAAATACTATCAACTAAAAATCTAAAAAGACCAGAAGTGATACATATAGAAACAGAAAAAATCTAAAATATCCCAAGAGATGTCCTGAAATGAATAAAAAATACCTGTGGGCAGGCACATCCCACTGGCACTTCCAACTCAACGTGCCCAAAACAGAACTTGCTAGCTCTCCTGACAAATCCATCCCTCTTCCAAACCTGCTTCCGTGGAGGGCGCTGCCATGTCTGCAGTCCCTCAGGTTCACAATCTGACTTAACTCTACCATCCCTCAGCCCCTGGCCTCAGAGACATTATGTCTTTCTTATTCATTCTCCACGACATTTCTCACTGTCTCTTTCACTTTCCCTCACATGGATACTCCCACAACTCAGGCTCCCGTCACTTCTCACCTGGACGTTTGCCACAACCTAACTGGTATTATCCTGCAAATAAATACAGAGAAAAATACCAATATTCCCCAAATTTATAATACCAAAAGTTTAATTCACATAATGGCATAATGTTTTAACAAAATTCGCATGGAAAAATAGCTGTTATTAAGAGAAAAATTGATGGATGATTACATACAAAAAAAAATTGTCAGGCAAAAAGGAACACCTTTAAAGCAAAACAAAAATATATTGAGAAAATATTTTGGTAGAAGATATATCCGCTCAGGGCCTGACATCCAGAAATTTTAACAAAGTCTGTGAGTATAATTATATATTGAAAATAGTCAAAGAATATAAATATACAATTTCTACAAAAAAAAATGCTAAAAACGAATGACAAGCTGTTCAAATTCCCTAATAACTGGAGAAATGTATATTAAAAAAATATCCAAGATTCCACACCATAGTCATTATACTGTCAAGAATCCACAAAAAATTATAAAATTCAATGCTGCAGGAAAATTAGCCTTTTATTATACTATCTGTGGAGGAGGAAACCTAACTTTATTGGAGGATGATCTGGTAATATGCTGTAAAGGATCACAAAGCTGCTATGCCCTTTGACCCAGTGATCCTAAGGTTAACATTATACTAACACTATCAAAAATCTATCTGTAAAAATAATTCATGGCTACTCTATTTGCAATGGTAATTGCCAACAGCCTATATGCCTAACAATTGGAGAATGGCTATTACTCTATATTAATGAAATATAATGTAATATGACAGCACCATAAAAATGACAAATTTATAAGGAAATGTGGAATGACTTACATGGAGATTCAAAGATCAACAAAACAAGATGTTAAAAAAAAAAAGACAAAATCCAAAACCAAAGGCAGAGTACAAACATTCTGACTTTGAAAGGCATACAAGGCAGACATGTTTTTTGGTTTATTTTTATTTTGTTAATATCTATGTCAGGTATGGCCAATGTGGGAAGTTTGTTTAGTTTGACTATATATGTTTGTAACGGATTTTTTCCTGCTTTCTGAATGAGGTGAGAGGAAGAGAAGGCAGATCTGAAAATTTAATTTAATTTTTAAAAATGGATGACAGGTGTGTAGAAAGTCAGCTTCTAAACTTTCAGAGTCCAAGGCCTACCACAGCCACATTCTGGCTATGTGTCCTCCAGAAAGTTACTTACCCACTCAGGATAGTGGGCAACTCTGTAAGCAAATTTCACAAGAGCAGAGAAAGTTTTCTCACTGGGAGTTCCATATACCAATGAAATTACAAGTCCAATAAAAATTTTTTTAAAAAAAGTTTTACTATTTTCATCTATTCAACCAAAACTTAAATAGCTTAAATATGGGATTCTAAAGTACAGATTTCTTCCCATATTTGACATGATTACTTATATACTAGTGTATTTGTGACTGCTGATTATATGTCTTTAATTACTTTAAGAAAGGTATAATATTCCAGGCATAGGAAAGATACTGACCATGGCATGGTGATGAAATGCTGAGTTAAGGCCAGTTGGGCCAGAACAAAGAATGCGTGCAAGCCAGGAGTATGCAACAATCCTAAAAGACAGACTGGAGTCAGACTGTGAAGGGTTTTTCTTTTCAAGTTAAGGAGTTTGTCTTTTATTCTAGGTTTAATGGGAAGACACCTAAGACTCTTAAGTAAGAGAATAACTTAGTCAGACTTGCACTTTTAGAATATTGTTTTGAAAACCGTGTGGAGAATATATTAGAGAGCGGATAAAGCAGAAGTCAAGAGTTCAATTAGGAGCTTCTGGTACCAAACTCTGGTTCAGACCTTTCTCTCTCTGTGTGCAGGCCCTAGCCCCTTACTGAAGGATTTACAGAAAGACATGGCACATAACATGGTATGGTCTGTACCACGAAAGGGAGAGCCGATCATTATGTGTTCATATATTATTCAAACATCAAAACTATAGAGCTTAGTCTGTGTCACACAGTTAGATGTCAAAATAGCAAAGAACAATTTTCTGATAGAAAATGATGAAGGCAGAACAGTAAAAAAGAATGTGCCCATCACAAAATGGCACTTAACTACTTGTTAATTTGACTTATAGCTAATAAACATGAAAGACAAAAGCAAATGTAGACAAGATTTTGCACACATGTTATAAAGATAATTTATCTATCTAGACACAAAGTTAGCTCAACCGAGAGGCCATGTCAATTATTTCTTTTCCCCTCCCTCCTCTTTTATCTTCAATATAGAGCTCACTGTATAATCTACCTGAATTCTAAATAGAAAAGAAAATATTACTGTATCCTGTCCTAGTTATGATACTGCTCTTTACCTTTCAAAACAAAAAGAAATTGTTTTTTCATCTTTCAGGATCAAAAATACACACAAATATCAGCCTACTAAAAATAACACTTTTGATGCACAAGGTCATTTTTTTCTCCTTCTGGGACTCTTCTAATAAAACAGTAAAAATTTATTAAGAATGCCACAGATTTAGGTTAATGATAAACTCTGATGTGCCCCAGCTGAGTAACTGGACTGGACTGTGCAGTTCCCTCAAGCAGCTAACAATAGTTTCGTCATTTTACTGAGATATGTATGCCAAAGAGCTGGGATCACACACTTCTTTCCTCCTCTCACTGGAGATGTTCTTCTGGTCAGAAAACAATACAAAATGAAACAGAATCTTCCCATTTGTTTACTTACTCTTCTTCCTAATCACAGACTGGGATCTGAATTTGATGAGGATGTTTAAAAACCACAGACATCGAGCCTTGCGGTCCCGGCTCTTCTCATCTAAAGGCAAGTTCTTCAAGGCTTCTATGACAAAGGGACAGTAGCTAAAATTTGCATGTGAAAAAAAGAGAAAAAGGTCCAAGTCAACTCAAGAGAGGTAGCAAAGCATTGCTCAAGAACAAGCATCCAAATGAAATCGGGAAGGGTTGCAGCCTAGACCATCATCCCAGAAAACAGCCCCTCTGGGGCTTCTAAACTCACAGCCAGCCACTTCGTTCAATAAATATTTATTCGGCACTTTTGGAGGGTAAGAACGCTGCACTTCGCTGGTTTAACTTTAACTCACACATAACTTACTACCATAAGGAAATAAAAACTGAGGTTTGAAAAAGAGTCAGAAGAAGGTTTGTGGGTATCCTAGGGTAAGGTAGGCAGCCTACAGTTCCCTGAATGATGTGGTCTATACAGAAAGGCTGGAAGCCCTCACTATAACATAATCACCTTGATGTATCACAAAAATAGTAAGCTGAGTTTTCTGACATTAAAAATAGGTATACTTTATTTAAAAAGTTTTTTAAAAAGATTATCCTCACTGTGTTTTGGGCCCTAGGTGAGCCTGCCTATCTCTAGATCATTCCAATTACTTGAAGGGCCCACAGCTGTACCAGTGTGGATATTCCCTCCACTGAGGCAAGCTGCAGCTGCTCTCTATCTAAGACCATCTTGGCAGTCACAGCCAAAAACTACACCTCAGCTGGTGGCCAAGTTTCTGGAGGAGAAGCACCTTCAAAATGGTTGGTCTTGTCCTTGGACTAGAAGCTTTTCCAGTCTGGCAAGACTTGTCAGAACCCGAGGATTTCAGGGAAAGACTGTTCTGATTAAGATACTTTGTAAAATGTACAATCCATTTCAGAACCAGGGCAAAACTTCTCAGTGACAACCAAGCTTCATGACAAGTTTCTATACATGTATGTAACATGGTATTAATTTCTTTTCTAGTCTCTCAGGCTGGATTTTCACTTTGCTTTATGCTCCATTAGAAGCCTTACCTCTTCTCTTCTGTCATTTTCAGAATTTCCTCAGATGTAACATTCTTTAGAACTTCAGATGGGACCTGAAGTGCTTCATATTCTTCAGGAGAAAGAACTAAAAGGATGTTAAGGAACTAACTGAAAACAAAATGCATGTAGAAGAGAAAAACAAATTCCTCTCGCTTATGGCCTAAAATCTAGCTTTAGGTACTTGGATAATTTGCACAGATTCCTGAGTCAGGAGGTGGTTTTCTATATGGTGTTAGGGTTACAAATGGCCTCTGAAGATATGATTTCATTTGTAATTCACAACAGGTTAAGAGAGGAGCAGGTTTACGCTGATTTTTATAGACAAAGAGCCTAAATCTCAGAGAGGCCGTCATGGTACCAGGAAGCAGAACCTAGGACGCTTTGTACTCCATCCCAACACCTAGAAATTTCCCAGACTATGACTCATCAAATCAAGTCTAATCAAAGGCTAGAGCCATCTACGGATCTTGGTCCCCAACATTATTTGAAATAATATCATTTACAAGGACCATCTACTCAACACTAAACAAGGAGAGCTAACAAATAGGTTGGGAGCAAAGAAACAGAAAAAAATCCCTAAGAGGGAAAGGTAGGGTTGCTTGATTAAAAAACAAAGTACTTTAAATTACCCATATTTGAAAATCTGTTGAAAGAACTTAGATGACTAGGTCCATTTCCACAGGAAAGAAAACAAAGAGAAAAGTTATTAAATTACAGTAAGAACATATCCATTAAGATACAAAGAATGTTTCTGATTGCTGAACAGAACACCAAGAGAGGCTTATTTTAAAAGAGACACATCTGTCCTAGACAGTATTATTTTACAGTGAAAAAATGCATTTAGTAGATTCACTATTATATCAAACTTATAAAAAAAATTGCTGGGGGCCAGAGCCAAGATGGCGGAGTAGAAAGACGCACATACACATAGCTCCGAACACACAAACCACAGAACGGCTAGAGGGGTGAATTCTGCACCCAGAGGCCACAGAATATTGGAGCGAGGGAGATTTCTGTTCCGGAGAGACCTGCAAACCTCTCGCGGGGGGTCCTTCGCGCTGTGGACTGGGCGCTGGGACTGGGAGCTGAGTGCAGCCCTGCAGCGGCCACGACACACCATGAGGAAAAGATCCGAGCGGGCTACGGAGATGGGATATCCTGCGGCCATGCGGGTCCCTCCACCCACAGAGGGACCTGCAAACCTCTCGCAAAAGGTCTGTCACGCTGCAGACGTGGAGCCCAGCCCAGACCTGCGGCGGCCACGGCTCGGAGAGGTACAGATCCGAGCAGGCTTCAGAGACGGGATCTCCAGCGGCGGCACAAGCCCCTCCAGCCACAGGTGACGAGAGTCGGTGAGAGAGTCTCTTTGGAGGGTCGAGAGGGGAGTGGGGTGCCCTCATGGCTCGCCCCCCCCCCACGGGCGGGAGCCTGGATCCATTGTGGAAGGTCTGTGCATAAACCCCCTGAGGGAACTGGGCCTGAGAGGCGGCCCTGCCCCGACCTGACCATCTGAACTTAATTCTCACACTGAATAGCAGCCCTGCCCCCGCCAAAAGCCCTAAGGCGGGAAGCAACATTTGAATCTCAGTCCCCAAACGCTGGCTGGGAGGACCAGGAGGCGAGGTGGGTGTGAGGAGAATATTCAGAGGTCAAGCCACTGGCTGAGGAGAATGCCCAGAAAAGGGAAAAGAAATAAAACTATTGAAGGGTACTTTCTCAGAGAAAAGACACTTCCTCCCTTCCTTTCTGACGAGGAAGAACAATGCTTACCATCAGGCAAAGACACAGAAATCAAGGATTCTGTGTCCCAGCCCACCCAATGGGCTCAGGCCATGGAAGACCTCAAAAAGAATTTGAAAATCAAGTTAGAGAGGTGGAGGAAAAACTGGGAAGAGAAATGAGAGGGATGAAAGAGAAGCATGAAAAGCAGATCAGCTCCCTGCTAAAGGAGAACCAAAAAAATGTTGAAGAAATTAACACCTTGAAAACTAGCCTAACTCAATTGGCAAAAGAGGTTCAAAAGGCCAATGAGGAGAAGAATGCTTTCAAAAACAGAATTAGCCAAATGGAAAAGGAGATTCAAAGGCTCACTGAAGAAAATAGATCTTTCAAAACTGGAATGGCACAGATGGACGCTAAGGACTTTATGAGAAAGACAGATATCACAGAACATAACGAGAAGATTTGAAAAATGAAGATAATGTGAAATATCTTATTGGAAAAACAACTGACCTGGAAAATAGAATCAGGAGAGACAATGTAAAAATTCTGGGACTACCTGAAAACCATGATCAAAAGAAGAGCCTAGACATCATCTTCCATGAAATTATCAAGGAAAACTGCCCTGAGATTCTAGAACCAGAGGGCAAAATAAATATTCAAGGAATCCGCAGAACACCGCATGAAAGAGATCCAAAAAGAGAAACTCCTAGGAGCATTGTGGCCAAATTCCAGAATTCCCAGGTGAAAGAGAAAATATTGCAAGCAGCTAGAAAGAAACAATTCAAGTATTGTGGAAATACAATCAGGATAACACAAGATCTAGCACCCTCTACATTAAGGGATCAAAGGGAATGGAATAGGATATTCCAGAAGTCAAAGGAACTAGGACTAAAACCAAGAATCACCTACCCAGCAAAACTGAGTATAATACTTCAGGAGAAAAAATGGTCTTTCAATGAAATAGAGGATTTTCAAATTTTCTTGATGAAAAGACCAGAGATGGAAAGAAAATTTGACTTTCTAACACAAGAATGAAGAGAACCATGAAAAGGTGAACAGCAAAGAGAAGTCACAAGGGACTTACTAAAGTTGAACTGTTTACATTCCTACATGGAAAGACAATATTTGTAACTCTTGAAACATTTCAGTATCTGGGTACTGGGTGGGAATACACACACACACACACATGCACACACGCACACACACATAGAGACAGAGTGCACAGAGTGAATTGAAGAGGATGGGATCATATCTTAAAAAAAAAAAATGAAATCAAGCAGTGAGAGAGAAATATTGGGAGGAGAAAGGGAGAAGTTGAATGGGGCAAATTATCTCTCATAAAAGAGGCAAGCAAAAGACTTATTAGTGGAGAGATAAAGAGGGGAGGCAAGAGAAAAACATGAGGTCTATCTCATCACATTCCACTAAAGGAAAGAATAAAATGCACATTCATTTTGATAGGAAAACCTATCTCATAATACAGGAGAGTGGGGGACAGGGGCACAAGCAGGGTGGGGGGGAGGATGGAGGGGAGGGTATGGGGAGGAGAATGCAATCCGAGGTCGACACTCATGGGGAGGGAAAGGATCATAAGAGAATAGAAGTAATGGGGGACAGGATAGGATGGAGGGAAATATAGTTAGTCCTATACAACACAACTAGTATGGAAATCATTTGCAAAACTACACAGATTTGGCCTATATTGAATTGCTTGCCTTCCAAAGGGAAGGGGTGGAGAGGGAGGGAGCTAAAGAAGTTGGAACTCAAAGTGTTAGGATCAATTGTAATGTTCTTACCAATGGGAAATAAGAAATACAGGTTAAGGGGTCAAGAAAACTATCGGGCCCTACAGGACAAAAGAGAAGACGGAGACAAGGGCAGGGAGAGAGGATAGAGGAGAGAGCAGATTGGTCACAGGGGCAATAAAAATGCTTGGGTTTGGGGGGGGGAGGGGAGAAAAGGGGAGAAAATTTGTAACCCAAAATTTTGTGAAAATAAATGTTAAAAGTTAAAAAAAAAAAATTGCTTCCTCACAGATCTTTGCTATGGTTTATAAATAAATATGAAGTAAAATACCAATAAAATAATAAAGTAACTTCACAATGTGATATCCCAGATAAATGTGTCTAATGTGACTTTATGGTACTCTAACTATAAAATACGATTAAAACTAGCTAAACTTCAATGATGTAATGAAAGCCTGAATGTCACTAAGGCAGAAAGCAAAGATTTCTCCAAACTCTAGAAATAAGGACAAGGTTCATTCAATACAGAATACCTACTATGTGACCAAGTTTTTCTTCAGCTTTTTATTGTTCAGGATGCCATGGAAGCGCATAAGGTATCAGAGGACATCTGTCCTCACTCTGGCTCTGCCTCTAAAGAGCTGTGTGACCCTAGCCAAGTCAATCTCTGTACTAAATGATCGCGAAAGTGCCTTCTGGCTCAGAAAGTTTTTAATGCCTTTTCAATGCATTAATTAAAAGCTATAAATTGGTTTTCTATCTACCAATAAATCAATAAGCATTTATTAAACACTATGTACCAGGCATTGTACTAGGCTTTTGGGATACAAAGACAACAAAACAGTTCCTGTCCTCATTCTATTAGGCAAAAGGTGTCAGACAACATTTACCCAAATAATTATGCTATATAAAGTAAATAGACAGCAAGGGGGAGGAGGGAGGCACCAGCAGCTGAAAAGAATTAGCAAAGCCTCATGTGGAAGGTGGCACATGAGCTAAGGTTTCAAGGAAATATTCTAAGAACCCAGGTGAGGAGAGTGGGCATTCCAGGCATGGAACCCAGTTTGAAATACACAAGAGGACTGAAGATCAGTAGAGACGAGGCACAGACAGCAACAACTGGTAGCTATCTGCATTGAGACGATGGTGAGACCCACGGCAGCTCATAAAGTCAGCAATAAAGTGAACAGAAGGCTCAGAGCAAGGTCTTGGGGCATCCTCACAGTCAGCATCACATGGAGCATGAAGAACCAGCAAAGGAGACTGAGAGGAAATGGTCAGAGAGGTAGAAGAACCAAGAGAATAACGCTGTGAAAATTAAGAGGTAAGGCTGGTCCATTTTGTCATATGCTGCAGAAAGGCCAAGCATATGAGGCCTGAGAATGCCATCACATTTGGCGATGAAGAGGCCCTGGGCAGAGCAATTTCCTAATTTTTAAAAATCACCAATCATTTCAAATTCCAAGTCTCTAATATGTATTAGTGGAAGGAATAAACCAATGGTCCGAAATATGCATGATGTTATGCATGCCTCCTATTTCTGGGAAACATGGATATTAAAAAGAATGCCCGTTTGGAACCCAAAGAGACGTGGGTTAAAATCTGATGACCAGAGGAAAAAAATCACTTAACCTCCGTGCACCTCAGTTTCCTCATGCGTAAAACAGACGTTCTAATAACCGTGCCTATCTCCCAAGGTTGTTGTGAGAGTCCAAGGAGCTAAACCTTCAAACACCGTATAAACTTCAGCTGTCACTATTCACACAGCTGTTTAATGAGCAAAACCCTCCTATTTGTGTGAGATCAGGGCATCTTGTGGGAAAAAAGAAGGCTTTGCCCCAGAAAGGATACGGTCTTCAAATTTATAAATTTCCTCTGGCTTGACACCATCAGCATGGCATGGGGGCAGGTAGGCAGATTCATCTTGTAGGTCATCTTGGGCCGCATCATTAACAAGAGCTTTTCAAAAAAGAAATCCATGCTGAAGTAAGAATACAATGAAATTATTTCATTTAGCTAGACCCCTATACTCACTATTACTTGGAACTCAGGACCACCCAAAGATTTAAGGATACCCCAGACTAGATATTTCTCCAAAAATGAAATAATTTCACTATCCAGATTATAACCCCCAGAAGTGTTACTGTCTTTGCTCTAAACTTCAATGACTCAGTTCAGTCAAGTCCTCCACATAAGATGAAGTGTCATTACATAAACAGTGAAATACAGAACACAACTTATATGGATCAAGAAAATAATCTTTAAGAAAAGAGGAGTGAGTTTCAAAGTGGCTGTAGTTTTACCAGTGACCCCTTTTTCATCTATGATATTTTCAGCTGCTCTGGCCACAGCTATGTTTAAAGTTTCACTGCCAACTTTGTTCATTCTTCTGGAGCTCAGAGCTCGCTTCTGTTTGGTGGTCCCAAAGGCCTCAATGCAGAAGTCCACCTGGCACAAAAAACAAATAGACATAAATAAATAAACCCAGTTTAAATCACAGTAAAAGTGACCCAGATACAATTTTGAGGATCTGTAAAAGTCTATGAGCTCTGGGTTTATAATGAAACAATTCACTGATAACAGAGATAATTCAGTGGTTTAAAAAAACCTGTCCGGAAGACAGCCTATGGTAAAAAAAAAAACCAAAAACAACTACCACTTCTCATTTATTTCCTTCAAAACCCAGACTGTGTATCACCTTCCACATGAAGCCTTTCCTGATTTCTTGGGCTGCCACAAGTACCTTTTCCACTCCCGATGACCCTGTTACCAATTTTGAATACATTTTTCATACATTTACAAATGTTCATGTTGCCCTCCTCAGTATATGCCCTACAGGCAACAATCTTCTCACTTCTCTGCCTCTCTAAAGCTGTGCCTGGCATATGGGAGGCACTCAAAACATTTTTGGTGACTGACTAGGATGTAGGAATGGGTAGAGAAATAAATCCCCTCAATGAGTTATTAGCGTTTTTTGCAACTGAAGGCTGGGCAAACAGTAGATAAGCTATAAATTATCTCTTATTTTATTGTCCTGAAGTACAGCTTTCCAAAATAATGAACAAACACTGTTAGGAAGCCACACAGTTTTCTCTAACACTGCTAACAAAATGAAAATCGCATTTGGAGAAAGTGACAATTCTCCCAGCAGATAGGTCTGGGTTTTTTGGTTCACACTGGTTTCTCTTAATTAGTTATGAGAACACTGACAGAAGTTGCCTTTGCAAGTAATGCTGCTACTTGGTATAGGGCTGGATATTATTCTCAGGATATGCCTCACCTCCCCAGTCTAAGCCTGTAACTTTTAGTCTTAGAGACTAAACAGGCTTAGAAATTTAGGACTCTGAAAGATTCAGGGCTTAGAAGAAGGTAGGTGGCTGCACGGTGGATAGAGCACTGGACCTCGAGTCAGAAAGACCTAAGTTCAAATCCAGCATCAGGCATTTACTAGGTTTATGACTCTGGGCAAATCACTTGTCTGCCTCAGTTTCCTCCCCTGTAACATGAGGATAATAACAGCATCTATCTCCCAGGGCTGCTGTTCTGCAAATCTTCAAATACTAGACAGACATTACACAAAGGCTGGTTGTTACTGATGTGGCTATGTACTGAGGGGGCGGACATAGTGCCAGGCCAGGAGTCAGTAAGACTCATATCTTCTTGAGTTCAAATCTGGCCTCAGACACTTACTAGCTCAGTCACCTGGGGGACAAGTCCCTTAACCCCGATTACCCCACTTCCTCATCTGTAAAAGAAGCTGGAGAAGGAAACAGTAAACCAGTCCAGTATCTTCGCCAAGAAAATCCCAAATGGACACAACTGAAAAATAACTAACAACACCACTGAGGATATCCAGTTCGGGCTAGATTTGACAGCTCAAGCACTGTGGGGAATTCTTGTGCCCAACTTTCCTGTCAATGTCCCTTTCCTTTTCCCCTCTCCCTGCTGAACACTGACTTCCCATTCCCCTTTCTCCCATCCCTGACAGAGAAAACCCCAAGCCTCTACTCTGGAAGGCCTACTGGCCCATTCCCCCTTCCCATACCCACAAGGAGATGGCTGCTCACAATGCCTGGGTAAGCAGGGAATCACCCACTATAATCCTCCCAGTAAGACTGAGGAAGGGGAGAAGGAAAGGGAGCAAGCATTTTTTTTAAGCATCTACTATGTGCTAAGCATTTTACAAACATGCCCTCATTTGATCACCTTCATGACTCTAGGCCCAGCCCAACCCTCTATCCACCCTCTACCACAGCTGCACCTTCCAGAACAGCTATCTATCCTGCCAAAGAGCCGGAGAATCCCTGGAGCTTCCTCATCTGCCCTGAGCTCAAATTAGAATGAGATCTCCTTGAAAGTGAGGACTATCTCCACTTTCTTTTGTATTCCTGGCATTGAGCACAGTCCTTGACACATAATAAGCACTTAATGAATGTTATTCATTCATTCACAAAAAGTTATTTACTATTGCTATCTGCACTGGTGAACTTCCCCCCATGGGCCTTGACAGCTGGGACTGTGTCTCATGAAAACTCTTTTTTTCTCCTAATACCTAGCACAGTGCTTACACTAGATACTGAATAACTGTAATATATTTAACTCTAAGACAAACACAAATGAGAAAAGTGAGCTACAATAAGCACACTAACAAAAATTCAGTAATACGTTAATAACATGCAACACTGCTAAATCATAAAGAATGCCAAGTAGGAAGAATACACAAAAATGTCCATATGCAATAATGAAAAGTAAAAGACGCAGAATTAAGAGAATTGTTTGCAAACTTAACTAAATCACTATACAGAATACATTCATATGCGCACACATGTGCACACACAGAGACGCGTACAATATGGGATGGGTAACACTTTGAAACTAAGTAAATTGCAACTGATATTTTAAGAGAAAGATTTTTTTGTTGTATAGCTCATTAAACATGAACATTTTAAAACATATAAATAAATAAAATGTACTTACCTCCCACCTCCTCGCACTGGAACAGTGGACTGTCACAATCATGACATAAATAAAATATAACACTCCCCGAGCAACGACAGCTCAAACAAGATTTCAGTTACTGGGCCAGAACCCCAGCAAGTCTGTTCTATTTTGTTCTGCATCTTAGCATCTTTTACACTGCAGGGACTCAAAAATTCTGCTGAATTCTGAACTCTAAGTGCAGAGGCATTAATTTGGGGGGACTGAGGGGAAGAGAATACACCGTAAAAACAGCAGATGACCTTTCTACATTATGCCTACATTAACTCCAGGTTACAGAATCTAAATTGATAACAAAATAATCTGGCAATAGCTGTTGAGGAATTCAACTTCTCTGTCCAGGCTGGGAAGCCCCCTAACAGCTTACTATCCATAACAGAGGCTCAGTGCACTTACCTGATCTCTGTAAGATTTGGTCTGATTTCCTAACGTAGTTTCGTGATCTTTCAAGTCATCTGAAGAAAGAAAAGCAAATTGTAAGGCTTTTCCTTCTATTATAATCACAATAATTTCATTCAAATCGCCACTATAAGTATCTATTTCAGGCTGTTTTCTACATCCACAATGTAGTCGAAAATTTTACCTAATAGCATAAAATATTCTACTTAGCAACTTAATGCTTAGAGAAGCAGAAAAAAAAGTAGGCATTCAATTCATTCAAACAAATTAAAATTACCACTATTCAATGTTAAGTTTACAATAAATCATTTTTTAAAAGACAATAATTTAAAGTACTCCCCTAGGTGGCACAGCCTGTTCCTTTATGTAAATTTCTTTTCAACAGATGTAAATCTTCTTCTGTTGTTTAAATTTTATGTTCTTTATAAAAGAAAGTCACAATATACTAAGATGCTAAAAAAACTTTCCAATTCAAGTAACTTTTCTTAAAAAGCTACTATATTCTTTAAACCGTATTTTAAATGAAAATTAAGAAAAAATGCACAATATTGCATAATACCTAGATATAACCATGTCAACATTCATACCCACTTTCACCAATCTTCCCCCCCTTAACTTCATGCCAACACATTTTCCTCTTATTGCATTTTCTAACTTTAGATCAAAGCTGAGCTTCAATTTCTCTGGCCCTGCCACTCCATTATTTTTAGCACTTTTTTAGGAAAAGAATTTCCCCTGATTCTTGAGAACACATTCTTAAACAGAGAGTACAACTGAAACAGTCTCACCATTGGAAGGAAGTAATAAGTACTAATGCTTAAAGGATATAGAGCCAGCCCCAGTTGGTCACCACAATGGATTTTTCTGAACCCTAATTTCCCACAGGAACAAATGTGATATAAACAGGGGACTGCATTCTGATTATGGAGTTGACCAACAGCTAATGCAAACATACAAAGGCAACTTCATAGAACCATCTGACAAGAACAAAATTATGCCTGAAAACAGTCACTGAATATCCAAACCTATAAGGGACCTGAGACATCATCTTTGTAAGCTACTGCAGAAATGTGAGTTATAAAATTAAACACACACACAGACACACACACACACACAAACACTACAACCATCTCGTCCATCTCATGTCATAGATGGCATTTCTGGGACCATTTGTTTAAAACTAACTAGTTAGTTGGCACCATGCCGGCAGGAGAACTCAAGCTTCCCAGGGCTCTCTCATTACAGCAGAATGCCCCTGATCCATCAAAGTTCTATAAAATAACCATAAGTATGCTACTGACACTCTTAACAGCTCACATTTGACTTCCACTAAATGGTGCTATGAGAAAGAAATCCTGCTCTCCCATAGAGAGTACAGCAAAGATCTAAAATGGGCACCAGACTGAAAAGTAATCAAGAAATTCAAAGAGAAACAGCAGCAAGTTCTTCTGGGCACAGATACATAGGCCTAAAATCTGCCAGGGATCTGGGGGACAGAATTCCTCAGTGCTCTGAGAGGGGACACTCCAAGAGGCCAGAAGCTCACAGCCCCCAAAGGGCCATAAGGTTGCAGAGCTCTGATCAGGCACATTTGAAGTGGTCAGGGTTTTGATGAACGAAGCTTACAGGAGGGCAGGGGGGTATACGAAGCCCACCAGTGAGCACCAAGGAACATGGAAGCCAGGAGCAGGAGCACTAGAAAATAGAGGACAAGACCAAACTCAAGCCTGACCACCACATCCAAAGCCGCAGAAGAGAAGAGTTTGGCCTTGACACAATGCCCCAAACAAGAAACTGAGGAAAAAAGAAAATACCAAACACCACATGTATAGAAATACGGGTTAAAAGGTGTCCGAGAAATAAACCCTGAAGAAGAGAGCACTACAATTAGAAAGAGAGCCTCAGAAAGGAAAAAATGGCTTGGCTCCAAGGACAAGAAGGTACCTGGAAAAAATGAAGCGCATGATAATGGGTGACGAGTTCAGAGGAAAGACCGGCCTGAATCGGGCCAGCAGGAATAACTTCAGCCCTCAGTAGAACAGCAGATGATCTCACTTCACTGTGGGATTCACTCAAGAATCAATCAAATCCTCTCTGGAATCCACTTCACATTTCTCAAGACAAAAGCTAAATTCAGTCTCTCAGTCCTTAAGTTGTATTAGTACTTTTTCTTTGTCTTTTCTACAACTAGTATGCATAACAGTCTCTCTAGAATGCACAGACTTTTCACAGAATTAAGTTAGTTCTAACAAGAGAGAAATTTTTCCTCACATTCTTTCTGACTCTACATTCTTTACAGATTCTCAAAAACCAAGGTTAACTCTTAAACACTTCTCTACTCTGCCTTAACTCCATGGAGAGAAAAACCTCACAACTAAAATCTCAATTTCTGGCTCCAAAATGTCTTTTCTGCTACATTCCATGTGACTCTTAAAGAGTCAGCCCATCTCAAGATAAAGTGTACATCTTAAAGGTACAGACTGTCTGTAACCTTTGTGGGGAGCACCTGGCCAAACAGGTGTCACATATGTAAAGAGAATTTCCATTAGCAATGGACTAGACTAACGCCCTTTAAACCGTGAGACTGCAGGATTCTATAATTTTCCATTAACTTTAAGTCATTTTTCAAACCCCATTTCCTACCAACAAGGTTCCTACACTCGTTCCCATTCAGGTTACGCAGAGTAGTAAAGAATGGGTGAACCTCAGTGATAATCACCTCAAAACCTATTCTTACATACATACATACAGGTGTATATAGATATATATGTATGTATGTATTTTAAAATCTGTGTAAATAACTTTTCAAATGAATTACTAAACAATGTATTTCCAAAATTTTACCTACAAAACGAAGACTGGCATAACTTCATCTTTTTAAAACGAATGACTTAAATCTTAAAAACCAAGCAATATATATAATGAGCCAAACAAAAGCTTTTAAAAGAACCTACCTGAAAACACTGGTTGCATGTTAAACAACTCAGCATCATATATTTCCATTTGGCCAGAGTTATTATTTAAAACACCAACAAAGTACCTGATAAAATAAAATAAAACCAACATTAACATATTACCAAGTTTTTTTTCACATTTCAGTGGTACTGACTCTCCATTCATAAATATTCAGAATTTACACTAAAATATACCGCATACTCTGTGAACCTTCTCTATATAGCTACACAAGTAGAATAGCATCATTATTTAAATATTTGAACTAAATATAGGAAAGTTCATAGGAATCCAATTTTAATCTAAGCTTTAAGGAACTGAAGAACGTGCACCCTCAGCAAGAGAGACATGGAGTACTGAATACAGAAAGAACCATGGTACATGCTGTCAAGAGGTAGTGGCTGTGTCAGTTTGTTTTATTTAGGTGCTTTTCTTTGTTACAGGAAGCAATTCCATGATGGGGATAGTGATGGATACTGGGAAATGACTGATGTTTTTAAACAGCACCAATAAAACATTAAAAAAAAAAGGCAGTTTTTATTTTCACATATATGCCGAATCTTGGATAACTTATAGTGGTTCTGGAGAGCCCATTTTGACAGACAGTATTATCATAGTACATATATGCAAATCATTTTATTCTTTAAATCAAATTAAAATCGTCCCTCCAAATTTATTTACCTTTTTATTTTCTTTTTAAAAAAATCTTCTTTCATGGTATAAAGTAAAACTTTAGGCTAATTCTGGTAGAGTTATCACAAGATAAGAATTAGTGAAATTTTTCCCACTGTACCAAGCAACCAGTTCTTTGTACCACGGAAGGCAAGTAGAGTTCCTTTCCCCAACTTCCACAAACAACACCGCCAGCCACAAGCCCCACCATCCTTTCACACCTGCATAAATTGTTGCATTTCAGTGCTCCAGTACCAAAGTTGTTTCCTACATAGGAAAGTCTGGCTGTTTCAGCGGCCTAAAAAAATGACGAAAAACAAAAGAATTATTTCATTATCAGTATCTAAAAGGTGTCTGCCATTGTTTTATCTTCTTTCCTAAAATGACCCAATATTCTCAAGACAGGGTTAGACACTGTTAGATAAGAATGAGAAATTTTAAAGCCTGGAGATTGGAGCCTTTAAGATCCCTAGGCTTTAACATAGCTGACCTACTATTTCATTTAAAAATAAACTGTAAGTCAATATCAATTTCCAGGATAATAATGGCAATCGTACTTATTATCAGAGTCTCTGATCTGAATGACAGCCTTGTGTCTACTGGGTAATCCAGAGTAACATTTTAGCATTTAATATTTATTAGATTATATAATATTATATTATATTTTAAACTTCAGTAAAAGTGATCCACAAACCGCAGCTGACAGTATCATAAAAATTTGAATCTAAGAATAAAGAATGATATTTGACTTAACTAATGAGTTCAATTATGAGCTGGTATTTAAAAGAAAAAATGAATTGTTAATGCCTGTTCAAGAACCATAATCCTTACTGAGGATACACTGACCCCTGGTGGTTTGTTTCGGTTGTGCTGATATGTTATCTTCAAGATAATTCTTACTTTTAATAACTGAGGCCTAGAAGTAAACACTTTCTTTGGGCACATATATTTTAAGCCTTAACTCTTGACTGATTTGTGCTAACTGGGGCTAGGGACAGATAAGCTAAGGAGCTCAGGTAGAGGCTCGTTCAATTCATGGAGCAGAGGATGTCTGTCCCCTGCAAGGAATCAATGAGAGAGAGAGACAGACAGCATGACTTTGTTTGAACTTGTACCAATTCCCAGATCAGACAGCCTTCTTCAAACACAAATACAAAAGATACCGTCCAGTGCTAGCTATAATCTATATTTATATCTATATGAAATGTATGCCTCTGTTCCCCCATCAGAGAAGATAAACTAAAAGCTGACTATATTAATGTCATATATTGAAAGTCTACGTGGACTAAATCAAAACAAAGGGAAGGTGTGATAAATTACCCAGGAAATTTGAAAAGTGGGTACAGCAAAACGAAATCCAAACCTGAGCTGAATGATCCAGATTATTTGCCTACAATTTGTAAATTCACCATAAAGTTATTGAATTTTGTGCCTTAATTAGGTTGTGACCAAGGAGCCAAGAGTCCGTTTTCATCTATTTTTCTTTTTGTAAAAAAAAATAGACTGATACAAGGTTTGCCAAAATAGATTATTAAATAGTTAAATAAATAAATAAAATCTCAGAAATCAATGAAGCTCTGTCCTAACATCTCAGAATCAGGAGCCAAAAAGAGCTCAGGAGGTTGGAACAGTGGGACAAATCCAAGATGAAATTTAGAGATAAACAGATGAGCTGCTAAAGAATTTCAACAGGTAACTTTCAAAAGAGTTATCAACAACCAGGAATGAGTCAGTCATCTGGTTAAATAAAGGCTCAAAATCACTAATAAGAGAAATGTTAAAGTAAAATAACTAAGGTTCTGCCTCAAATCAATCAGAATGGAAAAGATGACAAAAGAGCAAAACACTAAATGACTGAAGGGCTGTGGAAAGACAAGAACATTAATCCAGTGAAAGAGTGAACTGGTCCAACCATTCTGGAGAACAATTTGGAACTATGCTAGAAAAATCACTAACTGTGTATGCCAGTACTAAGCACATACACCTAACAAATGTCAGAGAGGGAAAGTTTTACCATGTATACAAAAATACTGGTAGCAACATTAAAAAAAATATTTTATTTTTCCCTATCACATATGAAAACCATTTTTAACATTTTTAAGTCTTGCGTTCCGAATCCTATCCCTCCGCTCACCCTCCCTGAAACAGTGAGCAGTCTGATATAGGTCATACACGTGTAATCATGTAAAACATATTTTTACGTTAGTCATTTTGTGGAAGAAAACGAGAAAGGAAAGCTTCAGTCTGTATTCAGATGCCCTAAGTTCTGTCTCTGGAGGCAGATGGCATCTTTTATCATGAGCCTCTTGGGACGTCTTGGATCGCAGCATTACTGAGAATAGTTAAGGCATTCACAGTTCTTTATCGTACAATGCTGTTGTTACTAAGCACAACATTCTCTGGTTCTGCTCACTTCACTCTGTATTAGTACATGTAAGTCTGTTCAAGCTTTTCTGAAATCATCCTGCTTAGCATTTCTTGTAGTACAATAATATCCCATTACAATCATATACAGCAACTTATCAGTCATTCCCCAATTAAGGGGCATCCCCTTAATTAAGAATTTCCACTTCTTAGTCACCACAAAAAGAGCTACTATAAATATTTTTGTACAAATAGGTCCCTCCCCTTTGTTTTGATCTTTTTAGTGCAGTGAGTGGTATTGCTGGGTCAAAGGATATGCACGGCTTTACAGCCCTTTCGGTACAGTTCCAAACTAGACAGCAACATTGCTTTCACATCACCTTCATTTCTGAATTTATCTGACCTCTACTTTCCATTAAGCAAGTCACCCCTTTGGACAAAAGGGAAAAAAAGGGGGAAGGAAAGTAGTTCATCAAAATGATGCGCATCAATTGAGTCTGACAGGACATGAAATGTTCCTCACCTGTCACAGACCACTGAGAAGGAGAGAGGGAAGTCAATCTTCCCAACTCTCCCCCAAGGCCAATTTTGGTCATCGTAGCTGCACAGAACTCAGTTTTACCTTTTTTGGTCTTTCTTTCTGCAATACAGTCACTGTGTATATTATTATCCTACCTCTCATCACTTCATTCTGCATCACACATATTGATACCAATCTTCCCATACTTCTGTGTATTAGCTATTTGCAGCAATCTTTTTGTGCTAAAAACGGAAACAGAGTAGACACCTACATAAAGAGAGTGACTGAACAAAGTGTATATGAATGTAATGGAATAATAGTGTGCTGTAAGAAATAATGATTTTGAAGAAGTCAGAGGAACTTGGGAAAACAGCATGGAACAGTGGATAGGACAACGAACTCAGTTAAGAAAGGCGGGTTCAAATCCCACCTTAGACACTTATTCTATCTGACTCTACCTACCCTCTTTATACCTCAGTTTCCTTATCTGCACAAGGGGGTTAAACATGATGGCTGTTAAGGTTTTCTTATGGGTCTAAATCTATGACCCTATAACTTGAAGAAAGCCAAGAGAACAATTTAGATGATGACCACGGTAACATAAAGGAAAGCACCCCTAAAGACATCAGAACTCTTCTTCCTCGTAGCAGAGAGGGGATGGGCTACAGATCTGGATGCAGAACCAGGCGTCTGTAATCAAGGACTGAGAACTGGAAGGGAACTGCTTCATCCAACCCTCTCATTTCATAGAGAGGTGGACTTGCCCAGAATCATAGTGGTAATAAGTGACAGGGCTGGAATGTGAACCCAAGGCTTTTAAAATGCTGCACTTTTTCCATAGTGTGTGCCTGATTTGTTGATCTGATTTGTTTAACTATACTTGTTAGTGGAAAGATAAATCATTGAAAAGTGAAACATATCAAAAGCATCAACAAAATATTTATTTTTAAAATATCTGGGGATGAATGTAAAATTTTTAAAAAATCCTGTAGTACAGGATTGGAGAGCTGTGGATAAATAACAATTTCTACGAACGAGGCATCTGCTGACTACAACCTCAATTATGTCAATAACATATGACATGGTTACAATAAAAGGATCTTAGACTGTATTAACAGAAGTTAATAATCTCACTATAGTCTGTATTGATCAGAGCATGTTTGGAATTTAACTTCATTCAGTTCCAGGCAAACACTGTATGAGGGACACTGACAAACGAAAGTACATTGAGAAGGGGGGCAGAGACAATGATCAAAGAACAAAGTTATGAAAATCAACTGAAGGAACTGAAGATACTGAATTGGGGGAAAGACAGGGAAATAAGAGCTGTCTTCAATATGTGAAGGACTTTCATGTGAAAAGGGACTAAGATTCACTCTCCTTGGCCCCTGAGCAGAACCAGGACCACAGGACACAGGCAGGTTTCAGTTCAAGTAAAGACCCCTGCTAGTTTTCTTTAAAGCTCAGCTCAGAAGCCACTTCCACAGGGCCTTTCTTGCTCTTCAGATGTTGGGGCATCCTCTCTCACCCCCCAAATGACTACGAACACACTTATATGCGTACACGAGGTCTCCTCTGACGGTATTTAGTGCCTTCTAAAATCAGAGGCTGCTTCACTTTTACCTCTGCACCCCTAGCACCCAGCAGACCCAAGCACAGCATGTACCTGACTGGGACTTAAACAGCTTAGGAGCATTTTAATCAGCTCTGCCCGGTCCCCATGAGGCAAAGCTGTTCTCATTCTGGGTCAGCGCCCGCTTCCAGGCACACACCACCTTGTAAAAAAAGACAAAACTACTGAGGGACTCACCAAAATCCTCCTGAACTTCTTCCTGGGGTTGGTGGTGTCTTTGCTCTTGTACAAGGAAAAATTCACATTCTCAGCGTTGTGGAGTTTCCCATTGGAAAACTGAACTGCAATAAATGCACAGAAAATGATCAACGAAGTGGCGCTGAATGCAGAGTGGACTTCTAAAAGAGTTCCATTAATGTAATTAATAAAAACAGGAAAGCCCTTCAATCCCCAGTTCTGGGCTACAGTATCTACGAACGTCACAGAAAGCGAATCCTACCAGACCCTTCCTATGTGAGAGGTAACAAGAGAGGACGCTGGCTTTGGCTACAGAGTGAGAAGAGGATGGAGACCAAGGACTAGGGGCAAGCACAGTCATTTTAGAATATTTCCCTGGGTCCTGAGGGAGAGACCGAGGGAAGTCTGGGGACAAACAAGTGCTCTGATGGAGGACAGCTAGACAGGAGAAAGGCCAGCCAGCGCATGGGGACTAAGGGCAGGAGGGGGCACTGCAGGGGGCATCGGGTCACACGGACCCCCGAGGACAGCCTCCCTGACCGGCGCGCGGACAGACTGTAAGGCACGACCTGAAGGAGCTGTAGGTGTACTGTGCGTTTTACAGAGACGGTGTATCCACAGTGAGAAGGGGGGTGGAGAGGGAAGAGAGTTGCCCGTACGCAAACACTGGTGCATCTGCCGGGTGCGCTGAGACGGGCCCCGGGAGAGCTTCTGATGCCCGATGAAGTGGGGAGTGGGCTGTGCTCGTCCTTCGTGGCCTGACCCGCCCTTGACCCTGCTCTGAGGGGGAGGGCCGGCCGCTCACCAGCCTCACCCCCTCCACAGCCGTCCGGGCCGGTGGGCTGGTCATCCTCAGGACGCCTGGAGCCGGCCCGGCATGCACCGGGAGGCCCTGCCCTTTCACGAAGGCCCTTCGGCGGCTTGTCCGGGCGCTCGAGGCCCTCACCACCCAGCGCCTCCTGGACATGTAGGGAGCACGGAGGCCGGCGCTGGGCGAGAGCTGGTCTAAGTCATGCCTCTGGCACTACAAGCGCCGGTCCCGACGCGGGCGCGCACGGTCCTCACAGCCCCTAAGGGAGGGGGTAAAGCTGCTCTGCCGCCCCCGGCCTTACCCAGAGCAGCCTTCTGCCCTTCGCCCGGCTCCCCGCAGTACTGCCACGTTGCAAACGCAGACATGGCCGGAGCAGATCCCCCGGAACCCACGGCCACGGCTCGGTCCGCGCTCCACGGAGCTCACATGTGGAGCTTCCAGTCACCAAGCTCCCCAATCCCGCTTCCACCGGAAGAGGCGGGGCCGCGGGGCCGGAAGAACCGCCCTACCCGGGCCTTCCCCAATCCCCGCCTCCTGAAGACCTGTCGATTTAGCCTCCGCTTCTCAGCTGATTGGTTGTCTCCTCAGAAGCACCGCCTCCTAACGCCTACTGGCTGGTCTCTCCTCAATCCAGCTTCCTACGGCTGTCCGGTTCAGTCCCTCCTCCCAAGCCCCGCCCATTGAAGCCTCGGGTTCGTCATCGCCCTCTAAGCTCCGCCCCCTGAAGCCGTCGGCTCCTCCCCTTGTCCAAGCTAGTGGCTGGGCGGTCCGAGCGTCTTCGCACGCCTGGTCCGGGTCTGTTAGCTTCCACCTGCCTCAGTTTCCCTATCTGTATAATGTGGATGATAACAATAGCGTCTAGTGCTTCCTAAATGCTCCTTCTTCTTACCAGTCCCCCATGCCTCCAACACACCGTGAGCTGGAGCTGATGACAGCCCAGGTGAAGGCTGGAGCTCCTATGAGGACCATGAGGATCACTGGGGGCTGCGGACTCAATGGGCAAACAGCATCTGTCCAAGGTGCTGACAGTGATGGGGACCTCCTGACTGCAGGTCCGTACCCCCTCTGCTCTCAGGAGGGGCTGGGCAAAAATCCACTTGGTGACTTTTCAGCGTGAGCTTCACTTTCTTGTCTGGTTAGAAAAAACAAAACAAAGTGTCTTAAACAAATCACTCAGGACAGGGGTGGGAGGAGTGGAAGAAACAAATTAAATCATTCCTAAGAACGGGTGGATCAGAGAATGAATCCAAGAAACAACAGGCAATTTCATCAGAGAGAATGACAGGAACAAAAGGTTTGGGATGTAACTAAAGCAGGACTCCATAGTAAATTTATATCTAAGTCCAAAAATTAAGGAAAGACAAAGCATAGGTTGGTAAGGGGACGACTGAAAAGTAAAGAGCTAAATAACAAAGCAAATCCTGAAAATCAAAGAGCTGAACAACATGGAAAGAAGAAAAACCACCAAACCGATCGATGAAATTAGGAGCTGTTTGTAATAATAATTACAAAGTTAACTAGTTCCATTTGAAAAGAAAAAACAAAGTGCCAGCATCAAAAATGAAAAGAATTTATAAAAAATTAAGATAAAGGAAGCTATCAAAGTATTTTGTCCAATTATGGGGTCAACAGACAAATTAAATAGAAAACATTTATTAAAAAATTTAAATACTCGTTAAAAGAAGGTAACCAAGAACTTAACACATCAGAAAAAATAAATTGGACAAGCCATAAATGAACTCAAGAAACTCCTCCCGTTACTATATGTATTTACAAGTGAATTGTATCAAACATTCAAAGAATAGTTAATTCCTGTATTATATAATGTTTTTTGCAAAAAAATTGGAAATCACGTTTACTACCAAACTTTTTCTATTATTACTAATATAGTCTTGATACCTAAATCAAGAAGAGACAAAAAAGAGAGAAAACGATATAGGCTAATATCCTTAACAAATATTGATACAAAATATTAAATAAAATATCAAAGAGGCTACAATAGTATATTAAATAGATTAGATACTTGTCCAAGTTAGATTTATACCATGACTATAGGGGAGGTTCAATATTAGGAATAACATAGTTTATAATAGCTCGTATAAATAAAAATTAGTTATACCAATATGTTCTGAGAAAGTTTTTGACAAAATTCAAAGTCTATTAAAGAACAAACAGCCTCACGTATTAAAAATCACAGAAATAAATGTATCTTTCCTTAAGATAGCAAATAGTTTCTTATGTAAAACAAAGAGCCAACATTATAAGTAGTGAAGAAATTCGATAGTCCTTTACAAATAAGATCAGAGGTAAAGCACAAATGTCCAGAGACAACACTGTCATTTAATAGAGTGTCAGAAATGCTAACTATAGTGAAAACAAGAAAAAGAAATTGAGGGAAGGAACCTAGACAAATAAGAAGTTTTTGCAGAGGTATGATGCTCTATTTAGAGAACTCTAAAAGAATCAAATAAAACATTAATTGAAACAGTAATATTTTCTTGTACACCTGGCTCTGAGTGATAGGAGAGTGAGGGACACAGGAAGAAAGTGTCTGACAGTAAGCCCCAAGGGCCCTTTTCTTACAAGGTCCAAATCCAGTGGCTTTCTCTCAAACTTCTCAACTTCCTTACGGTATTTGACAATACTCACCAGCCTCTCCCAGTAAACACTCTCTCCTCTCTCAAGGTTTCTGGTACTACTCTCTCTTGCTTTTCCTCCTATCTTTTTGACTATTTCTTCTCCACTTTCTTTTCTGTATAACACTCCTTAACTATGATACTATCCTGCATTTTCTCTTTTTTCTCTGTACTTTCTCACTTGGTGACCTCATCACTGCCATGAATTTAATTATCATTTCTGTGCAGATGATTTTTATTTTTAAAATATATTTTTATTTTGTTACGCCTCCCAATTACATTTAAGATTTTAAATGTTTCTTTTACAAATACATTTTATTTCATTAAATATTTCTCAATTGCATACACAAAAATTTTGACATTCATTTTTAAAAATTTTGAGTTCTGAATTCTCTATCCCTTGAGAAAGTAAGCAATATGTTATTGATCATACATGTGAAGTCATGCAAAACATATTTCCACATTAGCCACATTGGGGAAAAAACCATACCAAAAGACAAATGAAGTGGAAAAAGGTATGCTTCAACTTATGCAGATGATTTTTAAATCTATATCCAGCACTAATCTCTTTTCTGATCTTTAAGTTGTGCATCTTTGGTTACTTATGGGAAATTTCAAACTGGCTATCCTGCAGGTATCTCAAATTCAACAAATTCCAATGAAGCTGATTCTCTTCCTCCCCCATCCCAACCACTACTCTCGGAACATCCTTATTTCTGTCAAAGGCACTATTATCTTCCCCATTAGAATGTGAGTTCCTTGAGAGCAGGAACTATCTTCCTTTTTCTGTTTCTATCCCCAGTACTTAGTGAGGTGCTTTACACATAGTAAGCATTTAACAAATGCTTATTCATTCATTGTGTCACCCAAGGTCACAACCTCAGTGCTGTCTTCCAGTTCTTACTCTCTCCACTTTATATCCAATCATTTGCCAAAATTTCTGGTTTTTACTTTCACTACATTTCTCACTTCTGTCACTTTATTTTTACTGGGGCACTGGTTCAGATTCTTGTCAACTCTTGACTGGACTATTGCAATCAACTCCATGTTGGTCTACCAGCCTCAAGCCTCTTAACCTCTCTGATCTAGCCTCTGTTCAGCTGTCAAAGTGATTTTCCTCCAGCAGGCAACTGATCATGTTACTCCTTTACTCCACAAACTTCAGGGACCTCTTATCACTTCTGAGATTAGATATAAATTTCTGTTTAGCTTTTAAAACCCTTCACAACCTGACCCCAACCTAGCTCTCCCGAATTATAATACATTACTCTCCTCATACACTCCCTCATTTCAGTCATACTCCTCCTCCAGGCCTGGAATATACTCCTTCCTCACCTCCACTTTAAAGAATATCTTGTTTCCTTCAAAAATCAACTCAAGAAGGACCTTCTACATTATACGTTTCTGATCCTCCCAACTGCTGGTATCCTTCCCAAAATTATCTTGTATTTAATTTTTATACATTTTATGCCACAGGGATTATTTGCTCTGGTTCTGTGGAAACAGACATATACTGTGACCTCTTGCTTTGCTTAAGATTGATGCATTAATTCCTTATTGGTTCCTATGACCGAGGATCATGTGAAAGAGGACTGAGAGATAAGCCAGGAAGAGCTACTCACTCTCTGGGCTAAAGGATACACGAGGAGAGGTGGCTTCCATTGAAGATAGGGAATTGGCAGAAGTTTCTTATGGAAACACAGGTTGGACAAAGGATCTCTAATGACTTCTTCCTTAACCCCATTGGTGGAACTCTTTTGTGGAGCTCCCAGGTTCTAAACCTATTGTGTAAGGTCCAATTATAAGATAATTGCTAGGTAAAAAGGGAGAGAAAAAAACAACAAAGAACAAAATCACACTGTTTCATATAAAAAAAATTGCTGCGGCCTGGCTCAATGAAACCTCACTCCAGATCAAACTTCGGATGCTGAGTTCCTGACCTAACCAGCCCTCTCCTCAAGGCTTTTATTGGGGCCTCTTCCTACAGTTGATGCCTCAATTACTTTCCATCATTTGCATAAAATTCTTTTTGATATTATGTTGTGACTCATTGCCTTCGAGTTCTCATGATTGCTGAACTCAGGTCCTTTGTAGTCAACAGCTTCAAATCCTTTTAAAAGGGACTTCTTTGCTGGAACACAACCAATTGCCAGCTCTCCCTTAGATTTCAGGAGCTAGGAAGAAGGAACGACCTTAAAAGTGGTTATGGTGGTATAACAAACATGCAACAAAGAATATGCTTGTCTGTGATTTTGAGATTGGATCTGGCTGTCTCTTCTGATTTCTGCTTTTTTTCCCTGATCACCAAATAGTGATATTAAGAGATGGATATTTCTAACTTCTTCATGAGTTTTAGAGTTTCATAATCCTTGATTTAGGTGTTCTGTTTTGTTGCTCAGAGGTAAATGATTTCCCCAGGTACATCCTTCTTAGAGGACATGCCCACAACATTGCCCTGGCTGGCCAGAATATCTGTGATTTAGTGCGGACAAAGAAACAAAGTTATTTAGTAGTTTCACAATTCTCCAAGGAATCTTCTCTACCGCCTAAGAGTATCAGATAGTGGTGATATGATATGTTATAGTTTATATTTGTCAACCTCTAATTTGTGTCTGGCCAGAGCCAAACAGAGTAGGCTAGGGATACGAAAGTCAAGAATCAAACAGAAGTTTAATTTCAAAGTGAGGGAAATGGCTTGCTAGCAAAGAGGCAGATTAGATACGTGTAAGGTCCCCATCCATAGTGGGGGGGACCCAAGGCTACACAGTGACCTATAGCCTTGACCATGAGGGGTAACAATGAGACAAGTTTGATCCATAGTAGAGCTTCATGACCAGAACATGTATAGTTGTCTGGTGTTGTTCTGTACTCAGAGAACACCTGGTGCTGGTCAAAGCAATACAATAAATCTGAGATTTTGCCAGAAGGTGCAAACTTCCAGAGGGTGAGCACCAAGGATTGTTGTTATGCCAGAGTCTTCAGGGTCCTCAGTTCTGGAAAACAGGGTGTCTCCTAGTATCTTGACATGCTTTAATGACATGTTAATGTACCCTTGAGAGTAATATTTTAAACATTTGTTTGATGAAGGAGGAGATTAAATAGCTATCTTACACCTAATTTCTCCTACTTTGTACAGTGAATGCCCTTCTAGAAGAGATTCTATTAATCCCTTCAAGGAGAGATCCTTGACATGAACAGGGTTATTTCTCACAGTTGCACACCTGGGGAATTCAGTCTTTTCAGAACAACGGATCTCAAAAGTGTCAGTGACTATAAGGACATGCGATACAATTAGAAATGTAATATAGCTATGGGAGAGGCAGGGAGCACATGGCCTTTAGTGAAGTCAGGAGCAGGGAAAGAAAAGAGAGAGATCCGAGGCACATTCAGCATTCAGATCAGAGTATGCAGTTATGGGAAACTGAGGACAAGGAATGGAGTTTGTGTGATATTATAAAATGTAGCTGCGCAATTAAGATAAGGTCATATGCATGACTACTTGCATGGGATCTGGTTGGGGAAACAGTTATCCCTGAGTGAAACAGAGTTCATTTCTTTGACAGGAAGCATAGACCAAGGAAGAGACAGTCAATAGCTTCAGGTACCTCTGACAAAGACAGTTCTTCAAGCGTTTCAAGTTTATCCCTAACAACAAATTTCTTTTTCTTCAGTATAAATCATTCAGGTCTTTCTTGTTTCTAACACAGGAATGGTCAACGCAGAGAACAGAGGGTTATCGATGAATGGCGAAACAAGGAAAACAAATTTTAGGGTTAGGTTAAGAATTTTTTCTTACTATAACTGGCAATCTTCCTCTGACCAGAGAACCAGTTTGAGCAAGTTTGGACAATCTGATGTTTCTCTCTTTGTATGGGTGGAGCTTGTCTAGAAGCATAATTCCCCTTCAGTCCAAGGACATGGGCTTCTTTTCAAACAAGAGAGAGACAGAGACAGAACCAGAGACAGAGCTAGAGAGAGACAGTCAGAGACAAACAGACAGACACAGATAGAGAGAGACAGAGACAGGCAGAGACAGAGAAACAGAAAGAGACTTAGGATGAGAGAAAGTTTGTCCTCCTCAGAAAGAAACATCTATCTGGTAGCTATGTGATTGAGAAGGAGTATAGAGAAGAAGCCTCAAGGTACTGCTTCAGCAGGAGATATGCAGAACTAAGGGGGCAGAAATGAGGTCACAGTATTACCTCAACTACACTTGCTTAATAAACCATGCATATTAGTTGATATATCCCACATAAAATTATCCCTCCATTTTCTGATCATGAGATCTATGTTGAAGTATGTTTGGGAGGAGGGAACACACCAAAGAGTGTTATGTAGTGAATGGACTAGAAATATTGTAACCTGGAAAAGCTGTAACTAATCCCAGCTCTGAGGGGAGGAGCAAAGTAGCACTAACAGTATTTGAACTTGTTCTTGCTTTTGTACTGTGTGTCTGTTCTCTATGAATGGCACCCATGACTCGAGATGTGTAGAATAAACTGCCTTCCTCTGCCCACTCTGTCCTTGAGTTATTTTCATGAGAATGGCCTGTTTCCAACAAGACAAAGACAAACAGAGACAGAGAGACAGAGACAGGGAGAGAGACAGAAACAGAGAAAGAGAAGGGAAAGGGGAAAGTAAAGAGAAAGTCAAGATTGTCTGTATCTTGATCTTTCAAAGCCTGAGGTACCTACTAGCACATGATTTTATTTTGCATATTTTGGATTTTATAACTAGGTCTCAAGTTCTTGCCAAGTGCGCAGAGTATGACATCAGTCCCAACCCCTGTTAATTCCAGGGCCTTCAGTCTGTTAATTATTTCCTATTTATCCTATATGTAGTTTGCTTTGCATATATTTGCATATTGTCTCTCCCTTTAGATTATAATCTCCTTGAGGGCAACAACTGTCTTTTGCTTCATTCATTTTTGCTCAACACTGTGCCTGATGTGCTTAATAAGTGTTGATTGATTGCTTAACAGGTAATATTTCTAAATTAGCTCCAAGACCTTACATGAGCTTCCGTTGATCTGATAGTATCTCCTTTCCCAATAGAGAATTCTCTCTGTCTTTGTCTCTTCCCATATCTATAATTATTAATTAAGATACTCAATACAGCTCTGGAGTTGTAGTGATCAACAGCTTTATCACATTATCGCATTAACCAGTTTAAGAGAGAAAGTAAACATTTGTAACAAATGTTAACACTTCACAAGGGCAGAGGGGGTTTAAAGCTGGTAAATAATCAACAGTATTGTACAATTTACCCTTGGGGAGAGTGAAAGAGGAATAGGAATTCTTCTCAGCCCAAGTTAGATCATGGGGATTGGAATTATCCCATACATAGCTTGTATCTGAATTATTCTTACCATCCTAGCTCAGGATCCATTCCAGGGCCTGGCAACTTCTGGGTAGCTGTCCATTCTCTCCATGGCCTTGTATTCTCATTTCCCACTTATGATGTCATCTCCTACTTTCTTTTCCCCACAAATCCCTTTACTAGAAGGGGAGGGGAGAGCTTGAGAGTTTGGGGACTGTCCATCTATTGGCGTAGGCTCCTTCCCTCTGCCTCAAATGAAGGCCATGCTTTCATATAAGAGTTAAAATATCGCATAGATTTTGAATTTTTTTTATTCATACTTGTGAAATCTGTATTTGACTCTCTGATGGTCTACTTAAAAGTGGCATAGATGGCCATTGGTGAGACTATTTCTCCTGTTTTCTCCATTGATTTCAAAAGTAGAATGTGCTGGTGGTTTTCCCTAAAAGGTCACATGGGTTTGCATGGCAATATCTAGCTGAAGACTTGGGAGAGATTTTCAGATCCTTACTAGAAGAATTGAGAGGGCAGAAATTTTGATATGCATATCTTTTCAGTTCTGATTTAGTTCACTGAATGTATTCTATTTTATCTTTCATTTTAATTGATTTTTAGTTTACAACATTCACTTCCACAAGCTTTTGAGTTTTAAATTTTCTTCCCTCCTCCCCAAGATGGTGTGTAATCTGATAATAGGCTCTACATATACATAATTAATATATTTTAAAAATAATGTGAATGTGTTTTTCTTTTGGTCAAAATTAGGAAAGATAAAAGGATCTCAAATGGTATGGGAGCAAACATCAGCTGACTGCAACAAGTTTATGTATAAAAGATGAGTAAAGAAAATGAATCAGCTCCTGAAAAGTTGAAAAATTTTCTAAGCAGCCTGATAAAGTGACATCTGGTGTCAATAGATAAACACAGATAACTTCCAAGAATTGACTGAGATCAGTGATGCCTCTTGGTGCCGAGACGGAAGGCTATCTGGTTGCTAGTTCAGCCGTGTCTGGAAGATGGATTAGGACCTGCAGGGATGTGCTGGATCTACACAGAACCAGCTCTTAAGAGCTGACTGCTAAAATTTTAGTATTCCATGTCTACATCGGTAAGTGCTACAAATCAGTGTTTGGTTTATTATTTTGTTAATTATGTAGTCCTAATAAAGTGACACAGAAAATGTTAATGATATAGAGTAAACTTACAAATGTTTCTCGAGTACATTTGTTTTGCAAAGGTCTTGTTAAACGTATACCCCTGGATACGAAGTAAAGGATACTCTACTTTTAGCTTTGTGCCTCAGGAGAATGCAGCAAAGGGAATGATAGGGGAAGTAAGAGCTCTCTCTGTCCTCCCTGACCCATCAGCAAAGGAATTTTGCAACAGAAGCACCTGGCCATGCCTGGTTGCATGTAAGGCGAATTTTAGTATAAGTAAAGCGGATTTTAGTGTGTGTAAAAAGAATTCTTGTTATTGTTTCTCAGAGTTCAGTTTCCCAGGATCCATAGCAATAACTATCAATGACTCCCAAGTACTAGATATGAGTTATCTTGTTATGGTTCACAGCTATGGGTCAAAGCATCTCCACTGCGCTTGCGCAGTTAAATAATGGTAAATAATACAAATATCAACTGTGGCTATGCAGTGACATATAGGGATGAGGTGATGCAAACTTGGGCGGCTGTTGCTGGCAAGATAGCTTCTTTGGTTGCTGGCCTATAAAACGAGACAGTGAATAGGGAACCCTTAGGGTTGAATGCACAAATGCTGTGTGTGCCTCGACTGGCCCCCATTGAAGCTTGAGGGGACTTAGGGAAGCTCAAGTTGTACCTGTCTCGATTGACTCCATTGAGATATAGGGGTAGTTGCCCCCTCCTTCTCATCAACCTCTGTGAGAAGGGTGATTAGGGAATGCTGTAGGAGCTCATGTTCCCATTATCAGCCATTCTCTTCTGAGAAAACTAGACCAGAATAAAGTGAGATTATTAACCCCTTCTTAGTGTCTTTCTTGTCTGACCAAATCAAGAGTGAACCTGTGCTAGCAGCCCTCAAGTGTGCTGTGTTTATCTGTTTTACACCTGGCATAATCAGCAGGATTTGTGCAGACAACAGAAAAGTATAGGGTTTAGTGGGACTTGGGATAGTTCAATATTTTGCAGTTATTGTGTTATTTTTTGTAGCTATGGTTCTATGGAGCCCTCCCAAGGAATGGGAGGATGGAGTATGGACCCCTTCCCAGGAGTGGGAGGATGTACCCTCTACCCCTAGAGGCTTTGAGAAAGTTTTGCTGAAAACTGTGGGTACCCTTGATAGGAAGGAAGCCAGAAAGGCTGCAGGAGTTGTAGAAATTCTGTGGGAGACCCAGACTGATTTAGCCCCAAAGGAGTGGGAGAGTCAGTGTTCATTGGCAGATGCAGCAGTGTCCTGGACCAGGCCAGAGAGACCTCAGACTAGACCAGAGAGACCCGGACCCAGGAACATCAGCGGAGGCTATTACCGTGGAACAGGCACCCATAACCTGAGAGGAGACATGCGAGGAGCAGCAGAAGCCCCAGAAGCAGAAGAAGCAGTAGAAACATCAGGAGTGGTTTCTCAGGTGCCTAGAGCAAGGGGAGGAGATAATCCCCTTTCCCTTTCCCTACCCCATTAGCACTCCTGAAGAGACAAGAGAAAAGAGGCTGTGAGAGGAAAACACGACCTTGGGAGGTGGGGGAGCCGAATGGATGATTCAGTTTCTTGTGTTATAGTTTGGTTAAAGTTAATTATTGTGAGAAAAAACACTGACAAGCGACTACTGTCAGCGGAAGTCCAGTTATGGGAGGTTCAGACTGATTTATTCCAGGAAAAAGAGGCATGTGAGAAAGCCCGAGAAGTGTTAGAGACCAAGACCCAAATACTCAGGGCTCGGATGTTTGTTATATCCTCTGCTGAAAAGGCAGAGTTATCTGATGAGCTGGAGGAAGACTTTGGATATGTTGTAGTGAAGGGAAAAGGTGCATGGGAGAAGTCCCTCTTAAATCTCCCGGAACTGGAGACTACCTCAGAGGTAGAGTACTTTGAGAAGTGGTAGCAGAAGTTCCCCAGAGTGCAGGAAGGAGTTAACGCTCCTATAGAGGTAAAAAAGAAGCCAGAGGAAAAGTTTCCTTTGAACTTCTCAGAGCCAAGGTCATGGCCAGTCAGAGTAGTGTGAAGGAGGCCATATCAGAGTAGCTCCTCCCTAGACTGTGCTGGAGGGATGGAGGACCTGGAATTGTGTTGTGGTCAGAGCCCAGGCCAGAGTGACCATAACAATCAATGGTTCCCAAGCACTAGATATGAGTTCCCACAGTTATGGTTCAAAACATCTCCACCACTCTTGTGCATAGTTATATAATGTTGAATAACATAAACATTAACTGTGGCTGTGCAGTGAGACACAGGGATGAGGTGATGTCAACTTGGGAGGCTATTGCTGGCAATGTGCCTTCTTTGTCTGTTGGCCTATAAACAGGTGGTCACTAGATAGTGAATGGGGAACCCTTAGGGTTGAATGCACAAATGCTGTGTGTACTTCAACTGGCTCCCAGTGAAGCTTGGAGGGAACCTTAATGTTGAGTGCACAAGCTGGAATGCTGCGTGTGTCTTGATTGACCCCCATCAAGACTTGGAGGGAATTTGTATTTGCCTCAACTGGCCTGCATTGAGACTTGAGGGGATTTAGGGGAAGCACAAGTTGTGCCTGTCTTGACTGACCCCATAGAGACGTAGGGGTAGTTGAACCCCCCTTCTCATCGGCCTCTGTGAGAAGGGTGATTAGGGAGGAGCTCATGCTCCCATTATCAGCAATACTCTTCTGAGAAAACTAGATTAGAAAAGAGTAAGATTATTAACCCCTTCTTAGTATCTTTCCTGTCTGACCAAATCAAGAGTGAACCCATGCTAACAGCTACCCAGTGCGCTGATCTGTCTTATGCCAATGGAACAGAGTCCAGCCGTAGAATTGAGCTGAGTCCATGAGATTTCACAGACAGAAGCCTGATGCTGGGATTCCATTTTGGAGACTGCAGGTTCAGAACTGAGACCTTTGCTACTCCTGTGGTATGGGTTTTAGTTTCTGAAATAATCAGATTGATGTATCTTTTTTTTAACTGATCCTATTTACAATTAATTGATTTTGTCCTGTAACTGCCCAAGTCATAAATCATTGCATCTGAATTTGATTAAGAAATGTATCTGGCCTGCAATGAGTTAAGTTTAGAAATCCAGTTCTCCTGTTAATCCCTGTTCTATTCTTGTGTCAAGAAAAGCTGTTGCCCTTGAGGGATGCAGGTGAACACCAGGGAGGCAGCCTCATATCTTTAAACTACCAAGTCATCTTTCAAGGATGTCTGGTTTGCAATCCAAAGATGTCACTGTCCTTGAAGATTCCAGCTGGACTCAAACAATGAATATTTTTTAATCAGAGGATGGAAGGAGGGGGTTGTTGATAGTTCTCAATTCTCAATTTCCATCCAATCATATTTTCTTCCATCTAGGATGCTAGCCTTCCTCTTAACCCCATAGCTGGGTCTGAGCTTTGCTGGGGAAGCTGAGATCCTATTTGTTGGTAAATTCCATCTCCAATAGTAAATTGAGCATGCTTGAAACTTTGTACATCAATCTACCTTAATTTTTAAACTGGTGTATTCCCAAAAGGGCACAGTATTATCCTAGGCCAGGATCTCAGCTGAGTCTAAAGTTGGAAATGGTAAAGACAGTGTTCAAGTATACACACACACACACACACACACACACACACACACACACACACACACACACACACATACATACACATTTTGTGACCACTGCCAAACACAGCAATCATATGCACCACCCAGAAGCCAGCCCAGAGGTCCCAGAAGAGAATCTTGCTTAGAAGAGGCATTGTCCTTCATAAGGAGTAGTTGTGGATATCAAAGAAAGACACTAGGGCCCAATTGTGCTGTAGCTATAAGTTGCCTTTAGGATATGTCAATAATCAATGTACATTTTTTTTCAGATCTAGGTGACCTATTTAATTTTTTAATTTGTTTATTTTTTACAATAATTTTAAAAAATGAGGGTTCTGAATCCTCTCCCTCCCTCCAATCTCTCTCCTATCCATTATGAAGGCAAGAAATGTGGTATCAATTATATATATGAAATTATGCAAAACATATTTCCATGTCAGCCATGTTGCAAAAGCAACACCAACCAAATTAAAGTGAAAAAATTATGCTTCAATCTTCATTGACTCCATCAGTTCTTTCTCTGGGTGAGAATAGCATTTTTCATCATAAGTCCTTCAGAATTGCCTTGGATCATTGCATTACTAAGAATACCTAGGTCATTCATAGTTCTCATCATATAATATTACTGTTACTGTGTACAATGTTCTCCTGGTTTTACTCACTTCACTTTGCATCAATTAATTCAAGTTTTTCCAGGTTTTTCTAAAACCATCCTACTCATGATTTCTTATAGCACAATAGTATTCCATCACAATCATATACTACAACTTATTTAGTCATTCCCCAGTTGATGGGCATCCCCTCAATTTTCAATTCTTTGCTACCACAAAACAGTGGCTAAAAATATTATTGTACATATAGGTTCTTTTCCTTTTCCTTTGATCTCTTTGAGATACAGACATAGTAGTGGTATTGCTGGATCAAAGCATATGAACACTTTTATGGCTCTTTGGCTATAGTTCCAAATTGCTCTCCAGAATGGTTGGATCAGTTCACAATTCCACCAACAATGCATTAGTGTTCCAATTTTTTCCACACCCCCCCTCCAACATTTGTCATTTTCTTTTCCTATCATGTTAGCCAATCTGATAGGTGTGACATGGTAGCTCAAAATTGTTTTAATTTGTATTTCTCTAATCAATAGTGATCTTGAGCATTTTTTATATGACTATAGAAAACTTTGATTTCTTTGTCTGAAAACTACCTGTTCATATTAACTTGTTTATTTATGACCATTTATCATTTGAGAAGTGATTTGTATTTTTATAAATTTGACTCAGTTCTCTATATATTTGAGTACTGAGGTGTTTATTAGAGAAACTTGCTGTAAAATTTTCCCCAGTTTCCTGCTTTCCTTTTAATTTTGGCAGCATTGTTTTTGTTTGTGCAAAACCTTTTTAACTTAATGCAATCAAAATTATTCATTTTCTATCCTGTGATACTCTCTATCTCTTGTTTTGTCATGAACTCTTCTCTCTTAATAGTATTTTATTTTTTCCAATTACTTGTAAAGATAGTTTTCAATATTCACTTTTATAAGATTTTGAGTTCCAAATTCCCCCCCTCCTTCCTCCTCTCCACCCTCTGCAAGATGGCAAGCAATTTGATATAGGCTGTACATGTACAATCATAGTAAGCATATTCTCACATTTGTTATGTTGTAAAAGAAGAATCAGAACAAAAGGGAAAACCATGAGAAAGAAAAAATATGTTAAAAAAGAGAGAGAAAATAGTATGCATTTATCTATATTCAGACTCCACAGTTCTTTCTCTGGATGTGGATAGCATGTTTCCATCATGAGTCTTTTGGAACTGTCTTAGATTAGTATATTGATGAGAAGAGCTAAGTCATTCAGAGTTGATAATTGTGCAATGTTCCTATCACTGTGTACAATGCATAAACTCTCCCCTTATTCATAGATCTGACAGGTAAGATATTCCATGCTCTCCTAATTTATGTCACTTTTATGTCCAAATTATGCACTCATTTTGACCTTATCTTGGTATACAGTGTGAGATGTTGTTCTATACCTAGTTTCTGCCAAACTACTTTCCAGTTTTTCCAGAAATTTTTGTCAAATAGTGAGTTCTTGTACTGAAAACATGGATCTTTGGGTTTATCTAATGATCATTTACTACTGTGCATTGTAAACTTAATCTATTCCACTGACCCACCACTCTATTAACCAGTACCAGATTGTCTTTGATGATTACTGCTTTGTAATAGAGTTTGATATCTGGTACTGCTAGGGGATCTTCACATTTTTTTGTTCATTAATTCCTTTGATATTCTTAACCCTTTGTTCTTCTAGGTGGATTCTATTATTTTTTCTAACTCCATAAAATAATTTTTTGGTAGTTTGGGTGGTATGGCACTGAATAAGTAAATTATGATAAATAATTTGATACAATTATCATTTTTATTATATTGACTTAGCCTATCTATGAGCAACTTATATTTCTCCAATTGTTTAGATCTATCTTTATTAGTTACAAGTGTTTTATAATTGTGTTTAGATAGTTCCTGGGTTTATCTTCGCAGGTAGACTCCAAGTAGTTTATATTGTCTGCAGTTATTTTAAATGGAACTTCCTTTTCTATCTGTTGCTACTGGATTTTGTTGGTAATATATAGAAATGCCATACGGATTGTATGGGTTTATTGTTTTATCCTGCAACTTTGCTGAAGTTGTTAATTGTTTCAACTAGTTTTTAGTTGATTTTCTAAGATTCTCTAAATATACCATTATATCATCCGCAAAGAGCAATAATTCTGTTTCCTCGTTGCCTATTCTAATTCCTTCCATTTCTTTTTCTTCTCTTATTAATACAGCTAGCATCTCTAATGCAATATTGAACAAGAATGGTGACAATAGGCATCATTGATTCACCCCTGCTCTTACTAGGAAGACATCCAGCTTATCCCTATTACAGGTAATACTTGCTGATGGTTTTAGATAGCTACTACTTATTTTAAAGAAAGCTCCATTTATTCCCATCCTTTCTAGTGTTTTAATAGGAATGGGCATTTATTTTGGCAAAAGCTTTTTCTGTATCTATAGAAATAATTATCTGATTTTTGTTGTTTTTATTATTTATGTTGTCAATTATGCCGATAGTTTTCCTAATCTTAAACCAATTCTACATTCCTGGAATAAATCCCACTTGGTCATAATGTATAATCTTTGTGGTATATTGCTATAATCTCTTTTCTTCAATATGCATTTTGAAGACATCTATTATGTACCAGGAACAGTACTAAACACTGGGGATACAAAAAAAGACACTCCAAAACCAAACCAAATCAAACAAACAAAAAGTCTCTGCTCTGTCTGTTCACAGGAGACAACATGCAAACAACTATGGACAGACAAGATATAGAAAGGATAATTTGGAAATGATCTTTGAAGGAAATAACTAACATTAAGGAGGATCAGGAAGAATTCTTCCAGAAAGTGATGTTTTAGTTAGGACCTGATGCAAGTCAGGGAAGCCAGGAGATGAAGATAAAGAAGGAGAGAAATCTAGGTCTGGGGGCAGCCATCAAATATTTAGTTAAGAGACGGAGGGTTTTATACAAGGAACATCAAGGTGACAGTGTTACAAGTGCAGAACACTTGGGGGAAATAGATACGGAAAGGTAGGAAGGAGCTAGGTTATAAAAGACCATGAAGCCAAACAGAGAATTTTATGTATGATCCTGGAGTTAGTAGAGAGCAACTGGATTTTACTGAATGGGCAGCGGGAGGGAGATTGTATACATATAGACCTGTTTTGGGAAGATCGATTTGACAGATGAGAGGAAAAATGGACTGGAGTGGGGAGAAATTTGAGGCAGGAAAATCAACCAGCAGGCTATTGTAATAATCCAGATGTGAGTGATAAAGGTCTGAATTAGGGTGGTGGCAGTGTCAAAGGACAGGAATGTACAAGAGATGTTATTTAGAAAACAACAGGACTTGGCAAAAGCAGATTAGACATGGTGGGGTGAGAAAGTCAAGGATAATACATAGATTGTGAGCCTAAGTGACTGGGAGGTTGGTTGTACCATCCAAAGCAATAGGAAAGTTAGGAAGAGGAGAAGGTTTGGAAGGGAAAGATGATGAGTTCTGTTTTGGACATATTGAGTTTAAGATGTCAACAGGGTATCCAGCTTGAGATGTCTAATAGGACAGGTAGAATTTAAGTAGAATTGTTATTTATTATCATAATAGGAAGTTGAAGATAAGAGACTGCAGATTAGGGCTTTGTAAACAGATCTGATAATTATCTACTAGAACTGATAACTGAGTGCATGAAAGTAGATGAAGACCCAATAAAGGAGAATGAGAAGGTATTGGTCAATCAGGTAGAAGGAGAACCAGGAGAGAGTAGTGTCATGAAAACTTAGAAAAAAGAAAGTATCAAGGAGAAGAGGGTGATTAACAATGTCAAAGGCTGCGGCGAGGTGGAGAAGGATGCATTATATTTGGTAATTAAATGGCCATCGGTAACTTTGGAGAGAGTTCGGTTTTAGCTGAATGATGAGGTCAAAAGCCAGAAAGACTGCAGGATTAAGAGTGAGAGGAAAGGAGGTGGAGACACTGATTACAAATGGTATTTTCAAGGAGTTTAGCCTCTAAAGGGAGGGGAGATATAAGATAATAGCAAGTAGGGATTAAAGGATCAAAAGAGGGTTTTTTGAGATGAGGAAGATATAAATGTGTTTGTAGGAAGTAGGCAAGCAGCTGATAGACTGGGAGAGATTGAAGATTAGGTGGAGAGGAGGGATCACAGAGGGGGCAATGTGTTAGAGAAGAAAATTTGGAATGGAGTCATTTGTGCATGTAGACAGGTTTGTTTCGGCAAGGAGAAGAGTGATCTCTTCATTTGAGACTGAGATCAAGGAAGATAAAGGTGGAAGGCATCGAAATGAAGAGAGATGAGGAGGAGGGGAGGAAGGGGAGCTCTTGGTGAGTGGCCTCCATTTTTTCCAGAGTCACATGAGACAAGGTTCTCAGCTAAAAGAGTGGGGGATGAGGGAACTGTGGGAAGTTGGAGGACAGATGGAAAGTTTGGAAAGAGCTGCTGTGGGTGAAGGGATAACAAGTCAATTACAGAAGTGTAAAAGTATTGACTTGCCTTAGTGAAGGTCTAGTTGAGATTATGTAACGTAAATCTGCGTGGACCCCATCATCATAGTTGTGTGATAATTTTCAGCACGAGGAGAAGGAAGGCTGAAGATGGAAGTAATTAATACAAGGCTGAAGTGCAAGATTGGTGACAGGATAAGGGGGCAAATAATTCCAGAGAACAGGACTGTGTGGAGTTGAACTGGTTTACCAAAGAGTCAAGAAGAGAAAGGGAGAAAGTTCAGGGATGATGGCCTGGGAAAGAACTATGGGGATTGGTAAAGGTGAGGATGAAGAACAGAGGTTGGGACTGCAAGGCAAAGGGACAGGTAGAATGACAACTGATCATGGTCAGATAAAGGAATTTCAGAGTTTGTGGACGTGAAAATAGAGTACTTATGGGTGATGGCAAGATCAAGAATTCTCACTGTTGAGTTCTCAACTATGCAGCTGTTGCAGAGTAGAGGGAAATTTCACGAAAAATGAGTAAGTTGAGGAAGTGGAAGGTTAGGGTATTTGATAGAGTATCAGTATCTATTTTGGAGCCCCCTGGTATCAGGGCAATAGAGAAAGATCATGAGCAAGGTACTGAACTTATTTGAGGAAGGAAGGAGAATGTCTGGAAGTTGGTAGATAATAGCTACCAATCTTAATTGGGTGATAAATATGAATTGTATGAACCTCAAAGGAGAAGAGGTTACTGAATGATGGAGACCCTGAAAGTGGGAACCAAGAACAAAGAGTATCCCAATTTCCCAACTGAGATCAGTGAGTGGGAGGTGGCAACAATGTTGAGTGAAAGTGGAATCAGTGCTGGAAAGGGTAGCCAGTGAATCTGTGTCATCAGGAGGGATCCAGATCTCAGTGAGTAAAAGAAGATGGAGGGAATTAGAAAGATAAAGGTTTAAGATGAAAGTAAGTTTGTCACTTATGGGGCAGGCATTCCAGAAGGCACAGTGGAAAGAGTGGGTGTCTCTAGTGTAGGACATTGGGAAGATGAGGTTGAGGGTTATGGGAACAAGGGAGCAATCGGAGGTGGGGGTGGGGGAAAAGAGAATGAGGTTTGAAGAGTTCAGAATCACTGGCATGTGGAGGATATTATGGTAAATGATATGGAAATACCCAAGGATTTACGGATAGACTTTATAGCCAATCACACTTACCAGCATGTAGTTTATTATGTGCTTGGAGCACAAGCTCATGGTATCTAAATGACTTCTGAGTGCTAAAAGGAATTTTTAGAATTTCTTCTATGGGGCTCTAGTTACATCAGCAAGAATGAGGTAATCTGTATTTTACAGTGGTCAAAAGGAAAGGCAAAGGTTTAAATTTCAAAGGTAAACTTGTAAATTTGTAGCAGGCAGTCAGAGAGGAAAGAGGTTTACATATCAAAGATATCAGAAAGGTCAAATCTATATCAGGTAAAATAATAACCTGATCAACAAATACTAAATGATTGCTCAGGAATCGGCAAACTAAACATATGCTCATATCAGTAAACAGAGTTAATAAAGCTGAAGCAGATAATCCTTTATCCTTAACGATTTAATCACCTGAGTTAAATTTTTGGAGGTCTCAGCTAAATTCCAAAAAGCATGAAGTAAGTATGTGACCTGCTGTCTCAGGTAAAATGGCAACTATACTAAAATTCCCTTTCGACAGGTAGGAGTATGCTGATCTTTTAGTTAAGGTGGTTGGTCATTGTCCCTAGGGTCTAAGGGTGGAGTCATCCCAGGGCTTAGGCAGGTGTGTGTGTGTGTGTGTGTGTGTGTGTGTGTGTGTGTGTGTGTGTGTGTGTGTGTGTGTGTGTGTGTTGGCAGTGGTGGTGTGTGTGTGTGTTGGCAGTGGTGGGGTGTGTGTGTGTGTATGTGTGTGTTGGCAGTGGTGATTCTCCTTTCCAGAGAATCAAGGCAACTAGTGGGGAGGGAATGTTCCCTATGTGTATTTAATTGCTCCCTCTTCCTGTTTATTTGTGAGAGAACAAGCCCCAGGCTACAGGAAAATATTTTATTACTACTTTTTTCATTGTATCATTTCAATAAATGCCTTTGTCTTAGGCAAACTGTGTCCCTGGATGACTATTGAAAAGTACATACATACCTTGGTGGGGGCTTGTGACTTACAAATTTTTTTTTTATTTAGCTTTTAACATTTATTTTCACAAAATTTTGGGTTACAAATTTTCTCCCCTTTTATCCCCTCCCCCCCCAAACCCAAGCATTCTAATTGCCCCTGTGACCAATCTACTCTCTCTTCTATCCTCCCTCTCTGCCCTTGTCTCCGTCTTCTCTTTTGTCCTGTAGGGCCAGATAGCTTTCTTGATGTGACTTACAATTTTAAGATTGTAGACCTACAGAATATCTTGACCCCTCGACTACCCCCAGGGTAGTCATCCCTGGGGCGCCTAACTTGTGAGAGTTGGGGAGTAGCCCAAAGAAGAACTACATGTAAAATACTGTACACTAATAATTTTCTTTGTTAAACTCTAGATTGGGCTAAGAGAAACTCAAGAAAGCATAGGCACAGGTTTTCTAGCACATTCACCAGATTTCTGGATTAGGTTTTACCAGCATCTGTGTTAAGATTGATTGAAGAAAGTTTAAGACAGGTTGAGTGAGTTCCAAGCGCCATCTAGTAGTTGATAGTGAGACTGCACTCTACGCATTTAGGGTTAGACCCTGGGAAGCTCCAGGGTGATCATCCACTTGTCTTTTTCCTCCTCCACTACCACGTGAAGCGCAGGTGCATGGATATAGAGGAAAACTATACAAAAAACTAACAAAATATAACCTTGATATTTATTAATTGTATAATACTGTAATAGGAGATACAAAGAAAAAGATGAACCAGGCTCTGACCTCAAAGTGTTCACATTCTTTGGGTAGTGGAAGGGAATCTGTAAGTATTGCACATACACAGATGAGAATAATTCTAGGTAATTAGGACAGAGAGAGGGGGAACTTAGGTTTTTTCTTTTTAAGTGTCCATTTCCTTTTTTTTTTTAACTTTTAGTCCATCCTCCACAAAGAATTGCCAAAGTGATATTCATAAAGTGGAGGTCATACCATGTCACTCCACTACTCAGTAAATTTCAATGGCTCTATATTACCTCTGGGATCAAATATAAACTCCTAAGTGACATTTAAAGCCCTTTACAACCTGAATTTTTTGGGTTTATTATTCATTACTTCCTTCCAAGCACTGCAGCTCTAGTTAAATTGGCCTACCTGCATCCTATCACATATAGCACTCCATGTCCCCACTTTGCAAGGGCTGTCTCCCATGCCTGGAATGTACTTTTCCCACCTCAATTTTTAGAATCCCTAGCTTTCTTGAAAACTCAGTTTAAGTGCTACTTCTTACTTGAAAGACTTTCTCCAACTGCTATTTCCTCCTCCTCAAGACACCTTGCATATACTTTGTATATATTTTAAATTTACCTATATATGCATATGGGACAGCAAGGTGGTCGCCAGTGGGTAGAGCACCGGGCTTAGAATCAGGAAGACTCATCTTTATGAGCTCAAATCCAGCCTCATACACTTAATAGCTGTGTGACCTTAGGTAATGACTTCACCTTGTTTTCCTCAGTTTCCTCATCTGTAAAATTGTATCAGTAAGCACCCTGACATACACAGGGGGGCCTGCTATCACAGGTTCTTAGATCTGCTTTCATAAAAGGAAAGGTAACTTCTGAGGGATTAACAACCACTTTAATCAAACATAGGTACCATTCCTTTAACCAAGCACATATATCATTCACCTAGTTCAGAGGAGTCAGCACCCTGAACTTCAAAGAAAATACAGAAAAATCAAGTCAATAGACTTCCTCTGCCTGGCCATCAACAGACTGGTCCAACTGTCTGACCATAGTCACCAGAGAAGGAACCACTGACATCTGATTTTTCCAAGCTGGGGTGGGGTGGGGGAGCTCCTTAGAGGCTTCCCTGAGTCCTGGCCAAACAAACATTTCCAGTCAGAAAGTCGCAAAGTAAAACCTCACCCTCAGAGTATTTATACCCTTTTTAGAGCCAAAGGGCATCCCAACTTTGAGAGCCAGTGCCCCATTAACAAAAGGTGTGGGCCTTCCTACAAATCTTCCCTAATCTTTGCCAAGAAAACCCCAAATGGGGTCAGTAAGACACAACTCAACAACAACAAATGCATGCATGTATTGTCTCCTCAGATAGAATTTAAGCTTTTTGAGGCAAAGGACTTTTTCATTTTGTGTTTGTATCCTCAGTACCCAGCAGTGTCTGGGACATGTAGACCCTTAAATATTTGTTGATTATTTGACTTTGTTGTTTAATATTAAATACACAACAAATTATCATAGAAATTTTTCCTTCTAGAATGGCATATTGTAAAGGGTCAGGGAGACTTTATTTCACCATAATGTTGAGAAAATGCAAGCTCTAATTTACTGGTTAATTTAGTTATTTTGGCCTTTAGACTTCTTAACATTTATTATTTAATACCTGCTTTATTTACACATGTGATGTACTATATTTCCTAGACCAAGAATTCTCATCTTCACCTTGGCTATTTTCCTCTCCTCCATCCTTCACATCAGAGCTCCGGAGATCATGACTGGGAAGCTATAAGCCACTCTGTTCTGTACTACCCTGATCAAGTGTCCTGATTTCCACCCTTATCATTTTCAGTTCACTGCAGGTACCCAACTTCTACCCTCCTTCCTTTTGAATTGCCCTTTCCCCATCCTGATTTAGCCAAACCTACACTATCAAAGCCTCAGGAAACCACTATCACTGGATTGTTCAATAGTTCTGCTCTCCCTAGGGACCAAAGCACTTCTCTTTGTCAGCAAGAACTGTCCTTGCTTTTATATTTGTATCTCCCCTTCCCCCAACTCCTCCTTCACAGTGTAGTGAAGATCCAATGGAATAATACATGCAAGGCAGTATGCAAATCTTAAAGCACTTGCATAGATGTTAGCAATTCCTGCTAGCATGTGCACAAATATATAGACACATATAATATGAATAGCTACTATTTATATGGAGCTTTAAGATTATTATTATCTCCACATTACAGATGAGGTTGAATGAATGAATGAAAAACATTTTTAAGTGCTTACTACATGTCAAGAGCTTTCCAGGGATACAAATACAAAAGCTAGGACTGTACATATTGGGGATGATGTTTTGGTATTTTGGTTAGGGACAGTTAGTGGAGCCAAAGGACAGCCCATTGCACCGTTATTGGCTACCTTGCAGTCCCTGGAACAAGAAACTCCATTGGCTGAACTCGATGCCTGGATCGCTCTCCCTCCTCATCTCCACTTTCCTTCAAGTTCCATCTCACCTTTCCTAATCCCTTTTAAGGCTAGTTTTTCCCTCAGTTAATTTCAACATATCCTTTTTGGGGCTGGTTTGTACAGTTGTATGTTTTGTTTGTATGTTGTCTCCTCTATTAGACTGTGAGCTCCATGAAAGCAGGGACAATTTTTTGCTCTATATCCTCAGCGCTTAGCAAAGTGTCTGGCACATAGTAAGAGCTTAATAAATGTTTATTAACTGACACCCACTGTTATCAGGCACCTTACTATTTCTGCAGTCAAAGTACAAAAAAATGTATGAAAACATCTGCAAAGATGATTCCACTCACCATCAGCACATGGAACGTGCACACACTAATAGACAACACAAAATCCAGTAGACCTGAAAGAACTGCTCTTGTTGCAAGAGAACTCAACAGGTATCGCATTCAAATAGGAGCCCTGAGTGAAGCAAGGTTGGCAAATGAAGGCCAGCTTACTGAAGTTGGAGCTGGATACACCTTTTTCAGGAATGGGCACAGTGAAGGGGAGCGCTGTGAAGCTGGAGTGGGTTTTGCAATCAAAATTAATCTAATTAGCAAGTTGGTATGCCTGCCCAAAGAAGTGAATGACAGGCTCATGACAATGTGATTGCCACTCGCAGGAAAACACCATGCCACCATCATCGGTGCCTATTCTCCCACCATGACAAACTGATGAAGTAAAAGAAAAATTTTATGAAAATCTAGAGACCCTTATTGTCAATGTGCCAAAAAAAGACAAGCTTATAATTATGGGTGACTTTAATGCTAGAGTAGGCTCAGACTATCAGACTATCAGGGAATTCTAGGGAGGAATGGAGTTGGAAACAGCAACAGCAATGGTCATTTACTGCTGAAGACTTGTGCATCCCATGACTTTCTCATCACCAACACTGTTTTCTGTTTACCTAAATGCAATAAAACTTCATGGATGCACCCTCGCAGCAAACACTGGCATCTAATAGACTACGTGATTGTAAGGAGAAGAGACAGACAAGATGTGAGAATGACAAAGGCAATGTGTGGTGCAGAGTGCTGCACTGATCATAGACTTATCCTTTCCAAGCTAAATATTTGCATTCATCAAAAGTGCTACCCCAAAAGCAAAATGACTACCAGATGAATTAATGTCAACAAATTAGAGCTCTTCTCTGAGCATCAACAGTTTGTTGCTGACTTGGAGGGAAAGTTGAGCCAACACACAGCTGGCAACAGTGGAGCAGAAAAGGAGTGGGCAGCTCTCAGAGATTTAGCGTACAGCACAGCATCTGCTCATCTGGGTCAGAACACTCACAAACACCAAGACTGATTTGATGAAAATGATGAGGAAATCCAGAAGTTGCTAAATGAAAAACAAGAACTCCACAGGATTTACCAGCAGGATAGTTCATCCACCTCTAAGAAGGCAGCATTTAATGCCATCAAAAGCAAAGTACAAGCAAAGCTTAGAGAGATGCAGGATTCCTGGCTCAGGAAGAAGGCAGATGAAATTCAGTTTTATGCTGACAGTAACAATCCAAAGCGCTTTTATGATTCCCTGAAAGCTATTTATGGACCAAAAACCTAAGGTGCATCACAACTACTCAGTGCTGATGGAGTCACATTGATTAGGGATAAGGACATGATCCTAGACAGATGGACTGAACACTTCCATAATGTTCTTAACAGACCATCACCAATCAATGCTGAGGTCACTGACTGTTTACCTCAGGTTGAAGTCAATCCCTCCTTAGCTGAACTTCCAACTGAAGAAGAGGTTTTGAGGGCCACTATGCTCCTTTCATGTGACAAAGCACCTGGTGCTGATTCTATTCCAGCTGAGATTTACAAGGTAGGGGGACCACTGCTCATACAAAAGCTGACTGAAATTTTCCAGGTTTTATGGCAAAAGGAGGTTATCCCCCAGGAGTTCAAGGATGCCTCCACTCTCCATCTCTATAAGGGTAAAGGGAATAGGTGTCCTGCAACAATCACAGGGGGATCTCTCTCTTAGTCATTGCCGACAAGGTTCTTGCTAGAGTCCTCCTTAATAGGCTGATCCTTCACCTGGAAGATGGTCGTATACCTGAGAGCCGGTGTGGCTTCAGAAAGGACCGAGGAACAGTGGATATGGTGTTTGCTGCCCGACAACTCCAGGAGAAATGCCAGGAGCAGAACAGAGGTCTATACACAACATTTGTAGATCTGACCAAGGCCTTTGACGCTGTTAGTTGTGAGGGCTTATGGAAACATGTTAAAATTTGGTTGCCCAGAGAAGTTCATCAAAATCGTACCCCAATTTCATGATGGCATGTTTGCTCAGGTTCTGGATGATAGACAATGCTCTTGTGCCTTCCCAGTCACCAATGGAGTAAAACAGGGCTGTGTGCTTGCTTTCATGCTTTTCAGCCATGTAGACAAACGCTTTCAATGAGGATGAACATGGCATCAAGGTCAACTACCATACTGATGGTAAGTTCTTCAACTTGAAAAGGCTACAAGCCAAGACCAAAGTGGAGGGAGTGTTGGGGCATCATTTTCTGTTTGCAAATATTGTGCACTCAGTGCAGCCTCTGAAGCTGAGATGCAACAAAGTATCATTCTCTGCTGCTTGTGTTAATTTTGACCTAATAATGAACACCAACACAGGTGCTCCATCAGGCACCACCACACCATCCATACATGGAACCATTGGTTACAACAAATGGAGAAGTTGTGAATGGTGTGGATAAGTTCACTTACCTTGGTAGTGTACTTTCCAGGGGTGTACACATTGACAATGAGGTTGGTGCACACATTCCCAGAGCTAGCTCAGTGTTTGGGAGGCTCTGAAGAAAAGTTAGGAGAGAAGAGATATTAGACTGACTACCAAACTGAAGGTCTACAGAGCCGTTGTGCTGACCTCATTGTTCTATGCTTGTGAAACATGGACAGTCTACCAGTGCCATGCCAGGAAGCCGAATCGCTTCCATGTGAACTATCTTAGAAAGATTCTGAGGATCACCTGGCAGGGTAAGGTACCAGACCCTGAAGTTCTTCCTCGAGCTGTACTGCCAAGTACTCAAACTGTGCTTCAGAGAGCGCAGCTCTGATGGGCTGGCCACGTTGTTCCAATGCCAAATGTACGCTTGCCAAAAAGACTATCTTATGGAGAACTGGCATGGGGTAGGTAATCACATGGTGGTCAGAAGAAGCGCCTACAGTTGCTTTGGATTTGACTGTGCCACATGGGAGACATTAGCACAGGACTGCTCAGCATGGGTGCCGACATCAGAAAGGGTGGCAGACTGGAGACAGTAAATGCAGGATGTGCAAATTTGGAGCATCCACCCCAAAATTCACACGGACTCTCTGTGCCCCAGCTCGTATTCACCTGATCAATCACAGGTGGACACACTGAAACTTCTCTGTATGTTGGTGATGTCATTGTGGTCCTCTGAGAACGAGGCCAAAACCAGCCAACCAATCGGAAACGGTTTAGTGCAGGCACTTAATGAATGCCTGATGCCTGAATACTGAAGGACAAGAGTGACCAGCAGGGCGGCCCAGGCCCTCGGCCCTCACGGCTCCTCCAACAAGACCCTCCCTTGCTTGGTGCACACACACATACAAATATGGACAGAGAGGTTCCCCAAGTCCACAAGGGGGCCACGCCTCTGCCAGCCTAGCCCAAGCTGAGCCTGGGCTGCGTCCCGGGCCAAGCGATCCCCTAGACACGCGCCTCAGCCGCCTCGGGGAGAACCGACTTCCGGCCCCAGGTACGGGCCTTCTGGGAGACCTGGCCCTGGTTCAGCCGCGGAAGCAGCGGCGGCGCCAGTGATTGGTGGGGAGTAAAGGAAAAAAAAAAAGCCAGTTCCCTTAAAGTCGCAATGGATCGCTTTCTGACTGGTTGGGCGACCCGGGTCTTGCCCGGGCATCCAATCCTGCAGCCGTTTATTGATAATCTCCCTGTCCGGACAACAGCCCAATGGGGGCATTCTAAGCTGGACCATGATTGGTCGCAGGGAATTCTTCTTCCAGCAGTAGTAAACACACCGCCACTCTCGGGACCTAGGATTGGTTAGCACCGAGGCTCTAGGAGTAAATCACACTAGGTCAGGTCCCGGGTCTAGCCCCGCCCAGGCCCCACCCTCTCCCTCCAGTGATTGGTTACCGCATGACCGGTGGGGGCGGGGGCACGAGACTGCTGAATGTCACTTCCTGTGGCCGCCGCCGCCTCAGTTTCACAACGCCGCAGAGAGAAGAGACTGGAGAGTGCTGGGGCGGGCGGGGGGAGGGCAGAACTGGGGAGGGGGGGTGGGTGGGTGGAGAAGACTCACCCACCCCTGAGGCCGCGGCCGGCCGAGTGACCGCCAGCCCCCCCTTCTTCCTTTACGGCCGTACGGAGTCCAAGCCGAGTCGCCGCCGACCAGCGGAGCATAAGGGGCGGGGCTCGGCTCAGGCAAGGCGACCCCCAGCCGCGGGAGGGGCGGGTGGGGGAGGAGGAAGGGGAGGAGGGTGGCCTCGCGCGCGGGGCGGGGGGGGGCGCGTTGGGGGGAGGCCGGGAGCGAGCTCGAGGCCGCTTCACGCGCGGGCGGGCTCGGTGTGTGCGCGGCGGTTAGACCGGGCTGGGAGAGCGCACAAGTGCCGGAGGGAGGCGCGCGGGCCGACGGACGGACTGCCTGGCTGTCAGTCGGGCTTTGTTCTGGCGTGAGTGCGGTTGTCGGCTTTGCACCCCGAGGGCTGCTCGGGTCCGGCGGGTGCCGCGACTGTGGGGCGGGAGGGAGGGAGGGAGCGAGCGACGGACGGTGCTTCTGCGCAAGCGCGGTGGGAAACAGACAGATTTGTGCTCAGACACTGGAGGTGGAGGGAGACGAGGACAGGGACCCTCCGGGGGAACCAGCGCTCCGTTCTCTTGGGGGTAGAGTGCCTTCTCCGCCCCCAGGGCTGCGGCCTTCAGGCTTCTCTGAGGGAGATCTGGTTAAAACAGAGATGTAGGAGAGAGCTTGGCATGGACCCTAGGCTGGCGGTGAGTGAAGGGTCCGCCTGGTTGGGTGTGGGCACGGCAGGTTGGCCCCTCGTCCTCCCCACCTAGCCTTGTGTTTACCATTGGTTTCTTCCCCGGTGGGAATATAGCGTAGAGTGGATCTTACTTGGTGAGGTTAAGCTCCGTTTTACTCCAAAAGGTGGAATGAAAAATATCCAGGAAGAGGACATTTTGAGGCTGTTGAATGGCCAGGCCAGTTCGTGGAAATGTATTATTATTTTTTAAGGTGTAGTACCTCTTGGATGATAATTTAAAAAAAAATTCATAGGTGTGAGGATAGTTCTTTCATTTGATAATATTTCTAAACCTATTATTGAGCACGGTCGGACTTTTATTTGAATATAGTACTTCTGTGCTGCAGCCCCGTGGGGAAATGAGCGATCTTTGGATTGATTGTTCTGAATGGTATTTTCTGACTTTGTATGAGGAGGAGCTAAGCCTGGAGGGATCCCTGAGGGTGGGAGCGGTTGGTGGTGTTGGTTCTGGGCTGGTGGGGTCCGTGAGTGGAGTGGGGGAGCAGCTGCTGCTGCCAGCTCCTCATTTTGTGACTCTCAGCCAAACTTGAGGGGGAGAACGTGGTATTGTCCAGTGTGGAAATCTGCCAGGGAAGTCTTGGAGCCCTTGGGAGGGGGAGCTCTGGTGGAAACTCCTGGCGTAGGGGTTTGGACTGAATGGGTGCTGATATCTGTAATGTCGGTATGCTTTCTTGTGATTTAGCGGAGCTTCAAGTCACACCTCTGAATACCTAATGTCTGAATGATTGTGGGAAAGTCAGCTTACTATTTCAGAGCTCTAAGGATGGACTTAAAGTTAGAAACTGCAGAGAACCTGGACTGGTAGAGAGTGAAATGCATTTTCCAGATTTAGCCCTATACCTATTGTTTTCAAATTTTAAATTCTTTTAGTTGCCTGGCATTTGTTTCTCTCCTCCCCTTTTTCCTATTGGGGAAAAAAAAGAAAAGAGAAAGAACACCTTCTTCATAAAGGTACAGAGAGTTACAAGTACAACGAATTCTGGCATCGACCTAATCCAGAAATGACTATATCATTCTGCATGTTGACTCCACCACCTGTCTCAAGAAGTAGGTAGCAGTCTTTCTCATCAGAACTCTGGAATCGTGGTTGGTCATTTCATTGATCAGAGTTCTTTAAGTCTTTCAAAATTGTTTGTTTTTACAATAGTTTTGTTATGTAAAATTATTCACCAGGTTCTGCTCGCTTCACTATCTGTTCATACAAGTCTTCCCAGGTTTCTCTGAAACTATCAATTTCATTACATTCATATGCCATCATTTGTTCAGCTGTTTCTTCAATAATGGGCACTCCCCTAATTTCCAGTTCTTTTCCACTTCAAAAATTGCTGTGTTTTTAGACATATACAGGTCCTTTTCCTTTTTCATTGGTTTTTTTGGGGATATCTGCGCAATAGTTATCCCTATTTTTATGGTATACCTTTTTCTCCTTGGAGCTGAATGGTCTCCCCAAAAGTCCATTTATTTGAATAGTCTTCAGGGTTCAGTTATACGTTATTCCTTGTCACTAACTTTATAATTTAGCCAAACTGCCCAATCTGCTGTTCTCCGAATAGGAAATTCTGTCTACTGAGATTGCCTTTGCAAAGACTGTCTGATCCTCACACAAAATATTCTCCCTCCTCACCTTTACCTCTTCAGATCCAGGGTTCTTTTCAAGGCTGAGCTCAAGTGCCACCTCCTTCACAAGGTCTTGTAACTCCAGTTGTTGGTTTCCTCCTCCCCTCTCATCGATGTTTGTTTCTTGTACTGAAGGGTTTGTGAACCTCTTATATTTCCCTGTAGAAATAAGATCTATTATATTGATATGTATTTGTTAGTTGATATATTTGGTTCCAGTTAATTGTATTAAGATCTGAAAGAAGTCTAAACTGCAATTCAAGAAAAAAAAATATATTTTGAGGTCAGTTCTTTCAAAAGGAAATGTTACAGAATGTTATCAGCATATAGAATAATAATAGTAACTTACTGTCGTATATAGTTTTCAGGTCACTTTTCTAGTAAATACTTGTATATTAAATTTCAGTCTCTTAATAATACTGAGGTAGATAGTAAAACTACTCTCCTAATTTTAAAAGTGAAGAAACAAAATAAAGTGACTTGCACTAGTTGATAAAGGTTTGAAATACTTCGTGGTTACTGAAACGTATGTAGAGTCTGATATTCAACGTACTTGCCATAGTGTGTAGTCTCAGATGTCCTAAGACTTGGTAAGATATATAAATGCCTCACATTCAGTGAGATACAGTATGACAAAGCTTTTTATATTGTTTGGGATTAAGTCTTGACTTTCTTTTTGCCTTCCAGTTTACTAAAAACTTCATAGTAATACTTTTTTCTTTGTTTTATCTAAATGATTCTACATCTTATAAATCACAAGTATTTTTCAGGTTTGGAATAACTAATTTGTGTTAGTGTAGCAGGTGGAATGAAATGTAACACTATACTGCACCTTTTGTTTAAGTATAAAATGAACTTCAAATGTGTTGAAAGACCAGCTGTCTCTGCAAAATGAACTATTGCCCTTTAACAGTTGTTTTCATTACTGAATTATATCTCTTGGGCCTGAGATTCAATTTTTATTTGATTAGGACAACCTTCTTCTAGCTACTAGTAGCCATTATAATTTCTCTAAATGTTCAAATTAGGAATAGTCAACACAAATTAGGTATGATAATAATAACTTATGTTTATAGTTCACTAAGTGCCTTCACATATTTTCTCATGGCACTTATATTTTCTGATTTGATCTTAAAACTATCGAATCAGCAAACATTTATTAAGCTCCTACTTTATTAGACATATTATCCTAAGCACTGTGGATAGAAAGATAAAAAATAAAACAACCCTTTTCTTCATGTAACTTACTTTCTATTGGAGAGAGCGTGCACATATATAAGTATAAAAAAAAATAAAAACAAGGCTGTTGAAGGTTTAGTCCCAGGGGGAAGGCACTAACATTTTCTGGAATTAAGAAAAGCTTCAATATAGAAGGTAGCATTTGAGTTGAACTTTAAAGGAAACTACAATTCTGAGAGGTAGAGATGAAGAAGGGTACATTCCGTGCATGGGAGAGGGCATGTGCAAAGGCAAAAAAGATGGGACATGGCACATTGGCTGTGAGTATCAGAAAGCTAGTTTGGCTGGAGTTCATGAAGGGGAGGAGAGAGACAGAGAGAGAGAGAGAGAGAGTGTGTGTGTGTGTGTGTGTGTGTGTGTGTGTGTGTGTGTGTGAAGATAGGTTGGAGCCAGGTTGTGAATATTCAGATGCCAAACAGAGCAGTTTTTATTTGACCCTAAAGTAAGCCAATAATAATAAATAATAATGATAAGCATTTCTATAGCATTCATTATGTGCCAGGCACTGCGCTGAACTCTTTTCATCTCATTTGATCTTCAGCAATATGTAGGCAAAGTGGGTGCGATTAGTATCCCCATTTTACAGTTGAGGAAACTGAGGCAATAAAAGGTTAAAGTGACTTATCCAGGGTCACACAACTACTAAGCATCTGAGGTTAAATTGAACTCAAGTCTTACTGATGCCACATTCCGTATTCTATCCACCCAGCTACCTAATGAATGTTTGAACAGAGAAATTAATATCTATGCTTTAGGAAAATTACTTTGGTAGCTGTGTTGAAGATAAATTGAAAAGAGGAGAGACTTGAGGCAACGAAAACAAGTGGCAATTGTAGTAGGCAAGGTGTGTACACTTTTATGGGGTGTGGAGTTCTCTGGGTTATCTGGGTGTGTAACAATGGAACATATGCTCTGGCAGGTTCTCTCAAAACAGAAGGGCTTCAAATATGTGTTTCCTGTGATTTGTGTCTGTAGGCTGAGAACCAGCCTCCCTCGTTTAGTGAAGCTTATCACTAGGTTGACTAATGAATTCCAGTCACAGCACTTCTTGAAGATTGTCTACTAAGCTAAGTAAGGTATACATGTGTGTTAAAAAAGAGATATATGTTATTGAAGGGGGTGTCCATGCTGATAAATTTTCAGATTCTTAAAATGTTAAAGTGAATAAAATAAAGTGAGAAAGATAGGTCCTGGGCCTTCTTTTCTTTCTCTATACCACATATCTTGGTAACTTCATTAATTTCCATGGGTTCAATTCTATTTTTATGCAAATGATTCTCAGATGTAGCTATTCAGGGCTTATTATGATCTTTAAACGTCTCCCTCATTAGACTGTGATTTCTTTGAGATCATAGAGTCTCTTTTACTTTTCCTTGTATCCTCAGTACCTGGCACATAGTAGGTACCTAATAAATGTTTACTGACTGACTGAATTGTCTTTTTTGAACACTAGTCCTGCTGAGCCAACACCCATTGTTTACTGGGCATTTCTACCTGGCTGGACCTTTGGAATCTCAAGCTGAGCATGTCCAAAGTAGAATTTCTCCCCCTAAACCTGTCCCAACTCCATGCTTACCTATTTCCATTGAGGATACCCTTACCTAGGTTGACTATCTTAGTCATTCTTGATTCTTCATTCACTTTCATTTCCCATATCTAGTCAGTTGCCAAATCTTGTTGATAATACTTTTATAGCATCCCTTCCCTTCTCATATGTGTCCTCTTTTTCTCCTTATATAGCTGTTAGCCGTGTTCAGCCTCCTTAATTGATCTCCTTATTTCCAGTTTCTTCCTTCATTCACCTACCAGAGTCTTCTTAAAACACAGGTCCCCCTGCTTGGGAATATGCAACTCCCCTATTCCCTTTAGGATGAAATTTGAATGTTTCCAGACTACGTTACTTCTCTTCATACACATTGTGCATTCCAGCCAAACTGAACTATTTGCTCTTTCCTGAATTTGGCATTCATTCCGTTGCCTGATTCTGCACTTTTGCGCAGGCTATTTTCCATACCTGAAATGTTCTTTCTTGTCCCCTATATTTGTTAGAATACTTAGAACCATCTACTAGAGGAAGCATTTCCTGACTCCCCCATCGGAGAAAAATGTTAATAGTGTAGTCTGAGTTTTCAGTACATCTGCCAGAAACTATTAATTTATCATTCTATCAAGCATGTTCTTAAGACATCCAGATCAGCTGAATCTCTTCGTGATCTAAGCACATGGCTTTAACACAAGACATTTCAGCATAACATTCATAGGAATTTTGAACAAGGAAAGAATCACAATATATAAAGCACAGTTTGGGCTTAATATTTTACTTCATCTAATACAGCAATTCTCAAAGTATGGTCTTGGGACCCCTGGTGATCCATGAGACCTTTTCAGGGGATGTGTGAGGACAAAACAATTTTCACAATAATACTAAGACATTGTTTGGTTTTTTCCCCCACATATTATTCTTTCATGAGTATACAGTACAGTTTTCTGAGGCATTATGACTTGTGAATTAAAGATTTAGCTATAAACATGAAGACTGAGTTAATATCTTGTGTGCAGAGTTGTACTTTTGTCTTATGAATGGATGTCAGGGCTGGCCTTGGAATATAGGAACTAACACATCATTGAAGCTCTTTCATTTGAATTGGCAACAAACACATGTGGTATTGAAATATTTAAAGTATTGAGTAACTTTTGAATTTCTTAGTTTAGTTTGACACTTTGTGAAACACTGTATTGACACTTGTACTGAAGGTGCAAAAGTGATGGTGGGTAAAACTACCAGCTAAGAAATCAAGGCAGTGGCATCAAACTGTACTGGTTGTTACATTCTTCATTGCCACATACTTTCAGTTAAAAAAAAAAAAGTTAGTTTCACTTAAGAATTTACTTGATTAAGTAATAAAAAAGATTGACTTTATTAAATATCAACCCTTGTACATACTGCCTTATTAATATTCTGTGTGATGAAATGACAAGTATGCATAAAGCACTTATGCTGCATAGCATAATGATTATTTTGAAGAACAGTATTTATTTGAGCTGTGAACTGAACTAACTGCTTTTTTAATAGAACACCATTTTTACTTGAAAGAATGACTTACAAACTATGATTATCTAATCTTGGGTATTAGGCAGATATTTTCCCAGGAATCAGCAGTCATCTTGTCATGGCAAGAAAAGAGTTGACAGTATTTGTTGCCAATGACAAAATTTGAATTTTCCAGGGAAAATTGGAATTTTGGAAAACTTACATTTGCCACTGTGAGCTTATTAACTTTTATAGAAAGACTTGTCTGATGATGTTTTACTCAGTAAAATGGTATTTTCCAAATGACCAATGCTTGGTGTTACAAAATGGGTAAAAGATCCATTAAAAGTACTAGATAGAGCAATGGATTTTACTGTAACAGTTTGAAAAGTTCATTGATATAGTGTTAGATTTCACATTGCAAGTAACCTTTAAGAAACTACCCCTTGTTCAGCTTTGGTGTAGTATCAAAGAATGATATCCATATTTATTTGAAAAAGACTTTTTTTGGGGAGTAATGGGGGTGGGAAGCAATTGGGGTTAAGTGATTTGCCCAGGGCCACACAGCTAGTAAGTGTCCGAGACTGGATTCGAACTCTGATCCTCCTGACCCCAGGGCTGGTGCTCTATGAAAAGACTATTAAAATACTCTCTTTTCCAACTTAAGTTGAATTTTCCTCATAGACTTTCAACCAATGCAGCATAACACAACACATTCAGTGCAGTAGCAGATACGAAAATTAAAGAATCTTCTATTAAACCAGACATCAAAGAGATATGAAAAAAATACATAAAACAAGGCAGCAGTGGACAAAGTTTGACTGTTGGGAAGGATTGGGTGAGGGTTTGCATTAGATCGTAGTTGGAAATAGGCTGCAAAGATAGGTTGGGGACAGATTGTATTGGCCTGATAATAATCTTTTCTCTAGGTTTTCAGCACACTGCTTTCCCCTGATTCTCCTCCTACTTACTTGACCTTCGTGTACTGTTTTCTTTGCTGAATCTTCATCCAAATCTTGCCTAAATGTTCCCAATGCTCTGTCCTAGGTAGGTACTCTTCTCTTTTCCTTCTGTACTGTTTACTTGATGATTTTATCAGCTCCTGTGGATTCAACTGATCTCAAAGCTGAAAATTCTCAGCTCTAATTATCTAGCCCAACCTTTCAGCTGAGTTCTGTTCTGGCCTCTCCAATTGCCTATGTGATCTCTTGAACTAGATGTTTGGTAGACACCTTATATTCAACATATCCAAACTGAATAGTTATCTTTTCCCATAAACGTTCCCTTCTTCCTACCTTCCCATCACTTTTGAGGGTACAACCATCCTCCCCAACTCTCCCAGGTTCACAAACCAAATGTCATCCTTGACTTTTCTTCTCATCCCCCAAATCTAATCTGGTGCAGGCCATTGTTAATTACCTCATGCCCCAACTATTTCAATAGCCTGATCTCCTTGCCTCAAGTTTTTCCTCACTCTAGTCCGTACTTCTCTCAGCTCCCATTGGGATCTTCTTTAAAGCATAGATCTATGTCATGCCCTCTACTTGATGAACTCCAGTGGCTCCCTGTCACCATCGGAATCAAATATAAAATATTGTGGTGTTCAGAGTCCTTCATAACCTGCCTCTCAGGCCCTAGAGTGACACAGCCTCCTTGATATTCCTCAAACAAGACACTTCATCTCCATACTTGGCATTTTTCCTGTCTGTCCCCCATGCCTGGAGTCCTTTTCCTTCTCTGCCTTCTGGCATTATGGGAGCACACTCCAGTGTTTGTTTGACTAAAGTGAAGGAAATGGATAAATTATTGACACAACAAAAGATAGACTTGTGATGAGGAATGTTATTACCTATTTGCTCATCTGCTGGACACTAAAAGACCTTTTGCTAAGTTCTTGATATACTTTATTTCTAATTCTGTCATTCCTTCTCATTTCCTGCCTCTCACAATCTCTGGTTTCCTTTCAAACTCAGCTCAAACTCTGCCTTCTCGACGGGGCCTTTCCTGAGCCACCCAATTGTTGGCATCTTCCCTCTCCCAGATTGCCTTATATCGTATAGATGTGCCTCTCTTCTGATAAATCAAGCTCCTCAGTAATCGAGACTGATTTTTCCTTTGTATTCCCAGTGCCAGGTGCAGTGCCTGGGATACGGTAAATGCTTACTAAATGCTTGTTTTCTTGATGACATGCGAGTGTACAGATTATGGGTAATAAAGACCTTGAGATAGTCACTCAAGGATACAAATATAACCACCTATCACTAGGTTTTGCTAGGAAGATTAATAACTAAAATATCACAATGGAAGGATATACTTTGTTAAAAAGTAACAAATTATATAGTTGGCATGGGAGACAACATGTCAAGAAGAGCTATATACCTTTATGTATCTTCACCCTGAGTGGGAGGTGGAATCATGGTGGAGAACATTTGGGTGAGGATAAATGGAAGGTGATAATAGACATGATATCGTTGGGAGAGAATAGTAAAGGTTGCCATTCACTACAGTGAAAGAAATGGATAAATTATTCACACAAGTGATAAAACTGACCGTCAAGATAAGTTTGTGAAGGGGGAATTGCAGTTATTTACTTGTTTATCTGATGGAAGCTTCTTATTACTGAAAGAACATTTGATATGTTCTTGACTTGCCTCATGTCTGTTTCTGCCTTTCAAAAGCTAGAGGGAAAGATGAGGGGTCCAGGATTGCTTCGGGGCTAAGTAAGCTTTTGAAGGCTGGCCTCAGAGGCCGTGTACATAGCATAGTAGAAGGAATACTAGAATTGGTATCATGAGACCGAGGTTCAGATTCCATCTTTGCTAGGAGTGGGCCTCATTTCTTTTCATTTGTAAAAGGAGGAGGTTGTGCTAGATGATTTCTAAGATCTCTTTTTTTCAGCTGTAGCATTTGATCCTGTGAACCTAATTGCTATTTATAACATAAATAAATGACTTAGAAATGTTCTTTTAGAATATAGTCTTTTGAGCTGCTACCTCCCCATTTGATTTATGTAATTGTTTTTATAGTTTGTCGAAACTTAAGCATCTCTTATATTTCTCATTTGCTTGGAATTGAACTTATTTTGTTATCTGTAAAATTGACAGTTAAATTTCCAAGTGGGCAAAAAATAAATTCAGTTATTGGTTTTTCTTCCAGGGTTTCGTTCTAGATTTAGACATGTGGAATGTCAAGTATGCATTGTTATTCAGCGTTTGGTAAGAGAAGGTTTTTGCAAGTAGCAAACCACATTAGCAGTGCTTAACAAACAAAAAGCAAACAAGTTGCTACATATAGAGGAGCTTTTGTATGGGTTATATGTTCTCTTGAAAAGTGTGTAGATTTGTTTTTTGAAATCAGATCTGTAAATGTAAAATGTAAATGTAAACTAGTGGAGCTTGGTATTTAAAGGATCTCTGAGTTATTTTGAAAAGGGAAAGAACTTTGAATAATCACTCCCTAGTTCATGTCTGTTGTAAATAGGGATTTTCATACTATATTTAAGTAAAAAGGGATTTGAAGGCAGATGATTGTAATACTTTTTCTTTGAAAATGTTGACTGTATTAAGTTTGTATTTATATATTTCTGCCTTAATTTTATATTCTGATTCAGTTTCTTAAAGTATCTTAAAGATTATGCAGAATGTAGACTGTATCTTAATTACTACTTTCTTTAAAATGATGTTCCCATATATGTAATGATATAATGTTCTTTGAAGTTTTGTAGAAAATTAACTGAATAAGTAAAGACACACCCAGGACCTCTTCCATTTGCTTTTAATTGGTGCATGCTCACAGAATGCCAACTGATTTTATATTTGGCCAAATAAAACACATTTAGATATGCTGGGAAAAAAAACTTATATAATCATCTTGTGATTATTCGTTTTAGTAGTGGAGGAGTAGCAAGAATATTTTTAAAAATCAGTTCTATTTAGTTTTAAAATGTGTTTTGTGTTTATTAGACTGTGTTTTAAAGCCCCTATCATTAGCATACTCCTTTCATCTTTTATTCTTCCTATCTAGGTAATACTGAACTCCGTGGTACTGAAGAAAAAACACCCTTCTTAGTCCTAGTTGTCTGATCTTTCTTTTTATCCACCTCAGCCTTACCCTCTGCTCCACAATCTCCTCCTCTTGTCATTATATCCTTTGGAACTCCTGTTCTATAATTAACAAAATTCTTTTCATTTTAGACCTCTTCCTCTCCTGTTCCTTCCATCTGGCACTCACTGAGACCTGGCTCCCCTGGATGATACCACATCCCTGATGGTGCTTTGTAGTACTGGTTAGTATTAGAGATTTTTTTCTTTTAAGTTACATGTTTTCTTTGCCGTTTAGAATATCTTGATATCAGAGACCGTTTTCACTTTTTCTTTGTATCTTAGCACAGTGCCTGGCACATAGTGAGCACTTAATAAATGCTTATTGATTTACTGATGAAATGATGTCCATCTTCAAAGGTTCTGTCCTTATCCTCTGTGTTTCATCATATCTTAGAAATTTCAATCTTTTCAGCCAAACTGACATTTTTTCTAACACTATATTTTCAAATGTTTGCTAGCATTGTTTATGCCAACTGTGTGTGTTGTGTGGGTTCAGAGAAGTAAATGAATGAATATCTAACTTGTTCTAGACTTTAGACCATGCATTATATCCCATCTCACAGCCGGCTATTTTCTTGCTTTCCACCCTGCCACACCTCCCTCTGGACCTTCTGAGACCAGAGCCCACTCAGCTTTGGAACCATCACAGTCTTGATTAGATAGCTAAGCAAGGCAAATGCACTGGACTTCAGACTGTGTATCACATCTCATCCAACTGTCCACCCTAACCATCTCCTTGCCATTTGCCATACTGGCTCTCCCCTTTTTATCCCTGGCTTTGGGAATAGTAATCAAATCAATATAACATTGTTCCAGGAAAGGGCATTTCATTGGACATCCAAAGGCATATATGTGGCTCCGCTCACCATCCTTGTGACTTTCTAAACCAAACACCATTCTTTGGCTATCACTCCTTTACATATGTTGTCTCCTCCTACTTGAATGTAAGCTTCTTGTGAATAGGGACAATTTTGCTCAGTGCTTGACACATAGCTTAATTTCATTTTCCTGTCTTTGTAAACTGAGCACCTAGCACAGTGCCTGGCACATGATAGTTTAATAAATGCCTTTTGAATTGATTGATGTTTTTCATTCATATATATAGTCTAGGGTAAGCAGTGGTAACAGCATCTAGTGTTTGGATTACAGGGCCTTTGTCAGGCAAGTGAGCTTAGATTAACAAAATTGTGTTCATCTTTCATTCTTGAAGAGGACCATGACTTTCAGATGATGACATGACTTGCAGTTGACTTTGATTTGAGTGAGGGAGGGCTGTGCAGGGTCACCAACCTCATTTTCTTCTCCTGAGCCATCTGAGTCCAGTATTCATCAGGAGGACTGGAGATGGTCCAGGTTGCAATGTGAGACCCTGGCCCTTTCAGGCTAAGGTCTTATCACATTCTCACTTTGACTGAGATACACCCATTCAATGAATAGGCTTCTTTAAGTTAGTCAAGGGATGGCCCCTTTAATAAAAAAAAAAAAAATCAAATTGGGAGGTGATGACCCTCAGGGTTCCTGGATAAATGAGAAATAATTACTATTTAGTTAATACATTCACTGTGTGCTAGGTGGGTGGGGACTTGTTGTCCAGTCTATGAGGTCCAGAGTGAACTGGGTTTAAAGCTTGATCTTTGAGCAAGAAATGTAGCTAGTAAACCCAAAGAAAAAAAAGGCAGCTTTTAGCCATGGAATTCAACTTCCCCTGGGCAGAACACCAGAGGAGTGGAGAAGAGAGGAGAGGAGCTACTACTCATTCACAGGTTCTGTTTGTCTTTCCTTCTGCCAAGGAGACCATGACATCAAGATGATGACATGACTTGCATTTGACTTTGATTTGAGTGAGGCAGGGCTGCGCAAGGTCACCAACCTCGCTTTCTTCTCCTGAGCCATCTGGGTCCAGTGACCTGATATTTACCAGAAGGACTGGAGATAGCCTAGGATGTAATGTGAGACCCTGGCCCTTTCAGGCTAAGGTCTTACCATATTCTCACTTTGACTGAGATATACCCATTCAATCAGATTAACAAAGTAAGTAGTGGTATAAGAGTCCCAAATAAAAATGGATCATTTTGTTCCCAGAAAAATTAAATCAGAATCTACGAGACTTGAGGAAGTCAGCAGTAAATTTGGGATAGGACATCTTTTAATAAACCCTCTGATTTTTGAGATGATTTCATGCTAGTTTAGATTATCATGATGTGGTGCTTTAAAAAACACTACTTAAAAGCCAAGTAAACTTGGTTTGCATTTTGAAAACAGGTAAGAAATTGTTTACTTGCTGTTTTTTAAATAATATTTTTTCCAATTATATGTAAAAATAATTTTAACATTCATTTTGAAAGATTTTGAGTTCCAAATTTTCTACCTTCCTTCTTTACCTCCTCTTTCCCTAAGATGGTAAGCAATTTGATGTAGGTTATATATGTGTAATCACATAAAACATTTCCATATTATTCACTTTGTGAAAGAAGAAACAGACTGAAAGGAAAAAAAAACAAAAATAAAAGAAACTGGAAAATATTATACTTTGATCTGCATTCACATTCTCTCAGTTCATTCTGTGGATATGAGTAGCATTTTTTTCATCATGAGTCCTTTGGAATTGTTTTGGATCATTATATTGCCAAGAATAGTTTAGTTATTCACAGTTGACCATCATACAGTATTGTTGTTACTTAGTATAGTGTTTTCCAGGTTCTGCTCTCTTCACTTTCATCAGTTTGTGTATGTCTTTCTAGCTCTTTCTGAAATCATCCACTTGTGATTTCTTATAGCACAGCAGTATTCCATCACAATCATATATCACAATTTTTTCAGCCATTCCTTAGTTGATGGATAGCTTCTGAAATTCCAATACTTTGCCACCACAAATAGAGCTGCTATAAATATATTTGTACAAATAGATGCTTTTCCTTTTTTTTTTTGATCTCTTTGAGATGCATACTTAAAAGTGGTATTGCTGGATCAAAGAGTATGTACAGTTGATTGCACTTTGGGCATCACTCCAAATTTCTCTCTAGAATGGTTGGATCAGTTCATAACTCCTATCAGCAGTGCATTAGTGTCCCAATTTTTCCATATCCCCTCCAACATTAATCATTTTCCTTTTCTGTCATATTGGTCAATCCAATAGGTAGTGAAGTGAGTTGTTTTAATCTGCATTTCTTTGATCTAGTGATTTAGAGCACTTTTTCATATGGCTATAGATAGCTTTGATTTTGTCATCTGAAAATTGCCTGCTTATATCCTTGACCATTTATCAATTGGAGAATGACTTCTATTCATATAAAATTGACTCATTTCTCTATATATTTGAGAAATGAGGCCATTGCCAGAGAAATTTGCTGCAAAAATTGTTTCTCTGCTTTCCTACTAATCTTGGTTGCATTGGTTTTATTTGTGCAAAACCTTTTAAACAATCAAAATGATCTGTTTTGCATCTTGTAATACTCTAACTTTTATTTGGAATCTGATATGTAAACTATTCCTTGCTCTCCTAATTTATTTGTGAATTCATCCTTTATATGCAAATCATGTGCCCATTTACCTTATCTTGGTATATGGTGTGAGATGTTGGTCTGTACCTAGTTTCTGCCATACTGTTTTCCAATTTTTCTAGCTGTTTTTATCAGATAGTGAGTCGTTGTTCCCAAAGCTGGGGTTTTTGAGTTTTATCAGACACTAGAATACTATGGTCTTTTACCACTGTTTATTGTCTTCCTAATCTGTTTGACTGATCTACCACTCTATTTTTTTAGCCAGATAGTTTTATCGATTACTGCTTTGTAATATAGTTTGAGATATGCTATGGCTAGACTGCCTTAATTCACATTTTTAGATGAATTTTGTTATTTTTTTTCTAATTCCATAAAATAATTTTTTGGTAGTTTGATGAGCAGTTATTTTTCTAGTTGTTTAGATCTGACTTTATTTTTGTGAAAAACATTTTTTAATTGTGTTTATATAATTCTGGAGTTTGTGTTGGCCTCACTTGCTCTTTTTGATGTAAGTAGGTTACTAAAAATAAATTTTATTGCTCTTTTGCTTTCATATTAACTACATTTAACAGTGTATCTCTATCCTAATCCCTTCCTGAGAGACATCTCTTATAAAAAAGGAGAAAAAACCCAAACCAACATATTGAAAAAAAGGCTGATGTTATATGCAGTGTTCCATAACCATATTCCATCACTTCTTCAAAGAAGGAAGGGAGGTGGGGGTTACCTTCCCATTTGTTTTCTTTAGGGGCACATGTGATCATTATAATTTTGTGACAGTTTGGATTTTTTTTTCTTCCATTTTACATTGGTAAGTTAATGAGTTATTTTGGTTCTGATTATTTTACTTTGCATCAATTTATCTCCACATTTCCCTACATACATGTATATTATATTCAGTGTTTCTTACAACTCAGTGGTATTCAGCTATCATAGCTTGTTGAGCCATTCTCTGTCGATGGGTTCTATTTCTAGTTCTTTGGTATTACAAAGAGTGCTACTGTAAATATTTTGCTATTTGCTATATTATATGGGGCCTTTTTTTGCCATTGACATCCATAGAGTATATGCATAGTAGTGGCATCTCTGGGTCATAAAGTCTTTGCCTATTTGAAAGTTGCTTTCCATAATGGTTGAACTAATTAGCTCAGTCAGCAATTTATTAGTGAACCTGTCTTTCTACAACTCCTCTGGTACTGGTTGTTCCTGTCTATCTTTTGCCATCTTTGTCAGTTTGCCAGATGTAAGGTAAACTCTGAGTTGTTTTCAGTGTTTCTCTTTTTAGTGATTTGGGCCATTCTTTCATATGGTTGTTAATAATTTACAATTCTTCCTTTGAGAACTATTTATTCATATCCTGTGACAGTTTATCTATTGGAGAATGGCTTTTGTGGTTTATAGATTTCTATTAACTGCCAATATATTTTGGCTATTAGAACCTTATCAGAGATGCAAAGTATTTTTACCCTCTAGTTGACCACGACTTCTAGTTGCATTAACTTTGTTCATGCAAACTCTTTTTAATTTTATGCAATTGAAATTGGCTGTATTTTCTTTTGTAACTGTCTTATCTCTTGTTTGGTTAAGAATTTACACTTAGTCATGGGTATGAGAGGTTCTTGATCTGGTTCTAATTTTTCATGCTATGAACTTTAATTTTATTCAGATCATATATCCATTTTTAGTTTCTTATTGTATATTATGTATCAGTCCAATCCCAATTTCTGTTAGAAGCAGTATACTTTTAAACGTAACTTTACCCATACAAAGTGCATTCTTTTAGTGGGTCATGAACTGGCAGCCAACACAATATACTGTAAGTGCCAATTATGGTATATTTGCTACAACTTATTTTGAAGATTCTAGGGCTGGTCACCCTTTTGATGTCTACGGGCCACCTTTTATTATTTGTCTGAGTTTTATAAAAGCTAGTTCTTCTATAAGTGCTGAGCCATTAAGAGGATTCAGATCTGTCCTAAGGGGTGTTACTGTATACTTGAAAGAATAGTACACATTACCCCTCCCTCCCCCAAAACAACCAAATAAGCACAAGGTAGCATATTCTAAGTGCCAAAAATGTACTGTAGTCCTTAGGTACTATGGGAGTTCTGAGGAGGGATTAGTCACCAAGAGCTGTGGTGATTGAATAATCTGTGAGTGAGGGTATCATTTCAGTTTGGTCTTGAAGTAAGGGTATATTTGCTAACTGGAGAGAATGTTGGTCTGTCTAGTAGGGGGACAGTGGACAAAAGCTTGAGTGTTGGGAAGGGTTAGGTGAGGGTTTGTGTTAGATCATAGATGGAAATAGGCTGCAAAGATAGGTTGGGGACAGATTGTATTGGCCTGGTATGCTAGCTTGGATTTTAACTTTATTGTTTGATAGAGCTTAATCAAGATTAACTAATCTTGATTAATCTGGTAAGCAGTTTAGCCAGACTAGATGATGAATAGAAGGTTATTGAAATAATACAGACATAAGATGATGAGGGCATAGAATAGGGCTTCAATTATGTAATATCAAGTAAATTTTTATCATTTGTTTTATAAAACTGAATTTTAAAGAGGATACCATATTGAAGTCTGATGCTATACTATTCAGTTTCTCTATGGCTTGTTTTATGGTAGTCAAATAAAGCAGTCATGTTTTCATTTTTTGTATTTCTGTCTTTGAATTTTGGTTCCAAAAGATGTGAAACACTTGATTAGGTAAACATCCCCCCCCAATTTCTTAATAAATTATTTTATTTTGCTTTTATGCATATATAAAAAGAGATCATAATTTAAAGATGTACTTACATTCTAAAATCAGCTTTTTGGTTTACTTGTTTAGTGGATAGGAAAGTAAGTTCAGTTAGCAGTGTCTGAATGCATTGTCTTAAACACCAACCTAAAAGAAATTCATAAGCTTAAGCAGGACTTTACTGTAATTTTTCTCTGAGGGATAATATTTCACTTTTTCCTTCATAGTTTTCTGTATTTTTAATCCTAATTTCTATGGTTTATGAATGCAAACTTTGATTTCTGTTTCCCCAGTACTTATTATTGATTATTATTTCTATGCTTTTGCCTATCCTTTCTCATTCTTAAAGCCCTTTTCTTGTTTCTTTGCTTATGCAAATTTAATCTTTTTTTGGCCTCTTAAAATTTTTCTTTTCTATTATGAACTTAAAAATAACCAACAATCATTTTAAGATAAAAACAAGAACAGCAAAGAAGACAGTAAAAGAACAAACCTGTTACAATTTTAAATTAATTACAAATTAAAAAAAATTTTTCAGTTCCAAATTTTCTTCCTTCTATCACCCCTCTCCCATACGTTGAGAAGGCAAGGAATAGGATGCCCATTATACATAGGAAATCATGTAAAACATTTCAACATTAGCCATGTTGCCAAAAAAAAAAAAAATAAGGAAGAAAATTAAACTGAAAAAATATACTTTACTCTGCCTTTAGAATATATCAGTTCTTTCTCTGGAGATGGATAGTATTTTTCATTATGAGTCTTTTGAAATTGTTGTGGATTCTTGTATTTGATCAGAATAGTGCTTAGTCTTTTGCAGGTGATTATTGTTTCAAAGTTGCTAACTACTTTTTGTGCATAAGAGCGTCCCCTCAATTTCTATTTCTTTGCCACTACTGAAAGAGCTGCTTTAAATATTTTTATGCAGATAGATCCTTTTTCTTGTTCTTTATGCTACAGCATTAGTGTACCTGTTTTCCCACTTCCCCTCCAGAATTTGTCATTTTCCTGTTCTGTCATGTTCACCAGTCTGATGTGTGTGATGTGATACTTTAGAATTGTTTTAGCTGGCATTTTTCTAATTATTTATTTATCTATCTTTTATTCACCTATTATTTATTTAATTATTTCTTCTTCCGAAAACTTCATATCCCCTGGCCATTTATCATTTGGAATGGCTCCTGTTGTTTTAAATTTAAATTAATTCTGTATATATCTTAGAAATGAGGGCTTTATCAGTGAAATTTGCCTCAAAGATCTAATTCCCTCCCAATTTTCTGCTTCTCTTCTAATTGTAGCTGAATTGGTTTTGCTTGAACACAAACTTCTTAATTTTAACTTAAGCTGTCCATTTTACCTCTTGTATGAATCTATCTTGTTTGGCCATGAACTCTTCCCTTATAGATCTGACAGGAAATTTTTTCTGTGGTCCCCTAATTTACTTATAGCACCTTTTATGTTTAAATCACGTAACCATTTTGACCTTATTTTGGTACAGGATATGAAATGTTGGTCTGTGCCTACCTTCTGCTAAACTGTTTTCCAGCAATTTTTGTCAAAAAGTGAGTTCTTACCCCCAAAGCTTGGATCTTTGAGTTTTTTAAACACTAAGTTACTGTGGTTATTTACATCTGTATATTGTGTACCTAATATGTTCCGTTGATGAAACCACTCTGTTTCTTAGCCAGTACCAAGTTGTTTTGCTCACTACCGATTTGTAGTGTAATTTGAGATCCTGGTACCTTTAGGCTGCCCTCTTTAACTTTTTTTATTGATTTACCTTGATATTCTTGATCTTTGTCTTTGGATGAATTTCATTATTTTTTCTAACTTTAAAATAATTTTTTGATAGTTTGATTGGTATGGCTCTGAATAAGTAAATTAATCTTGATAGTATTGGCATTTTTACTATATTGACTCGGCCTACCAATGAGCAATTAATATTTCTCCAGTTTCTTCAGTCTGACTTTATTTCGTGGAAAGTGTTTCGTTATTGTGTTCGTATGGTTGTTGGATGTGTCTTGGCGTGTAGGCTTCCAAGTATTTTAATACTATTTGCAGTCATTTTAAATGGAATTTTTCTTTCTTTTTCTGCTGGGTTTTGTTGGCAATATATGGAAATGCTCATGATTTGTGTGGGTGTATTTTATATCCTGCTACTTTGCCTAAGGTAATTGTTTTAGTTGTTTAGTTTTTTAGAGGGTACTTTCGGGTTCCCTAAGATGGTGTAATCATATCATCTGCAAAAAGAGATAGCTTTGCTTTCTTGTTGCCCGTCCCAGTTCCACCAGTGTCGTTTTCTTTGTCTTGTTGCTATAGGTAGCATTTCTAGTACAACATTGAATAGTAGTGGTGATGATGGGCATTCTTGCTGCATTCCAGTCCTATTGGGAAGGCTTCCCTTGTTTAGATACAACTTGTCCTAGGTTCTAGATAAAATGAAAGATGAACAATGATTTTAAGAAAAGCTCCATTTATTCCTATGCTTTCGCGTATTTTTAATAGCGGTGGATGTTGTATTTTGTCAAAGGGTCTTTCTGCATTTCTTTATCATGTTGTTGTTTTGTTATGGGTGTGGTTGATTGTCCTTGTAATTTTCTCACTACTGAAGCAGCCCTGCGTTGCTGGTGTAAGTCCCGTGTGGCGACAGTGTGTGATCTTTGCGATTTATTGCTGTAGTCTTTTAAACCAGGATTTGCAATTTTTTGCATCAGGCCTACAGTTTTTAAAAAAGATATTAAACTTAACAAAGTAGTAACAAAAATTACTCTATTTCTGTCCCCAGTACACTTTTTTTCTTTTTTGCATTAAAAATATTAGTGTTTTTTTTTTTCAAGCCATTATTCAGTATCTCTCTCTAACCCCAAGTGGAAGCCCTTCTTTGTAACAAATCTTAAAATTAAGTAAAACCAGTTAACACATTGATCATGTCTAAGAATGTTTCTCTAGTTCTCTACTTCTAATCCATCAGATTTCAGGAAAGAGGAAGATAAGCTTCATTATCATTCTTTGGATATAATTACTTGCTGCTTTTTTCAGTGCTTCAGTATCTTTAAAAGTTATTTTCCTTCTTAATATTATTGTAGTTATTAACATAATTTTCTCCTGATTCTATCCTTTTTACTTTGCATCATGTCACATAAATTGTTCTGATTCTACTAATTTCACTCTACTTCATTTCATACAAGTTTTTCTGTGTTTCTCTGAATCCATCTTTTTTTTTTAAATGACAGAATAAAATTCCTTTACATCTGTATACCATGTTTTGTTCATTTGTTACCCAGTTGGTAGGCCAGTTCTTTACCATGACAGAAGTTGTTAGTATACACGTTCTTATACAAATGCATCCTTTCTCTCTGTTCTTGACCTCTTGGGGGTACATGTGGCATTGCTGAATCAAAGGGTGCAACTTTTTTGGGTATAGTTCAGTTGTTTTTCAGATAGTTGAACTAATTCATGACTTCACTAGTGGTGCTTTAATGGCCGTCCTTCAGTAATTCCTCCAAAAGTTGCTACTTTCTCTTTTGTCGTTTTTGTCAGTCTGAGGAGCGTGAAGTAGAACCTTAGAATTGTTTTAATTTTTATTTCTCATTTTTAGTGAGTTTTTTTTCATACGTTCACACCTTTTTCATTTGAGGATTCTTTGTTCTTGTTTGACCATATATCATTGGGGGAAAAAATGGTTCTTGTTCTCATATATTTGTATCAGTACTTCTCATTTCTTGGATAGTATACCTTTTTTAGAGAAGTTTGCTGTGAAAATCTTTTTACAGTTAAGTTGCTTCCTTTCTAAGTCTAATTACTTTTATTTTGCTTTTGAAGATGCTTTTCAGTTTTATCAAATTGACCGTTTTATATTTTGTAATCACCTTTATCATTTGCTTTAAGTTAAGAATTCTTCCCCACCCACAGTTGTGAAGGGAGTCTTCTTTACCCCTTTAATTTGTTCATATATCCATTTTATATATGGCTTGTGTATCCATTTATTTTTTTTTTATGGTACATTGTTTAAGGGTTGGTCTAAAACTAATTTCTGCTGGACTGTTTTCCAATAGTCTTAGTAGTTTTTGTCAGGTAGTTGGAGCACAGGGCCTAGTATGTTGAGTTACTTTTGGATTTTGTTTTCGTATGTATCTGTTGTACCCCTTAGTTCTTCCTGTTATTTTCCTTGGGATTCCTGACCTTTTTCTCATCCAGATGAATTTTGGTTTTGTTGTCTACTTTTATAAAATAGTTCCTTGAGCATTTGGTTGTAATGACACTAATTTAGATAGCATCTTATTGTAGTCCAACTGAGAGCAATTAATCTCTCTCCAATTATTTATCTTCCTTTATTTTTGTAAAATTCTTTTGTAGTTACATTCATGTAAGTGCTAAATACAGTTTAGTAGTTGAACTTGCAATTATTTTACACAATTTGCGATTATTTTAAATTTCTTTTTCTACATCTTCCTGCTGGATTTTTTTGGGGGGGTAATATACATAAAGGGTGATGATTTTTGTGAATTTATTTTGTATCCTGCTGCTTTGTTGAAGTTGTTTCATTAGTTTTTTAGCTGAATTTCTAGGGTTCCGTCAATAAATTGTCATATCATCAGCAAAATGTGTTAATTTCATTTTCTTATTTTATTTTTGCCTATACTTGTTCTCAGTTTCCTTTTCTTGTATTACTGTTGTAGTGACAATGTATATCGGTGCCTTACCCCCTATTGGATTGGAAGTTGTCTTTATTACAGATGCTAATTCTTGATTTTAGATACTATATACAATGTAAAAGATAATTATTCCTATCCATTTTAGTGTTACTTACATGGGTATATCTTCTCAGAAGTATTTTCTGCATCTATTGATAGATATAATCATGTGACTTTTACTGTATTAGTATTTAATATTGACATATTCTGGTATGTTTGTATTGTTCCTAATATTAACTCAATCCTACGTTACTGGAGCAAATGGAACCTGATCATAGTGAAGATTTTAAAAAATATTTGTGATAGCTTCTTTACTAATATCTTATTTCAGTATTTTGCATTAAAATTCACTAGAGATATTGGTCTGTAGTTTTTTTCTTTTGATTCTCTCTAGATTTTGGGACCATACAAAGAAATTTGCTAGTATACCTTCTTTCTCTATTTTTGCAAACAATTCACGTACTGTTGGAGTTAATTGTTCTCTAAGTTTTTATAGAGTACATTTGAAAATCTGATCTGAATGTAGATTTTTTTTCTTTCTTTCAGAAGTTCCTTTATAGCTTTGTAGAGCAATTTTTTTCCTGGGTATTCAGTTGCTGTGGTTGCTGAAGAGATGGTAGCTGCAGCATCTGCAGAATCAGTTGCCAGGTCGCAGTTCCATAAGGATTGTTTTCTGGTATGGGAGTGGGGCAGGTTTAGAAGTAGAAGCTGGGGCATGAGGGACACTGGCATTCCTGGAGCTCTTGGGCTTATCTGTCAGTGGCATCTGGTCATGGTTTTGTGTTGGTGGTGATGAGGAAGAAGATGCTATACAGTGCTTGCTGGTTTTTGTGGCAGGACTCATTTCCTGATTCCTGTAGGTTTCTGGCTACCTTTTTGTGCACCTGAAATTGAATGAAGATCCTTGATTGTTTTTCAGTCTGGTTTTCTTTTTAGAGTTTTACTACACTACATTTGACAGCAGAGTTCCCCTGTAATCATTTGCACAGCCATCTTAATTGGAAATCCCCTGAATATCTTTTTCATTACCACGGCTAAGTAAATTTTATAACTGTAAGATGGTCTACAAATGTCTCTTTTTTCCGGTACCTATCCTGAACCACTAAACCATGCTAAGGCAGGCCTGGCCTAGAAAATATGCTCAAAAAGATGTGAATAGTTGGTAGTGGTATTTTGAACATATATAGGATATTTTAACCAGATATTAGTATTGTTTGGAGTATTTGGCCATCAATAAAATGACATATGACACATACTTTTTTGCCTTTCATTAATTTCTTTTCATCATCCATTTTATTAGTTAACTAAATAGAATTTCAAAGGTTAACTAATGGCTTGTTTTTAGTTAAGGATTCTATGAATTTTCTAATTGATTAACTTAATAGTACTGCTGTTGCATATTTCAGATTTCCCCTTTTCAAGTCATTTTATTAACATATTGATTCAGCATGTAAATACTTAAGAATTTTTAAAAAGAAAAGTGGCATAGTATTACCTAGAATAAAAGGTAGTTTTTAGCTAAATTAAACAAAATCTTTAGTTAGGTAAATTGTATAATTGTGATTTCTTTTTTTGTCCTACCCCTACATCGGTGGTTTGTTCTCAACTTTTCTAACTGCTCAGAGGATTTTTCTCATAGCTATTGCCTATGGACACTAAAGTTAATTTCCTTTGAATGCTTTCTTTTACAGCCTGATGCTGAAATATAATTCTCTAGAATTTTATTTCTCTCAGAACTTCCATTGGGATCCTTCTCTGTGTAGGGCCTATTAACAGCTCAAAACTGCCATGACTGATTTGTTTTTTTTCCTGCTCAGAAAGAAGTAATTTTCTATTGTACTCTAACAGATAAGAAACTTTTTATTTTTGCATTCCTCCATATAAACTTTTAAAACTTATATTTACTAGTGTAGACCTGAAAGTTTGGTTAAGAAAAAGGCAAACAGGCTAAATGCATACAGTTTATTCCCTTAAAGCTAGCTGTTACATGATCATGGAGCCAGAAAACTTCTGACTGACTGTTACAGGAATAATCAGGCTTAAATCTATTTAGGACAATTCAAGGTGGTCTATGTCCTTCAAATTTATGGTCTCCATGAGTGATTAACTAGACCATGAGAAAGGAGTTTCTTAATTGCATAGGTTGTAAATACAATAAGATAATAGAGTTGACAAACATCAAGACCCAGGATATCTGTGTTTTCTTTACCATTAGCATGCCATAACATAGTATATGTCCACAAAATATTAAGATATGGAAAAAGTCCCATTATTCAAGATAATGTCTTGGGTTAAGGCCCCATCTGACTTTGTTGACATAGGAAGAGGTATTCTGAGTTTACTTCAGAGAACAAAGAGATTGTTGGGTCCAGGCTCTTCTTAATTCAAGGTCTGGCCCTTATTAAAGTCCAAAATTTATATTAAATGATTATCATTCCCTCCTTCTGGTCAAAGGCAAGCCAAAGGCTTCGCCTGTAGACCAACAAAGGTATGGAAAACCCTCTAAACAACCAGTCCTGGGTATAGGGAGAGTTGTTCTTCATCAGGTTTGGTCCAGACTCTGGGGAAAGCTGTCTATGTCTGATGTTGTCTTTTTCAGGCTTCTTCAAAATTGGAAGGCAAAGTCTCCTGTGGGCTTAGATGTCCACTGAGGAGCAGGGACAGTGGATGTGACAGATGGATCTAAAAGTCTATGTAGTCAGAAAGACCTGACAGGGGCTCCCAGAAAAGATATGATTTGATAATTGAGAGGAGACAGTATAACATGGCTAAAGGCACATAGAAATAGTTCGGTTTCCCAGCCATGCAGGGCTAACTTCAAACAACACAATAAAGTTTTTCTCACAGTTCACAAAATTGCATTTTTACATTAAGTCAGGCACAGATTAAAACTTAGATGGCTCACAGTAGACTAGTTTTGAGAAGGGAGATTTACATGTCACCAATATAAACAAGAAAATTAAACGTGAACCATACAAATAAATGCAATTATTTCCAGCGTTAATGAACATTAAGTTTCTTGTATCCTAGCAATCCATTCTTAATGTTCATTTTAACATCACTTTTTTTTTTTTGAATCCCAGATGTCTCATGTAATTATTTGATGCCTAGATATCTTTTCTTTGACAATGGGTTTTATTCTTGGGACAGTTAAAAAGGGAATTCTGCTTCTCTGCTTCAGATCTAAGAGTTCCCAGATACTTCTGACAATATAAATTAGTACAGTTGCTTAAAATTTGTTCTCCATTTTTTTTGGAAACTTGAGAGAATTTCAGTTTATATTATTTGCTGTTTCTTTACCTAAATCCTGTACCTGGAATAAGAATTTTTTAAAATGTGAGGGTTTACCCATAAAATGAACTCAACCTTTTACCACTATTTTTTTTTGTGTGCAAATTTTTTTGTGTTTTTTTTGTGCAAATTTTTGTGCAGAAATCCAGATTTGAGATCTTTTTATCAAAAACATGATAAATTTTAGAAGCCAATCATATACATATGTATATAATTCTTAGAGGAATCAGTCTGATCCCGTTGCTTTTCCTCAAAATTTGCTATCCTATTTAATTAGACATCTGTCACCTTACATGTTTTGTCTTATAACTTTGTCTTAATCGTTTCCTCCTTTGGAAGATGTTATCTCTATATTATATTTATTTGGCCATGTTAAAGTTGTAAGCTATTCATTCTTGCATCCCATTATAGTTACTTAGAGATGTTCCAGTTTCCATTTATTATTTAATAGACTTAGTACTTTAATGTACTTGCAAAACTTCTTGATTACAGAGATTTACTATAAAAGAAAAAGAGGCGTTAATGGAAAGAAGGAACTTCTTTAGTTCTGTTTGATTCCGGGAATGAGCCATTATCTGACAGCCAATCATGTAATCACTAGGTGCTGAAAGCAGGGCTTAGGAATAATCGGGTGGAGAATTTCCATTTTCAGAAAGGAGATAGCACATTTGGGAAATAGAGTTAGGAAGATCCTACCTAGGTTGTGTCCAAGGTAGTCTTCAAAACCTTTCCAAGCATCCGCCATTCTCAGCCTGCAGCACATGCCAATTGGCTTTATGATAACTTAGACAACTGTTCCTGTAATCAGAGCTTCAGACAATAGTGAATTGCAGTGCCAGCCTTAGATAGCAAATAAGTATTGACTGGCATCCTTCAGATAGAGCCATCTCAAATTTGATTGACCTAGTAATTATCAAATCAAGTTACATAATTTTTCCTATCTTCTTAAAATAGTTCCCCACACTCTCTAAACACACTTAGGCCATCTGAAACTGACACAAAAGTATCCAGAACAACTACCTAGGAACAAGAGGGGTTTATATAACCCCCATCTGTTCCCAAAGCTTATTATCTGCCTTTCATATTTTTCAGTTGGAATTTAATTTATCTTTCCAGATCTCTCAATCCTATTCTTCAGATTATCCCACTTTCCTTTACATTTTAACCATAAGACAAGATAGCTCATAAGTTATTACTTTTCCTAACATAACTTGAACAAAGCAAAGAGGTTAATGACTAACCTTATAGTTTGATGGAATTATGTCTTTGTTTCACAAGTTTGTTATTCTTCCCTAATTATACTCACTCTGGGAGAATGAGATACTTCACAAATTAAGTCCTTAAATGATAAATTGTGATAAATTCCAACACAATTTTTAATTCTTGCTTAGGCCAGAGAATGACTACAAATTCAGACCAAAACAGCAAGATCTCTTCTGCTTTATAGCCTAATTTAACAGTAAATTATTTTGAAATTTTAGTAGACCTTCTAAAAATCACACAAGATTTCAAAACATTTCTTCTAAAAGTATTTCCCCTTCTTTAAAAACAGTTTAAAATTTATTCTGATGTTCAGTAAACTTTTATGAAGAAATTAGTTGAAAACTCTTAAAGTGATAGATCTCTTTCTTCCTCCTTAAAGCAAAAATAAATCTTTAAAATTGGAATTCATTAAAACTATGTTGTTATAAAAATGTCCTTAAGTAATATGAATTCCCAAAGTATTATAATGAACTAAATTCTTAGTTGTTGCAGATTCCCTAGAGATCACAAAATGCTTTAGTAAAAACAGTGTTGTAATGGAATCTCACATTGGTAACAGTAAGAGACTGATCACAGAGAAACACTACTGCTTTTAAAATCCTTTTAAACAGTGGAAACATCTTAAGGTGGGTCTCAAGTAGTTTATATAAATTTCTGCACATGTTCTAATTTCAGATAAAAACAATAGAAGATTACACGAAAGGGCTCACAAGTTTTGCTGGTCAATTGCTATTGATCATAGAAATTTGCTATAGAAAGAAAAAGCAGGGACATGTGACATACCCAATATGACAGGGTAAAACATCCTTGATTCTGTTTGAATTCAGATAAGAGTGAAAATCTCCAATCCTGCAGTATCTGTTTCATAGCCAGACTCAGGAATAGTCAGATGAGAAACATTCCTTTTTAAAGGAACACAATGGGGAAACTGACCAGGAGGATTCCATCCTAGATTGAGTCTAGAATTGTCCCTTTAGTGTTTCCTTTCTAGATACAAACTTCACCTGTTAATGGTGCAGGATCACATTCCCTCTGAGTAGCTTATAGCATTTCTCTCAGATACTGACTTAATGCAGACAAATATACCCAAATTCAGACTCAAAACAAAAATAGTTATGGTCCCAAATGCCTTTTACCTTAAACAGCAAGTCTCACTGATCACAGCTTAGAACCAGATACAGTTATTTCTATTCTCATGGAGTTGCAATAAGCAATAAAGATTTGCCAGGTCTCACACACATAAAGGATTCTATTTAACATTTTTCCTTATCAAATTTAAAACTTATCCTAATGTAAAAGCCAATTGTTAAAAATTCTATCTATTACAACTTCTGAGCAAGTCATATTCATTGTTTAGGAACTACATAAACCAAACAAGTTCCTTTCCTAGGGCTGATGACTTTGCTCTCATGGATGGTTTCCAGGGGCTTTAGCAATTTTACAAAATAAAAGGAATTGGCATGGACCCCAGGGAGAGGGCTGATGCTGCTGCCCTTGCCTGCCAACATACAGGAGGACTGTTCCGAATGAGCAGAACCAATCTAAATATCGTTTTCATTCAGTTCCCTCCTTTTCATACATAGTAATCAGTTAACAATTTTGCGTTGCAGCATTAAAGCAGTAATCCCAAATAACTTGGTTAACAATCTTACAACTTTCGTAAGTGATAGCCAGATTGTTTTAGCTTTATCCTTTTTAACAGGCAAGGGTGAAAATACCTCATTTTCTAAATGGCAATTACAAAACATTATAAGACAAGGTTAGCAGGACTAATAGAGTAACATAACTGGTTTTACACAATTTTCCTAACATCTTTTAGTTTCAACAAAATTCACATTAAACATTGCTTTGTCTGACACCGTTTCTGGATTTCAGTGGTCACTCAGTTTTTACAATCTAAGAGAAATTCAGAAATACAATACAGTTTTAGAAATAACAATAATAAATTCAGATGATATCATTTGCATTTCCAGAAATTATTGATTTTATTACTTTTGGTAATTAAAACCACTTCAAAGGTAACAATTACATTAGAGAGCTAATAATATTGTATGTAACATATACCAGTCATTATGTTAAACATTTTACAATCATTTTATCATTTTGATCCCATAGCAACAACCATAATTATTTTTCCTTTTACATATCATGGAATGGGTCAAACAGAGATAAAATACATTTTCTTTTTTCAGTTGGAACAGAGAAATGAAGTTTAACCAAGAGCAGAGAAGCTGGTGTCCCAGTGGGGATGATTCTTGTAGGCAGAGCTTAGTGAATATTACATCCTCTCCCTTCCCCCACAGCTGCAGAATTTACTAAGCCTGAGGCACTTTACAGCTGGTGGGATAGGGTGGGCAGAATGTATAGGACCTAGGTGACATTTCCAAATTTTTCCTAGAAGGGTGGGCTACAAGGTGCCCAAGGGCACAGGACTGTTAGAATCACTTCCAGTCTGTTAATTGCTGCCCCTAAACTTCCCCTACATTCTCCTCTCTATAATTAGATCTGAGATGAGAGGGGTTAACATGAACCCTTGTGGCTGTTAAAAATCCTCATTCTGAGATACTCTTTTAACTGTGAGAGTGAGTGGGGAATGCTCAGTGATCAAGATTGGGGAGGGTGTTTTAGCAAGGTGAGGTCCTAGAGCTACAGTCTTAGGAATTCTTTCTCAGGAATTTCAGATGATCAGTTCCTGAACTTTTTAATGATTATTCTCACAACATACAAATCTATTAAATGATTTTACGTAAGATGATTTAAATTTCCATTGTAATTCCAGGTTGGCCAGACAGGAGCAACAAGGAAAAGTCTTAAAGTTTTGTTTGTTTATTTCCCTAGCTGCAGCCCTTAAAAAGTCTCTGACTGCTTGCAAGATAACAAACTCACTATTCACAGCACACATGATAAAAACAGAGACATACACCAACAGATAAATTGACAATTAATGACAGGACAAATACAAACAGAGCTCACAATAAACAACAGAGAGAGGGGAAATCAGGAACTTGAGAGAAATCTTCATCATGAATTGGCTATTATTCTGAGGAAAGGGGGTTGTAAGGATTCAAGACCTGACAGAGTAAGGGTGGATCCTGCAACCTTTGCTCAGAGCACTCCTGTGATCCTTGGAGGGGTGGGAAGCCATGGTGCCTTGAAGTTTCTGACTAACTATCTTAGAGAAATAGACTCCGTGGGAACAGGTTCAGCTCTCTAATCTGCAGGTGGATTGTAACTGTCCTCTTCAAGACCAGAGCCCTGAAGGGGAGGCAATACAGGCTGAACAAAGTTGTCCTCCCCAGGGCTAAGGCAGGTAAGGAAAGGTGAGGAGGGAGGAGATAATGGCTAGGTGCCATCATCCTCCCCAGATCAGAGCCTTTAAGGGAAGGAGGAGGAAGGAAGGAGATGAGGAATAGGGCAGAAGGAGTAAAAGGGAAGGACAGGCTGGGGCCTTTGAGGTAGAAGGAGTTAGCTAGTACTGGACTGGTGCTGAAGCAGCTTTGGGAACCTTAAGGGAAGAGGCTTCTGCCTTTTGTTCTCCCTCAGCTGTGTCAACAAGCTCAAGATGAAACATTCCCACTGCTGGCTAGATGTTTTGTTGGCTTTTAAACTTCATTTGGTTTCAAGATAAGGTAACTTTGACCAGTCCAAAAGAGCCCTGTGGTGGCCAACATAATTTAGGGCTATCTTTAGTTAATTGACACTAGTGCTTAGCAATACTTGTGTTAATTTTTCCTGAGATCAGTCAGTACAGGGGATCTGTACAGAGCATTTGACCACAGACTTGCCCCCTGAGCTAGCTTTTAATTTTTACTTAGATTGATTATCAAAGAAATCTTAAGTAATACAAAACAATTTAACAGGCTTTGGTCCCTGCCCCCAGAGCTAGCTTAAAGAGAATTTGCAGACTTCAACCAAACTAGTGGGAGTCCTTTGGAAGCTGGGAATAGGAGAACTTACCCAACCTAGTTAAGGTTTCAGACTTAAGGAAAAAAGAATTCTGAGGTGCCTAAGTCTTTGGCTTTGGCGAGGTGGGGAGCTATGTTCCCTCCTAGTCCATCAGTTCCAATCCACATGTTACGGCACCATAACTATCGACCTGAAAGTTTGGTTAAGAAAAAGGCAAACAGGCTGAATGCGTACGGTTTATTCCCTTAAAGCTAGCTGTTACGTGATCATGGAGCCAGAAAACTTCTGACTGTTAAAGGAATGACCAGACTTAAATCTGTTTAGGACAATCCAAGGTGGTCTGTGTCCTTCAAATTTATGGTCTCCATGAGTGATTAACTAGACCATGAGGAAGGAATTTCTTAATTGCATAGGTTGTAAATACAATAAGATAACAGAGTTGACAAACTTTGAATTGAAATTATGACCCAGGATATCTGTGTTTTCTTTACCATTAGCATGCCATAACAGTATATGTCCACAAAATATTAAGATGTGGAAAAAGTTCTATTATTCAAGATAGTGTCTTGGGTTAAGGGTCTTGTAAGGAATACTTTTAGCTTTTAGCAAGACTTGGCACCAACTTATTTTTCCAGCTTCATTGTATGTTATCCTCTTTTCTATGTTCTGTGATCCAACCAAATTGAGCTTCTGTTTCTCACACATTTTCTTTTGAAGTATTGTACTCAATTTTGCTGGGTAGATGATTCTTTGTTTTAATCCTAGCTCCTCTGACCTCCGGAATATCATTCCAAGCCCTTTGATCCCTTAATTGTAGAAACTGCTACCTTATATTATGCTACATTATACTGATTGTATTTTCACAGTACTTGTTTCTTTCTGCTTGCAATATTTTCTCTTTGATACGGGAACTCTGGAATTTGGTTACAGTATTCCTAGGAGTTTCTCTTCTTGGATCTCTTTCAGAAGATGATAAGTGAATTCTTTCAGTATTTATTTTGCCCTCTGGCTCTAGACTGTCAGGGCAGTTTTCCTTGATAATTTCTTGAAAGATGATGTCTAGGCCTTTTTTTTCTTTTTTTGATCAAGGCTTTAAGGTAGTACAATAATTTTTATATTATCTCTCCTGGATCTATTTTCTAGGTCAGTGATTTTTCCACTGAGATATTCCACATTGTCTTCCATATTTTCATTCTTTTGGTTGTTTTATAATCTCCTGATTTCTCATAAAGTGACTAGCATCCATTTTAATTTTTAAGGAATTATTTTCTTCAGTGAGTTTTTGGACCTCTTTTTCCATTTGGTCACTTCTTTTTAAGACCTTCTCCTCATTGACTTTTTGGACTTCTTTTGACATTTGGAGTAGTCTGTTTTTTAAGGTGTTATTTTCTTAGTATTTTTTTGGGTCTCCTTTAGCAAGCTGTTGACGTGTTTTTCATGATTTTTTTGCATCACTCATTTCTCTTCCCAATTTGTCCTCTACTTCTCTTACTTGATTTTCAGAATCCTTTTTGAGTTCTTCTGTGACCTGTGACCAATTCATACTTTTCTTGGAGGCTTTGGATGTAGGAGCTTTGACTTTGCTGTCTTCTTCAAGTTGTATATTTTGATCTTCATTGTCACTAAAGTAGGATTCTACAGTCTGAGCTTTTTTTTATCCTGTTTGCTCATCTTCCCAACCAAATACTTGACTTTTTAACTTTTTGTCAAGGTTGGACTCTGCTTCCAATAGGGATGGGGGTAAGTGTACTGTCCCAGGCTTCAGGGGTTTTGTATCAGACACCCAGTCCCCCCCATATGTGGACCCAGAGCTCTGGATGCAGCTGCTGCTAATGCTGCCACCATCACCTACTTCCCCTGCCCCAGCCTGACTGCATCCCTCTTTCACCCAGGTCCCATGGAATTTTCTCACTGATCCTCTGTGCTGTTTTTGGTTTCTGTGGGTTGAGAAGTCTGGAAACTGCCACAGCTGCTAGTGATTCAGTCTCCTGAGGCCTGCTTCAACCCCTCCTCCCCTCCCAGCCTGGTGTGATATACCCTTCCTGTCAACCTTACTGGAGATTTGTTTGACTGTCATTTTGTGGTTCTGTAGCTCTAGAATTTATTTAGAGTCATTTTTTACAGGTATTTAGAAGGCTTTAGGAGAAAACTCATGGAAGTCCCTGCTTTTACTTGGCTCCACCCATCTTGGCTCCATTCCCCCCATCCTCCTCAATGATGAGATTTCTTAAGAGTCTGGCCAATATGGCAGATTTTTAATAAACTCTATTTTTTAACCTGACTGAAAGAAGACTTGGGTTGAATTCATTTGGGAAGGACCCATATGTCGCTACTTTGGGGTCCCAGTACCCCTAAACCTCAATATACCCACTGTGCCACCCACCTGCCTCTACTGTATATTTAAAAGGCTGTTGATTGCAAGAATTGAGATATTTTGTTTGGCTCATTGAAGAGGGAACGAACGCCAATACATGGGAATTACAGATATGTTTTGATTCAATATAAGAAAGTAATTCCAAACAATTAGAGCTCTCCATCAATAGTATAGCAGGAAAGAACTTTATTCTTATTGCATTTAATTTCTTTTGCTAGTCCAAATAATGATGAATTGTTAATGAATAAATAGTACTGAAATATAGTTAATGAAATTTTTGCTCAGAGGCATGAAATTGAGGAACTGTCTAGATGCACAATTTTATGCAGTATAGAAATAACTTTTTAGGTAACTGCAATTTGAAAGTAACCCAGGATGGTTTAACTTAGGAAACTTTTTGTAGCCCAGCCAGTCCCTCAAGTTTTCATCCTTTATCTTTTTTTTTAACTTTTTCACCCCTAGAAAGATTGAACTACACTGTGTGGCTTAATTTCATCACCACCTACTTACTCTTTACCACTTTTAATCTAGCTTTTCTCCCTACCACTTGACTAAAACTGCTTTCACCAGGGTTACCACTCATCTTATCACTATCACTACTAAATCCAGTGACCTTTTCTGAGTTCTCATATGACTTGAACTCTAGCTTCCATTGCTCTTGACCGTTTTCTCTTCATGAATATACTTTCCTTCCCTGGCTTCTATGACATTTTTCTCTTGGTTCTCTTCCTCCCTGTCATACTGTTCCATCTTTTGCTGGATTATCATCCATCTCTCTTCCAATAACTGACTTCCTCCTAAGGATCTATCCTGGGACTCTGATCTCATTAGCTCTTATGGTTTTAGATATTGTATCTTTGTATGACTCCCCAAACTTTATATCCAGTCTTATTCTCTCCTGAGTTCTAGGTCCACATTACTAATTGTCTCCTAGATATTTCTACATACATGGCTGAAATTCAACTCCAAAGAAGTTCATTTGATTTCTTCCTGAACCTCATCCACCTCTCCAAATTTCCCTAATTCTGTTGAAAGAGTCACCATTCTTTCAGTCACCTAGATTTGAATGCTTAGAGTAATGTTTGACTCTTTCCTTTCCCTCATTTCCCTTATTCCTCTGTATCACAGTCTCTTGCATCTTTTCCCTTCTCTTACATGGCCACTATCTTATCACCTCTTGAAAGACTGTTATTACCTCTTGCAACAGTCTCCTAATTGGTCTCCCTGCTTCCAGTTTTACCCCTTTTCAATCTTTCAGTAACATTCCTAAGACACAGATTTGACCTTGTTCAAAAATCTTCAGTCTAGGATTCTGTTGCTCCTGTAAATAAATAAAATAAATAAAAATACTTCAGCTTGGCATTTAATGCCCTTCATAGTATATGGCTCCTTACCAACCTTCCCATACATATTACTTCCCTTCGTATACTCTGTTCCTGCCAAATTGGCCAGCTAGCTGTTCACCAAATTTGCTGTCTTCCATCTTTGTGCTGCTGCACAGGGTATCTCCCATGCTTGGGCTGTACTTCCTCCTCACCTACACCACTTAAAATCTTTAGTTTCCTTTTAAGGCTAAGATTAGACATAATCCCCTACAGAAAGCCTTTCCTGATCCTAATGAGATGTAATCTCTCTTTTCTATAGTACTGTGCTTTGTACCTCTCAACCTTTGATTTCATTGGTGTAGGAAACTTCCTGATTAGAAAACTCGCTGTACCACTATAATCGCATAACTGTCATGCCACTTTACAGGCGTTGAGATTAACAATTAACTTTCTATTCCAAGAACACAGGATTTTCTCTGTTCTTACTACAGTACCATGTGACCTGCTCAGAATCACACAACCATTGTGTGTTAGAAATGGAATTTAAATTCAAGTTCTGTTGACTTGGAAACTGTTTCTATGTCCATGATGCCATGCTGCCTTAAAAAATCATTAAATTTAAAAAGTGTATGTGTGTGTGTGTGTGTGCGTGTGTGTGTGCGTGTGTGCATGTGTGTGGCATATATATCAGTTTGCTGCACTTCTAAAAGCCTGAGAATATACAGCATAACATATAATCTCAGAAACATCCAGTTCGGGAAAATCCTGAGGGTTATAGAATCAGAAAAAGAAACATCTAGGAATTAGGTTAGCATTAGAGGCTATGATAAGAGATCAAGTTAGAAGCCTAGGACAGACAGTATTGTAGGCTAGTGAGAAGTTAACTTGGTAATGGAGCCTCTGTCCTGAAGATATTGACTCTTTAGTTCCATACCACTTTTCTAACTGACTTGAAATGCCATCTTATTACAAGTCATCATTGCATTTTCTTCCTTAAAGAATCAACATTGGAAATGTTCCAGAATTTGGCAGTTTTAAGATCATAACTACTATTGTTGCTCTTGAAACTGAAAGGGATTTTTGTCATTTTGATGACTGATCCCTTTTAGAAGAGCCTACATTTTCATTTTGAAGGATAGATAGCTTTGCAATTAAATAAAAGGAAAGTTTTTTTTTTTTCAATTCACTTAAAAACTAGTTTCTTCTGATTGTTAAAGAGGTGCAGTCACTGGACAGAAGGTCAGTCTCATGCTTAAGATGGTCATTACTATCAGTAGTGTTGAATATTTTTAGTTTTAGAGTACCTCTTTTATTTCTGAATGGGTAGATAGAATAACTTTACAGTGATTCCTTTCCCCAAAGTAGAAGTCATACGACCAGCTTCTGGCACTTAGCTTCTTTTCACTTTAGCAACACTTAAAATTAGAAAATCATAAGGGTAGTTCTGCTGGGTAGATCTGAGATTTTTATATATCTCTCAGCCCTATTTCCCTACATAGTTATATCTTATTCCAAAGCGCAGAATTTCTCTTCTTCACCCCTGTTACCATCTAAGTTTCTTCCTGGCATTAGGTAGTTGTCCAGTAGCAGAGAGCACGAGAGAGATGATTTATTTACCCTTTGTTCTCTCTTTGCAAGGTTATGTGCCAGCATATGTATTTGAAAGATTCAGTGATACTACCTTTTAAGAATTCACATCTTATTTTAAAACATGGATTTTCAGTCTTTTTGTGAGGAAGAGGTAATTTTCATTTCTGCAGATATGAAGAATACTGTCATAAAGGACCTGAGGATTAGATATCCCTACTGGTTTGCTTCTCGTTGGGAATCTAGCCAGCTAAAGAAAGGGAGATCATTATGCTGGTAACCAGCCTGCTAATTGGGGATCTCTTTTTAAGGCATGATGCTTTGATATTAGAACGCTACCTTTTTTAACCAAATGTGTGTCAGTAACATACTTTGTCATCAGAAACTTTGGTAGTAGGGATAGAAATAATGTGGGGAATATCAAGATGTGTTCCAGGTATTTTGAAAATTTTTTTTGTTTTCAAAGATTTTTTTCAATTACATATAAAAATAGTTTATAACATCAAAACAATTTTTTTTAGCTCAAAATTCCTTCCTTTCCCTCCCTGCCATTGAAAAGGCATGCAATTTGATAATAGTCATGCAAAACATATTTCCATATTAGTCATGTTGTGAAAGAAAATATAGATTCCCCCCAAAAAAGACTCCCTATAAAAAAGTAAAAAATATTATGCTTCAGTCTGCATTCATACTCCATCAGTTTTTCCTCTGGAGTTGGATAGAACTTTTCATCATAAATCTTTCACAATTTTCTGTATCGCTGAGAATTGCTAAATCAATCAGTTGATCTTCATTGCAATTTTGCAGTGGCTGTGTACAATGTTCTCCTGATTCTGCTCACTTCACTTTGCATTAGTTCATATAAGTCTTCCTAGGTTTTCCAGAGAGAAATAATTAACTAATCTAACGTCACATGAATAGTCAGACACAGAATGCAAGATTTGAAGCTAGATCTTCTGATTTGAGGAGAATGAAAAAGGGATCAATGAATAGGGAAATATTAGAAAGAAAAAGGCCTAATTATATCTGCATGTGCGTTGAAGACTATAGCTATCTTTCAGTCTGATGTAATCAAAGTTAGGGTTTTTCCAGTAGCAATGTGTGGCTGTGAGGGTTGCATTATAAGTAAAGCTGAGCATTACAGAATTGATACTTTGGAATTGTGGTGCTAGAGAAGACTTTTGAAAGTTCCTTGGCCAGCAAGGAGATCAAATCAGTGAGTACTTGAAGAAATTAATTCAGAGTGTACAGTGGAAGGTCAGATACTGAAACTTAAAAACTTTGACCACATAAAACTTCCTTTTGTTTTAGCTCCCAAAGCCAGAGCCCACTGTTATCTTTTACCCCTGGATGTTATCCTTTTACTGTTACAGTTTAAAAAAAACAACACAGCTTTGGAAAGCCAAAGAACCTTTTAGCAAGATGTAGTTTTCCTGCTCATCTCTTTGAATTTGATCTATTTTTGCTTTTGTTTTCTTTGACATCATGATTGCTTCTACTTTTTTTTTTAAACTATAGCTGAAGCATGATAGGTTCTGTGCCAGCCCCTTATGTTTACTTTGTTTGTGTTTCTCTGCTTCAAGTGTGTTTCTTGTAAATAACATATTGTAAGATTCTAGTTTTTAACCCAGTCTACTATTTGCTTCCATTTTTGGGATAAGAGCGTTCTATTCACATTCACAATTATGATTATTGTACATTTCTCTCCACCCTGTTTTTCCCATTTATCTAATTCTTTCTCATTTCACTTTGTCCCTCCTCAAAAGCATTTTACTTCTGACCATCTCTTTCAATGTGCCCTCACTTTTATTAGCACTCCCTGCTTTTTCCCCACTTTTTAATCTCCTTCCTATCGTGCTTCCCTGTAGAGTAAGGTAGATGGCTATACCCTGCTGCGTGTGTATGTTATTCCATTTTTCAGCTACTTTTCATGAGAGTAAGGTTCGAGCATTGTCTGCCTCCTTCCCACCCCCCACACCCCCCATCTTCATCTCCACTGTAAAAACTTTCATGCCTCTTTTAGGTGAAATAATTTACCCTCTTTTACCTCTCTCCCATTCTCCCAGTGCATTCCCTAATTTTTCTTTTTTCTTAGATAGCATCCTATCATAGTCAATTCATACCCATGTCCTCTTTCTATATGTACTCCTTCTAACTGCCCTAATAGTGATAAAGTTCTTAGGAATTTAAAAGCATCATCTTCCCATGGAGGAATGTAAAGAGTTTAACTTTATTGATGAGTTCTCTTTCCTGTTTACCTTTTTATGCTTCTCTAGAGTCTGGTATTTGAAAGTCACATTTTCTGTTCAGTTCTGATCTTTTCATCAGGAATGCTTGTAAGTCTTTTATTTCATTATGTATCCATTTCCCCATGCTCAAGAATTATACTGTTTTTTGCTGGGTAAGTAATTTTTGCTTGTAATCCCAGCTCCTTTGCCCTTTGGAATATCCTATTACAAGCCCTCCAGTCCTTTAATGTAGAAGTTGCTAAGTCTTGTGTTACCCTGACTGTGGCACCATGATATTTAAATCATTTCTTTCTGGCTGCTAGCAGTATTTTTTCCTTGACCTGGGAGCTCTGGAATTTGGATATGTTATTCCTGGGAGTTTTCATTTTGGGGTCTTTTTCAGGATGTAATAGGTGATTCTTTCAATTTGTATTTTACCCTCTGGTTCTAGAATATTGAAGCAGTTTTCCTTGATAATATCTTGAATAATATCTCAAGACTTTTTTTTTAATAGCTTTCAGATAGTCCACTGATTATTAAATTATCTTTCCTTGATCTGTTTTTAAGGATGTTTCTTCAGTGAATTTTTGTATTTTTTTTGTGCTTCCTTTCCAAGCTGTTGACCCATTTTCATGATTCTCTTGCATCACTCTCATTTCTTTCCCCAGTTTTTCTTTTTTTTTTCTTTTTATTAATCTATTTAACTTTTAATTCATTTTCTCAAAATTTTGGTTTCCAAATTTTCTCCCCATTTGTCCCCTCCCTCCACCCCAAAACACTGAGCATTCTAATTGCACCTATCACCAATCTGTCCTCTCTTCTATCATCCCTCCCTTCCCTTGTCCCCATCTTCTCTTTTGTCCTGTAGGGCCAGATAACTTTCTATACCCCTTTGCCTGTATTTCTTATTTCCTAGTGGCAAGAACAGTACTCGACAGTTGTTCCTAATACTTTGAGTTCCAACTTCTCTTCATCCCTCCCTCCCTACCCCTTCCCTTTGGAAGGCAAGCAATTCGATATAGGCCATATCTGTGTAGTTTTGCAAATGACTTCCATAATAGTTGTGTTGTGTAAGACTAACTATATTTCCCTCCATCCTATCCTGCCTCCCATTGCTTCTATTCTCTCTTTTGATCCTGTCCCTCCCCAAGAGTGTTGGCTTCAAATTGCTCCCTCCTCCCATTGCCCTCCCTTCCATCATCCCCCCCACCCTGCTTATCCCCTTATCCCCCACTTTCCTGTATTGTAAGATAGGTTTTCATACCAAAATGGGTGTGCATTTTATTCCTTCCTTTAGTGGAATGTGATGAGAGTAAACTTCATGTTTTTCTCTTACCTCCTTTCTTTTTCCCTCCACTAAAAAGTCTTTTGCTTGCCTTTTTTTATGAGAGATAATTTGCCCCATTCCATTTCTCCCTTTTTCCTCCTGATATATTTCTCTCTCACCGCTTTATTTCTTTTTTTTAAGACATGATCCCATCCTATTCAATTCACTCTGTGCTGTGTGTGTGTGTGTGTGTGTGTGTGTGTGTATGTATGTGTGTGTAATCCCACCCACTACCCAGATACTGAAAAGTTTCAAGAGTTACAAATATTTACTTTCCATGTAGGAATGTAAACAGTTCAACTTTAGTAAGTCCCTTATGACTTCTCTTTGCTGTTTACCTTTTCATGCTTCTCTTTATTCTTGTGTTTGAAAGTCAAATTTTCTTTTCAGCTCTGGTCTTTTCATCAAGAATGCTTGAAAGTCCTCTATTTCATTTAAAGACCATTTCTTCCCCTGAAGTATTATACTCGGTTTTGCTGGGTAGGTGATTCTTGGTTTTAGTCCTAGTTCCTTTGACTTCTGGAATATCATATTCCACGCCCTTCGATCCCTTAATGTAGAAGCTGCTAGATCTTGTGTTATCCTGATTGTATTTCCACAATACTTGAATTGTTTCTTTCTAGCTGCTTACAATATTTTCTCCTTGACCAGGGAACTCTGGAATTTGGCCACAATGTTCCTAGGAAATTCTCTTTTTGGATCTCTTTCAGGAGGTGATCGGTGGATTCCCTGAATACTTATTTTGCCCTCTGGTTCTAGCATCTCAGGGCAGTTTTCCTTGATAATTTCATGAAAGATGATGTCTAGGCTCTTTTTCTGATCATGGCTTTCAGGTAGTCCCATAATTTTTAAATTGTCTCTCCTGGATCTATTTTCCAGGTGAGTTGTTTTTCCAATGAGATATTTCACATAATCTTCGATTTTTTCATTCTTGTGGTTTTGTTTTGTGATTTCTTGGTTTCTCATAAAGTCATTAGCCTCCATCTGCTCCGTTCTAACTTTGAAAGAACTATTTTGTTCAGTGAGCTTTTGAACCTCCTTTTCCATTTGGCTAAGACTTCTTTTTAAAGCATTCTTCTCCTCATTGCTTTTTGAACCTCTTTTGCCAATTGAGTTAGTCTATTTTTCAGGGTGTTATTTTCTTCAGCATGTTTTTGGGTCTCCTTTAGCAAGGTGTTGACCTGCTTTTCATGCTTTACCTGCATGTCACTCATTTCTCTTCCCAGTTTTTCCTCCACCTCTCTAACTTGATTTTCAAAATCCTTTTTGAGCTCTTCCATGGCCTGAGCCCATGGCATATTTATTTTGGATGTTTGGGATACATAAGCCTTGACTTCTGTGTCTTTCCCTGATGGTAAGCATTGTTCTTCCTCATCAGAAAGGAAGGGAGGAATTATCTGTTCACCAAGAAAGTAACCTTCTATAGTCTTATTTTTTTCCCCTTTTCTGGGCATTTTCCCAGCCAGTGACTTGACTTCTGAATGTCCTTTCCACACCCACCACACCTCCAGATCTGCCCAGCCAGTGGTTGGGGTCTGAGATCGAAATGTTGCTTCCCAGCCTCAGGGCTTTGGGCGGGGGCAGGGCTGCTATTCAGTGTGAGATTAAGTTCAGGTGCTCAGGTGGGGGTGGGGGCAGGGCCGCCACCCGGGACTCAGTTCCCTCAGGGGATTTATGTGGAGACCATCAACAATGGATCCGAGCTCCTGCTTGCTTGGGGAGCCCCTGTCTGCTGCCCCCCCTGCTGCTGCCCCCCCTGCTGCTGCCCCTGCTGCTGCCTCCCGAGGGGGCCTGAGCCATGGGGACACCCCACTCTCCTGTTGGCCACCCAAAAAGACTCTCTCACCGACCCTTGTCACCTGTGGGTGGAGGGACCTGCGCGGCCGCGGGAGATTCTGTCCCTGAAGCCTGCTGGGAACTGCTCCTCTCGGTGCCGCACGGCCAAGGCAGGGCTAGGCTCTGCTCCGGTCTGGTGCGCGACGGACCTTTCGCAGCAGGTTTTCAGGGCTCTCTGGAACAGAAATCTTGTCCACTCCGTTGTTCTGTGGCTTCTGCTGCTCCAGAATTTGTTGGGAGTTATTTACAGATATTTTATGGGCTGTGGGTTCGGAGCTAGCATATGTGAATCTTTCTACTCCGCCATCTTGGCTCCTCCCCCCAGTTTTTTCTTTACCTTTCATTTGATTTTTTTTGAGCTCTTCTAGGAACTGTTGTTCTTGGCATCACTTCACCTTTTTCTTTGGAGTTTGCATGTAGCCATTTTGACATGTTTATGTTTTGATCTTTCCTGTCACTACAGTAACTTTCTATGGTTGAGTTCTTTTTTGTTTGTTGTTGTTTGCTCATTTTTCCAGCCCATTTCTCGACTTAACTTTATGTTAAAGTTGGGCTCTGCTCCTGGGTTGGAGGGCACTGTTCTAAGCTTTAGTTTTTTTTTTGTAAAACTGTTTTCAGAGCTAATTCTGGGGACTTGTAAGTTTTCAGTTCTTAAAGGTGTAATGATCTAAGGAGAGGTGTGATCATTGCTTTCCTGGTCTGTGTGCTCTGGTCTCTGAGTAACTACAAATACCCTTTTCCACCCTGAAACTGTAACCAGTGTCCCTGCTCTCCTGTGGCTGTGAGCTCTAGTGTGCTAGTGCTTCTTCTCGCCCTGAGACTGTGACCTAGACCTGCAACCCAGATCCCAGTATGGGATTAATGCAATAGAGTCCTGTGCCCAGCACCAGCAACGGAGCCACTTTAATCTTAACAGTTGTCTAGCTAGTATACTCTCTGTGGGCTAATAGCTCTGGAAATCACTGTTTCTGATTAATTTGTGCCCCTCACTCCCTCCCACCCCCCAGGGCCACTTGTGCTGGGCTGTGCTTCACTCATATGCCAGTGAATCGGACCATTCTTGTTGACTTTCTAAGTTATCTTAGGCTGGAAAATTGTTTCACCCTGTCCTTTTATTGGTTCTGCTGCTCCAGAATTTATTTTGAAGCATTTTAAAGTTGTTTGGAGGGGAATTAGCGGGAGCTTCTCAGCTTTTACTCTGACATCTTGACTCTGCCTCTCAAGAATAGGAGTTTTCATTGCAAAATACTTTGGGGGGATATTTGTTTAAGGAAGTTCATTTTACATTTTAAGAGCCAAAGGAATAATTGGTAACAATCTTAAATGTCAAGAAATTATTTTTCTTTTCCTTCCTCCTGGAGGGCATGTAGAGTTGTGAAAAGCCTTTATAGATAACCATATGAATATCAGTTGAAAGCATTTGTCTAGCCTTGAAAAGAGAAAGCTTAGGAGGGAGAGGATAGTTGTCTTCAGATACTTCAAAGCCTTCGAATTAGACTTGTCCAATTTAGTCTCAAAGAGCATAGCAAAGGTGGAAGTTAGGAAGAGGCAGATTTAGGTTTGATATAAGAAGAAACTACCTAACACTGAAAGGTATTAAGTAGAAAGGGTTGCTTTGGGAGGGAGCTAATTCTCCCTTACAGAAGGTCAAACAAAGGCTGTAGGACTGCTCATTAACGTTGATGTATAGGGAATTCTTGGTTCAGAATAGGTTGGACTAGATTGCCTCTTAAGTTCCTTCCAATTCTGAAATTTGAAGCACTTTAACCTTTTTCCTAATCTAATGAAGAATTATAAACATTCAGAGTTAGAAGGTCTTCAGTAGTTGAATATTCCTGAAAAAAAAAATCCTCACTGCAAAAACACCTTGACGGATGGTTGCCCAGACCTTGCTTGAAGACCTGCAATGACGATTTTAATGGTATAGTGGCTATGGCCTGATTTTTGGTATTTAATGATTTGACATTGAGATAAAGGTTGGAAGGGCACAGTTTATTCAAATGAAGTGATTCTTTCGTTTTATTAGAGAGTGACTCTAGCTATTCATCCTTCACCTTTTTCCCTTGGATAGCATCTTTAAAAATGTTTTATTTGTATCTTGAAAGTTTAAAAAAAAAATATCATTTTCACTTCTCAATGGTCCACCACCTTACTTATAGTAAAGAAGCAAAATTAAAAGACACATCAGCCATGTTTGACAACATATATGGCATTGTGCATCCATGGCCCTTGAGTTTTTGATCCACAGAGTGAAGATAATTGAAGTGCCTCTCCAGTAATATTTGTAAGAAGAATTTTCTTATCTGGGAGTTCCTGTACGTGTGAAATCATGAGTCTAGTACCTACTAGGTTCCACTCTCTGGTCCTGCTTTACGGAAATATTTAGCGTTTAAATATTCACAAGTTGCTGTGGACTGAAAAGTAGATGAGACAAATAAACAAAGGCAACAATTAATAGGCAAAGGAATAAATTTTAGAAATAAGCAAGTGAAGGGACCAGAAAATCTGTTCAGTGAGTTTTGGTGTGATATATATTTAATCAAGTACTTTGTTTGTAAATATTACAATAGCAAATGCTCATATAAAATTTCTATAGCATTTCTCTGATATTTGTAGATAAATTGCCCTATTTTCAGTAATTTTTATGTATGATTCAAGAAAATATTTTTATTTTATCCAACTCATAGTGATTGTCCACCTCTCTTCCAGGGTGGTTGTGAATATAGTATTTTGTAAACTTTGTAGAACTACATAAGTATGAATAGTTATTGTCTTTTGTATACATTAACTTTTTATTCTTATGGCCTCTACTAATACTCATTTTAGAAATCTATACTTAATGGCTCAGTGATCTTAATGATTGACACAGGTACTCCAGAGTTGCAGATTTCTCCTTATCCTTGCCCTTGCCCTTCCAGCCTGTGTGATTGTTGGCTGTGTCTTCACATGAAACCTTCACCATAGGCCCATCCAGCATGCTGATAGCCTTCCTTTAATTCTTCAAGAATCCATGGAGGCAACTCTTGAGTTCTTGAAGGCTATGCCAGCAAACTTTGGCATGTTTTGCTATTTTGGAAGGACTTCAACAAGTACAGTCCCAAGGATAGGCTTTGTCAGCAGCATGAGGACCAACCTCTCTAGGAATGGAGATAACTGGTAGGCAGTGAGTTATTTGACCATGACAACCTGCAAAATAAAATTTCCAAATGGGTCTTGGACCTCTGGGGTTTTCTGCTTCTAAAATAACAAGTGGCAGAAAGGGAGGGGTAAAGGGTATGCTGAGACTCCCACTATTTTTAGACCATCATAAACATTAGCTTCCTTAATCATTTACTAGCTGTGTGACCCTGGGCAAATCTCTTAATCTACTGGAGAAGGAAATACAAACCACTCTAGTATCTTTGCTAAGAAAACCCCATGGACAGTAGTGATGTGCTGTGGTCAGCGGGGTCATAAAGAGTCAGACATGACTGAGCAACAACAGATATTAGCTTAACTATTATTACTCCAAATTAAAGATCCTTGTCCTCTTTAGATGTCTATTTAAGTAAAGTTTAGCTTTTACTTTTTGTCTTTGTTAATCATATTTAGATCCCGCTCTTATAATTGTTTAGTATAAAATCATTATTTAACTGTCAGTTTATAACCTTCTATAGAACTAGAATATTTACAGTTTATTCTTGGGGTTACTAATAATCACTGGTATCTCTCATTCTAATTTAGTGCTTACTTTTTCTGCAGAGCAGTTAATATAAATTTAGGTAAACCATTGCTTCCTTGTTCTAGCGGTTAAGTTTCATTTGGCAAATTCGCTGAGAACCTATCTCTGTTTACTAAGTCTGGTCCTTTGCCTCAGCCCAAAAGGTGATGTGGTTTATTCCCATAAAGGAGAGGGGAGTAATTGAGAAAATGAGAATAGGCAGGATGGGAATTGTGAGAATTCATTCTTGTGGGTCCTTTTTTTGGATTATTTTCCTTGTAAACACTTAAAGATGCATCACACATAAACACCGCTACCACTGTAGTGATTTTTTTAAAATTAATTTAACCATATCTTTGGTGAACTTTCATTTAGAAATCATGACATAGTAGCTACAACATGTGAATATTTGTATTGTGCTTATTTTTACACAGTAAGTATATGTAGAAGTTGTGCAGTCCCTAAGCCTCTTTGGCTTTTTGAGTTTCGCTGCTCAGTGTCTTGTGGATGCTTCTTTAATATTGCTACTTTCTTATTAGCTTATATGTTTTGTTAACTTTCTTTTAGGATTTTATCAAGGAGACTCCCAGGGTATTTGAAACAGGATTCTTTTTGAGACTTAATCCCAAACTAGAAAATCCATAGTTTATGCATACACTTGAGAAATCTTATTATCTTAATATAGTGTTAATTCAGAGTAAAGTCCGTAGTCTGTCTGTAGTTACAGAGGGCTTTTCTTCAGTGCTTATCTCTTGCTCTAATTTTAGACAGTAGCTGTTGACATGTTAAAATTATACCAGATTTCATTGTGTTCTACAAAAATATGTCAAAGGACACCATGTTGGAAATGGTTAAAGATACATTTCTAAGTTACAGTCACGACAGAACCGTTTTAAGACTGGGAACCATCAGGGAACTAATCTTAGGGCGAATGCATAGCTTAGGCATCCCTGTATGCCTGAAGGAAGAAAACATAGATTTTAGAGCTTTTGTCTTCTACCAGAAACCAAGGCTTTATATAGTCTCCAGAGGAGACCAGGTATTGTAGAAGAGAATTTTGGGCATTAGGGTAGACTAAAGAAAGGGTACCTTGAGTCATGATGCCTTTTGGCCTGGGACAATTTGATTTCCACAGGCACCCCCTACAGGACACAAAGTTACTTGGAGAGTGTTTAATTCCTTCTCTGCACTCTATAACTTGAAATAGGCATTTGGCCCAGAACATTGTTTGAAATGAAAGTGAATTAGCAACATTTGAGACAAATAGAAGAGAGAGTCCCTTTCCTTGAGAAGCTTTTAAATATTGGTTGATAGCATGGTTATCAGTTTTTCAGATGACACAGAGCTTGGAGGGAGAGTTGAGATATTAGATGAGAACAGTGAGCTGAATCTAATAATGAATTGTACTGGGGATAAATGCACATTCTTACATTTGTGTTTTTAAAAACCCATAGTTGCACAAAAGCAAAATAGGGAAGGCATGACTAGACACATAGTTCATGTGGAAAAGATCTGGGTCTTTTTGTAGCTCTGTATGAGTCAGCAGTGTTACCTGCTAGTTAATGGGATGTTAAGCTGCATTATCAAATTCGTTTCAACCAGCATCATTTGCTGCTATATTTAAGGCATTGTTTAGAACTAGGGAGGATATACTCAACTTTGATAAGACCACAGATGGATTTTTATATCTAATTTAGAGTTCCATGTTTTAAGAAAGGCAATGCCAGAATGGAAGATTTTGAGAGGACTAGAAATCATTTCATCTAGGTTTAAATCAAAGATTTAAAGATATTTAGACATCTTTTCAGGAGAAGAATTGAAAGGGGATGAGCGCTTATGTCAAGGATTTGACTTGTTCTGTTTGGCTAGGGAGCAGAACTATGAGCAATGAGTATAGGTTGGAAAGAAATAGATTTTAGCTCAACGTAAGTTAAAACTTTGCAATAAAAAGAACTGTCAAAAAGTAAAATGGGTTGCTTGAGTAAAGTAGTGAGTTCCCCATAATTAGTCTTCAGGCAGAGGCTGGATGACCAACCAGTGTGGGGGGAATGTCATAGAGGGGGATTTTCTCTTTAGATATATTTTGACCTCAGAGTTCCCTCTAAACTCTGAGGTTCCATGATTCCGTGTATATGTAACAAAAGCCATTAAGTGCCTAGTTTATTTCTGTTATAATAGGCTGTAAGTGATTCTTGTTGGGCAAGCTTTGTCTCTACTAGACCCAGTTTTTTCTACTTCCTGTTGCCTTTAGCTATCAGCTGGGAAAATGAACATGTGACAAAATAGGACCTAATGACCCATATCTTTGGTCTTTAAGCCTCTTGGGTTTCCTTCAGTATTTCAGTATTGATCATTGATCTGTTTGATGCAGGTATTCTTTCCATTAATGCAGTTTGCAACACCTTCATACTTTCTAATCCTTTGCCTTTCTTGTTCATATTCTCACATAGCTCTCCTTAGGGGCTGTACTTAATGTGTAGATTTTCTTGTATTTTGTGGGTAGCAGTGCATGTAGCACTGGGTGGTCTTAGCTCTTTGCTTGTTTTTACGACGTGACTAGCTTACCTCCTTTTTTGAGCATATATTTCCTTTGTGATTTTCCACATGCCTACTTTCTCATTTTTATGAGAATGATCTATACATAATAGCAAAAGGAGCAGAGAGAGGCAGACTTTCACACATGATTTTCTGCATTAGACCATGCACCTTTACCATTTCATAATTAACTGAAAGGTGGCAAGAATACAAGATCCTACTGTGTTTGTTGTTTGGTTAATAAAAATTTTTTTTTTTGGTTTGATAGCACAAAATTCAGCTTTAAAGGCTATCCGTCAAGAAGGCCTTTCTTATCCATGTTAGGATTATTCAAGTGTCCTTGATGAATGCAGCTTTAATGATAACTGTTCAACAACCCTCTTATTATTAATGTCAAATGAGGCATAAAACAGAGAGATGTATACTTGCCCTAGGTATTCACTACTGTCATAGAGTCTGTCCTGTGCAGAGGTCCAAATGGAAGAAGAATTCCCTTGAGTTTAATTAAAAAATAGTCTTGACTACTGTCTCAGCTGTGTAGTGTCATTATTTTCCATAAGCAATGAGACAGAGTCAAGCTTGTGCCTCTGTTTCTCTATTCCCTTGCCTTCACTCAGAAAAACTACAACAATGAGAAAGCTATAGAGGGTTAGAAACCTGCCAGATGTGTTTTTGTTCCATGATATTTTTGTCCTTTGTAGCTCCTCCCTGCTCTGGGGAGTCCCCACAGCTCCAAGAGCATTGGGGCAGAGAGTGTTGATGAAAAAGTACCTCTTTGGGGCTGCTTGGCCCCGTTTCCTAACTGTTTACCTCAGGAAGGTTCTGTTACTGAGCTGTATCCAAGGGCACAAAGACTTTGAATCAGCCAATCACAAAGTTCCTAGGAAAGGGGGAGGTTTCTGAGTACAGTATGCTCCAGTAATTTTCTGCTAAATTAAAGAGGTTAGAATCTACAGTTTTCTGGGCCTAAACTTGACATCATAAAACAGTCTTTTATTAAACAGCCCATATATGATTTATACAGTTAGTGTTAGGAACTGGTGGTTGTTCAAAACTTACTTGGTGAAAAGAATTGGAGAATTTGAATGTAAGGGATCTTTAGTCTGTCACTTGTTCTTTATCATCAAGTTTTGGTTCCTCTTTATTTTCCTTTTATTCAGTCGTAGGTTAGTAGAACGAATCTTAAATTTCTTAATCATTAACTCAGAGCCTAGATCTTGTCTTCAGAATATGCAATCTCTTTAACAAAGTCCTTTGGGTTTATTTATTGATTAAGTATAATTCTGATAGAAAATTTCCAACCTATAACTTATTTTAGAAACATAATATGGGAAGTGGGAGGTGATATTTGGGCAGCCTGTGGGTTTTATTCACCAGTATTTGCACACTTGACTAGACTGACAGCTAAATTAGTGTTTGTTCCTGATTTGATAGACTTTTAGTTTGTGGCACCTTCAACTATTCCAACACACTGAAATGAGACTGTGACTGGTGGTTTGTTTTTTGACTCTCACTTGCGACATTTATGCTTTATTCTCTCATTAAAACCATTCCAAATCTTAATGTTGGGTTTTTTTCTTCTAAATTATATAGGATCATGGATTTTCCTGGACACTTTGAACAAATCTTTCAACAACTAAACTACCAACGACTTCATGGCCAACTTTGTGATTGTGTCATTGTGGTGGGGAACAGACATTTTAAAGCACATCGTTCTGTTCTGGCAGCGTGCAGCACCCATTTTCGAGCCCTTTTTACTGTAGCTGAGGGAGATCAAACCATGAACATGATCCAGCTGGATAGTGAGGTGGTGACAGCAGAGGCCTTTGCTGCTTTGATTGATATGATGTATACGTCTACACTTATGCTTGGGGAGAGTAATGTTATGGATGTCTTGTTGGCAGCTTCTCATCTGCATTTGAACTCTGTTGTTAAGGCCTGTAAACATTATTTAACTACAAGGACGCTGCCTATGTCTCCCCCCAGTGACAGAGTGCAGGAACAAAATGCACGAATGCAGCGGTCTTTTATGCTTCAGCAACTGGGACTGAGTATAGTGAGCTCTGCATTAAATTCTAACCAGAGTACAGAAGAGCAGCAGACCACCATGAACTTGTCAATGAGGAGTAATATAGAACAGCGTACGACATTTCCAATAAGGCGCTTCCACAAGCGGAAGCAGTCTTCGGAAGATCGAGCCAGACAACGCATCAGACCTTCTTTAGATGAGTCCATGATTTCAGACGCAACTCCAGAGAATGGACAGACAGTGGTTCATTCTCGTGAGGAATTTTTTTCACCAGATTCTTTGAAAATTGTGGACAATTCTAAGTCGGACTCAGTAGCTGATAACCAGGAAGATAATGCTATCATGTTTGATCAGTCATTCAGTGGACAAGAAGATGCCCAAATGCCCAGTCAATCTGACAACAGTGCCGGGAACATTTCTCAGATGTCCATGGCATCTCAGGCAACTCAGGTGGAAACCAGTTTTGACCAGGAAGCTACTTCTGAAAAAAATGGTTTTCAGTGTGAAAATCCAGAGGTTGGCCTCAGTGAGAAAGACCACATGAGAGTAGTGGTTAAATCTGAACCTTTGAGCTCTCCTGAACCTCAGGATGAAGTGAGTGACGTTACCTCTCAAGCAGAAGGCAGTGAATCTGTGGAAGTGGAAGGGGGGGTGGTCAGTGCTGAAAAGATAGAGCTGAGTCCAGAAAGTAGTGATCGTAGTTTTTCAGATCCACAATCCAGCACTGACAGAGTAGGGGACATTCATATTTTGGAGGTTTCCAATAATCTGGAACACAAATCCACCTTTAGTATTTCAAATTTTCTAAACAAGAGCAGAAGTAGCACCTTTAGTGCCAATCAGAACAATGATGACAACATTCCAAACACTACCAGTGACTGCAGAATAGATAATGACACATCTTATTTAATAAGTCCAGAGTCAGGACCTACAAGTGCTCATTCCTCTGCTACTGTCTCTCATGTGGAGAATCCTTTCAGCGAACCTGCAGACTCACATTTTGTTAGACCTATGCAGGAAGTAATGGGCCTTCCCTGCGTGCAAACTTCTGGTTATCGAGCTGCAGAACAATTTGGGATGGATTTTCCCAGAACTGGTTTGGGAATACACTCACTGTCCAGGGCAATGATGGGTTCCTCTCGAGGGGGAGCCAGTAATTTTCCGGGCTACCGTCGTATAGCTCCAAAAATGCCAGTTGTAACCTCTGTTAGGAGCTCTCAAATACAAGATAATCCAACTAATTCCCAGTTGTTAGTGAATGGGCCTACTTCCTCCTTTGAAAATGGGCATCCTTCCCAGCCTGGTCCTCCTCAATTGACCAGAGCATCTGCTGATGTTCTATCAAAGTGTAAGAAGGCCTTATCAGAGCACAATGTCTTAGTTGTAGAGGGAGCTCGAAAATATGCCTGCAAAATCTGCTGTAAGACATTTCTGACCTTAACAGACTGTAAGAAGCACATTCGTGTACACACAGGTGAGAAACCCTATGCCTGCTTAAAGTGTGGCAAGAGGTTTAGCCAGTCAAGCCACCTGTATAAACATTCCAAAACTACCTGCCTCAGGTGGCAGAGCAGCAATCTACCTAGCACTCTGCTCTGATCCTGTTCTTCCCTCTGATCAAAATGAAGTCAATACCAATTGCAAAAGAATTTTTAACAGAACTGTTGGCAGAAACTTAACATTGTTCTGTTTTAGGTTTCAGGCTGAATGGTGGCTCTTATAAGTTGGGGAACTTGTGTAATTAAACACAGGCACTTGTGTGATGCAGATAGGTCTTTGAGAAAAATTCAGAACTTGGAGGAAAAGGGATGCAATTCCTGAAACCAAGTTTTTCTTTTAGGATTGAGTTAACAGGGAGAAGGTATTTAGTATCTTTTGATCCTAAAAGTGGCACGTTTTAAGAATGAAAAACTAAAGTGCAAATTTTTTTAAAGCAATTTTTGTAAAATTGTGTGAAGCATTTAAATAAAATACCTGTACATTTATGTTTGCTATATTATGTGTCTGAACAATGATGCAAAGAGCTCTTAACTGTTACTAATGGCGACTGTGTACCTGTATGGGGTGAAAGTCCTTCAGGATACCTTTGTCTGCCACAAAATGCTTTAAAGTATATTATGAAAATAGTTTTAGCGGTTCAGAATGTACTGTATTTTTTATTTTAGGTTGTCGCAGTAATAGACACTGCGCTATGATGGTGCTGAAATTGAGTCCATAGCAAGCATTCTTTTGGACTTTTAGATGTATATACTTATACAGCAAGATTATTTGGATGTTTGAGCAATTTTTCTTGTTTCACAACAAAATTGTATATACAGTATGTACTTGTATTGAGTGATAAGTGAAGTACTGTTTCTGTATGTGCTGTTAGCAGTATTTTAACCAATTTGTATTTCAGATGTTAAAATTCCATATATATATATGTATATAGTATATATATGGGAGTTTAAAAAGAATTAGTCTTTGTCTACTTCATTCTAATAACTTGTAATTATGTTTTGTGGAACTTTCTTTTTTTATCTGAAGATAACCTTTTTCAGATGTTAACAGTCAATCTAATCCCAACTACTGTGTAAGACGACTCTCCCTTTCTTTTTTTTTCCCCTTTCAGGCTTTGAGTTTCCATATATGAACCTTTCCAAAGGTGATATTATTTCTTAGTTATGCTCAAAAGTCAATTTAGTTTTTGTGGGAAGGAATATATAATTTGAGAAAAGAGCCAAAACTTCTCTTTCATTTTCCTTCAAAACCTCTTGGTCCCAAAGGGGCCAAGAGAATGTTTTAAAAAGATGTTTCCAATTTAGGTATAACCTTGTTTTAGAATTCACTCTTTCCCCAAACTTTGTTTTATAATTTGATATTTCTCAAACTCTAAATAAAGGTTAGGCGTCTTATGGCATAGCAACCATTAAGTGGTATGTGAGACACAGCATTCTGTCATTCACCAATCTCACTGATTACTTTTCTCCTTTGTCCTTACTTGGATTTTCTTTCTCTTATTTTCCCTGTTCTGTGCCTGTGCCTCAGGGCTACCAGCAGTAGCCATGGATATTGCTCAGCCCTAGTGACAACATTCAGAGCCAAAAAACACCACCTCTAGAGGATCACAGTGATCGTACTGTAGGGTTTCTTTATTTTATTCCCTAGAGGTATTTAATGCTTTAGTACTTTTTCAGGCAATGTATAGACAGGTGAGTTCAGCATATCAGGGTTTTTTTGAATAAATTAAATTGTGTATAATTTGGGCAAACACTTCAGAATCATTGTGTTCAGAATAGAGTGGATTGATTTAGGGGAACCCTGAAACAAGAGTCGGTCTGAATCTGGTGTATGTAATAAACTTCCATGCAGTTTAATGCACCTGAAGATATATCCTGGTTCTACTTAGAATGGATATTGACCTCTCCTAAATAAGAGCTTTGATTTCCATGAAGTAAAGGCAAAAATAAACCCATCTTTGCAGTAAACTTGCAACAGTTGTTAGTCTTAGAGGGTTAAACTGCCATACTGAGAAGAATGTGAACATTTCTTTCTGTGAATGACTATTAAGAAATGCAGCTGATCAGGTCTGCACTTAATTTTTGACTAAATTTCCTCTGTAAGTAGGATTAAAACTTAATGAATAAAACATTTCCAAAGATGGTAGACACAGTGTGCCAGATCATCAGGGTAATTATTTTCAGTTTTATCTTTTAAGGAGGGCAGGGATTGTATTAGAGATCCATTCTTTTACAAATCCCAAACATTTGAGAAGCAGGGTTTCATGTATGTATCCCTTATTGAACGTATATACTATATAGGGATTAAAAGTCTGTTAGTTTTCTTAATGAGCATTTTTGGAACTATTAGAAATGTTAGAGGGCTTTCCATTTGGATTTTTAAATGGCATAAGGAAATTATTCTGATTGGTTGGCCTTAATTATAGGTTAGCATAAAGAAGTAAAATGTTACATGTTTATTGAATCCTAAAAACGTGATTTTTATACCCAGTGATAAACTGGTGAAAATACAGTATTTTCAAATAAAATTAGCTTGTTATATTTAGGTAGCATGGTACAGTGGATAGAGTGCTGGTCTTGGTGTCAAGAAGACTTGGGTTTAAATCCCATCCCTGATATTTATCAGTTGTGTGATCATGGGCATTACAGTTCTTGGCAACTCCATAAGGTTTGCCTTGTGATCTTATGTGATCTAATTAGGTAGAGGGTATTCCTAACTCAAAACCAGACCTTTAGATAAATTGTAGCATTTTTATTTGCTTGAAGAGTTTTGAATTTTGTAGCCAAAACACTAATGGATAAATGGTATTACATATTTTTTTTTTTACCAGACTATCCTTGTAATATTAACTAAGCTAGCCCCAAACTCTTTCAAACCACTAGCATTAATATTTTCTTAGTTGTTTTGCTCAACAATTCCTGTTTTAGACTCTTGACTCCTTGTTCATCTAGGAGGTGTATGCCCAAATTTCTTAACTGTATTTTCAGAGGTCCTGCCTGCTGAGTCACATGTTTTATTTCATTGTCTTTTAATTTACCTGGCTTCAGGGTTTTGAAAAATCCATTTGCCACTTTGGCTTTGTGATGGGGGAGTGAAGTGTAGGCCTGGGTGCTTTCATGAGATTCTTAAAAACATATAGTTTTCTGCCGATTGACCAGTCTAGATAAAATTATTGAACAGTGGGTATGCCACTGGAATGGCTATAGAATGGAACTGGGTCCTTAGGAGAAAACCCAGTGAAAAATCTGAATATTGGGAGAAGAGATTGGACAGAAAAAACCAAGACACTGTGTTTTAAGCTTTGGTGCTGTTACTAATTTTAAAATAAATTTTTCAAACAATTCATGCCTACTTGGTTTCCTCTCTTTTTCTAAAAAGCTTTTTTCTTTAGAGGAGTATGTTTTCTTCTTTCTTTGCTTCTTTCTATTTTCCCTCCCCCCAAGGATGAAATGAGGTTCTTCCCTCTTCTTCCTTATAGTTTACAAGTTGATTTCATGTTAAGAGGATTGAATCTATCTTCAGACAAGTATCAGAAGAAAGAATGAATTTAGATATCACCAAGTGAGATTTAGAATTGACTTAAGGAATAAATTCCAGATTCTGAATTGTTCATATGTTCTAGTATATGTATCAAGGTAGGTGTTTTGGTTTCTCTATCTCCAGGAATGATGAAGGAACAGGTGGAAATGTTGGGAAGGTGAGAAGAAAATCACTGAATTTTTTTTAATCTTGGGTTTTTCTCTTTTAAAAGATTGGTTCTGGACAGACATTGCTTCATTTAGAGAATAATTCATTTTAGTAAACATATGAAGCACTTATCTTCTGTAAAGAAGGTGTTAAACCTTGGGGATACAGTGACAGATGAAAAGTGTCTGTCCTCAAGAAACTTACATTCTAGAGGGAGGGGTAGAAATAAAATACTTAAGAAGAAACATTTTTGTGCTGTATAGTTTCAGGGAGCACTAACAACTAGGTGCACACAGAAAGGTTCTTTTGGAGGTGGTACCTCAGTTGAACTTTACAGGAACCTAAGGATTCCAAGAAGCAAAGGTAAGTGGGAAATACACTCTGGGCACGTGGACAGTTATGTCCACACAAAAGTGGGAAAATGACTTTTGAGTCTTGGAAACAATGGGTGGGCCAGTTTGGCTGGTGTGTGGAATATGGGAAGGGGAATAATGTGCAGTCATTTTAGAAACAGCAGATCTAACAGGCTATTTAACATATTTAATCAGGGCTTTAAATGCCAAACTTGGGAGATTGCATTTTACCTTAGAGAAAATAGGGAGTCAGTGAAGATTTTAGAATTAGGCAGTGATCTCATAACTTTTAGGAACATTATTTTAGCAGCTTAGTGGAAGATAGATTTTAGAGGAGAGAGATTGGAAGCAGGGAGGTTGAGGTAGATGTAATTATGTGAACTCTAAAACTATTGAATTTATTATGTGTTTGAAGGCTTTCACAAGATTATTTTTAGGAATTTCTTAGAACTAAATCAACATACTTGCTAAGTTACCAGAGAACTATCCAACATTGAAAACATGAACCAATATGCCCCCAAATGCCCCAATTCAAGTAACTTGATAGGGCAAATGTATTTAACAATAAGAGTGGGGAGAGTTGGCTGTTGCAGAGTAGTTCAGTTAAGAGATGAGGAAGGCCTACAGTAATGTGAGTCAAAATGGGATGATTGGGGGTGAGGGAGAGAGAGACATAAAGGTAAAATTGACAAAATTGGGTTGGATAATAGGGGGTGTGACTTAAGGGTGACTGATGTTGCAAATCTGGGGGACTGATAGGGCTCCTTAATAGAAATGGGTAAGCTTAAGGTTTATGGAGGCAGATAATGAGTTCGGTTTTAGTTATGTTGAGTTTGAAATACAGATAATGTCTAGGGGGCAATTGGCAATCTGGATTAAGAGTCCTAAGAAAGATTAGGGAGATGGAAGGGTGTGAAACCCCCAGGAACACCGGAGGTTATCAGAGAAGAGAGAGAATGGTGCCCAGGATAGTCTTGGATATCTTGTCACACCCACATTAGTGGGTGGAATATGGATGATCGTGTTGGGAAGACTCAGGAGTTAGTCTGGTAGGAGAACTAAAAACGTTATGTCAGAAGTCAAGGGAAGAGAAGTGAAGATCTTTAAGCAAAAAGTGGTTAACCATTTTTTGAAGGGTTGAGATTCTTATTTGGGTGTAGGTTGGACTAGGTGATCTCTAAAATCCTTTCAGCTCTAGGATTCTATTGACAGTGTTGACTAAAAATGGGTTAAGTAGACTGGGGACAGGAAACTCCATTGGATTTAGACACTGAGCGACTGCTAATAATCTTGGAGAATGCAGTTCTAGTAGATTGGTGGGGTCAAAAGCCAGATTTCTGGGTCTGGCTTTAGAAGTGAGAGGTGAGGAATTAGAGGCAACCAATGTAGATGATGTAAGTTTGCATATGAAAGGAAATCTAGGGGTATGAAGGAAAGCTTGAAGGGATGGCAAGGTTAAGTGCATATTTTTAAGGATGGAGAAGACAGATTTGTAGGCAGCAAAGAAGAAAGTAGAGCAAGGTTGATAGAATAGGAAAAAAGATTTAGAGCAACTGGAAGTCTGAGAATAAAGAATAGATTTAAGGGGAGTATGGTAGGGGGAAATAAGAGGATTTGTGATGAGGGGAAACTTCAGAGTTAAGGATCTGGAAGTATAATAATGGGCTATGTGCAATTAACGTATATTTTTTCTATACTATATATTGCCTGAGCTACTCATAGTAATCTTGCCCAAGAAATAAATGAGGCTAATATGGCATGATTTGTTCTTGGTGAAACTTGTGCCAAATCATATTTTTTTTTCAAATTTAATTAGTTTGCAGTTTTCAATATTCACTTCCATAAGTTACAAATTTTTCTCTCCCCATCTCTCTGCCCTCCCTCCCCAAGACATCATGCAATCTTATATGGTCTCTACAGATACATTCCTATTTAAATACATTTACACACCAGTCATGTCGCATAGAAGAATTTATAACAAATGGGAGAAAACCTGAGAAAAACCACAAAGCACAATGAAACATTACAAAAAAGAAAAAAGTCTTTAATTCTGTGTTCCGACTCCATAGCTCTTTCTCTGGATATGGATGGCCAATTCATATTGATCATCGCTTCTCTTTTAGAGTGCTCATGAATCATCTTCTTCTAGAACTTTGCTAGAAATCAATGCTAGTAGACTGAAGAATCTACCTTCTCAATAATGAAAATCAAGAAATTTGCCCATTTCTCTTCTTGGTGTAACTTTTTTCCTGGTATCCATGATTCCTCAGAAATAGCAGTTTATTAATACAGGAATTTTCATTTTTTCAGAGAGATTAAGACCCTCAAGCTAGGTGATATGAATCTATTCAGTTAGGATATGTGTGAAGTACTTTGTAAACTAATAAATACCAGCTTGTCTTGTTCTTATCATTTTTTCACAAATTTCAGTTACATTATTAGCTTTAGTTATCCTGATATATTTGCAGGTCTATGCAATAATTTGTATTCATCCTCACTCCCATCCCTTTTGACATTGTTATTAGTTTATTTCTAGTCAATAATCAACCAGCATTTATTTTACCTACTATATATCAAGCACTCTTTTAGGGGTGCAGGTTTTACATTGATAAAAATGAAATAGTTTCTGCCTTCAGCTTACATGGTCACATATACGTATACAAAAAATAATTGCAAGGTAATTTTGGAGAGAGGTGGCTCCTGAATATTGAAGGGATCAAGAAAGGATTAGCATTTCTACATTTGAACTAAGTTTGGAAGGGAATGAGGGATCAAGTCTAAGATGGAAGTTAGAGGTAGTGCATTGAGTTTTAGGGGACAGCAAATGGAGACAAGGTGGAGTATTGTGTGTTTGAACAGAAAAGAGGACAGTTTGGGCTACACTATGCGAAGGTGAATGGTAAGGTTATGAAGGGCTTTAATAAATGACCCTAGAGACAACAGGAAGCCATTGAAGTCTGAAGTCACAGAGTCAGATTCAGATTCTTACCTCTGATGCATATTACCTATGTGACTTAAGGTAATCACTTAACCTTCCTTGTCCTAAGCTTCTCTCTCTAAAACAAATGCTGGAATAGAAAGCCTCTGAGGACCTTTGTAGACGCTGTTTGTTGAGCAGGAAAGTGACACAGATCTGTGCTTCAGGAAAATCATGTTAGCTGTGAGGATGGTTTGGAATGGAAAGACTTGAGGCAAAGATGTTATTATAAATAGTCCTGGTGAGATGTGATGAAGACCTGAAATCAGGCAGTAACCATCAAAGTAGAGAAGGAAGTAGATCTGAGACATGTAGAAGTTCAAATGGCAAGATCTGGCCATTGGTTGCATATATGGGGTGAAGGTGGGTGAGGAGCCAAGGATTGAACTTGCAAAACTGAGTGACTGGAAGGATGGTGGTGTCCTTGATGGAAACATGGAAGTGCAGAGGAGGAGGGTTTTGCCCTTAGCTTACCTGGAGAGGTCCTTGGACAGCCCTATTCTCTTTGGATGCTTCCTTTTCTTCCCCATTGGCACTACTTGTGCTTTGGGCTGACCTTCCTTTATACTCTAATCTGTTGTTAGAACTTCATGCTTTACAAAAGATCCCTAAACACCACGCCCCCCCCCCCCCCAAGAGACCTTTTCTTTCATTGTCACCAGGACAAAGAACAGAATGTCAAGTTTCACATGATTATTATACATTTTTCTAATTTAAAAAATTAAAATTGTTTTAAATTTTGTGCTACTATGGTATTATCTACCAAGTGCATAGATAGCCCCTGTTCTGGTTTCTGTGAAAGATAGAAGCAATTCTAATTCATGTTTCTTGCCTTCAAGGACATCAATAATCATAAAACCTTTATTAAGCACCGCGCGTCAAGAGTTAACACAAGATAGCAATACCAGAGGAGTTGTATGGGATTAAATATCAAATAACTACAGTTCTATTGCTTTACAATGACTCAAGTTTATTTTCATCTTTACTACTATGGTTACTACCTCATGCATGAAGCATAGTAACATCTCCATCCATTTATCATACACACTGCTACTTTTCTAGTTTTCTTATAACATGACCTTCTTGTTATTTTTCTGTTAAAAAACCTTGCAGTGTCTTTCAGTTGCATACAAATAAAGTCCTATAAGCATCTTAACTCAGAAGCATCACATGCATTGCCCTGAAGTTAGTTTTCATAAAACTTAGTTTACAACAAATTATTTTCTCATTCCATACCTGTTAGTGGTTCTTAGTTGCCTATGGGATTAACTCGATACTTTTTAGCTTGGTATCTATGGTTGTCCATAATCTAACTTAAGATTTCTACACTTCTCTTCCATTACTCCCTCACACGAACCATTTGCTTCAGACAAATCTTGTCATTTCCTGAAATGTCCCTCCTGTTTCATTTATGTTATGCCCTTGCCCAGAATGTCTATCTTTGTTCAAATCCTACCATTCCTTCAGTGCAGGTCCAAGTTTTAACTCATTACAGGTTGTCAGTACCATTCATGCATGATATTTATTGTATACCCCTTTGAGCTATAGGTATTCATGTCCTCAGTTAGAATGGAGGATCCTGGAAACCAGAGGCTATAACTTAAACAGAATACGCTAACAGAATACCTTGCAAATAATAAATATACAAGTTATATTAAGTCAATGAGTGAAAAAAAATTGAGTGACTTGGTAAGTAAATATGGGATTTCAAAGTGGGGAGGTAAATAAAGCTTCATGGAGGACTTAGGATGGAATGATTTCCTGAGGGAGCTGGGAGGAACCTTAGTGATCATCTAATAGTTTCTCCACTTTTCCATTAATGAACCTTAGGCATAATGAGATTAAACGACCTCCATGGTTCCACAGCTTTTTGTCCAGGATTCCTAACCTAGCCCAAATGCATTTTTCACTATGCCATCTGATAAATGAGATTTGGGTAGTTGGAAGGTATTGTCAACACATATGAAAAAAGAATTAGAGATGCAGGAAACAAGATGGCATGGCTGTCAAGACAATAAAGAATTTAAGGTGGGGAATTTTTTCTAACTGTCCAATACGGTGTTGAGGTTGAGGTGAATATTGAGAAAAAAGTCCTTTGAATGAATAAGTACATTAATACCTTCAAAATGATGACTGGCAAGAGCTGGAAAGAGCCTGAGATGATCTACTCCAACCTCCCATTTTATAGAGAAGAAACTGAGGGCCGGAGGGATGATTCGGGTTTTTTGTCCAAGATGATGTAAGTATTCACTAGCAGAAAGAGTAGTCAAGTCCCAAGACTTCTGATTCAAAGTCTTTGCTCTTTGCATTATGATCAGTTTTGGTAAAATGGCTTGATGTGAGAAACGTGGCAAACTGAATGGGAGGTGAAGAATTAGAAATCATTCGTGCAGGCCACTAGTTCATGCAATCCAAGTAAAAGTTTATTTTTACGTTAGGATGCTGTTGTTACTACAGCCCAGAGTTGGTCTACTTTTGGTCAGATTTTTTCAGAAATCATAAAGAAGTTAGTCTGTACTGCTTTGCCCTTAGAAATGAGGATGTGGGAGCTGCCATATAAAGTAAATCAGTGACTACTAAAGCTTAGTGACCAACATAAATTCATACTGAAACTCAGAGACGTGAATTGTGTTCTCTGATTTGTGTGTCCAGAAAAAATCTAACCAGGCTTGTGAAAACTGAAGTTCGTTGGATGTGAAGACTGAAGAAAGTAGGGTTATTTAGCCTAGAGAAGAAATCGGGGGGGGGGGGGGGGGGGGAGGTATGGAAGTTTCCCATTATGTAAAAGGCTGTCACTCAGAAGGTGAACTAAACTGGCTCTTCCTGGCTTCAGAGGATATTTAGCCAAGAGTAGTAGGTGTAGATTTCAGAGGCAAATTTGGCCTTCATGTGAGGAAAAATTCATACTGTTACCTAAAAGTCAAAGCTGTTGTCTTGGGTGACAATGGCAAGAGACAATGAAGGGAACTGTGCTGTGAGTGAGCACAACCCCGAAAAAGGGCATACACACATAAGTAGAGGTTTTCAAGGTAAAACTGGATGACTACGTTTGGGTGTTGGGGGACTTCTTTTTCAAATATGAATTTAGCAAGATGGACTCTGAAGATCCCTTTTAACCATGGGATTCTGTCATAAGAGGTATGCAAATATTCATATTTAATTAGACACACATATTAAGTAACTCAATGGTCATTTAATTATTGAAATTAAGACTAGATAACACTCATCAACAAAAGTTGCATACTCATTGACACCTTTGTTTCCTAAATTATTAGGATAACCACAAAGTAAATGTTACTCTTAAGCACTTTTCATGTAGTTTTGAGGGAAGTGTGGGGTGGTGGGTTCCCCACTGTTCTCTTTACGATAGGAGAAACATTCAGGTGAAAGTAACATGCTTCTGTTTAGCAGAAGTGAAAATATAATAATTATTTTATTCAATCTTACTCAATCGTAAGATTCTAATTGTTTAATCTTCACAGTTTGAATTCACTTGGCATTGGCTCCCCCTTTAGGCCAGCCAACAAGTTATTAACTGCAAGCACTGACATAGTGTTTCGGGTTCCATATGTGGCACTTCCAATATGTGGTAGAATCACTGTAAAGGAAAGGGAAGGTGATCAAAAAATGGCAGGAAGAAAGTGTAATGGCTCAGTATTTACGCAGAATTCAACTGAATAGATTTTCTGGCTAGTAAAATGAGAATCATGACAACTCCATATTTATTAATTTATTTTTGGCCTCACATCATTTCACCAACAACTGTCATGGTAACAGAAATTTAGTTTGGAGAAATGAACTAAATAATCTGGGAGCTATTAAATTTTCTAGGCCCAAATTCTCGACATAAGTTGATGGCTCCTTACCAAAGGGATGTCAGAAAGTCCAATGTAATTAGAACGCTTATGAAAAATTATACTCTTGGAATACACTCTTTTTCATTTTAAGGATTGATTCAAAGGCAGTACTGAACATAATGATGCTTGTAGCAAAAAGCATACATGTGAGTGTGGTACTTTTTAATAAACAGCTACTATTTAAGGCAGTGACCCTAAATGATAAAGAATGTTAATATTTGTATAGCACTTTAAATTTTCAAAATGCTTTTATGTATAGTCACTGGATCATATTTAAACCTACAGTCACTTCTTCACAACGTGGGCACTGATCTACTGAGCATCAGTCAACTGGGGCAAGATCTTTTTTGTTTTTATGGGATGGAGGGTAATACTTTCACCAACAGTTTAGCTGACAGATGGAGGCCATATCCAGTTGTCCTGATCTATATCTTGCCACTGGACCTAGGTGGCTGCAGAGGAGAAAGTGAGGCTGGTGACCATGCATAGTCCTCCCTCACTTAAATCCAATTCACTTGTAAGTCACGGCATCATCTTTCTGATGTCATGGTCTTCTTTGAGAATGAAGGGCAAACAACACAACAATAACTGCTGACAACTCCAAGAGCTTAAATACAACATAAGCTGTTGATTAGTTTGTTTTTTTTTAAAAGCAAAACATTACAAATGACAAACTTTCTGAGGAATAAGTTTTTGTTTAAAGAAACAGCTTCAGTCAGAGTTCAGAATAGAGTCTAGAAATTTGAACTTCAATAGTATTTTTAAAGGTAAAAAGTCACCTTAAATTTAAAGAAATTATTGATGTCTTTAAAAAAAAAACACTACTTTCCCATATTCCCTTAAGCAAAACTGGCCAATGATATGACTTTATTTGATGTGATACATACATCATTCTGTCCCTGCAGTCCCTTCCCCACCTCTCTACTTTGAGGAGTAAAGGTTAAGCTTAGATTTTAAAAACTCAAATCTTACCACAATTCTTCAGTGAAAGGAGAGGATGGTTTGTGGGCAGTGGTTCAGGGGTTGTGACATCTAGCCCAGCTGCTGCAATCTGACCATTAGCCAAAGCCTGATAAAGGTCTTCCTGGTTCACCACATCTCCCCTGGGAACCATAGCAATTAGAATGGTACTTTGGTATATCATCCAATAAAGGACATAACAGCCTCTTCTGAGTTTTGTTTAAAAAAGAAAACCAAAAAACAAACTCCATCTCCCCCGCAAAAAAACAATTCCCCACACATGTGAGGAGTCCATGCTAAGTATAACACTAAATTGTCTAGCTTTAAGAAAAAAATTTTTACATCAGTAATAGATATTTACATAAGACTTCAGTTTCCCGTTCTCAATTAAAATTTTAATAAGTGAGCCAGGTCCACTGGTTCACTTAAGCCACATCAAAGCTGTTAAGAGTGAAGACATCCCCATGAAACTAGCTTTCACTACATCTTTATCAGTATTTATCAAGGGATTGAAAACAATATATAATTTCCCCAGATTAATCCTGCCTGATCTATACAAGTCTGGATCTAACTCCCTACTATTTAAGATAAATGTATTAATGGAACACCTCAGTGAACTGTCCCTAAAATTACAGAGCATAGTTTGGACAATAAGGTACATTGTCAAAGGATGAATATTGAGCAGCCTTTCTGTAAAAGTGACAATTATCAGGACTGGCTGAGAGAAGATGGAACCAGAGCCATGGCCAATCATTCCTGATTATTCATGGATCAATGGACCAGCATACCATTTTCACTATCACCGAAAAATTTATCACAACCTGATAATGCCCGGTATTGATGTTACTCAGAGTTACTTGAAAGTACTTAAAACTTCAAAGTAATGAAAACCAGAGCTACTGGCTAATGTCTTCTAAACATCTGCATCCACTGACTACTTCATCCTGACTATTACTACTACTAGCTATCATTTATATATCACCTACTGTGTGCCAAGCACGGTGCTAAATCCCTTTCAGATATTAATCTCATTCAATCCTTGTAAGATAAGATAAATCCTGCAAGTTAAATGCTATTATCCCCACTTTACAGCTGAGGCAACTGAGGCAAACAGCAGTTAAGTGACTTGCTGAGGATCACACAGCTAGGAAGTGTCTGAGACCAGATTTGAACTTGGGTCTTTTTGACTCCAGTCCCAGTGCTCTAGCTTGTGCCACCTAGCTGTCTATGTGCCAGGCACTGTGTTAAGCAGTAGGGATACGAAAATGGGCAAGACAGTGTTGATTTGATTACTGTTATCAGGACAAGAATTAGGAAAGCAAGAGTAGGGGGAAGGAGGGTGTTTTGGTCTGTAATGGTGAATGGACTCGTAAAGTGTTTTTCCAGGAATGACTGTTCCCAGATTAAGAGATGGAGAGGAGTAGGGGTGGATAGAACAGGATAATTAGGGTATGCACATGTAAGGGAGACTGCTAGTGTGCATCACCAAAGTGGGTATGGAGATCTCTAGATACGATGAGCCAATCACTCAGGAATGCAGGTTCCAGGATGGCAAGAGGCTGGAGTGTAGCAACTTGGAAGGAATATGGTTAGAATACATTGTTATATATGAGGAAGACGGAACAGTGCAGTTTGAGATCACTGAAAGCAATACAGAATTTCGCCAAAATAACCCAGGCTGGTCTGTTGCAGATTTCTACACAGGTCTGGGCCTAACTCCCTATCTAAGATGTGTACCGATGCAATGTCCCAGGGGACTGTCCCTACAACTACATAGTAGTCTGAACAATAGGCATTCTTCATCCATTTAGTTTCTTTTTCCATGTGCACTGCACATAGTAAACATGGAATAAATGCTTTTCCATTCATTTAGGAGGCTTGGGAGTATTCTTGGCCTGGGTACAATCAACTCAATCTATGACTTCTGAAAACAGAAGCATCTGGAGAACCCTATTTTATATATTTATATGTAATATATATATGTATATATATATAAAATAAACATCTCTCAACACTCTTGACCTATGTTGGACATTGGCAGATACCTTTGGTAAGCATGTTTCCCTATTTCATAGGAATATCAATGATTAGAAGATTGAACAAATTATCCTTAGGATATTATCAAGGAATATTGTATGTTCTTAAAGAAAGTGGCAGAGCTGGCGTTAGTACCTGGGTTTCTGTATTTACCTCAAATATCCTCTGTATTTACTGTACATATATTTTCATGTTGTCTGTACCACAGAAGATAAGTTCGCTGAGGGCAGGTATAGATTCATTTTTTTTGTCTTTATATTTCTCTTTTCTTGACTGACTGAGAGATATCTTGTTGAAAGAGAGCAATTAAGGCTGTATCATATACTTAGGGCAGCTAGGTGGATCAGTGGATAGAGTCCTGGGCCTGTGGTCAGGAAGACTCATCTTCCTGAATTCAAATCTGGCCTCAGTCATTTACTAGCTATGTGACCCTCTGCAAGTCACTTAATCCTGTTTGCCTCCATTTCCTCATTGGTAAAATGAGTTGGAGAAGGAAATGGCAAACCATTCCATTATCTTTGCCAAGAAACCCCAAATGAGGTCCGACATAGTGTCAGACACAACTGAACAAAATAAACAGTAAATACGGAGATTTTACAGTCTCTGCTCCTTCTGGTCAACTGTGTGACCAATGAAGATGTGGTTTGTTTTAGAATATTAAATAGAAAAGGCTGTTCCTGTTCCATTCTTGTAGTTTTTTCACTGACATCCTTTAATTGTAATTCATCCTCATAAAGATTTTATAGAGAAAAGAAGGCACATTAGGTCAGTTTTTCATGTCTTCTAACCAGTCTTTCTTAGTTGTAATATCATTTATGACTTTCTTCTACTTGTTAAAAGTAGTTTTAACTCTTCTTAAAAACTGATTTCTCAGTGCTTTCAAAATTAATGTTTCTCCAGCACATATTTCCTCTATGGGTATAGTGGATCTTCTGGCCTTCTTTGGTGCCATTTTGGGGGGGGCGGGGAAGAGACTAGCAAGACTCTGTGGATGTGCAGGGGCCACTCATGGATCTCCAGCCTTACCTACCAGCACAAAAGCTCTACTCTTCCTTGAGCAGTCTGGTGGTTTTCCCCCTGAATTGGCTCACCATGTTGGCACCAGACTTCTTATTAGTGCACATACCCCATCGCTTTTAGCCCTACGGCAGCTCAGGACTCCTGAACTCAAAGACTCCACTATCCTCAGGTTCCCTAGTAGCAGAACTACAGCTATGTGCCAACACCCTCACCTTTTAGTACCAATGCTACTCCTTCCTTTAGCATGCTGCAGACTGAAAAATCAGAAACTAAATGTTGTAGTCCCATTGTTATTAAAGAAGAAAAAAATTTGTCTCAAAAACTATCCTCAGGCTTTTGCAAATGAGTTTATCTTCTAAATGGGTGTTGTTGGCCAACGCATCTCTGCTTGGCAAGGAGATCATTTCCTTGATGACTGAAGCAATTTCTGGGCTCTTTTGGCTTCCTTGGTGTCAATTCCTCTACATTGGTTAAATTTCCATGATGGTTCAAGTATAAACTCAGTCTGGCATTCAACTGCCTCCATCAAGTAGAATCCAAATCTTCCCACCAATACTTCTAAAGTATCTGCTTGTTCTCCTCACTGTCTTTCCTGAATTTTATATTCCTTACCTTGTACAAGTTCTTTATTCCTCTCCCTATTTAAATTCAATGCATCTCTTAAGGCTTTGATCAGGGGATTTTGGACCTTTTTTTAGTGACATAGATTCCTTTTTAGTAATCTTGGTGAAGCCTACGAACCTCTTCTCAGAAAAAACGTTTTTTTAACAAAATGAATCATTATCAAAGTATTTTTTTAAAGTTCAAAGTACCCAGGTTCAGAACCCTTAGCCTTGATGCACACCCTTGATGGACAATGAAGCCTTTCTCAACTACAATGTAGTTTCTCTGTGCCACTGCCATATTTAACTGCCATGCTACATAATTTATAACTGTTATATGCAGTCTTATATTGGTCTCTTGTTCACATGTGTTAGTTTTAGCTCTGTATAGGCCATAAGGACCTTGAAGGTAGGGACCATATCTTCTATGTCCCTTTCTTTCTCTCACAGCAGATAAAAGCGAAAAATTCACTTGATCGAATTCATAGGGATGCAAGACCCCAAAGACTCTATCATCAATACCAGCTATATCAGAAAGAATTAAAAAAAAGTTGGTTACCAGAGACAATCCTATAGGGTTATTTCGTACAGAAAAGGTACAAACAAAACCACCCACAGGAAATTTTTAATCTGAATAGGTTTCCAAGAAGGCAGATTAAAAATTAATTCTTTATTAGTGTTAAGTGCTAGATGGCACAGTGGATAGAGCAGTGGCCTGGAGTCAAGAAGACCTGAGTTCAAATCCTGCCTCAGCCATTTACTAGCTGCATGATAATAGGCATGTCACTTAACCCTGTTGGCCTCAGGTTCCTCATATGGAAAAAGAGCTGGAGAAGGAAATGGCAAACCATTCCAGTGTCTTTGCCAAGAAAACTCCAAATGGGGTCACAAGGAGTTGGACATGACTGAAATGACTCAACAACCAAAAGTTTCAGAGAACAGAACTCTGCAGTGAAGGGATTTGGAGCCTCTCTTGTGCACCTAACTTGGTAGATCCCTTGGTAGGCCAAGGGATTTCTGGAAGCCCAAGATCTTAGTTGCTAAATGATTGGCCATTTAATGAAAAGTAGCTGAAGACATTCTCTAACAGGCAACATTCCCCCTGGTGAAGAAAGCACGTTAGTCTTTCATCAAGCAATGCCAAGAATTGTCATCATCGCTCCTAGAAATGAGAATAATAGCTGGTGTTTAGCACTGTAAGATTTGAAAAGGAATTTTACATATATTGTTTCTACTGATTCTCACAGAAATTTTGTGAATTAGGGGCGGTTATCTTCTCTCTTTGACAGATGATAAATCTCTGGCTAAGAAGCAAGGTGATCTGCCCAAGGTCACACAGCTACTAAGTGTCTGAGGAGGAATTCAAACTCACCCTATTTTCTGTGCTACAAAATAACTGGCAAAAGAGTTTTGTCCTGTTTCGTTTCTGCTGAGACCAGCTGGATTATGCAAATATTTAAAGTCTACAGTTAAGGCTTCCTCCTTCCAGGGAGTATGATACATTCCAGTTGAGATTTAGTATTTTTTTCAAAATCAAACAGAGATCATGGTCTTCATTTTATTTCTGGTTTTCTCTGGCTTGGTTCAAAGAAAGACACACATGTTCAAACAGGGTTCAGTAGCACTGAAAATGTGAAATCAAAATCAGAAAAGCATAGTAGTGTCTATTTTTTTAAAAATCACCAGAAAGCCATACCTGCTTATGTTGACAAACACAGCTGTTTTCTTCATTTTCTGGAAGAAGTTCTTGTTACAGAGCAACTTAGTTTCAGGGGTTAGAGCACAAGACACCACCACAAAATCCGATTGGGCTGCCAGCTGCTCAAGAGGAACTTCAGAGAAGAATGGGGGGAGAGAGGAACAGAAGAGGTACAAGAGTGAAATCACTCCCCAAAAAATGGGGACCAATGCTTTGAGGCACTAATTCTTGGAATGGCCTAGTTTTCCTTTTTTAGAAATGATTACACCAGCCTTGAAAATTAAAATACAGTTTCCAGGACCTGGGGTGGGGGTGGAGAGAATCCAATAAGAGAATCAGTCTCAGGACAGCAAGGAGGTACAGTGGATACAGCACTGGCCCTGGAGTCAGGGGTTCCCGAGTTCAAATCCGGCCTCAGACACTTAGTAGTTATGTGCTGGCCAAGTCACCTAAACCCTGAGTGCCTCAAAAAAAAAAAAAAAGTCAGGCTAAAAGCAGGCGGTCAAGCAATTCAGAATTCTCACACAACTCTGGGCTGGCTGTGCATTGGGAAGCCAACCTAGCAGTGCTCATGGAGGCTGGGCAGAATGAGTCTCAAATCTATAAAGACCACCTTAGAACAACAGAAAATTATCAGAAGAGCATTTTCCTTAAAAGACTGGCAAGTGTGAAAAATGTTTAAAATTCTGTGAGAAATTGCACTTCATCACCCATTTGTATGTGCAACATTGTTACAAAGTGTCAGCTAAATTTGTTTTGTTTCATACAATTTATAAAAACTTGTAGCTGTGAAGAGGCAATTGAAATGTATTTTTGCCAGAACACAGAGGGAAGATATTTAGACACAGAGACCAAAAAGTAAAGGACGTGTTGGGGAAACAAAGAGATAGGAGACATTATGAAACAAGATGAATTTCAAAATGCTTTTGTGTTTAGAGGCTGAGAGAGCCAAAGTATGTGAAATAACTAAAAGATATGCTTCTTAAACATGTGATATAGCTGTATGAAACAAAACAAATTTAGCTGACACTTTGTAACAATGTCGCACATACAAATGGGTGATGAAGTGCAATTTCTCACAGAATTTTAAACATTTTTCATACTTGTCAATCTTTCAAGGAAAATGCTCTTCTGATAATTCTCTGTTGTTCTAAGGTAGTCTTTATAGATTTGAGACTCATTCTGCCCAGCCTCCATGAGCACTGCTAGGTTGGCTTCCCAACCTGAAAAAGGAGTGGAGTATTTGAAGCCAAAAGATCTGAGTTAAAATTATGCCCTGTGTGACCTTAGGCAAATCACTCATGTTCTCTGGGCCTCAGTTTCCATCTTTGTAAAAATGAATGACAGAAGTTGGGCTAAATATCCAAGATTCTGTCTTGCTCTAACATCTACTGATTTAATCATAATTTCATTTAACATTGAAGAGCCTAGGTTTCATGGGCATAGAATGACCTGGAATTAAAATACTATCAGGAAAATTCAGTAAAAGATAATTCTTTTTGATTGAAATTATCCAAAGATCTTAGACTTTAGCACCAGGCTGGAGTCAGGAAGACCTGAATACAAATCCAGTCTCAGACACTAATCAGTTGTATGATCCTGGGCAAATAACTTAACTTCTGTCTCAATCTCATTTGTAAAATGGGGATAATAAACCTATCTCCTAGGGTTGTTACGAGGATCAAATAAGATAATAATTTAAAAGTGCTTAGCATAGTGCCTGGTACACAGTAGATGTTTATTATAAATCTTAGCAATAATAATTAAACATTTTTAAATAACAAAAATTATATATAGTTATAATCAATAGAACAGTATTATTTTAATACATTGTTGTAATATATTATGATGATGATGCTAGATTTCTGGCTTCCTTCAAAACACAATTCAGGAGCTACCTCCCCCTCAAAGTCTTTGGCAGTCTTCGTTATTGAGTTAGCACCCTGTCCCGTTTGAAATTAATTGGTATAATATTGCACATACTTTGTATTTACTTACTTGCAGACACGTTGTATCCCCTCACAGAAGGTAAGCTCCTTGAGGGCAGAGACTATTTAATTCTATTTTTGTAATCCCAGCACCTGATAAAATGCTTTACACCTAGAGGGTTGTTGAACTGAATTTATAAGCATTTCCACCCCCAAAGGCAATTAAGAAGGGAATTCTTTACAGAATATTTCTCAGAACTATGATACGCCCGGCAGCATCTTTATCTATTTGTCTCAGAGGCTGAGGCATGGGCTGAAATATTCCTGGTAGTTGAGGCATGAGGAAAAAAAATGAACACACCAAACCTCAAAGCCAATCTAAACTAAAAGGATGGAATAAGGACAAAAATAAGTTAAAAAAAGACCCAAGCCGTCTGACAATTAGAATTCTTAAAATATCAGTAAGGGGGAAAAGGGCACCCTGAGTTTTCAAAGATGGGGCAGAGAAAGAGAATTCTAGCTTCTCAAATTTTACCTCAAAAACAGTCACTTCCCAAGGAGTGACACCCTATGGGCAACACACTGAAAAGGGCCTGCTTTCCTCTCTCTGTTCCTTCCTTATCAGTCAAAGTCATCTAGACTTTAGAGCAAGACGCAAGGTTAGAGAACACACCCTAGTTCAGCTGTCTCAGTTTGTTGTTCAGTTGTGTCTGACTCTTCATTCCCCCATTTGGGGTTTTCTTGGCAAAGACACTGGAATGGTTTCCCATTTTCTTCTCTAGATCATTTTACAGATGAGGAAACGGAGGCAAAGAGGATTAACTGACTTGCCCAGGGTCACACAACTAGTTAGTGTCTGAGGTTGGATTTGAATTGAGGTCCTCCTGACTCTAGAGCTGGTGCTCTCTATCCACTGTGCCACCCAGCTGCCCAGCCTCTACAGAGATGAAGAAAGGAGAGAGACTATGCAATGTAACCAGAGTCCCATGGATAGTAAAAGGCAGAGCTGGGAGTCTAGCCCAGGTCTTCCAATTCCAAATCCCGGGTTATTTTCATTTCTTCACACTGTTCTTTCATCTGGTTTGACACAGTACCGCGTTGGGAGCCAGTGCATGATGCCTGGCACATAGCAGGTACTTGATAAATGTTTCTTGGCTGTCTTTCTTGTTAATGAGCGCTGTGACCTTAGCCAAGGCCACCTCACCTGCCTGGATTTTTTGCATTTGTACTTTGTAATTACTTTAAAATCATTAATGCTATCTCACTGAATTTTAGAGGGAGAAGAAACTGGCTATCCAGGTCCCCTCTTTTTACAGATAAGATAAACGGGATGGAGATGGCTAATCCAGTTTTTCACCTGTGAAAGAGGGCATTAAATGAGATGATTGTGTCACTTCTAGTTCAAAAATTTCAGGATGATGAGAAAATGGAGGTCAAGGACAAAGAAATCAGCACATAAAGGTTTATTATGCTTTTGACACCATTAAAGTTACTCACAGCTAATCACAGGTCACAATTATATGATTTATAAAGTGCTTTCCTCACAACAGCTCTGCAAAGTAGGAGGTACAGTGTCTTCATTTTACAGATCAAGAAACAAAGGCTCAAACAGTGGCCCATGTCACATAGCTGGCACTAGGACTCAAACCGAAGTCTTTTGTACTTTATAGCAAATGCATTTCTTCCAAGTCCAGACTGGTGATATCACTGGCACAGGGAATTCTTTGGCATGGAAATACCCCCTTTTCAATGAAGACTGGCAACTGTTTCTGTCATGGAGAATGACTTGGGATGCTGGGAGTTTTGCTCCAGGATACTCAGCCTGGATATGGCAGAAGCAGGACATGAACCAGGTCTTCCCAGGTTTCTATCTACTATGGCCATGTTTACCTTTATTATACCATGCTTTTGTTTTTGTGAGGCAGCTGGTGTTAGGTGATTAGCCCAGGGTCACACAGCTAGTAAGTGTGAAGTATCAGAGGTTAGATTTGAACTCAGGTCCTCTTGATTCTAGGGCTGGTGCTCTATCCATTGCACCACTTAGCTGCCCTAGTGTGTTTTTTGGTCTTTTTTTAAAAAGGCCCCTGGAGCAAATGGCGAACAAAAGCAGACCCGAGTAATTCCCATTTGCAGGATTTATCATGACATAAAAAGCAGAAACAACCTAGCCTTGTTTTTTAACTGCTTTTAAATGAACTGCTTTTTAAATGAATGCCAAACTTACCAAACTCTGCTTGGAACTCAGCTGCCTCCTTGGGCTTGGGCTGGCGTCCAGTATATATAAGTTTTTGGATGCCAAATGGTTTTAGGCGACGGGCAATAGCTTGGCCTGAAAATGAGAAAATAGCATCCATGTCATTCTGTCCTATTCACCTCACCTACCCCAAGGCTGGCGAGGAGGGGACTGAGGTAGTAGTTATTTCCTGTAACTATGATCGAACAGAACCATTTGGAGCCAGTGTGTCTGCTCTCTTGACTTTGGGAGAACATGGAACATTAGGCAGCTTCATCTTCATTTAGCTCTTCATTAATTAGAGGTAGGAAGTGGGTTGATCGTCGAATACAAGAAATGCTGTCTCCTGGTTAGTGATGGTCATTTGTTTTTCCCACCAAAGCAATCTCTAAATTCCTTTGGATAATAGAATCAGTTGTACTTGAGAGAGAGGGAAAAGCATTTGGAAAGGATTATGTCCAAACAGGGACAATAGGAGTAGAGTTATCCCTTCCACATCACAACTTTCCCCATTACAGATTTGCTATATCGCAGGCTGGCCTAAGAAATTAAACGGAAATTTTGGGGAGTTTTGCAGAAGCCTCAGACAACACATGAAGGCCAGCAGATAACCCAGAAAAAGTTTAGAAACTCAGAAATGCATAAAATATATGTATAGTATTGTATAATATCAATATATTTTATCTTTTAATACCATAATAATTCAGACCTCTTCTCTGGTACAAAGGAAGGACCAAAAAATTTTACCCAGATTTTCTAGATCATGGAGAAATCATTCCCCTAACCCTTTCCCTCCCTCCAGACCTGAAAAATCTGGTACAGCTGCCTCCCTTTACAGATGAGTAATGGTAAGGCCCAGGAGAGAGTATGGTCCTGAGTCTAGGGGAAAGGGAGAAGGTGATTCCCCTGAAGTCATGGAGGTTAGTAAACCACTGGTCTAGGATTCAAATCCAGGCCATAAAAATTCAGCGCTGTTTGTTTTCCCCATTTTACAGATGACAAAAAGTTGATCACATAGTTTGTGAATATGGGAACCACAGTTTGGACCCAAGGTTTATGATTCCAAGGCTTGTGCTCATTTGTTTCCAAACATATCAAATATGGGCCTTCAAATGGTGAATTTAAGCTCTAGGCCTGTAGAGAATTCTTTGCTTTTCTTCACTAACACTAAACACTTTTTTCCTTTGGATGTTTCACATTGTAATCTTTTTAAGCCCTTGGGGTTTTTTTTTGCTTATTTGATTTTTTTTAAAAATCAGAAACAAGATAATGCAAAGGATTACATTTTAGGTGTATGGGTGAAATGGGCTGCTACTGTTCTAAGTTCTATATTTTTACCATCAGATAAAGGTTTATTTCACTGCTTTCTGCCTATTTACTCATTCCCTTGGAGGCAGCTAGGTGGCTCAATGGATAGAGCACTGTGCCTGGAGTCAAGAAGATTCATCTTCCCAAGATCAAATCTGGCTGCGTGACCCTGGATAAGTCCCTTAACCTTGTTTTCCTCAGTTTCCTCATCTGTAAAATGAGCTGGAAAGGGAATCTGTTTCCAATATCTTTGCCAAGAAAAACCCAAATTATGTTACGAAGAGCTGGACATGAGTAAATCAATTGAGCAACAACAGAAGGGTCATTCAGCATGGTTTTAGACAGTAGCTTACTGTGTATACCCTCAATTCCAACCAATGTGATAAAATGCAGAAAAGAGATGTTACCTATCCTACCCAGCCCGATAATTCCAACTGTGCTGTCCAAGAGCTGGTGACCACACATCCAGAGTGGTTTCCATGAAGTCCAACCACCACTGGAATAAAAAGAAAAGAAAAAAACTGAAATACTGTGGCAGGAGTTCACTATTATGCCTCAAGTGTATTGTTCAGTCGTTTTGTTGTTTGGTTGTGTCTGACTCTTTGTGACTCCATTTGGAATTTTCCTGGCAAAGATACTGGAGTGATTTGCCATTTCCTGCTCCAGCTCATTTTACAGATGAGGGAACTGAGGCAGAGTGAAGTGACTTGCCCAGGGTCACATAGCTAGTCTGAGGCTGGATTTGAAATTAGGAAGAGAAGTCTCCCTGATTCTAGGCTCTGAAAAGAAAATGTAATGGGGACATGAACAACCTCTCAAAGAATCTTTGCATTTAGGTTACCAGTAGTTGTTCTGTGTCAGTGGTCATGAAACGTCCTGGTCTCAGGACTCACTTTCACTCTGAAAAATTACTGAGGGCTCCAAAAAGTTTTGTTTATCTAAAAAGTTTTGGTTATCTGTATTTATATGTGCCATTTTAGATATTAAAACTTATAAAATTTTAGCAATATAAATCTATTACAGGCAGCTGGGTAGCTATTAGGCCTGGAGGTAGGAAGACTCATCTCCCTGAATTAAAATCTGGCCTCAGACACTTCCCAGTTGTCTGACCTTAGACAAGTCACTTAACCCTGTAAAAAAAACCCTCATCTATAAAATGAACTGGAGAAGGAAATAGCAAACCACTCCAGTATCTTTGCCAAGAAAACCTCAAATGGGATCATGAAGTGTTGGACACAAGTGAAACAACTTAACAAAAACCCCCACTACATGTAATATAAACAATATTTTATTAAAAATAACTATGTTGAAAGTAATTTTTATTTTCAGTTTCAAATTCTTTCCTTCTCTCCACTCCTCCCTAATTCACCACGCTGGCAAGAAAAAGGATGCCCATTTTATAAATATGAAGTCATGAAAAATAGGAAAAATAACTATTTTTTCCAAAACAAACAAAACTTGGTGGGGAAAGTGGCATTATTTATGTCATAATTTTGCAAACCTGTTTGGGTAATGTCTGACTGAAAAGAAGACATAGCTGGATTCTCCTGTCTGTTTCTACATTCCATCTTGCTGTTGTATTCGTCCTTCGTTGCTGAAGAAGACCATCCCATCAGAGAAATGATGACATGACTTGCACTTCATTCTCTTTTGAGTGAGGGAGGGCTGTGCAGGTCACCAGCCTCACTTCTCCTCCAGAGCCATCTGAATCCAGTGGTCTGATATTCCTCAGGATGACTGGAGATGCCCCAGGATGCACTGGGAGACCTTGGTCCCTTTAGGCCACTTAAATTCTCACTTAGGGTGAGGTAACATCCATTCATTGAATAGGCCTGTTTAAGAAGTAGCTAGGACATGGCCCCTTTAATGATGCAAAGAAAAGAAAGACCTCAGGCTGGGAGGGAAACAGCTACAGTTACTATTGATACTCACTCTGAAGTGAGGAGGGTCCAGTTTTGGTTTACATATGAAGAAAATTTTGCCTCCCACAGATATGCAGTTAGAAAAAGCAAATAGCACCTTAGCATCATTACAAAAATAGTTTTGACCTCATGAACCCTCTAACGGACTCAGGGACACCTAGAGGCCAGTGGGCCACACTTTAAGAACCACTGATATACAGTTAGGCCAGTGCCTTTCAGATCAAGATACTGACAGGAGAAAAGTGGAAGAAAGGTATAGAAGTTTGGCTGAGACACTGACCAAATCAATAAATCCCTGACTCCAGGCACACTTTCGTTTATCAAGCACTAACAGGAATAAAGCAACATCTAAAGTGTTACAGGGTTTCTGAAGCTCTGGTTCCAGGGTGGTCCCGAACCTCCACATTAGTTGGGGAGCTGCTACCCCAAAATACAAATGGAATGTAATAATTACTCCATTTTTGAACAATGCTTTGAACACAGCAAGAACTTAATAAATGTTTTTCAAGATGAGTTGTGGCACTGACACTCAGCAGTGTGGGAAGGAATAAGGAAGGTGGCCATAAATGAAGAATGAAGAAGGAATAATAGCTTTTGTTTAATTAAGACTTTATGGCTTATTACAAAGCACTTTCTCTTTGTGAGATAGGTATTACAAGTACTTTGTCCCTATTTTTTGGGTAAGGAAACTGAGGTTTGGAGCAGTGTGGTGACTTGCCTGAGGTCACAAAGGCAATGCCTGTTAAACCTAGGCCTCAAAACCAAGTCTCCTGATTCAAGGTGCTTTCAACCTCACCAAACTTATACTCCAAAACCAAGACAATCTGAATTAAACCAAGGCTTTAATAATTTGAGACAGAAAGTCCCTAGTAACAAGGTAGAAGAGACCCATTTTGAAGCACTGAATATGCAGAAAATGAAAGCCCTTAATCGTGTCTAAGGGTCAACTAGGATAGAGCACTGGACATGGAGTCAAGAAGTCCTCAGTTCAAATCCAGCCTCAGATACCTAGTAGCTGTGTGACTCTGGACAAGTTACTTTATCCTGTTTGCCTGAGTTTCCTCATTTGTAAAATGAGCTGAAGAAGGAAATGGCAAACCACTCTAGTATCTCTACTTCTGTGACCCAAATAGGGTCACAAAGAGAGGGCCTTGACTGAAAATGACTGAACAGGAACAATCATGCTAAATCACTAGGTGCTATCTATACTTTCATGTTCCAAACACATTTTTTACTTAACACACTCAGCATCATGGTGATGTCTTTCCAGGTTTCTGTTTTCTTTTTTTCCCAATAAGAAAAGAGTTGTGCATCAGTATCTATGAAGTATAAAGGGGGTTCTATTCCTCTCACCTTTGGAGGAAGACCTATGCAAGTCTCAATTTATCTGCTTCAAAAAAGATGAGTTTAAAATCCACTTATTCAATAATTCCAACACACATGTTAACAACCACCTGAAACAAAAGTCTCCTAAGGAAGTTTTACTCTCTGTGATCTGACACTGTCAAGGGTATGGAGTGCTGTGGCTACAATTAATGAACATATTCTGGTTAATAAAAAGTTACCATACATGTGACAATTTAAAAAAAATTACATTACACTAAAATATGCTTCATGGTTAAAAAAAGAGACAAAGAGAGAAAAAGAGAAAGAAAGAGAAGGTAAAATGTTTGGTAGCTTGGGAATGGCATTACCTCTGTCCAGGGGTGAGGAACCTGTGCCCTTCTAAATCCTTAAGCAGGCCTTTTGACTGAATCCATTATTTAAAATTTGGATTCAATCAAAAGACCACACTTAAGTTTTTAGAAGGCCACAGGCTCCCCACCACTGTACTGGCCCATGTAGAATGCAGAGTTAATGGGACAAAAGAGAAACCTCTTGGAACGTTCCCTACACACACACACACACACACACACACACACACACACACACACACACACACACACACACACACACACACACACACACACACACACACTCACTTCTTCACTTCCTCAATGCCTTCTGGCAGCCGACGGCTGGTGGTGAGGAGTAAGGCCACCCCGAGCTCCGCTGTGGCATCTGTCAGGACGTCTGGTGTGTAGCCCACGCGGATCCCTCTAGGAATGGAAGAAGCAAAGTTTCCACAACCGCCATGGAAAGATTTCTTTACTTTTCTTTTCAAGAATTCTTCTAAGTCTTTCTGCTTTCCTAGTCAATCCTTCTGCCTGAATTATCAGGAATCTTCTTTGTCCCCCTCCAGTCACTCCTACAATACTTAGAAAAGAACAAAAGGCTGCATTTACCGCTTCTTAATTTCATCGAGGGCAAGATGGTCAACTCCCACCGAGAATGTGCTGATTACTTTGAGATTGGATCCTGATAAACAGAAAGAAACCAAAAATTAGCTGTCTTGCTTTATAGAATTTAAGATGTGCTTAGGCATTAATCCTGACAGTTCCCAGAGAAGTTACTGATATAAAATCTAACGTGGCTTACTTTCTCTTTAGGAAATGCGACCTTTGTTCTTGCTGTTTTGGGTCCAATTCAGTTTTTTCTGCCAGAAGGCCTTCTATTGGCATTCAGCTACACACAACCGACATTTATTAAAGGCCTGCATTGTGCAGGTCACAGTACATACAAAGAACAGGCATAGGATTGTAGAATTTAGAGCTGGGAAGGGCATTAGAGGTCATTTAAGCCAGGATTTCTTAACCTGAGGGTACATCCATACACACACACACGCACGGGATATGAGTTTGGATGGGAAAAAAATTACATCTTTATTTCAATGTAAGTGCTATAACATTATATAGTTTATAAAGTATTTTCACTACAACAATCCTGAAAATTAGGTATAATTTATTACTTTTTTATGCTTTATTTTAATTTATTCATAATACTTAATAAAATTAAATTATAAATTTGTTAAAATTAGGTATAAATTATCCCCATTTTATAGATCAAGAAACATAGTCTCAGACTGTGGTCCCTGTCACACAGCTACAGCAACAACTGAAACCTAACTCAAACTCTACAGTAAGCAGATTTTTAAAAACATTTCAAAATAAGTGTATTTTATGTATCTAAAAACATTCTGAGAAGGGGTCCACAGGCTTCTCCAGACTGCCAAAAGAATGCTTGACACAAAAAAGATTAAGAATTCCTGATTTCACCTAGTTCCCTCATCTTATAGAAAAGTGAAATGAGGTCTAGAGATGTTACAGGTAACTTGCTGTATTAGCAATCACACTAGCACAAAAGGTGGGCTACTAGCACAGGTTCTTTGATCTGCTTTTCTAAAGGAAAGACAGCTTCAAAGGGGCTTACAATCTTACTTTAATTACAGATAATTAGAAAGAAGTGACTATCCAAGAAAGAATCCAATAGACAGGGCTCCAACTGTCTAAAGACAATAAGACAACCACCTCCATACACCACCAGATCACAGGAGCACCAACATCTGAGTAGTCAGAGGGCTCTTAACAAATGGCTACCCAGAGTCCCATCAAAAGCACTTCCCATGAGTGAGCCCCCAAAGCAAAATACCAACCTCCCAGTATATACAGTTTTCAACTAATAGGCTCAGAGCCAGAAGGCATCACAACCCACATAACTCAGCAGAGCTGTGAATTATCCTTCAGATAGTTTCAATTTAGCATGAGCCTGGGAAACTGAACTCCAGAAAGAAGAAAAAAAAATCAACCACTAATCCCACTTTGCTTATGCTTACACTTGCTCTAGTTTACAAGGCAGCAGTTTACATTCCCTTTATTAAGAAGTGCCCTTAAATAAAAAGGCTGTAGATGCCTACTAATCCAAGGTCAAATCAGACTGTTTTCTGTCTTGCAACAAAAGCCCATCGTTGTGCTTTTGATCACATGGAACGGATTCTTCCTCCTCCCTTATCTCTACAGTTGATGTTACTCCCTCTTTCCCCTCTCTTTGTCCTTCTTTCTTCCCTTTCTCGTGGGTCCAATTCAGGTGCCATCTCCTTGATATCTCAGCCCACCAACTGAAAGTAATTTCTTTCTCCCCAAATGTATGGGATGGGAACCCAATGCCTGGTTATCTTCTTTGCAGTTCTCAAACCATCCCTTGTAGTAAAGCATTATTTCTGAACAGGTCTTGAGGACAGTTATCTCTAGTGCCCAGACTGGCAGAAAGTAGGCATGTAGTAAGTTGAACTAGTTTAAAAAAATAAACAAAAGTTTAAGAGGAGGCAACAATCCCAAAATACAACTCTGACCCAATCAGAGATGTCCAGAATCCTTAGGCTACAGTATTAAATCTTCACTGAGGACCCCAATACACACCTGCAGCATCCAGGATTTTTTTGTCTATTTTGTCACTCAAAAGGCAAAGAATACCCTGGGCTCCAGCCACTCCTTTCAGCAGGTCCTCTCTGGATATGGGCTCATCTGCCTCCCACTGTTCTACGTTAGAACTGGAAGAAGAGTTAATGCATATCTTACACAGTCGTACAGGTGTCAGAAATCACCCAGTCAAGCCATGGCTATCACTATAATGGTTCCCATTTCTGATGTGCTCTGGGATGCTCTATCTGACTTGACCCTCATGACCCTGTGATATTATTATTTTCAATAAGTGCCTTGGGCTTAAGAGGCAGGGCCTTTCTCTTTCAGGCATGTTCAGCTCTAGGTAGCTACGTCTGTGGGGTTTTCTGGGCAAAGATACAGGAGTGGTTCACTCTTTTCTTCTCTAGTACGTTCCCATTTGAAGCAAACAGATTAAGAAACTTGCCCAGATTCACATATCTAGTAAGTATCTGAGGCTGCATTTGAACTCGGATCTTCCTAACTCCAGGCTGGGTACTCCATCCGCTGAGACACTTTAAATTATATCTAAGAATAAATTCTAAATTTCTAAAATTCTAAAAAATAAAATCTATGTCCAAGACAGGATTTGAACTCCAGTTTTCCTCACTCCAAGTCAGGTGCCCTATCCACTTTGCAATACTACCTCTTTAATTTGTAGGGATCTGGATTTGTGCAAGCCAGAGATGGGAACATTTTGAAAAAATTGAGGAAAATTTGAAGGAGGGCAATCTCTAAGTCCAGATTCTAGTTTCAGTTTCTGTGAGAGATGGAAATCAGGAGATTTGTATTCTAGAACTAACAAATTCTGCAGCCTTGAGCAAATGACTTTGTTAAGACTGGATGATATTTAAGGTTCCCCAAGAATTTCACTTTCCTTCTGGGGCAGCTGAAGAGGTAAAATCGCAGTAGATATCTTGGCAGAGAGTGAGAGACTTCCTGCAATACTCGAAATGCTCCCTTGTGCTTCCCAGGGATGTAAAGATCTATGGTAACTGGGTCACCCATGCTATATAGAGTAGCTATAAAGGTCTTCATCACCAGTTTACCAGCATTGGGCAGCAGGGGATTTAAATGTTCATAAGCACGCCAACTATTGCTAAAAACCTAATGTGGACCTCCTTAATGACCCTCTCAAGTCAAGAGACTCCTTTTAATAATGAATGAATGGACAAAAAATATACATTGGATGCTTATTATATTTCTAGCACCATGCTAAGTCCTGGAGAGATAAATTACAAAATCAAGACAATCCTTGTTCTCAAGAAACTTTACATTCTAATAAGACCACACATATCCATGGGGAGTGGTGGCCAAAGAAGGGAGTTTGGTTTTCAAAGTCACAGGAATGGTGGATGTCTAAGGGAACAGGGAAGTCAACTGATACTCCCTTTCCAGAGAAGTAATGCTAATACTGATCTGATTACAGCTTTGACAGCCAAAAGTAGAAATTAGAGGATTAGGGTGTAGAGGGTCTGGAGTCTGGTGCCAGTTGGGCTCAAGATTACAGCCTCGAGGTGGGAGTTCTAAAAGTCCCCTGGGGTCTGGTCTCAAGAGGTCCTATATGGGACAGCAGCAGAGAATGGGGCACGGAGATGGTGGAAGGGAGAGTCCAGTTCAGGATGATCTGAAGCAATGTCTGTGGCCTGGCTAGACAGTTCATACTTTGGAAGCAGTGGACAGTTTTATAAAGGTAAATTAATATTTTTTAAATTGTAAATCTGATCCTTTGACATCATTCTTGAATCTCATGCAGTAAGACTCTTTCGATAATGTCAGTTGTGGCAAATGCAATTGGCCAGCATTTGGTGCTTTGGAATGACCAAAATTCACCTTTATTAATGTGGATTTTCATGGTATTAAATCCCCAAACCCAAATATCTTTTATTTTGTCCTTTAAATAAAAAAATTTTTTGTTGTTATTATCTTGTACCTCTAACACACCTCTTAGGTACAAATTTTTTTTACTGGTTATTGCTCATTATTGGTCTGAATATATCATGCCATTAAACTGAGATCTCATTAAAAATAAAAAAAGATATTCCTTGAAAAATAATTACACAAAATTATGTCAAAGGACCTATGATTTCCTAGCCATCCAAAGCAAAGCTTAACCCTTCTATATAATTAGTAGACTAGGTTTAAAGCTTTCTGAAACTCAGGGTATAAGTGAAAAAACAAAACAAAACACTTTTTGGTGTCAAAGCCTGAATCTTTGAAGTCAAATTTTTAATGACTGCAAGTCCAGCACTTATCCACTGCTTCTGAGAGCAAGGATCTAGGGGTAAGGGAGTGGGAAGGAAATAAGGGCCTACTGTATGCCAGATTATGTACCCAGCACTTTACAAATATCATATCATTTGATGCACAGGAAATTATATTAAAACGTATTTACTATAAATATTTAAAATCTATTTAGTTCAATGTTTTATTCATTTTTATCATCATTGTTCTCTGTCTTCATTACTTCCACTGGTACCATTCTTTTCCTTTTTTTTTTGGATAAGGTTTTGTTCTAGTCAGACTAGGGGAGGTGGGTACATCCTGCATTGGGGCCAATAACAAATTGCGGTTTCTTTACAAGCTTATGAAGTAAGTAGTGAGGTATTATCTTCACATAAGAATTCTTATTACAACATTTTAACAAGTTATGATGAGCAGACCTGCGTAAACTAGACCTTAACTTTTCAGAAGGAAGAGAATGAAAAACCAAGTTGGCTTGACTGACCAACCACTTACTCTCTTGCTTCATAAGAATAGTAAAGTATACATGTAGTGAAGTATAAAGTCCTTCAAAAGTAAAGTATTAACAAATTTTATCTTGTCATTGATTGCAGAGTAGGACATGAGGGGAGGGTAATCTCAAAAGAATAAAGTCAATTTTACTGTTTGCCCTTTCATGAAGGGGACACTGGGTCGGTGTACAGAGTGCCAGGCCTGGAGTCAGGAGGACTTGAGCTCCTATTCAGCCTTAGACACTTATACTAGCTGTGTGACCCTGTTTGCCTCAGTTTCCTCATCTGTAAAATGAACTGGAGGACATGGCAGACCGCTTCAGTATCTTTGCCAAGAAAACCTCAAGTGTCGTCATAAAGAGTCAGGCTCTACTGAAACAACTCAACAAAAACAAACGACATTAAGAAGGTGACATTAGGACACAGTCTATGACTTACAATATTCATCTGCCATCCTGGCTGCAAGAAAACCCACATAGAACAGATTCACAAGGACATGAACGACCAGCAAAGGGGGTGCCAGTCATTTAGTCACCCAATCCAGGATGGGGGGGGGAAGAGGGAGATGTTATGAGAGGTTACCTTCCTCCTCCACGGGAGGGGCAGTGATAATAACAGTAACAGTAGCATTGATACAGAGTTTCAAGGTTCTTCGCACGGCTCTTCCTGCAGCATTTTTGGCTCTCATCATAATCCTGGGAACTAGGTGCTCTTATTACACAGCCGGGCACCAAAGCCAGCAGGAAGCCCAGCCAAGAACCTCCATACAACCGCCCTGGCTTAAGAGACACGCAGGCACGCTTCTCCTTCCACAAAATTAAGTGAAACCTTATTTTTTTAAAAGATGTTCAAAATGCGCCCAAAGAACAAGAAGTCATACCGGGACTGGGTAAATCATTATCCGGATTGGGTAAACAATGACGAGGGCACTTGGCAGCACCCCCCAGCCTCGTGGCTTCACCCCGCTAAGAACAGTGAAGAACTGCCCCAGCCTGACCCTTGGGACTGTGAGTCTTTGAGAGAACCTCAGGCCGTGGCCCCAGAGCTGGGGGGGCTCCCCCTCCCCCACCCCCCCCACGGTCCATTTTACGAGTGAGGAGACTGAGGCGCTATGGTTACCCCGGCCAGGCCAGGCTGACCGGCACAGGCAAGGCCTGCGCCTTGTCGAAGGCCCCTGCGGACCTCCTCTGCAAAAAGGACCGCTGGCCCGGCCCGCCGGGGGGGGGCCCTCGGTGCTTCCTGCGACCTTTGGACCGGACCGGACCACGCCGCGCTGCGGGGGCCGGGCTGGGGAGGTCGGCAGCGGGGCCGGCGGCGGGGCCGGGGAGGGCGGGCTGGGACGGCCGGGCTGGAGGGGCCGGGCCGCGGAGGCCGGCTCCGGTCCCTGGAGCGCGTCGCCCTTGTCCCGCTCGCCCCCCTGCGCCCCAGGCCGGCTCCCCACTTCTGCCCCCCGCACCCAGGCGGACACTGGACCTGGGGATCGCCCGGGCCAGCTGAGGACACCTGGGGGCCCAAGTAGGACAAGCGCCGGGGGCGCGGGCTCGGGAGGGGACGGGGCGCGCGGCGTGGGGTGCAATGGGGCCGCCGACCGCACGCACCCCGGGCAGCCTCGCGCGCGGGGCCCAGGCTCCGCCGCTCCACGGCCGAGAACGTGGCCGGGCGCACGGGCTCCGGGGAGTCGAGGCCCGGCCGAGGTGGGGGGTCGGAGTTGGGGGCGCCCCTCTTACATTCCGGCCTGGGCCAGCACGGCCTGCCCCTCGGGGGGCATCCTCCGGGTGACGAACACCTTCATGAGTCGCGCAAGGAGCCTCATCTGTCTGCGCCTCAGGGGAGGGCTTAAGAAGCGGCCTCAGCAGGGGGTGGGCGGGGGCGGGGCCACAGCAGGGGTTGGGTGGGGGCGGGGCCTCAGCCTCCCGAGGCGTGGCCACGCTCCGGCCACGCCCCCGCTCCCTCCGCCCCTCCCGGGACCCTGAGCCGGCCCACTCCCCGCGGCAGCTGCGAGGCTCCGGGCTCGGGCTGTGGCCCAGCACCCGTGCGCAGGGACAGCGGCTGTGCCCGCGTCCTCTCCCTCCGCTCCTGAGATGGCTGAACACTTGTTTGGTTTCTGTCGCACAAGTCTCTCAGTCTTTCAGAGCTTCAGCCACACAACGCCCTTCATCAATAAGCGAGCAGTTCTTTATTAAGTTTATTAAGGGTAGAAATGAATGCGGGAACAACCCCCGAGGCAAAGACCTGGCACTGCAACATGAGAATATAAATGTCATAGGAAAGAGGAGGCTCTCAGACATGGTGGACAGAGCTGGTCATCTGGCCCTGGGACTCCTCAGAGAGAACCATGGAAAAGAAGAACTGTCATGGAAAGGCGGTGTAAAAAGGAAAACCCAACCCAAACCAGCAGAACGGTTTGAGGTAGAAGCAGTTCCTGTGGCTAACTTCCTCATGAAGCCTCCTTTCTCCAGTTAAAACTGCTTACTATGAGCTGGGGTCAGTGATCCGGTCGCAGGACTTGATCTCTCTCTCTGCTTGTGTGTGTGTGAATTATAGAATAATAAAAATCCATAAGATTCTCTTTGATTTTTCTCTGCAGCCCCCAGCTGGGACAAAATTCCGACACTTCTGACAGTCTGTTTTCTCTCTCTTTTCTCTGTAGACCTTGTCTGTCATTGTCCTCTCTGGCTTTCCATTCCCAGGGGTGAAACTCATGCAAATAAATTGCTAGGATCTATCCTATTTTATCTTAAGCTGACACCCTGTACTAATTAAACAGAAATGTAAAAGAAACTTCAAAGGAAGGACATGCTTTGGATTTGACACTGGTTCTTTACACAGAGGGGAGAGATGCAGGGGAAGAGGGGGGGACGGGCAAATCACCATCTGGTATCATTTCTCCCCAAGGGAGACCACCTAGACCCTCCTTTCCCTTTTGGTCTCAGGCTGATCCATTGGCTATGACAGGCAGAGGTGGTGATGGTAACTTTTAGCTCCTTATCAACCCAGCTGTCTCTACACTTGGTCCCCTAATTTTCTCCGTAGTTTTTTTCCCTCCTCACTTTCCTTTTTTTCTCACCCAGTCCCCCCTCTTCCTGTACATCTCTTCCTCAGATTTCTCCTCTCCAGAGCAAGGGGTGAACCAATACTGTCTCTTTAAAGCAAAATTCCTCTTTAGTTGGTGGATAAATAATATGCCCAAGATTTCCATGCCAGCCTCATAGACTTTATTCTTAGCACACACACCTATATATGCATATCCATGTGTGCATATGTGTCTGTATAGGCATACATCTATATACATATATGTGTGTATACACATACATATCTATATCTCCTTAGCAAAGATGAGTTAAAGGGCTTACAAATCTCAGTGAAGCCATGCTTATTAGCAGGCATATGTGGACTCTTAAGTTACCCTTATTTCCTTACCACCATTTTAATTGTCTGAGTTGTTTCTTCCCTTGGAGTATACTTTCTGGTGACTCCTTCAGCTATACTCCTCTAGGAAAGTGGTTTTCCTTTCAAACCAAGTCATAATAATGGCTAACATGTATCTCAATACCCAGTCAATTAACTGCCTAGACGCTGTTACTGACTCACTTGTCAGAGAAACCTCAATAGAAGTATTTTCTCTGCCCTGGTAAGTTGTAAAAGGTGAATCCGTGACTGCCTCTTTTAACTGAGTGCCCAATCAGAAATCTTGCTCTGGCAGTTATAGCAGCCTTAAATTCTTTCCCATCAGCTAGGCAAAACTTTATCACATATACCAAGGAAAACAAAATCAACCTTTCAATACACTTTTAAAGAATAAAGCTTCCCTAGCTTCAGGGAAATGTCAGGCTTGGAAGTGGGCACTTGATCTCTTGGGAAAAAGAGGGAAATCAAAGATGGTGGTGATGTTGGTGGTGACTATGGAGATCACTGGTGACTATGGAGATCATTCCCAGTCCAAATGAATCACATCAGCACAGGACCCACCTTAACATTCCTTATGTAATGTTATGCATGATTTTCCCATATTGCCTTGGTTTTGGAGTCCCTGTGTCCACCCCTCATGGCAGAACCTTTCTACTGTTTTTACCTAAGCCAGCTCTTCCTTTTCCCACTAGTCCAGAGGTGGGATCTTCAGAGTCAAAGTCAGCCCTTTTGCCAAGCCCCAAATTAGGGGAAAAACTCTTGGGGGTAAGGGGAGGCAAGGAGAAGGATACTGGGAAATTTCAGTGTGAACTAGTAGGTGTCTATATCTAGTGTCCTGTTCTCCTTGGGGTAGTTTGCAGAAAGAATGGCCAAGACAGGGCTGTATTTCTCTCTAGGGTCAGAACTTTTGTAGTCTCTTAAAAAAATCAGCTGCTAGATACTTGAAATACACGCACACACACAACTATATGTAGATGCATATATACACATGTGTATATATGTAGATGTATATGTATTTCTACATAAATATCTCATTAAAATAAACATTAGCATTTAGAACATGGATGATTAACTCAAAGTCCCAGGTAATCGTCTTGGAGTGCCATTCACAACAAATATACATTAGCAGTATACACAATGTGAAGCATCATTTGGCATGCTTAAATTACATGCAGCCCATATTACACACACATATCAGAGCAATACAGGCATATACAGAGAATTCAAGCCAATAGGCATAACAGCAAAGCCATAACAACATAAGGAGACCCCCCATCACAACAAGCATGAATAAACATCAACATATACACAAACAACAAAACTATGTAGTTAGCAGACAAATGTATCTACAGCACATGCATGATATTAGCACAGAAGCAGGTGAACACAAACAAAAACTTTAATAAAACAAGTGTATATAAAGCATGCAGTAATTAGCATGTTCATTAATGAAAATTTGCAGTTACACACAAGGCCCAAATTACATGGTCAAACATGAGTATTATCATCTGGTTATATGTATAAGGACTTTTCCAACTGCCCTTGTAACATCCCAAGTTAGTCTGGTCACAAGTCAAGCAGATCGAGCTCTCTCATGACCTGCTGATCTGTCTGTCCCTGTATCTGAACTAGCTGATGGTATGAGCTGTATGTTGAACTTATCAGAACTATAGTTGTGTATTTCAAAATCCCAATTTTTTAAAAATGTCAATTTTCATTTTTTTCAATTAACAAGCATTTATTTTCTCTCCCTTTTACCTACCCTCCACCAGAAAAAAAGGAAGAAAAAAACCCTTGCAAAAAATATGTATAATCAAACAAAACAAATTCCCATATTGGTCCTGACCCCAAATGTGTCTCATTCTATATACTTAATCCATCACCTAACTGTCAGGAGACAGGCAGAAATCTTTATTTTGGGTCCTTTGGAATCTTTATTGATCATCGTATTGCTCAAAGTTCTTGAGTCTTTCAAAGCTGTTTATTTTTTATAATGTTAAGAGATAAATGGCTCTCTTCATTCTGATGACTTCATCTTGTATTTGTTCCTGCCAGTCATCCCCAAGTTAAACTTGATCTTATGAAGGGCTCAGGCTTGCTGTCAGTGTTACCTCCTTGGGGTTATCTATGTCCTAGGTGGCTGAAGTTCTAAGCAGCAAAAAGTTTCCTCTGGATTTAGTCTTCTCTCCTTGTCTGAACTAGCTATTGGGTTAGATGCAGGGGTGGGAAACCTGTGACCTTGAGGCCACAGGTGGTCCTCTAGACTGGCACTTAAGGATCTAGAAGATCATCTGTGACCTCAAGGCCACAGGGTCCCAAACCCTGGCAGCAAGCAAATGCCTGTTTCTGAACCCTTGTCTGGTTCAGGCAGTGTTCATACAATAGACAGAATACATGTCCTTTTCCCTTTGGTCTTGCTTTAGATTATTGAGAAGGATATGTGGGTGTTCATGGAGGACAATTATCTCTGATGTAAGGGCTTACCCAGCCCCTTTCAGGGATGCTTATTCCCCTTTGTTGTTCACCTGGCATTCATCTCTCAACTGTGGCTCCAAGAAGCTGTGTTATTTCCAGCAGCCACATTCTGGTAAGCCATTTAGGCAGATGGGCTAAACCAGATTGAAGTTAGCCACAGAGTCTTAAACCCATAGGTGAATTGGGGGGAAGGGTATCTACCTAAGTATATGAAAACTTTCCCTGGAGCAACAGGCTGATGAGAACAATTTGTTTCATGGGCCATTAAAATGCCTGAAACAGGCACTGGGGAGGGCTTAGAGCTTCCTGGGGAGTTGAAGATTCCAAGGTCATCTGCTGTATCCTGGGTATCTTGACTTGTGTCCTGTCACTGGATTTTGATGATTGAGAAGTAAGAGTCAAACCAATGACTTTGTGCAACTCTGCCTCACTTAAATCCAATTCACAAAGCAGCCAAGACATCACCCTGTGATGTCATGGGTTCTCTTCAAAAATGAAGCAAACAACAATAACAGATTTTTAAGAGATGAAAAGAATGTCTTTTCTCTTTAGTCTAGAAACACCACAATCAGATTATTCTTGTGTTCAAATAAAGACAAGACAACAACTGGTAGGCCATTTCCTTTACTTAAGGTCCACTAAGCCAACTGTCCATCAGTATTCACTTGTTTTATCAGGGAGTCCCACTAATTCTCCTACAGGCAATAAATAGTTGTGTTGAATTGTTTTTAAAGGCATTCCTGCCAATCTTTGGGAGTATTCTGTAAACAACTAAGGTAACTGTTCTTTCAACGACCAGTATGGATCTGCTAACTTTTGTGTGTCATGAACACCAAGGTTTTTCAGAAAAAGCTCTGCCTAAATGTGAAGGTTTTGACAACAAAGTTGTTCATTGTACTATCTTTTCTTTCTATTAGAGTTTACCTGAGTTGAAGTTATGAGTGGGAGGTAAGTTTCTTTCAGTTTCTTCCTCAGCCAAGGTTGTGAATATCTCTTGCCTCTCCATCTTCTGAGACTCCAAAGCATAAGTCAATATGCAGGTATGGCTCTTGTTCAAATGCCAGCAAATTTGGTGTCATTCCTTTCGGATGTATGTGTTAGAAATGCCACATGTTGACACCATGAAGATTTTTATTCTGTTCCTCACATTCCTAAAATATTTATTCAATTCAATATTCATTTATTCAATAAAGTGGTTGAAATGCTCAGGCTATGGGTTTCCTTGGGAATGTTGAGAAATAGTTCTAGAATTCTTGATGTCAGCTAAAGCTATCATCTCCTAGAGAAATGTGTTTTTAAAGCATCTCCTTTGGTTAGAATGGATCTTGGCTGGAAATCCATATCCTGAGAGAGAAGGAAGGAAGGAAACAAATATTTACTAAGCATTTACTGTGGGCCAGATGTTGTGCTAAGCTCTGGGAATACAAATACAAAGAAAAGGAAAGACAGTTCCTCACATTGAGGAGCTTACATTCTAATAAGAAGAGACTACACACAAAACGGGGCTGAAAACGGGGTTGGGAGAGAAAATGGGAGAAGAGATGAAGGTATCTGGTGTGGAAGCATGGTTTTGACATCCAGAACCAGGAAGAGGACTGGAAAATGAATGAAGGTCAGAGGAATGCTTTCTCCCCAACATATTATCAACTTTGGATCCTTTTTGGCTCCTTGATAAGTATATCTGTCCTTACTTTGAGAAATGGTCTATCACTACCAATGCATGCCTTATATTCTTGCAGTCTCCTTCCAGACATAAAAAGTCAATGTAGACAATTTCTGAAGTTTTGCTTGTGTTTATATCCCACATGTGCAGCATAAATTGGTAACACTTTTCTTTACACACAATGAGCTAGTAAGAAATAGATTTTACTGACCCAAGATGACCGCTCTTAGTGCCCTCTACAATCTATTTCTTATTTTCTCTAGGGTCCGCCCTTGACCCATATGTTGCAGAGTATCATGTAAAAGCATTCAAGGCCCTTGGCTTTTATGACCTAGACAGCACCAATTGCTTCTTGGTACCACGTATGAGATGAGTGACAGTCCAATACAACACAATACTGCATTGTACAACTCCAACATCTGCCACAGTCTCAACAGTAGGATACCTTTTGGGGTCTGTAACATGAATCCTTGCCTTGCTTTTTAGCTTATATTACCTCTCACAGTCCTTCATTAGCCATGCACTTTCTTCATAGACAAGTCAAATCAACAAATGTTCAGTAAGTAATTATCATGTGTCTTACAGTGCGCTAAGCACTGGGGATACAAATACAAGCAAAAGACACAAAAAATAAATACCCTCCTTGCTCCCAAGGAGCTTATATTTCAATGGGGAAGACCTCATAAAAGGGAGTCAAAACCAGGGTGCTGTAAGGTGATGAAGCCTGATGATGAAATTCACTGAGTCAGAAGTAGAGCCAGAAAAGGCTTGGACGATAGTTTTCCTAGGCTCTTCCTCAAAATGGAGGCTGTATAAAGAACCTGTGGAGTGGAGTGGACCATAGTGACAGGGCTTTGTTCAGGGTGAGAAAGGCACAGGCGATGATGAAGTTCCAGGATCAGAAGGCAGCTGAAATATGTTGGCCAAGTCCAAAGAGTCAGAAGCAATCCTCTCTCTTTTTTTTTCTTTCTGTTTGCCTATTTGGTTATCTCCAAAATTCCAAGGATATTTTTCTATCCTCTCCAAGATATAATTCCCTCTGATTTTGGCAGCTCTTACTGGGATTCACACTCAGAATCCTTGCCCTAGAATGCTTGGATGTGTATTATCTGAGCAACGCAAAAGGTCCAAATATTTCAGCCAGCTGGGCATGTCTCTTTATTCTCTTCAGTTCCAAGATAATATTGTCCTTGGTGAAAAGTTGTAGGATGGACCTCCCTCTGGACAGATGGTTCTGGTTCTGGAACATAGTAACTCTTCAAGTCCAGATGTAGCTGCCAAGGCTGGAGCCAAGATGGAGGTATAAAAGCAGAGACTTGCTTGAGCTCTCCCCCAAATCCCTCCAAATACCTGTAAAAATGGCTCTAAATAAATTCTAGAGCAGCAGAACTCACAAAATGACAGAATGAAATAAATTTCCATCCCAAGATAACCTGAAAGGGTGGCAAGAAAGGTCTGTTATACAGAGCTTGGAGAGGAACACAGTCCAGCATGACCATGCCAGCATAGAGGAGCCTGAGCAGGTCTTGGGGCACTGGATCACTGGCAGCCATGGCAGTTCACAGACTTCTGAACCCCAAAATGCCAAGGACAACTTGGAAAGTCAGTAGGACAAGCCTGATGGACTTGTATGAAAGAGGAGTGCAGTCTAGCCCCAGCCCCAGGGTGGTGGTGGGGATGTTTCTGGAGCTCTAGACCCACAGATTGTAGGGAGATCAGGCAGCTGATCAGATATCTTTGCTGGTGCTAATTCAGGATTCTCTTGCTTTGATCTACTCGGATTTGGGTTGCAGTCCAGGGTGGTGGTCCAGGGGTGAGGAGGAGTACTGGCATGGTGGAGCTTGTGGCGACAGTGGAGAGGGTATCCTTTTCATAGTTCCAAGGCAGAAAAGAGTGCTTGTGGTCCCTCACAGACTGGAGCACAGACTAGGGGAGAGGTAAACACCTCTCTTTTGATCATACAACCTTAAAAGAACTAAAACTTTACAGATCTCTAGAAATATCTCTGAAAACAACCACCATAAAACTTCTGAAGCTTGGGATGATGCATTCTCCACTCTGGAAGTAGTTCTATCTTAACAAAGAGCTAAGAAGTCAAGTAATTGGCTGGGAAAATGAGTGAACAGTGGAAAAAATTAGACTGTAGAATCTTACTTTGGTGACAAGGAAGATCACAGCATACAACCAGAAGAAGACAACATAGTCAAAGTTCCTACATCCAAAACCTCCAAGAAAAATATGAATTAGTCTCATGCCATGGAAGAGCTCAAAAAGGATTTTGAAGATCAAAAATTGGGAAGAGAAATGAGAGTGATATAAGAAAATTATGAAAAATGAGTCAACAGCTTGCTAAAGGGGACCCCCCAAAAATGCTGAAGAAAATAATACCTTAAAAAATAGACTAACCCAGATGGCAAAAGAGGTCCTAAAAGTCAATGAGGAGAACAATGGTTTAAAAGCAGAATTGGTCAAATGGAAAAGGAGGTTCAAAAGTTCACTGAAGAAAATAATTCCTTAAAAATTAGAATGGAGCAAATGAAAGCTAATGACTCTATGAGAAATCAAGAAATTATAAAACAAAACCAAAAGAATGAAAAAATAAAAGATAATGTGAAATATCTCATTGGAAAAACAACTGACCTGAAAAATAGATCTAGGAGAGAGAATTTAAAAATTATTGGACTACTTGAAAACCATGATAAAGAAAGAGCTAGACATCATCTTTCATGAAATTATCAAGGAAAACTGCCCTGATATTCTAGAATCAGAGGGTAAATGGAAATTGAAAGAATCAACTGATCACTTCCTGAAAGAGATCCTAAAATAAAAACTCCTAGGAATATTGTAGCCAAATTCCAGAGCTCCCAGGTCAAGAAGAAGATATTGCAAGCAGCCAGAAATAAACAATTCAAGTAATGTGGAAACACAATCAGAATAACACAAGATCTAGCCATTTCTACATTAGGGGATCAGAAGACCTGGAATATGATATTCCAGAGGTCAAAGGAGCTAGGATTAAAACCAAGAATCACCTACCCAGCAAAGCTGAGTATAATACTTCAAGGAGGAAAATGACATTCAATGAAATAGAAGACTTTGAAGCATTCATGATGAAAAGACCAGAGCCGAATAGAAAATTTGACTTTCCAAAAAAGAATCAAGAGAAGTATGAAAAGGTAAACAGGAAAGCAAAATCATAAGAGATGTATTAAAGTGGAACTGTTTACATTCCTACATGGAAAGATGATATTTGTAACTCATGAAACCTTTCTCAGTATTAGGGGAGTTGGAGGGAATTTATATCTATATATCTATTTATCTATATGTGTGTATATAGACAGAGGACACAGGGTGAGTTGAATATGGAAGGATGATATCTAAAATCAGGGGGTGAGAGAGAGAAGGGAGGCACACTGATACACACTATATGTACAGCACATGTACACATATATGTATATGGTTATTTCCATTTTTATACTAAGAGAAGGAGAAAGGGAGAGATAGAATGGAGTAAACTATCTCACATAAAAGAGGCAAGAAAAAGCTTTTACAGTGAGGGGAAGAGGAAGGAGGTGAGAAGGAATGAGTGAACCTTACTCCCATCAAATTTGGTTGAAGGAGGGAACAAATACACACTCAACTGGGTATGGAAATCTATCTTACCCTATAGGAAAGTAGGGGGAAGGGGATAAGTGGGAGGTGGGGGGAATGATAGAAAGGAGGGCAAATGGAAGAAGAGGGTAATTAGAAGTAAACACTTTTGAGGAGGGACAGGGTCGAAAGAGAGAGCAGAATAAATGGGGGGCAGGATAGGATGGAGGGAAATAAAGTTAGTCTTTCACAATATGACCATTATGGAAGGGTTTTGCATAACTGTACATGTATAACCTATATCAAATTGCTTGCCTTCTCAATGAGAGTGGGGAGGAAGGGAGAGAATGTGAAACTCAAAGTTTTAAAAACAAGTGTTAAAAATTGTTTTTACATGCAACTAGGAAATAAGATATACAGGCAATGGGGTATAGAAATCTGTCTTGCCTTAAAGGAAAAGAGAAAGGAAGGAGATAAGAGAAGGGGGTGTATGATAAAAGGGAGGGCATATTTGGGGAAGGGATAATCAGAATGCATGCTGTCTTGGGGTAGGGGGATGGGAGAGATGGGGAGAAAATTTGGAACTCAAAATCTTGTGGAAGTGAATGTTGAAAACTAAAAGTAAATAAAATTTTTAAAAATGCTGGTTGATTGATTAATTGATTAGATATCTGGGATAGAATTCAGAAAGGAGGGGATATTTATCATTGTAGGGTTGGCTCTTCTCCCAGGACATGATGTCTTTTGGGTAGGTATACCCATATATGCCATCTTCTCTTTTCACCTTTCCCCAAAACTTCTAGTGTGAATGTTCACTGCCTCTCACAATCACAAGCCAGACTAATTGGGGCTGAGCATGAGTTTAGGAGCATCATTTCCTTGTTAAGGACCGTAGGACTTATGGCCACTCAGAACATTTAGTCTTGTGCTTTTGAGAACTCTGTTTACAGGATCCAGAGATGAGGATGTTGGCTTTACATGAAGAGCAGCTTATGTTGGAGAGGGTCAGGAATTTTTAAGTTCCATAAAAGAAGGGACTTTTTTCCATTTGTCTTTGTATCTTTAGTACCTAGCATATTGTTTGGCACATAATAGCTATTTGATTTAGCTACTTGATGAGTGTTGGTGGATGAAGAAACACCTCCAAAGATCCCATGTCTTCTTTCTCTCTTTGTCTCCATTTCTCTTCTTTTGGGTACCAGTGGATATTATTGGATTCATTGAGGTCAACTGACCTCAGGTAAAGCATACAGCCAACTAATCCAGGCTAACCTTCTAGTGATGAACAGTGTAAGAGAAAGGATAGAGGGACTGGAACCAGGGTCAGGAAGACCTGAGTTCAAACATGGCCTCAGATACTGGCTAGCTATGTGTATTCTATCTATTCAACCATACCTGTCCCCATCTTTTCCTCCTGAAAATTTGTTTTCATTTTGTTTTAAAAATACATTCAGTATAGAGGCTAGGAAAAAACAGTAATAGAATCCATCTGGAAGAACTAAAGATCAAGGATATCAAGGGAATCAGTGAAAAAAAAAAACATGAAGGAAAGTGGTCTAGCTGTACCAGATCTTTCTTTCTTCTTTCACAAAACTTTAAACTCAGTTCATGCTGAAGCTCACAGATTGGACCACAATAGGTCCCTGCCCAAGTTCCACTTAATGGCTATAATTTTGGGCCCTCTTGGCTTACAGTAAATGTCAGTGGTAACTGTTTTTCTTTGGAACAGCTACCCTGAGGGGCTTCCCCTCCCAGACTGATTTTTTTCTTTTTCTTTTCTAATTAAAGGGACCATCCTTTGAGTTTTGTGCTATACTCTTATACTATATAATAAAACAAACAAAAATTAACTAAAGAGGAGTTTCATGAAATCTCTAATGTTGGAGGCTGCCAAGATTAAGGAGACAGCTTGGCACAGAGTGCATACTTATACTTGATATAAGGGACCAATTAACAGCTCTACATATAGTGTGTATCAGTGTGCCTGTCTTCTCACAACCTCTCCAAAATTGGTTATTTCCATTTTTATACTAATCTATGATGCCTGACACATAGTAAGCACTTGATGTTGATCAACTACTGGTTTCTCTCCAAATGTTCAGTCTTACAAGGGTCCTTTCACATTGTTCTTTCCTAGGGTCTGCTTTTTTGCAGAGTAGGGACAAAGTATGATTTAAGGGATACTAGGAATCACCTCTCTCTCCCATGTCTTGCCAACCATTTATCAATTATCTGAAATTTTACAATTAGAAATTAATTACTTGGTATTTTGAAGGCTTTGCAGTTGAGAATCCTTCATGAACATTCAGGTAACCCTAGAAGGGATAATATTTTAAGATTATTTTAATTAAATAACTAATATCTTAGAGCCAGGACTAGTGACAAGGAAGGTTAGCCCTAAATTCGGGTACAACATGCATGGAATGGAGGAGATATATCACATCAGACATTTTCTAATATCTGCTGCTTTCCAGGAACTTAAAGTCTAGTAGGAAAGACTTTGAGTACCACAGACATAAAATACCCTTAGTTGGACTGATACATCAAAGTATTTCCTTTGATCATTACAACAACCTACTGAAAGGGTCAGGGAAAATACTATTATTAACATTTTATACATGAGGAACTGTTAGGGCCCAGCTCTGGACCGTGACCTCCTGTATGGAAAGTTGAGACACCTGGAGGTGTTAACCTGCCTACGTGGCATGCTAGCTGGTCTAGTAAGCTACGAGGTACTGGGACCGCCTCAGTAACAGGGTAGGCTCCGCCTACGGGGAGGAACATGGGAGGAGCTCGGGTGCCTAAAGATATACTGGAGCATTGGGGGGATCCCGAAAAAAGTGAATGAACAATTAAAGAGTGGACTGCTGCCAACTCGGGTGTTCTGTCTAGTTATTCCCCTCCCCCACGGGAGGGACCAGGGACGCCTGAGGACCGACAAAGACGTAGATCTTGAGGTAAGATTCCAAGCGAAGCCCAGGGAGGGATAGTTAGTGTAGGGAGCCCGGGAGATTTAAATTAGTGAAGAAAGCCCGGGACATTACAAGGAACCTTGGGTAAAGTGACAAAACCAAGGTCACACAGCTAGTATCAGACAGGAGGATCGGTGGGGTGTTGAACTCAGATCTTCTTATACCAAATCTAACCCTTTACAAGAAGGCAGTTGAGAAAACAAGCATTTACAAAACGCTTACAATGTGCCAGACACTGTGGTAAAAACTGGGGCAACAAATAAAAAGAAAGATGATCTTTGTCCTTGAAGAGCTTATAGTCCAAGTTAGGAGTGGAGGAGAGACTTAACCACTAGAAAGGGAAGAGTGGTGGAGGAGAGAGAAAGTAACTGGCAAGGGCATGATGGTGAAATCTGTAGAATCTGAAGCACAGTCAAGCATAGCTAGGAGGGTACGAAGAATGGCTGACCCGGCGACCTTTCCCAAATGGAGGCCACAGAAGGACCTTCCTCCCATGGACAACAGCAGAGGAATGTTCCAGAGTGAAAACCCCAAGCAATAAAGGAAATTCCAGGGTGAAGAGTCATGGTGGCCAAGTTAAGAGGAAGTCATTTTAACAGGGAAAAAGCAACTCTGGCGATACAAAAAATGGGGATCCCAAAGAAAAAAAGCAGAAAGCCCTTCTGTACCTAAAGTGAAACTGAAACTGACTATCCTGACAATTTAGTTCTAATTCCAATTTTCAAGATTGTATCAAGTCATCTCCTTCTCTGTGCATCTTAAACCATACACTGACCACAGGAACCGTGGGACTCTCCATAGAGGGGGCCGCCAAGGATCTAGGACCTTACTCCATATGTATTAAATAATAACAGGAAAATACACTAAATTTACCACTAGATGTCCCTGTTATACCCATCCCACAGAATTTTGCCAGATGTTCTACATTTCTAAATCTTAGTATGGCAGCTCTGGCAATGAGCGGGTAGAGGTTCGCCCATCCTTACTGATTGGAATCTGGTTGAGTTCCACCATAAGTCTAGTGAACTTTAGAAGAAGGGCACCAAAAATGTCTTTTCTACAATTAATCATAGAATTATTGGGGGTGACCACTTGGCAACAAAAGTCCATCTGTCATTGCTTATAAGGAACCCAATAATGTAAGCTTAGTTTAATGACTAGGCACATAGTCAGTACTTCATAGATGTGGTGATAGGAAATGAATATATATATATTCTCTCTCTCTCTCCTCTCTCTCTCTTTCTCTCTCTCTCTCTCAGAGAGAGAGAGCACCTATTATGTGCTGGGTGCTGTACTTTACAAATATCATCTCCTTTGATCCTTACAACAAATCTGGGAGATAGATGCTATTATTATTATTATTTAGAAGAAATTTTGCATTTTACAGGGTTTTTTATACTTCACAGTTGAAGAAACTGAGGCAGAGGTTAAATGACTTGCTCAGGGTCACACAGCTAATAAGTATCCAAGGCTGGATTTGAATTCAAGATCTCTCTGACTCCAGACCAAGTGCTCTATCAGTTGTACCACCTGGTTGCCTCTGATGTGATTGAAATAGTAATAACAGTTCACATTTATTTAAGACGCAGACCCTTCTCTTTCCACTCTGCCATGCTACTTCATTTAAAGCTTCAAGTGCATCTCAATCTAGGATGCTCAGTTACATGCCAATGGAAGCCTTCAAAAAGGGCACAACTGATACCATAGAGATATTGTCAGGAAAAAAACTGTGGACCTATGATTACCCCTAAATCTCTTCTGATTTTGGAGTTTCTCTGTGATCTATAAGACTCATGTATAGCAGGTTACTTCTATTCTAGATACACCCTGTCCCAACTATTGTCTTGTCTAACCAAGATAGACCATAAATCATCAAGAAGAGTTGTGGAACTCTCCATAGAAAGGATCTCTAAGTTTCCTCTCAGATACTATGACCTAGGATCTAGGATCTTATATCTAGAGACTCTGTTGGGGTGTAAGTTTGGTTTTCACGTGAATACCATGCGTGCTCCCAGCCCCTAGCTAATTAACAACAGGTGTGCTCAGACCATGGACCAATCTCAAGGGTGGGATGCTCTCCCCAGCAAATTTCCACTGAGGTGGAAAAACAAGATAGCCCGTGTTTCACTCCTCAATTCCCAGCTGTTCCCTGGGGGGCCTCGTGAGAGCTCTGAGGTTTAGAAGCCCTCACCTTTACCTGACCCTAGACTGTTCATGTGAAAACCAAGCTTACACCCCAACAAGACTCCACATATTTTAAATTTTTGTTGCTGTTCAGTCATTTTTCAGTTGCATCTGACTCTTTGTTGATCCCACTCTTAGTGAAGGTATTGGAGTGGTTTGCCATTTCCATCTCCAGGTCATTTAACATATGAGGAAACTGAAGCAAACAGGGTTAAGTGACTTACCCAGAGTCACACAGCTAGTAACTGTCTTAGGCCAGATTTGAACTCAGGAAAATGAATTTTTCTGACTTCAGTCCTGGCACTCTACCCAGTGAGTCATCTAGCTGCCAAGAGAGAAACTACATTGCTTAACATTTCTGGGACATTCCATAGCTGAAAATTGTCAATACTTTAAATTTGTCCATGCCTGGATGAGAATCTACTTTCCTTAAACCATGACTGTTGCCAGTATTTTGCATTGTCCTGGTAGTATTCCTTCTGGTGTGGAGGTATTGAGTGATGCCCTGATGTGGAGATGTTGGGGAGCTTACCTTGTCCTTCCTTTGTTGTCTCTTTGTAATCCATAAGACTTGCACATGATAATTTATGGTCTGACATGGATGGATAAGACAATGGTTGGGACAGGATATGTCTAGAACAGAAGTAGCCCTCCATGAGCAAGTCTTACAGATCATAGAGAGATACAAAAAGCAGAAGAGATTTGAGGCTGATCAGAGGTCCACGTTTTCTTTTCTGACAGCATCCCCGTGATATTAGCTGCACCTTTTCTGAAAGGCTTCTACTGACCAATCACTCTAGGATGTGATGCCCTTGGGACTTTAAGTTCTTTTGTTCCTGTGATATACAGCTACAATCCTCCAATATTTCAAGACTACATGATTCCACCATGATTCCACCATTATTATCTATTGGTACAGATTGTATGTCCTTTATGACTCAAGTGATATAGTCTTTAAGTACTACTGAAAAATTCATCACCCTTCATCTAACCTGGTGAGGAAACTCTCTGACCTTAGTTACACTTATTCTTGAACAACAGATGGAGAGTCCACTACCAGGCCCATGCCAAAATGCCTTTCTAGTTTAGCAGAATCTGTCAAAGCTTGCATTGTGCTCTTGTGGCCTTTGAGAAACTAAGCTGACTACCATGGTCAGCTCCACACCAGCTGCCATGGGGGTGCTGCTCTCCCTCGTCTCTCCCCACTACTACTTCCCTCCTTTCCAGTTTTGGAATCATAATCAAATCAGGTCTTATTGCTCTTGTAAAGGGTGTGTTAAATCTACCCTCCCTCATCCCTGCTCCCTACATCACACCACCACCCATAACTCTAACTCTGTGATTTTCCAAATGAAAATATTGATCCCTGACCATCATTGTCCTATATAAGTTATCTCCCCATATTAAAATGTAAGCTCTTTGAGGACAAGAACTTTTGCATTGTATCTTAGCACTTAGCAGAGTATATGACACATAGCATTTAATACTTTTTTAAAAAAATTCACTTCTTTATATCACAATATGATTTTTAGAGTGATGGTATTTTGAGATAGTCTTTGATGTATCTGTAAATTAAATGATGATGATGATAACTATTATTTATATAGGACTTTGCAGTTTGCAAAGTGCTTCACATGTTATTTTATTGGTCCTCACAATAACCTCATGAGGTAGGTGTTATTACATAAAAGGAAACTGAGACTGATAGTTTGTGACTTGCCTAGAATCACACAATTAGTAAGTGTTTGAAGGTGAATTTGAACTTAGGTAGTTTTGATTCCAGGTATAGCCGTTTTGTCCATTTACCACTTAACTAGCAGTGGATATTCAGATTTGCTTGACCATTTAGATTTTAGCCATTCAAATAAAGTCTGGATCCAGAAATTGCCCCAAGCAAACAAAAATCTTTGGTAAAAAGCAACCTCAAATCACCTGGCAGCAAATCAACATAACTATTAGGAGCAGAATTATACCTCTGACAAATTGTGATCAGTTTGTCATACTTATTTTTGGACTGGAAAGGGACAGAAAAAATATGTCTAATGGGAAGTTTATATGTAAATAAGTAGAGAGATAAAAAAAGAGATTCTAGCTACCCTAAGTTCAAATCACCTGATCTTTCCCAGTATTCCTTAATCTTAGTGCCTTCCCTCCACATATATGTATATATATGTGTATATATACATATATGTATATCCATCTATATGTGTCTACATACACATTTTCATATATATGTATATATATACATTTATATTATGTATGTATGTGTATATACATGTATTTGAACCAGCCTTCAGGTATACTCCATTCTTGATTGAGGACTTATCATTTCTGAATTTTAAGACCACAGTCCAGAAATCCTTGTCCTGTTCTCAGTCACCATCTTTTTCACAAGCGGTTCATTGAAATCTGCCTCTCTCTTTTGAAGTCATTGTTCTTGATCTATAGCAGTGATGAAAACACCACATGTATCCCTAAGTTCTTCAGGCTTCCCCCCAAGACTTCACAATGTTCAGCAATCCTTTCTGGTTCCTCTTTGTTAGTATCATTTATGATCACATGTATGATCACCAGAAATGTGTAGCAGCCTCAGAAGATTCTCTTTCATATCTTAGATACATTTTGTCATCAACTAACCACCTCAGTAATTCTCAGAAGAAAGTCACCAACCTCTGATTCTTACCAAAGGATTTCATATCTCTGGTATCTATCACTCTATGTCATCACTTTTGTAGAATGAACAGCTGCTGCTTCCTCAGAAGGTCTAGATTGTTCCTCTTTGGAATGAGCCTCATTCAATTATTTAATCATCCTCCTCTTTTTCTTTTGTGTTTCTTTCTTCCATTCTCCAACCTTTTGATACAGGTCAGGGATCCCCTTCATGTCTTTGTATTCTCTGTCTTTGTTTTCACAATGAAGTCATTGTTCTGTTTTTAAGGAGACTATTTTCTTTTATAACCTGGAGAACACTTTTTGTCTTCCAGAAGAGAGAACGAAAGTTTCACTTTGAACAGGTATTAGTCATTTGACCATGACCTCACTCACTTGATGCAGTTCACTGCAGAGTTCTTCCTGGTCTTCATATGAGTACAAATGGAAATTCTTAGTCTTTTGTCTTTCTTTCTAATAGGCCCACCTTAGAACTGCTATGGCAAACTGTTGCTTTGCTCATTGTAGGTTGGGCTACATGACCTCTGTTCTTTTTCAATTCTGTGATTCTGTGATTATGTGAAATAATCCATTATGGGAGCCTGAGTCAGCAAATGAGATGACCTATCCTCAACAGAGTAGTTCTGATATCTTTTCTGAAAATAATTCAGTCTAAAATACCACAGTCCATGTGATAGCATAAATTAAGCTCCTTGTAGGTCTTTGTATAGAAAGGTCATATTCTTCCTTTTAATCCTATAAAAGGAGCACACATTACTACCTTCAAGTCAGTTGTTATAACTCTTCTGAACAGTCATCCTGCTTCTTGTCTGGACATTATACAGCTTCTATCTGGACGTTATACAGCTTCCTAGACTTCCTGTGCACTTAGGAAAAGAATTCTGACCCTATGTTTTTACACTGCTCTATAGATAACTCCTGATTGATTTCCCTGGTGACTTTTTGTTGACTGATTGACCTACTTTGTCCTCTCATCAGTAGCATCCATGGATTCCAAAAGGTTGGGAACCACTGGCCAAATTCACAAAGACCACAGCTTCCAAACCAAATGTGCAGTGTTTCTTATAACTGTTAGGGGGTACTGTTGCCACATTTAAAAGCACTAATGACTATCTTCTAAGAATACTGAGGATGCTTATAAACTAATTTTGAAATTAGGTACTAGGATTGCTTAGGAATAATTTTTAAAAATCTTGAATACTATCAGAATAGGTTTAAGAGTAGATTTACTCAAGAACACAGTCTTTTAAACTTTCATTCAGGACTACAAACTTGTTTAAATGCTGACTGATTGAGTATTGTGTGCCCAAGGTAAATATTGATGTAAAGATTTGTGATGGAAGAAATGGAAACCTATCTTTCTATATTTTAGGTCACCAGTTGTCATTTAACTAGGAGAGAGACAACCTTGTGCTGTGAATACAAAGATAGATGTGACTCCTGATTGGCAGAGAGTATGATGAGCTCTATGTTACCTATTGTAAGGTACTTACTTGAATTGGTTCTGGGTATTTCTTGGGAGACAGACTTTGAAGACACATATGTGAGGAGAAACTCTAGGGACAAGGTGATATCAAAGATTTGTGCCCATATATAAGATATGTAAGATTGTGTGTGTGTGTGTGTGTGTGTGTGTTTGTATGTAGTTTAAATTAATAGGTGCAGTCCATGGGTGGCATAAATAGATCTAATCACAGGTCAGGCCCATCTCTGTAGAGAATAGGAGGAGAGATGATGGCCATGTCTGCACTGTTGACATGCTCTCTGGGGGGAAGGAAAGAGAAGATTTGAGATTGCTGAAGCCTCCATTCTGAAAGAGGGTATCAGGGTAGAATTATAGCTTTCTTTTATTTTTCAGTCATTTCAGCAATTACTGACTGTTTGTGACTCTATTTGGGGTTTTCTTGACAAAGCTACTGGAGTGGTTTGCTATTTTCTTCTCCAGTAGATCCATTTTGTCAAGCAATCAGTGACTTGCCCAGGGTCACACAGCTGGGAAGTATCTGAGGTTAGATTTGAACTCAGGTCTTCCTGATTCCAGGTCCAGGGCTCTATCCACTGAGTGACCAGATGCCTGCCCATAAATCTCTCTGTTTCCTCATAAATATCTTTAATCTAAAAATACAGTAAGTTCAGAACAACAGTTACTTTCCTGGTGACTCTTAAGAGGGAGAGTAGCCCTTAGCTTCCAATCATGTTGGTCATGCAAAAGATCATCACAAATAACAAATGTTTAGTAGATCTATTATTCAAACAGAAAACATAAACCAGAGAAGTTATACAGCTTAGACTGTAGCAAAAAATGTTGTTGTTATTGTTGTATCAGTTGTATCCAACACTTCATGACCCTATTTGAGATTTTCTTGGCAAAGATACTGTAGCAGTTTATCATTTCCTTTATTCCTATTATATATTATATTATCATATATATATTTATATATATAATTATATATTCCTATATTTATTATATCATATTCCATTTATCATTTTAGCTCATTTTACAGATGAGGAAACTGAGCCAAATAATGTTAAATGATTTACCCAGGGTCACATAGCTAGGAAGCATGCTGAATTTGAACTCAGGTCTTCATGACTTCAGGCCTGGCATTCTATCCTTTCTTCCACCTGGCTGCCCCATACATAGCAAAGAATATACAAGAGGCAATGACCTTTTGGGAGTGAGATAAAACCTCACCAATCAATAAGAGAGGAAATGATTTCACCCAGAGGAGTTTCATACTCAGGGCTATCTAGAATTTCGATCAAATCCAGGGATTTGATGGAGCTGGCTTCCCATGTATGTCCACCATTCTAAAGCCTCCCTCTCTCTCTCTCTCTCTCTCTCTCTCTCTCTCTCTCTCTCTCTCTCTCTCTCTCTCTCTCTCTCTCTCCTTCTCTCTCTGTCTCTCTCTTTCTCTCTCTGTCTTTCACACACATACTATCTTTTCTTCTTCTGTGTCTCTGTCTCCCCCCAACCTTCCTGGGATTTCTCTCTCCATGTGTGTCTCCAAGGTCTGTTTTCCAAGAGTGCCTGGAAGCAACCCAACTAACTCCCTTAGAGCAAGTATTCAAGTTGTGCTCATCATTCCTGCCACCAATCAATACTGGAGTCTCTGTATATCTGTAGCATAGGGTTATCCGTCCCTCCACTCAATCTGGATGGGAGTCAGGTTATACATATGTCATAGACATATACAAAGGGATAAAATGATTCACTACTAGAAAAGTATTAATAAATAAAAGTTTTCATTGCATTAATAAATGACTTCAAGGAAAAAGTCTTTAAACATATGTGGGAACTGAATTTGCAATGCAAAAGAATGCTAAAGAATTTTTATTTATGGAGATAAATTGTGACAAGTATACTATACTTTACACAACATTTTTCTTCCTCTAAAGTTCTATGATAACTTGAATCGTATTTTAAGCATACTGGGGATCTCACTAAGAAATATTATGGAGGAAGATTGTGGAAGATTATGAGTAGTATTGCCTCATAAAACAAAAAAGCAAGGTTATGAAAAGCTTTGTGAGAGACCCAATTAAGCTAGTGCCTGAGAACACTTAAGGATGAAACAGAAGGATAACAGACAAAAAATGGAAAGGATCTATCAAGATTTCTATAACAAATTGCTTTCTCTGTCAATGACAGTGGTGCCATCATGTTTGAATTCAACCATCATGATCTCAAAGTGTTGCATAAAGGAACAGAAATGCAAATAAAAATAAAGGTAGGCAGAGCAGCTGGTCTATAACATGTATATACACAAGGGGCCTGTCGGTCAGTCAGTCAAGCAATCAGCCAGCAGGCATTTATTAAATGCATACTGTTGGCCAGGCTGTGTGCTAAGCACACAAAGAAAGGTCAAAATATTGTCCCTAACTCCTCAAGGAGATCACATTGTGATGGAGGACACAACCTGTAAAAAAGTGTAAGATGGTTCTTGTTTGTCCTTTGTTCTCAAAGAGGACCAGGGAGGTGATATCATGACATACAAGAGAATTGGATTTCAGTGAGGAAGGCTGTGCAAAGTCACTAGCCTCACTTTCTCCTCTGGAACCATCTGGGTCTATTAGCCATATATAGATCAGGATGACTGGAGATGGCCCTGGATACAGTGGGAGACCTTGGTCTTTTCAAATTAAGGCCTTTAACAGGTCTCAGTTTGATTGAGGCAACACCCATTCAGTGATTAAGGCTAGGTAAGAAATGAGACAGAGAATAACTTCTAAAAAAATCAATCTGGGAGGGGAAGACCCTTAGCATTTCTGGCCAAAATAGAAACAATTGCTATCTACATTCGCACTGAGCCAGTCAGGGCTCAAAAAAATGACCAATTAGGGCTTGGCCTGGGACCTATTGTTGGTCAATCCATGAGAGTCAGAGTGATTTGGGTTTAAGACATGATCCTTCAGAAAAAAAATCTAGCCTATAAGCTCCAAGATATCTTGCAAGGTTTCAACTATCAAAATTTACATTCCTGTGGGCAGAGCACCTGCAAGTAAGGATATGATACTCTATGTGGAGAAAGGGAAGAGAAGGAATGAGAAGGGAAGAAAAGGGGAGGAAAGGGGAGGGAGGGAAAGAGGGAGGAAGGAAAGGAAGAAAGGAAGGAAGGAAAGAAGGAAGGAAGGAAGGGAAGGAGGGAGGAAGTAAAGAGGAGCTGTTTTGCCCAACTGGCCAGTTCCAATCAGTCCCCAGTGGGGCAGTTCCTACTACTATATATTTCTCATAAAGAGTTTTTAGGGATAGAAAAATAAGCATGTGGGTGGTTTGCTATCGATGTTTTCTCAGTTTCATTTTTTAAGTAATGATAAAGTACATAAATTTCCCAAGTGTTAGCATTTTCTCCTTTTTCGGATGTCTTGGGAATAAATCCCTCAACACCCTCAAAATGTTCACCTCTGGCTCCTTTCCCTGTCTCCCTTTCTCAAACCTTTCCCTCCATGGTGAGTGCCTTCCCTTTGAGATTACCTTTCATTTACCCTCTATCCTCCATGTAGTGGGAGACCTTGCATTCTCCGTATTTGTCTTTCACTGTGAGTGTACTTGGTCTGTACCCACTGATGCTATGTATATTAGTGGGAGAGTGCGCTCCAGGTTTATGGGGCGAGAGTTTGGTGCTGTGTTGTTACTATCACATCTTAGTAAATGATTTTGCTTTGAGCTAATCATGTTTATTGGCTGATTATTAAGGAGATGCATCCTGGTGGGAATTTTGTGAGTTATCCTTTTGGGAGGGTGGTTCTAGGGTACATACTCTACTCTGCATCTGGTGCTCTGCCTGGTTTCAATTCAGGGAACAAGATGCCTCTCCCAGGTTAATCTCATTCAGGTGATTCTAACTCAAACCTCCACTGATATGACCTTGCTCATCCTCTTCTCTCTGCTCTGATTGGAGGGATGAAGGGTGGAATACTAAACTCCTCCCAATGCCTTCCTTTATAGAAGGCAGAAATAGAACTTTTTTTCTCACTCTGTGGTGTATCTGACCCTGGACAAGTCACTTAACCCTGTTTGCTTCAGTTTCCTCATCTATAAAAGGAACTGGAGAAGGAAATGGAACAGTAGTATCTTTGCCTAGAAATTCCCAAATGAAGTCATAAAGAGTTGGACACAACTGAAAAGACTGAATAACAACCACTCTGCATCTGCCATTCTGCCTGATTTCAACTCCGTTGAACAAAATACCCCTCATCTCCCTCCCTTTCCCACTTTCCTACCTCTGTGTGTGTGTGTGTGTTGTCTTGCTTCATTAAACTGTCAGTTCCTTGAGGACAGGGACTGTCTTTTTATTATTTGTATCCTCATGTTTTGCATGATTGCACATATATAACCCATATAAAATTACTTACTGTGGCAGGGAGGGAATAGGAAGGGAGGAACGGAGGGAATTTGGAACTCAAAGTTTTTAAAAATGAGTGTTAAAAATTATTTTTACATGTAATTGGAAAATTTTTTTTATTAATTGTAACCCCAGCATTTAGCACAGTACCCAGAACATAGTAAGCTCTTAACAAATGTTTATTGGATTGGATTGAACTAGAACCTGTGAGAATAGCATCCTCTCTCAGGGAAGCATCAGTGTGAGTTGGAGAAAGTAGCTCAGAGTAGCTCTGCAGTTTTACTTCACAGCAGTATATTGGCAAAAATATCAGACAACAGAAATAGTCAATGCAAGAAGGTCTATGGGAAAGATCAGGACACTAATACACTATTGGTGGAGCTGTGAATTGTTCAACCTTTCTGGAAAGCAATTTCTGGAACTGTGTTTTTCAAAAGTGACTAAAATGTCCATACCCTTTGATTTAGAGATCCTACTGCAAGGCATAAACCCCAAGGAAATCAAAGGATAGAAAAGTCCTCAAAATATTAACAGAATGTTTTGTGGAAGCAAAGAAATGGAAATGAAATAGGTGCCCATCTATTGGGAAATGACTAAACAAACTGATGTTGTATTATTGTACTGTAAGAAATTGTGAATATGAAGAATTCAGAGAAGTATGAGAAGACATGCATTGATGGAGAGTGAAGTAAGTAGAACCAGGGAAACAATATACATAATGATTATAATGCAAATGGAAACAATAACAAGATAAGGATACTTGAGTGCTATGTAATTATAATAATTATATATAATGCTATGTAATTATAATGGTCAATCTTGGTTCCAGAAATAAATGGAGAAAATTCACTCCTCTCCCTTCACTGTAGAGCTGGAGGACTATGCATATCTATCAGAATGTGGGGGAGAAACAACATGTGCGAACTATCATATATGGTTAATATGTTAGTTTTGATGACTTTTATTTCTTTTTCTTTTTAAAATATTTATTACAAAGGATTGTTCACTGGGAAGGATATATTCATAAACGAATGTGATACAAAAACAACAGGCATTGGGAAAGATAAGATAAAAATTTTAAAATAAAATTCTCCTGTCCTTTGGGAAAAAAGTAATGTTTTATTCACAAACTGTTTCTAGGCAGGAGATATATACCATCAATCAGACTTGTCTCACTGAATAAATTCTTAAAGAAATAAATAAAATGCTGACAAAATGAGGGTTTTCCCCCCTTTCCCCAATGACACATTTTAGTTTGTTTTGTATCCTGGGACTGGAAATGGCAATGACTCTTAGTCTGAATATGATAAATGACTTCCCTTCAAAATGGAAGAGAGTTCCACTGTGACTCATGACTGGTGTGTGGAACAGGACAATTATGACACACAGTATGAGAGAGAATAAAACCATCAGGCACCTCCAACGGCTGGAACAGGATATATAAAATGTCAGAGGCCCTGCCTGAAAGGAGACATCATTCTGTGTGACTCAGATTTTGGAGTTCTGTTATTTTTCCTCATTCTCTGGAGAATCCCTCCTATTCCTCTCCCACCTCCTTCATATTTTCTTAATTTTTTTTTTTTTTACTTTCTGCACCATTGAGGTTGAGCCAAAATCGGTCAGTTAAAAACCCAAATCTTATCTTATGTTCAAAACTAAGGGAAATGGAAAAGAAAGTAGTAAGGTTGATAATGGAGTTATGAGTTTTGTTGGCTAGAACTTGTCAGAGATCTTGCTCCAAGACTGAAAGATATCACAGTGAAAATTCGAATTATCTTAAGGAACCTCTTTTCCATTAGTAAATTCTATCACAGCTTGCTCTATCTACCTGCCTAGCTATCATCTATCTATCTGTCTATCTATCTATCTATCTATCTATCTATCTATCTATCTATCTATCTATCTATCTATCTATCTGTCTGTCTGTCTGTCTGTCTGTCTGTCTGTCTGTCTGTCTGTCTGTCTGTCTGTCTGTCTGTCTGTCTGTCTGCCTGCCTGTCTATCTATTCAGCTATGTACCTTATCTACCTACCTACCTACCTACTTACCAACCTGTCTGTCTATCTGTCTCCATTATTTCTCTCTCTCAAAGGGTCATATTCTATCATAACCCAGATCTCCCTCATCATGACCTCTGTCATCATCAGATCATACACAGGTTCAAACTACTCTTTGGATCAGCATCTATCAAAACTTCCATTTCGAGATCTCATAAAATTCTTTCACAGACCAAACCAAATTTAATATATGATATCATTAGTAAAGGGTGACTAGGTGGCACAGTTCATGGGGTACCTGGCCTAGGGTCAGGAAGACTCCTCTTCCTGAGTTCAAATCTTGCCTCAGATACTTCCTAGCTGTGTGAGCCTGGGCAAGTCATTTAATCTTGTTTGCCTCAGTTTCTTCATCTGTAAAATGAGCTGGAGAAGGAAATAGCAAAGCACTCAAGAATCTTTGCCAAGAAAACCCCAAATGGGGGTCACAGAGTCAGATGTAACTGAATGACAAAAAAAATCATTAGTAAAAGGTCACAAATTACATTGCATTTACTTTGTACATTTTTATTCTCTGTTTTCATATATGTGTATGTGTGTGTGTGTGTATTTTTTTTCTCCTTCAGTGTAAGCTCCTTGAGAGCATTTAATTTTTTTGTCTTTGGATCCCCAGCATCCTGCATAGTATCTGGTACACAATAAGTGCTTAATAAGTGATTGTTGGTTAACTGATTGATAAAACTGAATAGAAATAACCAGAAAAAAAATTCCTTCCCCTATTTACATATTCTCTTATTGGTGAAAGAAGGAACACTCATGGCTCAGACACCCTACTGTCCTAAGATTTCATTCTAGCTATTAACAACTCTCTAACACTGAAACCACCATTTGCAGCTTTCCCACAGCGCTCTTGCCAGCTTCTAATAGGTTGCTTCTTTGCTGAACTCCACTACCATCTGCTGCTTCTCTACTGAATTGTGTATGCTAGGTGACTTCTTCCCCACAGGGGAAGATCCAGCTCATAGTCTCAGAGCTTTTTTAGTTCCTTTGTGAGTCATATCTACAGTTCAATCTAGCCAGCATAGCAAGAACCCTAAGATCAAGTCTGTCTTTTCAACTACTCTGCTTCTTCTGCTTGAGGAACTCCTCTAGATCTACTTTATATTTTCCTTGGGATGAATAAATTTCTTTTAGTTTCCATAATAACCTTGAAAAATTGTAGGCCATACAGATTGCTCTGGAGCTTTACTTCACAATATTAGAGGATCTGGGTAGGGATGGTGACTTTTGCCTTGTTCTGACCTAATTGTTTTAACCCTATATCATAATGATAATTTATATTTTCATAACTTTAAAGTTGCCTAGTGTTTAGAATTTAAAGATACTATTCCCTTTGCTGCAGGGCATATAGTGGGTGCTCAGTAAATGTATATTGTTAATGGAACTAGTCATGTTGACCACTAAGGATTATTAGGAGCTAAGGTATCTTTTTTACTTAGCACACCATATAAAGATCTGTTTGAGATTGTGTTCCATGATTTGGAGCCATATAACATCATCGGGAGAACGCTATGGCTAAAAAGATGGACTTTTGTGGCAATGAGCAGATTCGCATCATTGAAAATTCTAGATTGGTACTTGAATGAAGAGCTACGAGAAAACAGCCTCAGTCTGTCCTTTCATGGAGATGAGAGGTCCACAGGTGTTACACCTTGGTCATGCTTTTAGACTTTTTCTTTATTATATCAATTACTTACAGTGATTTTTTTTCCTCTCTAAAAATACTACTTGTCTTATGGGATGGTTTCCTTAGAAGGTGGAAGAGGAGGGATACTTGGGATAATTATAGTGATATGAGAAGCAGAAAACATCAATAAAAACTTACTAAAATAAGATTAAAAATAAAAAGATGCATTCTTCCAATTGAAAAAAGAGTGCCATGTAGTTTCTCAATCAACAGGTATTCATTAAATGCTTACTTAATGTGACAGGCATTGTCTTAGTCTCTGGGGATAGTCATACAAAGGATGAACAAATCTCTACTAAAAAAGAGTTTATAGTCTAATGTAATTCAACCTGCTCTCCACCTTCTGTAAAATTCTGGGCCCCATTCTCTGTATGTCTGGAGCATCTTCCCAACATTTATGCACTGTTGCACTAATTCAATGGGCTGTGAAACCAATTGTATGTCATAATCTGGATGATATGCATTAATTATAATGATAGCTAGCAATTATGTAGCTATTTACTAAGTGCCAGGTGCTGTGCTAAACACTTTATAAATGTTATCTCATATTGTCGTCACAACTTTGGGAAATAGGTACTATTATTATCCCCATTTTACATGAGGAAACTGAGGCAAACAGGTCAAGTGACTTGTCCAGGGTCGCAGAGGTAGTAGAACATCTGAGACTGGGTCTGAACTCAGGTCTTCCTGTCTCCAGGTCTAACACCCTGTCTCCAGGTCTAACACCCTATCTGCTGCATCAGCGTTTTTCATCTGCTTGGTTTTTCCTGCGTGGCTTACTAGACTGATCTCTTCTGAGTAACTACAGATCTCGTTGAAGAAACCTTACAATTTTCTAGACTTTGACACCGATCAGTTCAGTATCATCTGTCAACAAGAGTGCCTCAAGATCCTCTCCATCCCTTAAATAGGAGAGGGAATCTCTCTTCTGTTTGAACTTTGCACAAGAAAGTCTTTCCTGGAACCATAGAATTCACTCATCAATGAACGGTGGCTAACGGGTATTTCAGGGAGAGTGAGAAAAATAGAAGACACTCTCTTTCAGAGAGATTCTTGATATTAGGGCACCCCATCACTCTAACTTACCTGACTACACCACGTTAGCTGCCCGGTGCAGAAATGATGACATCTTACTGATGGGAAAAAACGGGGACAAGAAAAGTCTTATTCTACAGTTCTTAAACTTTTTTACTGATGTCTGTCTTTATAGCATTTGAATTTCTGAATATATCCATCCTTCCTCTCCTGGTCATCTTTTAATTATAACTTTGAGAACAGCAATCAAGTCTCCACTACACTTCCTGTATCAATCAGTTGCCAACTGCTCCAATCACTCTTCTCTTTGACTTCCCTGTCCAGACTCCTCCTTTGTTACCACTTCACCCCATGGGCTGTCTACCTCTATTAGAAGTTTAAGTTCCTTAAGTTCCTTAAGTTGTCTTGCTTTTGTTTCTTCCCCTGTACTTAGAACAGTGTTTTGGATATAGTAGGTGCTTAATAATTTTTTTCATTCTTTTAAAAGAAAGAGGAAGGGGATGAAGCAATTCAGCAAAACTAACCAGTGTATCAAGGAAAATCCCTTCAGATGATGAATCGCCTCATTCTCTTCTGAAAAGGAAGCCAGATACAGAGAGTACACAATAGGTATAGAGAAATTTTGTCTATTCACATTGGTGTCGGTTCTGATTCTGACTTAGGGACTTTAAAGTCTGCCATCGTGTGACATACTGGCTTCTATGATTAAAAAGCCATCATAGGCTTGCTGGCCAGAATATGCTTTTGTAAACAGCAAAGTGACAAATAAATATGAGCTAGGACTTTTATTATGGTTACTGCACAACAGGGTCCCTCGGTGTAGATGGGTCCTCAGCAGGGGGCAGCAGAGGCTCTTCTAACACAGCCTGATGCTCAGAGACCTCCTGGGCCTCACCTCAGGAAGCCTCCACTGGCTTCAGATTACCACACAAGAGTTTTGTTTTGATTTTAGGTTATGTAGATTCACGTCTCATGAGAATTTTTTTTATCTTCACAGAATCTCAGATTTGGAAGGGACCCCAGAGGCTATCAAACCTGTCATGTATTTGACAAGCAGTCTGCTTTAGAGCAAATTCAATAACCTGTTTCCCATTCTTCACTTGAAGACCTTCAATAAGGGTGAAACTGTTACTTCTTGAAGAAATCCATTCCATCTTCTACTGCTTAGGAATTTTTTCCTTACATTGAGTAAAAATCTCTGCTCTGTAACTTTGACATATTTCTATCCTCTGGGGCTAAATCAATGGCTCTATTTCCTCAAATACATGAAGATGTCATTCATGGCCTTCATAAATCTTTTTTTTTTTGTTGGTTATACCAAATATCCCCAATTCTTCCAATCATGCTTCATTTGAAGTGATTTCCAGTCTTTTTGCCTTCCTAGTCAGAGAGGTCTTCCCTTCACCCTACGACTAAGCTATTGGAACCAGCTATGGAGCATCACTTATACTTCATAGTCTCTCCAAGGTTCCTCCCTTACACATCACCGTCTTTCAGAAGTAAGCTCCCTAATCTCTCCACTTGGAGAGAAGCCATCCTGGGAGCTTGGTGTGTGGGCCAGATTCCCATCATATCTGTCAGCCTGTTGTAGATGTATTCTAGCATGTCTTTATCCTTCCTAGAATGTGACATCCAGAACTGAACACAGCAAACCAGTTATGGTCTAATCAGGGCAGAATACATTAGGATTACCACCTTCTTCGTACTGGCCTGTATATAATGCATCCTGGAGAAAAGAATGACAAACTACTCCAGTATCTTTAGCAAGAAAACCCCAAGCAGGGTCCTGAAAATTCAGACATGACTGAAAGGACTCAACAACAATGCATCCTGAGTTCACATTAATTTTCCTCACTGCCACAACATGCCATAGATTTGAATTGAACTTATAGTTCACTAAAACCTCAAATCTTTTGATATACATCTTGTTGTCTAGTGGTACCTCTCCTGCTAAAGCCTCTGCGTATTTATGCTTTTGGTTTTTTAAATCTGAGTGTAGGAATTTGCAGTCATCCTCATTAAATTTAATCTTATTAGAATAGTCCATTGTTTGAATCTGTTGAGACGTTTTGGGACCCTGATTGGGCCATCCAATGTTTTGGCTATTCCCTCCAGAACAAGCCTACATTTATATCTTCATCTACATAGTTGATGAAAATATTGACTAGTATAGAACCAAGGCTAAATACTAGAGCACTCCACCAAAGACTTTCACGGATGTCATCAATTCGTTAATGACTATTATTTTAGTATGGCCATTCAACCAGTTGCCAATCTACCAAGTGTACTCTCTATCATCCAGCCCATATCTCTACGTATTATCTCTAGGGATGGCATGAAAGTCACTGTCAAATGCCTTACTGATGTCCAGGCAAGTATTTTTGGCAATCACCCTGATGTCACCCTATGAACAAAGGAAACAAAGTCAAACTGGCACGAACTACTTTATGAAGTTAATGAGCTATCAGAAATTGTTGATTCTCTTTCTAAATGTCTATAAGTTGGGTAGCTAGGTGGTGCGGTGGATAGAGTACTGGCCTCAGAGACAGGAGGACCTGAATTCAAATCTAACTTCAAACTCAACGTTTACTACCTGTGTTATCCTGGGCAACTCACTTAACCCGGATTGCCCAGTCCCCTGGAATAAATAAAAAATATCTGTAAATTATCTCTTTAATAGCACATTCTAGAGTATTGCCAAGAATTAAAATCAAGTTAACAGTTATGTAGATTTCAGATCCATATCCCTTTCCTTTCTTTGAAGACATGGACATCATTTATACGTTTCTTTTCCTGTTACAATTCTCCCATTATCGATGTTTGAGATATAATGCACAACAGCTCATCAATCATATCTACCCGTTCTTTCAGTCCTATTGGATGTAATTTTTCCAGGTCTGGTGCCTTGAACACATCAAAGGCAACTGCATTCTCTCACCATCATTTTGGTTATAGCCTCAAATTCTCTATTAACTATTTTTGTTTTACCCTGAGTCCAAAGATCATTCCCTTTGGAAGAGAAAAGAGAAGCATTTCTCTATTCCTTTCATCTATCATCATTTATCTATTTACCAAGGACAGTAATTTTAATCATAGCTAGCATTTACATAGCACTTTATGGTTTGCAAAACTCCTTACAAATGTTATCTGATCCTCACAGCAACCCTAGGAGGTAGCTGCTATTATTACCCCCTGTTTTACAGATGAGAAAATTGAGGCAGACAGCAGTTAAGTGACTTGCCCAGGGTCACTCAGGTAGTAAGTGTCTGAGACTGGCTTTGAACTCAGGTCTCCTTGAGTCTGAGTCCAGCACTCTATCCGTTGCCCTGCCCAATTGACTCCTAGCCATATTATCATTTTACTTTTGCTCCTTATACAGCCAAACAACCCCTTTGTCTTTCTTAGTATTAATGACCAATTAATTGCCAATTGCATATTCTGAGAGTTAGGACTTCTTGATTCTTACAGGGCCAGGCCTTGCTCTTTGGGAGGGATTCCTCCTCATTTAGCTACCATTGCTTTAATTTAATTTAATTTAATGTATCTTTTTAAAATGTATGTTAGTTAGCAAGTTACTTTATTTTCAGGTAGCTCCCACTTTCCTTTCTCATAAGAACAGTTTGTTTTTGTGTCTTAACTTTGTAATTCCTTCACTGAAGGCCTCATGGTCCTCTTGAGTCAATTGATGCATTAGAATTTTAGGCTGTGAGGTCCTTCCCATCCTTTGCCTAACATTTTTGAAGTTTATTTTACCAAAATTGAAGGTACATGTACTCTGTGCCAAGGTCTCTTCTTCCTATCTAGCAGAAACTCTAAGAGAGACCTTCCATTTATAATTCAGTAACCAGTTCAGCTTTGTGGATTAGGATCAGGGCCATAGCAACACCTTCCCTCATCACTGCTTCCTCCTTGAAACAAAACAAAACAAAACAAAACTCATCATTAAATCAAGTTGAGAATGTATCAGCTCTTGTGCTTTTCCCAGAGACACTTTCAGCACCTGACTAGAGAGTTGAAGTCCTCTGTCTATATCTGTCTCCGAAATTCATCCTCTGTTTTCTGGCCATGTCCATCACTAATACCACTTCTTTCTTCCGTTCCATTTATCCTTAGTCATATCCTCTCTATGATTCTTTGCTTCTATATTTCATGAATTTTCTCACTTAAGCCTACTTTTAAAATTCATATATGCATTTTAACCATTGCTCCTTTTATTTAATTTGTTCCTTTCAGATTAAATGTATTTTTTCAGGGGCAGTGGAATAGAGTGCAGGGGCAGGAGTCAGGAAGACTCATCTTCCTGAGTTCAAATCCAGTCAAAGATACTTACTAGCCGTGTGACCTGGGCAAGTCACTTAACCATATTTGCCTCAGTGTTCTCTTCTGTAAAATGAGCTGGAGAAGGAAATGGCAAACCACTTCAGTATCCGTGCTAAGAAAACCCCAAACGGGCTCACAAAGAGTCAGACATGACTGAAATGATTGAAATAACATATACTTTCAGGCTCTCTTCTAGCCACATTTCAGTTGTATCACACAGTACAGTTTTAGTAATATTTACAAAGTCACCTCCCCGAATTAAGATCCCAGTTCATTTTGTTCACCCAAACTACACATTCTAGCACTGGAGCAACATAGTTGGGTCCACACAGGCTAGAGTACAGCACCACTCTTTGTGTGTCTGTCCTTAGTTCTCAAAGAGGACCATGACATCAGGGAGATGATAATATGACTTGTAGTTGACTTTGATTTGAGGGAGGGAGGGCTATACAAGGTCACCAGCCTCACTTTCTCCTCCAGAGCCATCTGGGTCCAGTGACCAGATATTCTTCAGGATGACTGGAGATGGCCAAGGATGCAATGGGAGAACTTGGCCCTTTTAGGCTAAGGCCTTTTCCAGTACTCACTTAAAGTGGGTAATGCCTATTCAGTGAATAGGCCTCTTTAAGAAATGAGTCAAGAGATGGTCCCAATAATTAGAAAAAAAAATCAAACTTGGAGGGGAAGACCCTCAGGGTTGCTGTTCCAAAGAGAAATAACTACCACTGACATTCACTCTAAGCCAGGAGGGCCCAAAATACAGCCATTAAGAGGAGTTGGGCAGGGACCTATTGTGGTCCAATCTATGAGCTTCAATGAGTACTGAAAAAGGCCTTAACCTAAAAGGTCACAGTCTCCCATTGCATCCTGGGCCATCTCCAGTCATCCTGAAGAATATCTGGTCACTGGACTCAGATGGCTCTGGAGGAGAAGGTGAGGCTGGTGACCTTGCACAGTGCTCCCTCATTCAAATCAAACTCAGGTGCAGGTCATGTCATTATCTTGATGTCATGGTCCTCTTTGAGAACGAAGGACAAACATAGCTTGTTAGTCAACTGAGCTGCCTGAATGGGGACCCAGCTAGTTGGGTAACTCAACTTGTCCTCTCCCTCTCCCTCTCCCTCTCCTTCTCCTCTTCAAAGGGAGGAAATTTTGATGGCCAGAATCTGCCCAGTTAACTTGGGGTTTACTGGCTAGATATCTTCCTTTCTTCCTTCCTTCCTTCCTTCCTTTCTTCCTTCCTTCCTTCCTTTCTTTCTTTCTTTCTTTCTTTCTTTCTTTCTTTCTTTCTTTCTTTCTTTCTTTCTTTCTTTCTTTCTTTCTTTCTTTCTTTCTTTCTTTCTTTCTTTCTTTCTTTCTTTCTTTCTTTCTTTCTTTCTTTCTTTCTTTCTTTCTTTCTTTCTTTCTTTCTTTCTTTCTTTCTTTCTTTCTTTCTTTCTTTCTTTCTCCCTCTCTCTCTTTCTCTCTTCCTTCCTTCCTTTTCTTCTTTCTTTCTTTCTTCCTCCCTCTCTCTTTCTCTCTTCCTTCCTTCTTTCTTTCTTTCTTCCTTCCTTTCTTTCTCAAAATCTTAAACCCAGTTCACTCCGAAGCTGAAGTGCAGCTCTTAGACATATGGTGTGACCTAGGAAGAATTGAGAAGCAAATCTTCCTTTTTCATATTCATTATCTTGTTACCAAACACCCCAGTGACCAGAAGACAATGCTAATTATGCTCAAAGTTGTGGCTATTAAATCTAAGGGTTTGCCCCAAAGAGAAGAGTAACAAAGGGTACTCAGTGTACCTGATATGGGACAGGTAGTTTGTTCCTACACACAAAGAAATGCTGAATGTGAAAGAATCACAATGGTCATTAACTGAATGAGCAGGATTCGCTAGATGCAGCTACTTGTTTTCTAACTACAATTATGAGGGCAGTTAGGTGGCACCTTGGATAGGATGCAGTGCTTGGAGTCAGAAAGATCTAAGTTCAAATTCAGCCTCAGATACTTACTGTGTGACCTTGGGCAAGTCACTTAACCCTGTTTGCCCCAGTTTTCTCCTCTGTAAAATGGGCCAGAGAAGGAAATAGCAAACTCTGTCAGTATCTTTGCTAAGATAACCCCCAAAATGGGGTAATGAAGTGTTGGGCCCAACTGGACAGCAAAACAAAAGTGTAGAGAATTCCCAGATGGGGGAAGCTCCCTATGCCAGCGCAGACTGGTCCCTTCTTTGCAACTTAAGCATCTTAGAGAGTAGCCTAGAGCCCTGAGGATTTCCATGACTGAGCCTGGGTCACCAGCAGGTAGGTGTCAGAGGCAGGACTGGAAGCCAAGTATTTTTAACTTTGAAGCTCAATCCTTAGAAATGGATAACAGTCATCAGGTTTAAGAGATATAGTGTGGTGGAAAGTGTGAACTTAGGATGTGAAGATCTGCTTTTTAAATTCCCTTTCACTAACTTGCTATATGATCCAGGACAAGTCACTTAAGGTTCTGAATAGCTGTTTCTTTGTCTGTATAATGGAAATAATTGTATCTCTAACAGGTATGAAGACCAAATCTTCCTTTTGTGAGCTTTATTTTACAAGGTTTGGTGGTAAGGGCCATGGATTTAAGAATACTTAAATTTTGATATTGGTTTTTACTTGTGTGAACTTGGGAGTAAGCCACTTCTACCTCTGAGTCTTAGTTTCTCCACCTGTAAAATAGAATTAATGACATTTGCACCATTGTCTTCACAGGGTGGTTTGATTGAATGAAAAAAATAGTATTTGTTATGCAATTATGTGTCAAACATTTGTTTTAGAATCAAACCTATATAAAGTACTTTGCAAACTGCAAAATATTCTATCAATTTGAATTGTTGTTACTATAAAGTTAAATGCAGGTTTGACTGCCTAATCTCAACAGGTTTTGAATCTTGTGCAACCGATTTCCTGGCAATAAAGCTTTTCCCTGCCCCCAAACTGCTGTTCCCTTACCAAAGGTTCCTTTAAAATGATTGAGGTTTGAAAATGGAACCACATGTAGAGCTAATAGTGAAACCACAGCCTGAGTGACACTTGTACTTATATCCCCAAACTTTTACATAAGTCCACAGAGCACCTGGTTTGTGCTGCAGACCATGTAAAATCTGTTTGCATTGATACCTTGTTGGGATTCACTTTCTTCTTTCAGAGATAATAAAGGGCAGTCATCTGGAAAAAGACTGGAGGGGTGGGTATAGCGTAAGAAAACTGGAAAGGTGGGAAGGGGCCAGGTTATGAAGAATTTAAAATGCCAAACGGGCAAGTTTTTGATCCTGGAGGTAATAGGGAGCCACAGTAACTCATCAATGAGGGGGGGGGGGGGAAGAGTAAGAGGAGGTGATGATAAAGTTAGACTCACACTTTAGAAAAATAACCTTGACACCTGAGTGGAGGATGGATTGGAGTGAGCAGAGACTGGAGTCGGGGAGAATGGTAGGAATGGTCCAGGTGAGAGGTGAGGAAGGTCTGTTTCCCTTTATCTTGGCTCAGGTTTCCCTAAGGCTCAGGTTAGAGCAGGGATTCTTAACTTGGGGGCCATGAACTTGTTTTAAAAATGTTTTGATACCTAAATTTCCTTTGTAATCTTATATATTTTATTTTTATTCATTTAACAACATTATTCTGAGAAGAGATCCATAGGCGTCACCACCATTACCAAAAGTTAAAGAACCCCTGGTCTAGGGTTTTAAAATGTAAAAGATTTATTTTCATATGTAGCAGAGGCATTGGAGATAACCAGGGATCCCTGAGAATGTGACTGAGGAGAGGTCCTTCCCCTCCCCCCATCTCTGTGGGAGGAGTCAGCCACCATCCCAGCTAAGTGCCCATGCCTAAGTGCCATGGTGGAGGCACCAACAATGGAAGTAAAGAGAAGATGATGCTGTGAAACCAACAGAGAGATGGAATGACTTGTCTTTGTCCTCTACTGCCTCCCCTACCTTCTCCTTCTCTCAAGAGAGATAAACCATTTTCACACCCATGTTCTTTAAGAGTCTGTTTGTTTGGGAGCTTTGGGGGTTTTTGCCATTGGCTTTTAAAGAAACTGGTTCTCCAAATTAATGGATCTGCTTATTATTTGTGGACCCTTTGGGGTTAAATGCTACTGGGAGTCTGGAGAGAGAGAGAGAGAGAGAGAGAGAGAGAGAGAGAGAGAGAGAGAGAGAGAGAGAGAGAGTGATATATATGATTAAAGTTGGGAGGTATTCCCTGGAAAAATAAGGGAATTTATAAGTAAACTGAAGGAAATATTATTGATCCATATTTTATAACTCCCCTTTAAAGCAGGGATAGACCATGTGAATTTTGACCAATAAATCTAGGCATCTCATGAGCCCAAAACAACCATTATCTGGAAAGGGAGAGTTGGTCCTTTGGTCCTTTTTCTTTGCTCAGAAGGCTTAATGAATCCCCCCGGCCCCAAGGTGAAGCCACGGGTAGAGACTATGAGAAATCCTGCCTGATGGAAAGAATTGTAACCGAGGGTGAGTCCTACACGATGATGGGGGTTGGCCAATAGGGAGAAGCTAGTTCTCTTACTAAGCATATGCACCCTCTACTACTCCAACTGCTAAATCTTTATTTCACAAATCCATCTCCAATTCAACTCATACTTCACACCCACCCTGAATTTAAACAGGGATAGTCCCTTGTTTAAATTTAAATAAGGATATAATTTATGTCTCATTTTCCCACTGAGGTTCTCATCCTCGTGTTAATTTCACATGACTCAAAACAAAAATCCATTCATCCTATAGTTGAGGTACTTTAACTTCAAGCAATGGAAAGGAAATAGAACATAACACTGAAATTCCCAAAGGTTACTCACTGTTTGGATGAATAAAAAGGGACCAGTCATCTTTAATTCCTTTTACTTTTCTCAGTGGAACTATTGAGGTTGGATCCATCCCCAAGGAAGTGTGGAGGTTTAGATTTCCTTCCTATATCACAGTTATAGATAAGACTTATGGGGATTCATGGAGTTTATTGTGGCATATGGTGAGAGATGTTGGTCTAAATCTAATTTCTTCCAGCTTTCCCTGCAGTTTTTGCAGAATAATGACTGTTGACCCAGTAGTTAGTGTCTTTGAGTTTATCAAGCACCATGCTAGTATTGTATATCTGTATGCTGTTTGCCTAATCTTTTCCACTGATTAACCATACTATTTTTTTAAACCCCGTACCAAATAATTTCAATGATTGCTGCTTTGTAGTAGTTTGAGATCTGGTATAGCTAGGCACCTATCCTTCCCACTTTTTTTTCTCCCATTATTTTACCTCAATTTCTTGACCTTTTGTTTCATCAGATGACTTTTCTTATTATTTTTTCTAGCTCTATACAGAACCATTGGTGATTTGATTGGAGCTGAACTGAATCTGTAAATTTATTTAGGTAACTATCATTTTATTATATTGGCACAATCCAGATAGCAGCAACTGATATCTCTCCAATTATTTGTCTTTATTTCTGGAAGGAGTGTGTTATAGTTATATTCATATAATTCTGGCTTGTGTCTTAGCAGGTAGACTTTTTGATATTTTAAACATTTTGTAGTTATTAAGAATGGAAGTTCCTACTGGGTATTGTTGGAAATATTGATTTTTTTAATGGATACATTTTGTATACTTTACTGGAGCCATTGTTTCAAAGAACTTTTTTAGTTGAATATTTATGGCATTCTAAATAGGCCATCATATTATTTTCTAAAAACAATAATTTTGTTTCCTCTTTGTTTATACTTATTCCCTTAATTTCTTTTTCTTTTTCAATTGCTATATGTAGGGTTCTAGTACTGTATTTGAAAAAAATATGTGCACCCAGATGGTGTAGTAGAAGGAGTGCTGGACATGGAGCAAAAATGACATGAGTTTGACTCCTTAAATATTGACTTGCTATGTGATTGGGACAGATCACTTAACCTCTCACAGTCCCATTTTCCTTATCTCCTTAATGGAGACAAAAGTAGCACCAAACTCACAGAGTTGTTATAATCAAATAAAAAGACATATGTAAAGCATTTTGCAAACCTTAAAGAATCATGTAAATGCTAGCTATTAGCTATTAATAGTGGTAATAGACATCCTTGCTCCACTCCTAATCTTTGTGAAAATGCGTCTGGAGGAATCAGACAAGTCAATATCAATATTAAATATATTCTCTAAATACCTTAGCACCTAAATTCATGGAGAAAAATTAACTGACTATAAGAAGACAAGGATTTTAATGTCCTCTCTTAGTTTTGGACAGATCTAACAGAAAGATAAACAAAAGGAAAATACAGAATTGAATAAACTGTCAGAGAAACAAAATCTAGACTTATGGCATCTTTTAAATGGGCCGGCTAAAGAATATGCATATTTTCAGCATCACATGGTAACTTTTACAAAATTTGACCAGGTATTAGGGCACAAAAATTTTGAAAATAAATGTAAAAAGTCAGATATAATAAATACATCCTTTATAGACCATAGCACAATAAAATTAGCAAGCAGTTCAGGAAGCACAAACAAAAGTCAAAGACCTCAATGGAGAATTATCAATTAAATTCTGAATAACGAATGGGTCATAGAAAAGACCTTTTGCTTTTCTTTATTACAGAAAATGCTAGCTGTCGATTTTAGAGAAATACTCTTTACCATATTAAAGAAAAATCCATTTATTCTATGCTTTAAATAAAAGCAATAACTGGCTATGGTATATTGTCAAAAACTCTGAATCTATTGACACTATCATTTGATTTTTATTTTTTTGTAATCATCCATACGTATCATTTATGATACAAGTTTGGGGCATATAATTAGGTAAATTACTTTCTAATAATTTCCTTTCTTTTTTTTTCTTTATGGTAAATTCTTTTTTCATTTTTGATTTTGGGAATTTGGATTTCTTCTTTTTAATAATCAAATTAGCAAACACTTTTTAAAGTTTCTATGTTTAATGTTCAACTCACTTTTTTCTTTTTCAGATTTGTTTAGCTATCTTTTGATTTTCAGAATTTTTATTTTTGCTTTTCTGTTTTATTTTAGTTGCATTGATAATTCATTGATCATCTTTTTCTCTTTTCTGTCATTGATTTCTTTTCTTCTCTAATCATGAAAATGATTAGAGATATAGAATTTTCCTTAAGGACTACTTTGGCCACATTCCAAAAGATTTAGTATGTTGTCTCATTGTCATTATTTTCTTTGATGCTAATTATATGCTGATTTTAGTATTTGTCCTTTTACTCACAAATTCTTTAGCATTGTTAGTCTCTATTTAAGTTTAATTCTTTTCTTCCTGTTTTGATTATAAATTTTATTAAATTATGTTCAGTAAAGGATGTGTTTAGTATTCTTATTTTTCTGAATTTTCAAAGTATTTTTTTGTGACCTAGCACATGGCCAATTTTTGTAAAGGTGTCATCCATAGCTGAAAAATATGTGTAATCCTTGTCATTCTCATTCATTAATCACCAGAGGTCTAACCTATTTAACTTTTCTGAAATTTGATTTGATTAATTACTTTTTTGTTTGTCTTTTAAAGAGATTTGTCTGCATTTGAAAGGGGATATTGTTGAGGTCCTCAACAATTTTACTCTCAATTTCTTCCTCCAGTTTAATTTCTTTAAGTATTTGGATGCTATCCCACTGAATAAACAACTCCACCTTCCCTCACTCTCAACATACACACAATCCTCTTATTGTAAAGGATACTTTTAAGCATAATATGGTTTACTTACTTATCACCTTTAACCTTGTCAGTTTTTGCATTTGCCTTTTCTGAGATCATGATTGCTATTTCTGTTTTATTTTAGCCCATCTGAGGAACAATAAATCATACTCCAGCCCCTCATATTAACTCTCTGTGAATCTTTATGTTTCAAATTTGTTTCTCTTAAGCATATTGTTGGATTCTACATTTTTAATCCAGTTTGCTACTGTCTTACATATTATGGGTGAATTTATCCCATTAATTTTCACATTTATTATTGTTAATTGTGTATCTCCTCCCATAATACAGGCATATCTCATTTTATTGTGCTTTATTGCACTTTTCTGACATTTCACATTTTAACAAATTGAGCATGTGCTAACATTATGTCTCTGTGTAACATTTTGATAATTCTCCAATATTTCAAACTTTGTATTATTATTATATTTGTTATGGTGATCTGTGACCAGTGATCTTTAATGTTACAATTGTATTTGTTTTGGATAGCCATGAATTGTACCCGTAGTAGACAGTGAATTTAATCTATCATTGTTGTATTTGTTCTGACTTCTTTGCTGACCAACTGCTCCCCCATCTCTCTCTCTCTCTCTCTCTCTCTCTCTCTCTCTCTCTCTCTCTCTCTCTCTCTCTCTCTCTCTGGGTCTTTCTATTCCCTGAGGCATAATGATGTTGAAATTAAGACAATTAATAACCCTACAATGACCTTTAAGTGTTCAAGTGAAAGGAAGAGTCAAGCCATGTGACAAACTTCACTGTTGTCTTATTACAAGAAATTGCCACAACTTCCCCAACCTTCAGCAATCACTATTCTGATTAATCAGTGTCTGTCAACATCAAGGCAAGGCCCTCCACCAGCAAAAAAAATTACAAGTCACTGAAGGCTCATATAATGGTTAGCAATTTTTTTTAGTAATAAAGAATTTTAATTTAAAGTACATACTTTTAAAAGACACAATAGTATTGTACATTTAATAGATTACAGTATAGAATTAACATAATTTTTATATGTTAGGAAACCAAAAAATTCATGTTACTAACTTTGTTGTGATATTCGCTTTATTGTGGTACTCTGGAACTGAACCTGCAATATATACAAGGTATGCTTGTATCCTCTTTTACTCTTACTCTCTTTAACCTCCACTCCCCTTTACAAGGAAAGAGGTGGTAAAAGGGAAGGAATGTGATTAACACTCTTAATCTGTAATTTTAGTGATCTGTTTCTGCTCCTCTTCCCCACCTCTCATTATTGGTTCTTACACTTTCTTTCCTTTTAATCCTTCCTTTCTGATCCACTTTCTGAAACTGAAGTTTGTTTTGCTTGTTACTATTACTTCCCTGACTTCATCTTCTTTCTTTAATCTCACTATCCCCTCTTTCTGTCCCTATTTGTTTCCCTGTTGACTTCAATGTATTTCTTTCAGCCCTCTTTTGTCTGATTTAGAGTGAGATTTATGAGATGCCAGCTTCCCCACCCTTCCCACTGTATTTATGTATTCTTCTTGTGTACCCCAATCATGAGAAATAGTTGTTTCTCTACCTTATTCTTTTTTTCTTCCCTAGTGAATTCCCTTTTTTCCCCTGTCCCTTTTTTTCTCATATTAAAATGGACAAAACAGAACAAAATCTGGGCCCATAGGTTTGTCTTTTTAAAAATATTTGTGACCTTTGAAAAGAATAGAGATCTGAAAGGACACTTTTCTCCCTTATTAAAATCTAATTATTTTCAAAATATTTATAGTAGCCCTTTTTGTAAAAGCAAAGCGCTGGAAACTAAGTAGATGCCTATCGGCTGGGAAATGACTAAACAAATTATGGTATGTGAATGTGATGGAATATTACTGTACTGTACGAAATGACAAATATGATGAATAGAGAGAAGTATGAAATAATCTACGTAGAGTGTAGAGCATAAGGAAGCAGCTGAGCTCTCATCCACAACTCCTGCAAAGAGACCTATAAAATGCACCAGACTGAACTGTGAGGAAGAAATTTAGGAAAAGTCACAGTGAGTCCTTTGTTCAATCCAGATTGGCATAGGGAGGCAGACAGGGGGTCTGCAGAACATCAGGGACAGGGTTGAGGCAGGAGCTTGAAGAGTGCCAAGCGATCCAGTGCACAGGGAGGAGCTGTGTACAAGGAGGTCCCAGACTCACACTGTGGTACTGCAATGGGGACAAGTGCCAACTGTCAACTTTGTTACCTACTATCTGAATCTGCTTAAAGATCCAGGACTTAGTGGGAAGTGGACCTGTACATAACTTTGAAATTCAAATACTGGAGTTAAGAGCAACAGAAAAAGGTGAATATGTCTAAAGGACTAAATAAGTATAAACTGCTTACATCTGAATTTGGAGGACTGATATGTGCCCCTTTTGTACCCTTTAGCTATTGGGGTTCATGGGAGTGGTTCTGTTACGTCTTGAAAAGAATGGAAAGGAAAGGGAAGAGGTATACGCTAGAGGGGAAGAGAAAAGAAAGTTAGGGAAAATTATCTCATATAATCAGGGTCACTTGTAGGTATCTACACAAACAAGGAAGAAAGGGGTGGAAGTGGCTGACACTTTAATCTTACTCTCATCTAAACTTGTCAAAAAGAGGAAGAAAACATAGACACACACACACACACAGTTAGGTACAAAAATCCATTTCACTCAGTAGGAAAATAGGAGGGAAAGGGGAGAAGGGGAAAGGAGAAGGTAGATTAAGGGAGGGATAAGTCCTAAGCAAACAACTTTTAAGGATGTATAAAAAATACTTATAATTCTTTTTGAGGTGGCAAGGGATGGGAATCTGAGGGAGTGCCCATGAATTAGGGAATACCTGAAAAAGTTATGGTATATATTTGATGGAATGCCATTGTGCTGAATTCTTATTGTCACAAATTATGATCCTGAAGAACTGATAATAAAACATGTTACCTACCTCCTGGTAGAGAAGTAAAGGACTCAGAATGCAGAATGAAACAAATAAAGCAAATATGTAAATTTGCTTTGATTGACTATATATATGTGTGATGAGATACATTTTTCTTGTGTTCTTAATTGGAGGATGTGGAAGGGGAAGATTAGGTGGATCTTGGCTGATTAAAACTGATTAAATACTAAACAAAAGAAAGATCTATATGAACTGTTGCAGAGTGAGGTTAAGTAGAGCCAAGGAAACAAAATGTAAAATGATTGCAACAAGGTAAATGGAAAGAACAATGACTAAAATTTAAAAGTGAATGTTGTAAAATTACAAAGAGCAAGCATGACTTCGAGGTCTTCTCCCTTTCTTCCTATTCTCTCTTCTCCATTACTCTCCTCTCCTTTGTTCTTCCATTTCCACATTTCTCTTTCCTTTGCTATCTCAGACAAATGTTTAACAATGGTTAATTAATACCTCGTGTTTATCCCTCCAGTAGACTCCATGAAGGCAAGGACTGCAGGTGTTTTAAAAACACCTACATTTAATACACATAGAGTAGATATATCATAACTAACATTTGTACAGCACTAACTACGTGCCAGGCACTGTTGCTAAGTACTTTACAATGATCTCATTTTGATCCTCACAACAACCCTAGAAGGTAGGTGTTATTATCATCCTCATTTTACAGATGAAAAAACTGAGGCAAACAGAGGTTAAGTGACTTGCTCAGGGTCCCACAGTTAGTAAATGTCTAAGTCTGGATTTGAACTCAGGTCTTCCTGACTCCAGGACTGGTGCTCTATTCACTATGTCATCTACCTGCTCCTGGAGATTTACTAAATGTTAGTTGAATGACTTGTAGTGTGAATGATTCCCTATATTATATAATATGACTCTATGGAGACATGTACTTTGGTCTCTTGCTGAGTGACAGATACTTCACTTTGATGAGATGATGCAGCAACTCTTGATTAGTCCCCATGACTTGAAAGTTGTGTTCAACACAATTTGCAACTGAACCAAGAAGGGCTGACTGCTCAGTGGGTTGTCAACACAGTAGAAAGTCTCCATCTCAGCTCACCAGTCTTGCTTTTTGTCTGCCTTCTCTTGTCTCTATATCAACCCTCCAGCTCTCTTAGATTTTCAACAAGGGGAAGAGAGGGAATTTCTTCTCCTCTGACCCCAGCAGCAATGGTGGTTGCAACTTAAGCACATGGCAGTAAGAACGTGTACTTGCTTAGGTAAGCCCCAGATAGAACCTCAAGACTTTTGTAGCTTCTTCTGTTTTGTGTTTCTTTCCTTGAGCCCAAGTCATCAAATAACAATCCTGAGAATATTTCCAGAGAGGTGGGGTATGAGTTTTGCCCTATGAGGTGCTAAATGAAGTCTGGAACAGTTACAACATACAGACAACAATCTGTATTTTTTTTTTACAAGGAGGATGGTACTGGCCCATTCAGATTTGAACCAAATGCTGACTTTTCCCACATATACACCAACAGCTCCAGGGAGAATTAATATATTTCCCTATAGAACTATAAAGCCTATGGAGTCTCATTGTTATATTTAAGAATAAACTTTATGAATTTGAAGGGTTGGGATTTCCTGAGTTGGTGTCAACTGTCCACCAGGAGTTGTTTCTTACAGCTGCATTGCTTCTTGGAACAGATGACCATCAAAAGAATAATTCCAAACTTGAAGGAACTAAATAGTCATATGTGAATAGCTAGAATATCTAGACTTCAGGAGTTGCTTAGACAGTATAGATCCAAGGTGAATATGGAATATCTACTCAGCATTATCTGCTAGAAGAATATAATGGGTTTGATGGGTTATTATTTTATGGTGTTAAATATTTGTTAATGATTGCTAGGTGGCACAGTGGATAGAGTACAATGCCTGGAGTCAGGAAGAGTCCTTCTCCTGAGTTCACTTCCTGGCTGTGTGACCCTGGGCAAGTCATCCTGTTTGCCTCAGTTTCCTCTTCTGTAAAATGAGCTGGGGAGGAAGTGGCAAACCACTTCATCATCTTTGCCAAGAAAACCTCAAATGTAGAGCCAACTGGACTGAAACAGCTGAACAGTGATTGTTTATGAATGTTCTGTGTTTAAAACCTTTCTTTTGTGATAGAGGAAATAAAGAGCTATCCTATTCACTCATCTACTTTGTGTACTGAGTAACTTTTCTAGAAAGGCCCCTGTTAATTCCTTCCAAAGGAGACCTTAAATAAAAGTTTACATGAACTTTATTTAAGAGATATTTCCTGGAACTCCAGGTGAGGTCTTAATGTGTCAGAGAGCATGCCAAAAAACATGTCCTGTCTTTGGGGTCAGGATCACCAAGGATTGAACCTAGTTGGTGTGAGTCGCCAGAACTCCATGTGAGATGGGGCTCCCTTGGGCTATAAGTGACAGACCTAATAAATGAATTGAATTGCATTTGTCTGATCGTCCCCATTTTCTAGATGGAGAGCATGAGGTTAGATGAAGCCATTAACTTGCCCAAGGGTAGGTGGTCAATGTCAGCCACACTGCAGTGGAGTCCATGGAACCATGCCAACTTTCTTCTAGGGCTCTGTGATTTGATCTTCTGCCAAATTGGTCAGTTATTGACCTTGGCCTTGGTATTATCCTGGCATCTCAGCTTCACAGAATGCACAGCAGTGCTCCTCTTTTCCACCATCCACCTGCCAGAGATGTTGCATGTGGATCAAAAAGCTGGCCCTATTGTTTCAGATTTTTATGACATTCCGAAGTCTATTAACCAGATGAAAGTCTGTGATCACTGGAGTGCAAATAAACAGTATGTGTTTAGGCTGGTAGACTATTATTATAAGATTACTTTAGTCAGATTTCTAAGGTTTCCTGCGGGGGGTGAGAGGAATGTATTGTTTCTATTGGGGATTTTTACCATCCCTGTTTGTTTAATCCCTCTCAAGGCATAACTGGGATTTAGTAATTAGTTGGTAACAGCCAAAATCTTTGAGCAATTATGTTCCAAGGAGCAGCGTTGCAATTGTTCTCCCTTAAAAGAGACAGCCGCCTCTTTTCTTCAGGATGAAGCTTAGACTACTGGGGGATGGTGAGGGGTGGGGTGGAGGAAGCCATAATCAAATTAATGGGATGGCTTGGTGTGTACAGTACTGATGTACACTTTGCCTCCTCACTTCTACCCCCACCTCTCCCTCCCGTCTCCATTTCCTTTCGGCAATTCCCTTGTATGAACGCCATGCTCACCGATTTCTGCGGCTCTTAGCATCCCTGCTGTTTGTGACAAAGACCCAATGAATAATTCAGCATTGGGGCAGTGTAAGCATGGGGGTGGAACGTGGAAACAAATGGCACTTTCACCACTGCAGCCTCAGCATTAGCAACAGGGGCAGAAGAACTGTTTCAAATGAGAAGCCCAAGAAAGGAACAGGAAGAAAACATCTACATTTTGTAGTAGGCTCCAAACACACAGGGCAGGGAGTCACCTCCCCTACACCCCCTTGATCTCTCAGCCCATAAGAATAAGGCAGCCCTGTCTGGGTGTTGCTCATTCTACTGGAGGCTTGGTGACTCTGTAGCTATGGCTGCCAGGCTGAGTTCCTGCAGAAGGTTGCCTGTGCTCTCTCATGCTGGTCTGTGCCAATTAATGTAATCTATGGTGCTGGTCTGGGGGCTGTGGGCAAGTCTCCCCAGGAGTTCTAATTAATCTTCCTTTGGAAATGAAGCAGAGGATATTGACGAAGACAAGTGATGGGGACAAGCCCGATTTCAGTCTTTATTTTATTTGCTTTAATGTCAGGGATTGTGCTTAGGTAAGGAAGGACTCAGAGAGAGAGAGAGAGAGAGAGAGAGAGAGAGAGAGAGAGAGAGAGAGAGAGAGAGAGAGAGAGAGAGAGAAAGAGAGAGAGAGAGAGAGAGAGAGAGAGATTTCCTGGGGTTGGGACTGACCACAAAAGTGGTGTAAGCCTGGAGAAAAGAAACCACTTGTGTGTTGCTTTGGGTTACTGACCTAGTAGTCTTCCTCAGTCTTATTTCCCTCATCTCTACAATGAGAGGGGTGGATGGGAATTGTTGGCCTCTGAAGTCCCTCACCCCAGAATCTTTGATCATTTCTCAATGGCTCTATGAGTCAGCACATGAAACTCCATGTTGGGCAGAGTGCTCTGTTCACAAGGATAGATACCCGAACTGAAGACACTGAGGATGCTGGTGATATTATAAAAATAAGAGTTTCTACCACCTATCAAGATGTTGTTTATCCTTTGTTCTCAAAGACGACCAATGACCTCATCAAGATGGAACTGCATTTAAGTGAGGCAGAGCTGTGCAAAGTCATCAGCCTCCTCTCCACCAGTCATCCAAGTCCAGTGGCAAAATAAAAGTCAAGATGACAGCATGATCTACCCAGTTCTGAGCTTTAATCTAGAGCACTGAACTGCATTTTCAATCTATGCTGAAGTGAACTGCTGATTGAGATGCCAATCAACTGGGGAATTAAAGAGAGAAAATCATGGGAACTTAGAAGTGGAAGAAGTTCCTTATCAGACACTACTTGGGGCATTCAATTTCATTTATTTAATATTTACTTATAATGTACAAGGCACCATGCTACATATTGGGGTAGATCTGGAACAGCCTGTACCCTCAAAAAGCTTATGCTTATAAGAGAAGTATGATTGCAACATGGGGTATCTAAATATTTAGGTGCCACTTGTAAGTGGCATTAATAGAGAAGGTCTGTGGCCTGGTCAGTTTCTGACAAGAGGAGAGTTGAGAGCACTGCCCACACTGATAGCATGCTAGCTGGGGCTGGTGGAGAAGAAGTACCTTTGGAACACTGCTAAGACTGAACATTCTTTTTTTCCAGTTTCCAAAAAGGCTATTAAGTTTTTAGAAATTCCAATCTAAATGAGTTATTTTGTTTTCAAAATCATTTCAGACAGGATGGTTATTGCTGTCATCTACTTCAATGTTAGGGATGGTTTCTAGAGCTTTTGCTTAGTGAAGATTTTCAATGACTGCAGAATCTTTCACTTTTCCCTCTTCAGATTTTGGTAGAGCCTTGATTTTCATCCCTTGCTTCATCTTATCTCGGATTAGGGAAAAAGTTATTTGTTTGAGAGATTTATTCCTATTAATGTCATTTGGAATGGCTGATAGCAGAATTATGGTGCTCATGCCCTCTTTGTTTCCCAAGAAAGCTGTGTTTGAGAAAGGAAGAAAGGAAAGAGACATATCCTGTCATAAAGGAAAGGAAAGAATGACCTGGCTTCATGATCACAACAGCATGGGCCTTATTGTATGTTGCAAGACTGGCCAAAAATCTGACTCTTCACTGATTTCTGTATGCTTCACATGGAGAACAAGACTACCTTAGGTCAAGCAGTATCTCTGAGGGAGCAGCCCTTGAAGAAGGGACTTCTATCACTGAGATTTCTTCATCAATTCTTACTCATATTTATTTTCCCTAAATGGAATTCCCCTCCTTTTAACTATGTGATATCTTAACTTTCTCAATAATTACTTTCTGAGTTCACCAGTTAGGGCCCATGGTAGAATTCAGTAAGCCTGTGCTATTATTAATAGTTTTAGTGATACTGAAAAAGTGACTAAAAACACTTTTTTGGTGCATAAAAATACATTCTACAGTGCCCTCCTTTCAGCTAGAGGGTAAAGTTACACCATATTTCTTGGTTGAATTCTTTGATAAGCATATAATCTTTTTGGAAGGGCTGATGTCATTTTGAAGGGACATCTTTAGTGGAATTCCTCTGGGATTTGTCCTCAGCTCTGCGATATTCAACATTTTTATCTATCAGTAATACGGATGAAGGCATGAATGGTATGCCCATATGCAAATAATGTGAAACTGGAGAGATAGTTAACAGGTTCAATATAGGCTAAATCTTTACAGGCTAGAATGATGAATTAGATTGAGAAAGGTAAAATTTAATATAGATAAATGTAAAGTTTTATACTTGAGTACCAAAAATCAGCTACATAAATACATGATTAGGTTTTAGAGGATGATAAACAATAGGTAGTAGAATTTTATTTGTCCTGCTTGGCCCTAGAAGATAGAACCAAAGAAGGTATGAAAGTTGCAAAGAGGCAGATTTTGGTAAGGAAAAATCTTACCACATTTAGAATTATCCAAGAGTACAATGAGCTGTCTTGGAAGGTAGCAGGTGGCCATCACTGGGGGTCCTTGAGTAGGACCTGGATAATGGTTTGCAAATTAGGTTGTAGAGTTTATTCTTGATCAGGTATGTGGTAATAGCTCTCAGGTCCTGTGGTAATTAAATTATATTCAACAAACATTTATTAAATGCCAGTCACGTGCATAGTTTCTACAGGGAATACAAATCTAATATGGAAGAACCTGAACCTATGTCCAAACAGAGCTTTTGTTTTGGTCCCAGGAGTGTAATTCATATTAGGTTCAATCCTGAGTACCTTCATCTTTGGTAAGAGGGATTAGACTCCCCTTTCTCACATTCTTTTGCTAATTAACAACCCTCCTTTACCTCAGTCCTGGAGCCCTGGGGACAAAACTTAGGCTTTTGGTCTCCCTAAAGGTAGGAGTAGAAAAGAATTCAATGTACAATATGAAATAGGTATGGGACAAATAGGGCAGCTAGGTGGCACAATGGACAGAGAGTGGGACCTAAAGTAAGATAGACTCATCTTTGTGAGTTCAAATCTGGCCCTAGATACTCACTAGCTGTGTGACCCTGGGCAAGTCACTTCATCTGCTTTGCCTTAGTTTCCTTGTCTGTAAAATGGGCTGGAGAAGAAAACAGCAAACCACCCCAGTATTTTTACCAAGAAAACCCCAAATGGGTTTACAAAGAATGACTGGACAACAAATTTTTATTTCCTACACATAAAAGAAATGCTAAAACAGAACAAAGACTCAATTAGAATAGTTAAGATCATAAATATAGAGCTGGAATAGACCTCAGAGGCCAACTAGTCTAAGAATCTTCATTCAGCGGCTGAGGAAACCAAGACTCAGGGTCACACAGGTAGTAAGCATCACCACATGCATTGATGATGCGGTAACTTCTCTGACAAGTACAATTACAATCTCTTGGGAGGCTATACTTAAACCTCATTAGAAGTTAAATCAATTTGTGGGACCCCCAAATAAACAGGACCTGCTGTCCAAACTCCCCATAATCTTGTTCCTGCCAAAGGTTGGCTTCCCTGATGAAGAAATTCCCCTTCGCCTCCACTCTGCTCTAAACAAAAAGAACCTAGGATGTCCAGTCTTCTGAAACTCACAAGGTCACCTCCAAGCCTGGAGAGAAAAGGAAAGACAAGAATTGAAGATAAATTGAAATTTTATAGGTTGGTTGACTGAGAGAATAACAGTGACATTAAAACACAGAGGAACATCAGGAGAAGGTTTTTTAGGAGTATTTTTCATTCGTCAAGATTGAGGCAGCTGTATGGCAATGGACACTGAGTATATAAACTGAATCTAATTAATGCTGGAGGAAGGGGTCAGTTAACCTGACTGTCCACCATCTTGGATCCAAATCTAGTGCTTAAGAGACAAAAGCTAGGGTGGTGTTGTAGGTCAGGAATGACTCAGGCCAGAGTGGTGCTTTTGGTTCAGAATGAAATGAGACACTTGTGGCCCAGTTAACAGTTAACAGGTTTTTTTAGCTGGTAATTGTTGAACAAGCTATCTCAAAGCACCAAAACAATTATACCACCTTTTTTAGTAAAAAAAATCACCATTTTCAATAAACCTGGTTTTATTAAAATTTATTAAAATCAGGTTTATTGATGATAAAAATTTTCTCTATAACCTGTGAGTCAGACTTTTCTCTCTAAATTATCCTTGAAGAGACTTTAACAGACTATGATTTTAATTTATTCTTCCAGAGAAGTTCTAAAATATAATTTGTCTGTCGCTACACAGAAGGACAATGAGTTTGGACTGCACAAAGAAACTTCCAAATTCAATTTTAATATAGCCACCTGAATTATTTGAGTAAGGCCCCAAATTTAGAATTAAGCATTCTTATTTATAAAAATATAATAAATAAAAAACATTACTAATAATAAAACTTTCAAATAAAATGAGGCTTTTTGCTGCCACAAATTTTCTTCCCTTTCTTTTTTCTACTTTGCTGTTGCCTTTTGTTTTTAATACCAGAATGACTTCCTTTAAAAAACTCTCTCATGATCAAAGAAAAAAAAATTAAGTAAAATGTTTGCTGTAATGTAGTGATTGTGTTTGTAAGTGCATTCTATACTATGCATCCATAGAGCCCCCGCCCCCAAACTTGTCTGGTGAGAGCAGGGAGGAATGTCTCGTCATCTGTTATTATTTTTCCAACCTCATCTGTCGTATTGCCACATGGCTCACTTTCTCCACTCAGGTCCACTGTCATATATGTTTGAATGGCGTCTCTGCCCTGTGGTATCACTCAGTAGGTATCCTAGCCTGGAATGCTCCCCTCCAGTCACTCAGTCAATACATGCTCTTCAAGATTTGACTTAAAATTGACATCTTTGCTGCCAAAATTGACTCCACTTGGATTCTTCATGGCAGATTCCTCACCATGTATGTAATTCCAGTTTTACTCTTTTATCTTGTACTGTTTCAAATAATATCTTATAATTCTACGAACAGAAGGCTACAGGATTTCTGAGGTCCCATCTAAATGGTATTTTACAATTCCAAATGCTTTCCACATGTTTTATGCTGGTATTTTTTGTCCTCAGTGATACTTCAAGATCTCTAAAGGCAGGAATCAGGTGAGTCAGTGGTGTCAAATTCAAATAAAAATGGTGGCCACTAATCTGTGGCCACTAAGGATCCCTGTGGGCTGCACGTTGTCTTAGTTTTAAAATGTAATATTACTTGTGTTTTGTTGTATTTTTATTTATCTTGTTAATTACATTTTAATCTGGCTCAGGCCACATGTGGGCCATGGACTGAATGATTGATAACTCTGATGTAAATCACAGCCCGGCCCAGTCATGGGATGGTAGAGTTGGAAGGGAAGAAAACTGAGCCCAGAGAGTGGAAGTGGCTTGTCTATAGTTACGCAGTCAGAGTTTTTGTTTCCTTCCACCCAGTATGATCTTATGCACCTAACAGCTACTCAAAAAGCATTTGCCAAGAGGCTGAGAATGAATGAATGAGCAAAGTGAAAGAATGAACAGATACAGGCAAGAGATCTTGATAGCTGAAGAGAAAAATCCAATATTTTGAAAATCTATAATTTCTTCCTGTTTCCTTCCTTCCTTCCTTCCTTCCTTCCTTCCTTCCTTCCTTCCTTCCTTCCTTCCTTCCTTCCTTCCTTCCTGCCTTCCTGCCTTCCTGCCTTCCTGCCTTCCTGCCTTCCTGCCTTCCTGCCTTCCTGCCTTCCCTCCTTTCTTTTGTTCTTTCTTCCTTTCTTATTTTTTTGGGGGGCAAGGCAATTGAGGGTAAATGTCAAGTGTCTGAGTCTGGATTTGAACTCAGGTCCTCCTGACCCCAGGGCTGGTACACCACCTAACTGCCCCCCACCTTTTTTTGTTTCCTAGTGCTTTAAAAATGTTAGTTATTCATTTGTGATTTGACAATATAGTCACCAACTAGACAGTTTAACTATTTAACCACGTGATCAACGTTAACATTTCTCTCTGTCCCTACTTTTCTGTCTACTGAATGTGACAGAAGCCTTTTTAGAACACAACAAATCAGTGTCTCCATTTTATCTGAGCAAATCCTCCTGATGCCAAGTGGTTGAGGATAGGACTTTGAATTGACTCTTTGTGAGGCAATTTTGCTGACCAGGACTAGGTAAACAGGACCTGTGATAAATGTGCTCTATGTGTGTGATGACCATGGACACAATCTGTGATAACAGTGTTTTCTAACTAAGCAGTTCCAGACTATTGTTCAGAATCCTTCCTACATTTACCTGGGAATTAGACAATGTTCAGGGTCCTCGTTGCTACTGTATCTCATTTGTTCTTGAGGAGGACCATGACATCTGGAAGATGATGCCATGACTTTGCAAGTTAATTTGATTAAAGTGAAAGAGGGCTGTGCAGGGTCACTAGCCTCACTTTCTCCTCCAGAGTCATCTTGGTCCAGTGGCAGATAGAGATCAGGTTGACTGGAGATGGCCCCGTCTCCAGAAATAAAGAATTATGAAAAGTAGATATCTGCTCCAACATGAAGAGAAATGAGACTTGGGCTCACCATTAAATATTGCCCAGAAATACAGGAAAGAATATACATAATAATAATGATAATAATAAATTTGCAGCATAGTTTTATGATAGTTTATGATTTTTTTCCCCTCCAGCTCTGTTAAACAGAGTGTGAGGAGGAAGGAAGGAAGAGGATAGTGGGCAAAATCCAAGGGTTGGGATTTGATAATCAGGGCTTTCCTTGACTCTCCCTCTCTCAATATGTCTACTTGGTTGACAAACTTTGCTTTTTTTGCCTTCACAATATCTCTCAATTCACAGCTTTCTCTTTCCTCCCATAGCTGACACCTTAGTTCAGGTCTTTAGCATTTCTCCACTGGACTATCCCAATAGCCTCTTCAATAGTCTTTCTGCCTCAAGTATCTTCCCATCTATCCATCCTCCACACTGCTACCAAAATGATTTTCCTTGAGCACAAATCTGACCATCTCCCTCCCCTTCTCAATAAAATCCAATAGTTCCCCATTGCATCTAGAAGAAAGCACAAAACTCTTGATTTGGGTTTTAAAATCCTTCTCATCCTGACTTCAATCTATTTTCCCAGACTCATTGTTCATTATTCTTTCATCCATCTGAGCTTTTGTTGTTCAATTGTTTCAGCCATGTCCAACTCTTTGTGACCTCATTTGGGATTTTCTTGTCAAAGATACTAGAGTGATTTGCTATTTATGTCTCTAGCTCATTTTTACAAATGAGGAAACTGAGGCAAACAGGGTTACCCAGTTAGTGTCCGAGTCCAGATATGAACTCAGGTCTTCCTTGACTCCAGGTCTGACGCTCTATCCACTGTGCCACCTACCTGCCCTACCTTCTATCTCCCATGCCTACGCCTTTGCACTGAATGTTTCTCAGGTGTAGGATGCACTCTTTCCTCATCTCTGCCTCATAGAATTTCTCTCTTTTTCAAGATGCACCTCAAGCAATATTTCTACATGCTAATGCTTTCCCTCCTAAACCACACATTTAATCATTTTATACATTCTCTTTGTGCTTATTAATTTTGTACATGCACATGTGTACATATAAAAACATATATGTGTGCATATATACACATAACTCTGTGTGTGAATATGTATGTAAGTCACCATTGTCTCCTCCATTTGAATGGGAGGTTCTTGGGACTGTATTTTTTATGTTTATCTTCATTCCCAGCGCTAGCACAATGCCTGGCACATAGTAGGAGTTTAATAAATAAAGGCTTGTCGATTGGTTGATTGATCATTGGACTATGGAGCCCCAGGGTAATTCACACCTTGTTCAGGAAACTGAAGAAGAATGATATTATCCAGATCATAATGTAGCTTATACACATAGCACAATATTTAATTTAAAACTCCCATAATTTGAGGGTGTACAGCATCTTGGTGGGAAGAGATGGGTCTGTGTATGTATGTATGTATGTGTGCCTTTGCATATTGTCACCAGCTCTAGCATGGTCATGGGGGCACAGAAAATACACATATGCATGGAAGAGGAAAATAAGGCAACATTCACAATGGAATGTTGGAAGAAAGAGCAAGAAAGGAGCCAGATGGTTGGAATCCGAGAGCATGCAAAACGACTCCCACTCTGAGAATTTCCCAGTGTGCCCCTCTCTTGTTTTGGCATTGTTCCTATAATTAATTTATGGAAAGTACCTAAATTGGGAATACACACAATCTCACCAAATCCCTTCTAATCTCTGTCTGTGTTTTGGAGATGATACCCTTAAGGTATAGTTTCCTACAATGATTAAATTCTGTTTTCTTTTTAAGAATTAAAAAGGTCTTTTCCTCCTCTCTACAGCTGTATAGGACCTAAGTGGTCAAGGTGGAAAGCAAAATAATTTCAAAGGCAATCTATTGTCAGCCATGGTGAGAGGTATTTTTGAGCCTTCTCCACCCCCATACACACTTTTCCTTGACTTTCTGGCTGGCAACATTTAAGCTTCATTACAAAATAGAAAATAGGATCTAATGCAGCTTTTTCCTCATAAGTCACACAGATTTATCTTCTATGGGGGCTGTTTGTCTATAGACAATGCCTTTCTTAGGTTAGGACAGAAGGAGAAGCAAAGGAATTGAGGAATACTAGTAAAGGTATTGCGGAATTCCTGTCATGGGGCCTGATTTTCTGGGAATCTGGGAAATCTAGGAAAAAATAGATTCTAAACTCCTGGAAGTTGAGTACCATTTCTCTGAAAATAGCACATATTGCCAATTTGAACTGTGTTTATTGGATAGTTTTAGGTAAGGATGAAGATACTTAATGTCTTACTTCATCCTTTCTTCCTCCTCGAAACCTACTCTAGTCCTTGTCCCCTGTGCTCCCCCTACTCCTTCACCCCTACCCAAGAAGTCTTCCTGTTTGCTCAGGTTCGTAGTTATTTCTTGTAGTGGAAAGAGAGATGGTCTGGGAGTCAAGAAGATGGGACTTCAATCCCTACCCATAGCATATACTATCTGTGTGACTGTGGGCAAGTCTCTTAACCTCTCAGTGCCCCAGGAGATACTATTCAGATTTCGAGTTGCACAACTATACCAATGAGCATTGGTATAATAGACAATTTCCTCCCGGGAAGTTCCCTTTATCAGTGAAATCACATGTCTGGACCAAAAATACTCCCCCAAACAATGCTTTTCTACCATTTGATACATGTGGCCTTGTGATTTGCTTTTTTTCCCCCACTATGACCTTATAAAATTTCATTTTAATGTGCATATTTTGTATCTCTTTAGTGCAGTTGTAAGTTTCTTGAAGGTAGACACTGTTTACACTTCTAATTTTCTTCAGCACCTAGCATAGTGATCTGCCCGTAGTAGGTACTTGGTAAATATTGGTGTAAAGGTAATTATGACAGTTAAAGATCTTCCCCATCCATTAATGGGCCTGCCCATTAAGGGAAGCTTGATTAGGGAAGACACATTTCATTAATTTCTAATGCACTGGTTCTCAAGTGTTGTGATGCCCTCTGGCTCGGAAAAGTGTATAAATACTCTGAGATGAGTATTTGGGGCTTACTCATTGGAGGTGTTTGTTTGGCCAGTTTGAGACCCTGGCAGCCTCTAAGGAACCTCCAACTTTGAAAACCCAGATGTTGGTGCTCTCTCTGGTAACTATGGTCAGACAGTTGGAAGCCCTGTCTATGGCTCTGTTTCTCTGTATGTATTTTCTTTGTATGTGCTGACTTTATTCCCTGAACTAAGTGAATGATATATGTGCTTGATGAAAGTGGTTCTTGACCCCTCAAAAGTCTTTTTCCTTTTAGAAAAGCAGATCTAAGAACCCGTACAGCAAGGCTTCCTGTGTATGCTGGGATCCTTGCTGTTACAATTGGATGAATCAATGAATGAAAAAAAGAAATCTGCCCACTCGTGAGACAAATACAGATGCAAACTATATGTTTTCCAACTTCATTTGTGTTAGAAAATGATGGAGATCATACAAAGGTCACCCAGGTCATACCTCAGGTCACCCAGAGGTTCTAGTCAGATGAGGACCTTTAGCCAACCAGGCCCCTGTTGCCACTAGGACTCAGGGGTGGGGAACCTGAGGCCTCGAGGCCACATGTGGCCTTCTAGGTCCCTGGGTATGGTCTTTTGTCTGAGTCCAAGTTTTACAGAACAAATCCTTTTATTAAGTGGATTTGTTCTGTGAAGTTTGGATTCAAAGGGCAGCACTTAAGGACCTAGAGGGCCACATGTGGCCTCAAGGCTGCAGGTTCCTCATCCCTGCCCTGAGTTCATTTCGAGGGTTCCGTAATGGGGAAAATACAGCCTTGCTGAACTTCTTAGAGGAAAGGTAGGTGTCTGGGTAGATAAATTGACATTGAGTGAGAAGCCTGGTAATGTGGGATGGGTTCTATCTGGAAAAGTAGTCAGAGGGCTGGGGTTTGAGACTCACTTAGGGGATTTATTACCATGTGACCTTGGGAACCACACTATGTGTATAAATGGAAGCTTTAATAATAATGATGAACATTTCCTTTGGGGGCTGACAGGTGTGCTGTGATGTGGAAGCAACTCTGACCATTTGGTTTCACTGGTACATTGGTGGTTAAAATGCAAAGTATGCTTCATACAGCTCCTGCACAGATTCAAGAAAGGAAGATACTACAGTGCATGTGTGTCAACTCTCATGGAGACCTGTAAGAGGTAAATAGTGACAACGTCATGGTCTAGTGAGTCCCAAGGACTTGACTTTATGGCTGTTTTGCTTAGAAACAGAATAAAAAATTAACCTCCCGCACTTTCCACATTCAGAAAATGAAAATAAGGATATATATATATACGATCTATCTATCTATATATGTCATATATATATACACACATACACACACGCACATACACATACATATACAAACATATGTCTGTATATGTGCTAGCATATTGAGGGAGGGGGTAAAGTGTAGGAGGGAGGGCAATGAAAACTTCTGGTATCTTTAGCTCTCCACAGCTCACTGCACAGTTTCAAATGACTGAGCCCAATTCTGGCAGGATCCTCACATTCACCCCATTAGGGGACAGATTTATCCAAAATGAAATAATGTTCTTTGCTAGCCTTAAAGAATGAAATAAATGTTAGCTATTATTATTATCATCAGTATTGTATCTCAAAGGATGCGATACTGGATGGTTACAGTATGATGTCCTCTGGACTTCTCCAGCCATAATCTTTGCACCCCTCTTCTACCTTTGGCCTCCAGAGATCCTGGTCCCATGCTTAGGGTTAATCCTGAATCAACCCAAATCCTAGGAAGGGAAATTGTGTAACCCAGCAAGCTGCTCTTGGATTGTTCCAGCTTATTTTTTGCCTTCTCTTCTCCAGAGCAAAAACTAGGAAATCTTTCTCCAGGGGCAAAAATATTTGGGATGGGGGTAGAAGTGGTGCAGAGGACAGACACATTAGGGCGGGGAAGGCAGTGGGAAAAACAGAAGACCATGAATCAAAGGAGAAGGTTAAGTAATGACCTCACCTCCAAAATCCCTCACTTGCCGATGTCATTGCCATACTGGAAAGCACTGCTTGGCCCACATTGATTTCTTCATCTTCCCAAACCTTTCAGGGTCCCTTCTACCCCAAACCCACTCCATCCCAGGAAGCCAGTGCCCTCAGGCTGATTCATCTGCCAGGTGAAAAAAGAGACTTCCTGGGACCATTCAACTCAAGGTTTTTACCCCTTCTTTTTAGGAAATTTTTGGACTAAATCAGAGCTTCTCCATCTTTTTTTTTATATATATATTATGGACTCCTCTGGCAGTCTGGTTAAGCCTATGGACTCCTCATATTTTTAAATGCATCAAATAAGATACATAGGATTACAAAGGAAACCAGTTTATGTTGAAATATAATTATCAAAATACGATTATCCCTTTTACATCACATGGTTTAGAATGCTGCATCATCTGTGATCCAGAAAAATATGTGCAAAATTTTTTGGCCCTCCCTTCAAACCAGAGAAGAAGTCTAAGTTATTATGGTATATAATAGCAAGAACCCCAACATACACAGGAGGGCCTGCTGTACAGCTTCTTAGATCTGTTTTTTTAAAAGGAAAACAACTTGTGAAGGTTCAACAATCCACTTTAATTAAGCACATATTTCATTCACTTAATTCAGGGGAAAAAGTCAGCACCATGAACTTCGGAGAAAATACAAACAGAGAAATGAAGACCAACAGACAGGGCTTCCAACTGTCTGACCATAAGCAATACATAGTTACCAGAGAGAGAAGCACCAACATCTGGGTTTCCAAAGCCTGTGTGGAGGGTCTCCTTAGGGGCTTCCCAAAGTCTCATCTGGCACACAAACCTTACAAAAACTAAAGGAAAATCTCGCCTCAGAGGACTTATGCATTTTTCAGAGCCAGAGGGCATCACAACCCTTGAGAACTGGTGCCTCATTAGAAATTAACAAAAGGTGTGGGCCTTCCTTCAAAACAAATCTCCCCTAATCAAACTTCTCTTAATGGACAGGCCATTAATGGGTGGGGGAGATTTTAAACTCTCATTGACATAATTAACATTACATGGCATTGAAAGATAAAATATGCTTATATTATACTACACTATACATATATTTTATGCATTTCTGAGTCTCTAAACCTTTTCTGTGTTTCCATGTCTGCTGGCCTTCATGTATTATCTGTGGCTACTGCAAAATTCCCCCCAAATTCCCATTTAATTTCTGAAACTGATCCCCAATATATTGAAATTGTGAAGGGGAAAGCTCCTATGTGGAAGGGATAACTTTATTTTTAAAAATAAGTTTATAGACCACAGGACAGAAATCCCCACTAAAGGAATGAATTCTAGAATGTTAGAAATGCATGGACCCTTCTAGTTTATGCGGTCTACTCCCCTTAATATAGATGAGGAAACTGAGAGGAAGTAATGTGCCTTAAGATACTGTGCAGGGGTGTGCTAGAGCCAGCTAAAAATATCTAGTGAACTTTGATCCCTCAGAAATTGGCAAATGCTACATATCAGGGGCTGATTTAATGTTTTATTGATGGTCTATCCCTAGACTTTAGAGAGTGATGGAAAAAGGGTTTAATAATGCAGATTAAACAAAAAAGTGTATCTCACATACATTATCTCCCTCCCCCCATCTTCTGCTCCCCCAACCCCTGTTCCCCCAGCAGTTGTTAAGTATTTATAAGCACATATCTGCCTATGGGCAGAAGTCTAACCCTATCCGACTACACAGAATCTTCAAGCTCTCATGCCAGCACTTACTCTCTTTTCTAGATAGAACCATAATTCTGATTTTTTGCACATAGAACAAAAGTTAGAAAAGGCACCCTTAATTGTGGGGTGTGTGGGAAAGGACAGAGACTCTGGAACACAAACACAAGAGTTTGGTGAAGGAGTATATCCCTTCAGATCAAATAATTCAATCCAACAAACATTTATGAAAGCACCTACTTTGTGTAACTTGAGCTGAAAGTGCCAAGAATGGCAGTGGTGGTGGTGTTGAATCATTCTAGTCATGTCTGACTTTTTGTGGCCCTGTTTGGGATTTTCTTGGCAATGATACTAAAGTGGTATCTTCTCCATACCAAGGGTTGATTTGTTTTACAGATAAAGTTGATACATTTTACAGATGGGGACACTGAGGCAAACAGAATGAAGTGACTCATCCAGGCTCATACAACTAATAAGTGTCTGAGACCAGATTTGAACTCAAGGAGATTCGTCCTGATCCCAAGCCCAGTACACCAACTAGATGTCCAAGAATCTAATCAGAAAATGGAAAATGATCTCTGTCCTCAAAGAACTTACATTTAGCTACAGGCATGTAACATGAACACAGATAAGTATATACATGATAATTCAAGGAGGGAGAGACACTAACAAATGAGGGATCAAGAAAAGCTTCCTGTAGGAGATGGTGCAGGGGAGGGACCTTGCTGGAAGCTCAGGAGCCTAAGGTGGAGAGAAGGAGCTGGTATGCATAGAGACTAGTTCAGGGAACAGGTAGAAGACCAGAATTACTGAAATTGAGAGATAATGAGAAGGATCAATATGATATAAATCTGGAAAGGTGGGCTGAAACTAGATTGAGAAGGGTTTTTAAACTTCAAGTTGAGGTGTTCGTATTTCACACAAAAGGGCCTGAAGGGGCCCTTGATCAGAGAGGAAAGGTTTTGCATTTGAGGAAGACCATTTTAGTATTGTGTGGAGGATAGACTGGAGAGCAGAGAAACAGGGAAGTTGTCATCTAATTAGCAGTCATTTCAATTTCCACCCAAGAGATGATGAAGGATAAAAGTAGAATTACCACTGTGGAGTAGAGATAAGGGGACAGATTTGAGATAGAAACAGGAGTTGGCAGCTGATTGTCTATTGAAGACAAAGGATTGGAAAGGGTGGAGGATGATTCTAAGACTATGAATCTGTGTGATTAAGAGAAAGGTGTTTGGCTCAACAAAAATTGGGAAAGTTTGCAGGAAGGGTAGGTTCTAGAGAAAGATAATGTGTTCCTTTTTGATAGAGTAACTTTGAAATACTTATGGGACCTTCAGGGCAGCTCGGTAGAGTGCCAGGCCTGGAATCAGGAAGACCTGAGTTCAAATGTGGTCTCAGTCATTTCCTAGCTGTGTGACCCTGGATGAGTCACTTAACTCTGTTTGCCTCAGTTTCCTCATCTGTAAATTGAGCTGGAAAAGGAAATTGCAAACCACTCTAGTATCTTTGCTAGAAAACCCCAAATAGTCATGATGAGTCGGATATGACTAAAGGAAAAAAAATGGGAACCTAACATGGAGATTCCCTGCAGGTGATTGCTAATGTGAAACGAGGGAAATTAGGGCTGGATATTTATAGAAAAGAGTCATCCTTAACAGTGCACTTGACTGGGAGGTTACTGACTTGAAGTTCTAACAGAGATAGTTTCTGAGGTGAGTGAGTCTGCCTAGGAGTTATATTTTGAGAAAGCATAGCATTTGCATATGAAAGGATTTAGAACTTTTAGCAAATGGAGAGAACAGTCTGCTGTAGTGATGTGCATGGGAATCACTGGGCAACTTTTAGGTTAATAAATGGAGAAACATGGACACCAGTGCTGTTCTATGAGTACTTACTTGATTATAGACTGAAGATGAGCATTTGTTTACTAACTACAAGTTCGGGGGGAGGTAAAATTTGTAGAGACAACCTAGCTGCTGAAGCAAGAAAGGCTATAGAGGAGAAGAGAGAGAAATAAAGGAACAGATTTCAGAACTTTGAAAACATAACACTCTCTCTCTCTGTCTCTGTCTCTCTCTGTCAATGTCTCTGTCTCTGTCTCTCTCTCCCTCTCCCCTTCTCTCTCTCTCTTCCTCTCTTTCCATTGTCACTTGTTGCCAGGCACATTGTCTGCCAATGAGAGACTAGTGTTCTCTACTGCCACCTCCTGCTGAGAAGAAGAAGAAATAAAGAGAATATATTCTGTTACGGCTTATTTCTGAAGATACGAAAAAAGACAGAAGAAACTTCCCTACATTGATGCCTGTTGTTGCTGAGGGGTAGAGGAAGAAGAACCACAAATCAGAGACAGTATTGGAGAGGCTTTTGAAAACTTTAGGATAAAAGTTGTTGCCTTTTTCTATAAAAATATAAAAGTACTTTAGATGAAGGTGTCTGTTAAGCCTGAAGCTGAAAGTGACAGATACTATGGCTGCTATCAAGGAATAAGCCCACTCGAGTAAAGGAATAACTTGGAAACTGAGAATTAAAGAACCCACCCAGGCTGACTAGCCTGGCGGGACAATGTGCTTGGTAATAATAATAATAACAGGTAGCATATAGTACTTTAAGGTTTGCAAAGTACAAATATTATCTTATTTGATCCTCACAACAACCTTGAGAGGTAGCTACTATTATTACTTCCATTTTACATATGAGAAAACTGAAGTAGTATCTGAATTTAGATCCTATTTCCACTTAATTGTGGTATAATGAACATTATGGATTAGCTCAGTTTAGCAGCAGAAGTATCTATTCAAAACAGAAGCTGGGATCATCAAGGAATCAATCAATCAATGAACATTTGTTAAATGCCTACCATGTGCCAGACACTGTGATAAGCTGTAGGATACAAAAAGAAGCAAAAGATAGCCCCTGCCCTTAAAGAGTTTACAATCCAATTGCGGAAGCAAAATGGAAACACACACACACACACACACACAAATGTATATATGTATGCATATATATCAAACAATATATGGGAGAAATAGGAAATTATTAATAAAGGGAGGACACTAGAATTAAAAAGTGTTGAGAAAGGCTTCCAGTAAAAAGATTAGATTTCAGTTGGGACTTAAAGGAAGTCAGAGAAGTCATTAGGCAGAATTGAGGGGGAAATTCATTGCAGGGATTAGGGACAGTCAGGGAAAATGCCCAGAATGGAGACAAGGAATGTTTTGTTTATAGAACAGTTAGGAGGCCAGAATCACTGGATCAAAGAGTATGTGTTGGACAGTAAGGTGTAAAAAAACTGGAAAGGTAGGAAGGGTTTTGGATGCCAAACAGAGAATTTTGTATTTGATCCTGGTGGTGACAGAGAGCCACTGGAATTGACTGAGTAGGGGAATAACATGGTTGCACTATGCTTTAGGAAGAATCATTTTCCTGCCTGAATGGAGGATAGATTGAAGTGGGGAGAGGTCTGGCATGTACACACCAATAAGTTGCTGTTGTAATAGCTGAGGTGTAAGGTGATGTTCGCCTGTACTAGAGTGGTAGCAAGGTCAGAGGAGAAAAGGGGATATATCACAGAGATGTTGTAGAGGTGAATTCAATATGCCTTGACAACAGTTTGGATATGGGGGGGTTGGGTAAAAAAAATATGAGGAATCCAGGATGACTTCTAAGTTGAAAGCCTGAGCAACTGGGAGGAATATGGTATTACCTTCTAAAATAACAGGAGGAGGGAGAATTTAGAGGAAAAGATTAGTTCTGTTTTGAACATATTTAACTTAAGATGTCTACTAGACATCCAGTTTGAGATATCTGAAAGGCAGTTGGAGATGTGAGACTGGAGGTCAGCAGAGTTTTGGTCAAGATAGGTAGATGCGAGAATCATCAGCACAGAGATGGTAATTAAATGTATGGAAGCTGATGAGATCACTAAGTGAAGTAAAGAAGAGGAAATAGAGAAGACAAGACAGAACCCTGAGGGTCTGTGGTTAGAATGATCTAGATAAGGAAGGTCAGATAGGAACTTTTATGTTCATCTCATTCAGGATGACTCCTGAGACACAAAGAAGATACTGAAGTCTACAATCTCAGAGTTTTGAGTTGCCACATATATGTCATATACATGTCATATATATGTAAATATATGTCATATATATATATAAAACACTCTGGTACTTTAAGTATATGCCCACTCTCTCCACAAGAACCCTGTACATGGTCAATAGAGTGCAACTGAGGTTTGTGGGTGGAATATTATATTAATATTATGCATTTACTTGGCATTTTCAGTAAATATTTTATCTCCTATTGAGCATCAGTGGCTGATTTGTTTATGGGAAATACATCAGTGGGGGCTTCCCACAAAATTTATCTTGAGGATCCCGAGAGAGAGTAGTACTCATGTGTTAGTCCTTGTGGGGAACCAATCTGCTATACTAAGTGGGTGTAGATGGGATAAGCAAGCCAGTCATAGTGGAGAGAGAAAGCCTGGGTAGAATTGGGGTTGGTGCCATGCCCAGACATATAGATCTGCCCATTGTCCTCAAATATACAACCACTGAACCAATAGAAAAATTAGGAGATCATTTAGAGAAGTTATAGAGAAAAGAGACTAGGATAGTGTTGGGTGAAACACATGCTTAGGGCAAGGCAAGGATGGTGATGATCCAGTAAAGGAGAATGAGGAGGAGGTGTCAGCCAGGGTTTTACAAGGATAATGAGTCAATGTCTTATGCATTTATGGTTTTACCTGGAAAGACTTCTATGAACTGATGCTGAGTGAAATGCGCAGAACCAGGAGAACATTATATGTCGTAACAGCCATGGGATGCGAGAACTGTTTTTGATAGACTTAGCCCTTCTCTGCAATGCAAGGATCTAAAACCTAAACCTAAAACATTTCCAAAGGACTCATGATACAAAATGCCATTCATATCCAGAGAAAGAACCATGAAACTGAATGAAGCAGACTATTTTCTCTTGTGTTATGTTTTGTTTCATTTTGGTTTTTCTCATAGTTTCTCTCATTCATTTTAATTCTATGCAACATGACTAATGTGAAAATGTGTTTTGTAAGAATGTGTGTGTGGAACCTATATAGAATTGGATGACATCTTAGGGAGGGAGGGGAGAAGGAGGGAGAGAAAAATTTAAAACTTATGGAAATAATTGTTAAAAACAAATAAATTAATTATAAAAATAAAATTAAAAAAATTTATGGTTTAAAAAAAGTTTACAGCAGAAAAATCATCCAGGAGTGGGAGTGAAAGTGTCAAAAACTACAGAGATTGGGGCAGCTAGGTGGTACAGTGGATAGAGCACTGCCCTGGAGGACCTGAATTCAAATTCAGCCTCAGACACTTACAAAAAAAAAAGGTACAGGGATTTCAGGAACAATTAGAACTGAGAAAAGCCCATTTGGTTTAACATGTAAATAACTAAAAATCATTATTAACCTTGAAAAAAACAGTTTCACTTCGAGGAGTGAGACTATAAACTGCACTGAAAGGGGCTGAGAAATGAGTGGAAGGTTATAGAATCATAGAACTGGAAGGGACTGGAGAGGTTATCTAGTCTGACCCTCTTGTTTTTACAGATGAGAAAACAGACTCAGTCAGACATCCTCCTCCTTCACCCTGGTCTTAGATATAGAGGTGATCCTCCTCCTAAATGGCTGTCCAAAGCCACCCCTCTACGTACACCCTCCTTGTGCCCCCCACCTTCTCTAGCTGATAATCACTCCCACTCTATCTCATCTTGATGGATTTCTCTTATCTATGAACTCTTTCCATTATACCTACAAACACAGCCCTGTCTCCATCCAGAGGCAGTAGTGGAGAGAATGCTGGACCTGGAATCAGGAAGTTCTGAGCTCAGATCCAACCTTGGATACTTACTGTGTGACTCTGGGCAAGTCTGCCTCAGTTTCCTCAACAGTAAAATGGGGATAATAACAATACCTACTTCATAGGATTGGGGTGAGGATCAAATTACTTCACATCAAATCACACAGACCCTTTGGGTCTATGCTCTTGCTCTAATGTGGGCCGGGTCTAAAATTGTGCCTTTTTTACCCCTTTATTTGCTTTCCTTTGTCTTTGCTGTGCCCTAAGTGGAACAAGTCATTCCCTACCTAGTGTGATCTCAGGGACTCGGAAAAGAACATCATCCCCAAACGCCTTTCCTGGTACAGTGAAAAGAACACTGGATTTGCAGTTTTAGTTGACTTTAGCCAGATCATTTAACCTCTTTGGACTTCACTTTCCTCACCTGTAAAATGGGAGGATTGGATGACATCTCAGATCCTATCAAGCTCTATGGTCCTTTGGTTCTAACTGAAAGTAGAAATTTTACCCTCGATGAATCATTCCTTTGTTTACTCACTCCCTGTTGTTCAGTCCTTTCAGTTACATCTGACTCTTCATGACTCCATTTCGGGTGAAGATACTGGAGTGGTTTTCCATTTTCTTTTCCAGCTTATTTTACAGATGAGGAAACTGGAGCAAACAGGGTTAAGTGACTTGCCCAGGGTCACACAGCTGAGAAATATCTGAGGCCAGATTTGAACTTAGGTGTTCTTGAGTCCAGGACTGGTGCTCTATCCATTTTGCCACCTAGCTGCCCTAGTTTTTGTGAAATGAAAATCGCCATCCATCCCCTTTTCCCCCAAAAGAAGAGAGGGGTGAGGAGAGGTACAGAGAGACAAAAAGGGAAAAGGAAGAGATATAAAGAGGGGAAGGGACAAAATGGATAAGAAAGAAGAGAAAAAAAGGATGAAGAGGAGGAGGTAAGGGGGAAAGGAAAGGAAAAGAAAGGAGGGAAGAAGAGGGGAAGGGGGAATTGGGGGAGCTGAGAATCATTATAAGATTTTGGATTGTGTTGGAGAAATTCTCTCACTAACAATCTAGAAGGAGAGACCTAGGGCAGAATGAGAGTCTTGGGGCCCAGGAGGGAGCATACTGAAGGTCATAATTTGGTACATGGACAGATGGACAGATGGAGGACAAATCAGAGGAATGAAATGGAGTCATTAACATCAATCTCTACATTGTTTTGCTGAAGTTAGTCCCAATAAACTAGTTCTCAAATGCCCACAGACTGTCCCTCAGTGAGTGTGGCTTACAGTTTTACTAAATCTACCAAAAAACTCTTTGAAACTCTCCCAGGACAGATCTCACATTGCCTCATTATTTTGGTCAGCCCTATCATCCTTTCTTTTTTCCCCCACTGAACTTAATTTTTCTTAGTTGGTCTGCACCAGTCATGAAAGAGAGAGAATCCATGTTTCACTGAGAGAAGTCTAAAGAGATCATATCTTCATAGCCTCAAAGATGGGCAAATCCCTACTGCAGGCCACAAAAATGGGGATTCCCCACCATCAGTGGAGACCTGAGGTCAAAGGGGGAAGTCCATAGAATTAGGACAAATTTTCTCCTCAATGAGAAGTGAAACCTCAAGAGTTTACTAAACTTCCTCAGTCTGTACTTTTTGAGTGAGAGGGTTAGAGAAGGAGGCAGAGGGAGGCTTAGGAGATTATTTAATTGGGCACGCTGAATTTCTTGGTGGTTTACAAGGAAATATATAAGGAAGACAATTTTGCCAATTTGGCTATCTAACCCTGGCCAGAGAGAAGGAAATATGCTTTTTCTAGAAGCAAGCAGAAATACAAGTGTTAGAAATTACAAATAATACAAATAATAACACATAACACAATAATAATACAAATAACAAATAATATTGTACAATATTTAAGATATTCTTTAAAAGTAATTATTTGGGCATTGGGTTTTACTGGATAATGTATTTTGTGCCTTGAGGAAGGGAATACTTGTCTTTCCAACCCAAGGCAAGGAGACAACAAGGTGAGATGATTGTAAAGTATATAACTAGGGGTTCAAATTCGTTTGCATAAGATTTTGTCATTGGTGGAGATTGATACTTGATGTCCCACCCACAACTCTTGTTTGTGAGAAGGAAAAGAGAGATCCTGGTCTTTTGGCTTCCGCCTTCATGGGAGACGATCTGTGGTTCCAGATTCTCTTCGGAGATTTTTCCCTGAAAGAAGAGAGTCTGGGAGGAAGCTGACCCCAAGTAATCAATCTCTATTCTAGTCATTCAGATAAGCTTTGGGGTCTTTCTTATATTCCTATTTGTCAAGTAAAAGAATATTTTTCTTAAACAGATAAAAAAAAAAAAGGCAGTGTTGCACAGTGGATAAAGAACCATCCTTGAAGCCAGCAAGACTTGAATTTAAATCCTGTCTCTGACACATCCTGACCCTGGGCAAATTCCTTAAACTCTCAGTAGTCTGAGCAACTCTCTAACTGAAGAGAAGTTGCTGACTGCATTGGTAAATGCAGAAAATTTGGTAAAGAGAATTTCCTTATCCTGGAGTTCCAGCTACTATACTGATAAAATCATAGGTGTAGTCCTTAACCCTAATTGAGAAAAGATAATTTGTGCTCCTCACCAAAGCTAGTCCCACTACCTATTGTCCTCCAATAGATTTCCCCCTCTGTCATCTCCACTCTTTCATTTATTTTCAGTCTCTCCCAGTCTACTCGTTCATTCTTTATGGCCTACAAACATGTCCATGTCTCCCCTATCCTGAAAAAAAAGCAAAACAACAAACCACCCTCACTTGATCCCTCCATCTCAACTACCTATTATATAATATCTCTTTTGCTGTTTGAAGCTAAACTCCTTGAAAAGGATGTATACATGAGCAGGTAGATTTCAGAAAAATCTGGAAAGATTTAAATGAACTGATACAAAGTGAAGTGAGTAGAACCACTAGAATGTGTACACATTAACAGCGACATTGTACAATGATCAACTATTTAGCTATTCTTAGCAATATGATGATCCAAAGACAATTCCAAAGGACTCATGATGGAATATCCTAACCACATCCAGAGAAAGAAATAATGGAATTTGAATATAGATAGAAGCATACTATTTTCACTTTATTTTTTTTTTGTTTTTTTCTTTTGGTTTGTTTCTTCTTTTAAAACCTGACTAACATGGAAATATGTTTTACAAGATTGCATACACATACATATATACATACCATACATATATAAACATATATACATATACATCTATATATCTTACAAGGGGGAGGCAAGGGAGCAAGGGAGAAATTTTAGAACTCAAAATTTTAAAAAATTAATGTTAAAATTTGTCTTTACATATAATTGGAAAAATAAAATGCTATTAAAAAAAGAAAAGAAAAAGTTGTTTACAAAAGGTGCTTCCACTTTTTGTCTTCTCACTCTCTTTTTAACTGGTTGTTGTCCTTTGTCTTCAAAGAGGAGCAAAATGACATCACCATTGTAAAGTGAAATTTCAGTGTGTTCTACTGTGGCTGATCAGACCAATACAAGCTCGGATTGCTCTACCACAGGTTGGGCACAGATAGCTCCTGTGAATATTTGGGGTGGATATCCCAAATCTGCCCATCCTGCATTTACTTTGTGCTGTCTCAATTCTGCTTTGCTCAAAGAGCACAGCACCTTTTCTTATGTGGGCACACCATGCTGAGTGGTCCTGTGCCAGGGTCTCCCATGTGGCACAGTCAAATCCAAAGTTCTTGAGAGAGACCTTGAGAGTGTCCTTGTATTGTTTCTTCTGGCCACCATGTGATCACCTGCCCCATGCAAGTTCTCCATAAAATAGTCTTTTTGGCAAGCGTACATTTTGCATTCGAACAACGTGGCCAGCCCATCGGAGCTGCGCTCTCTGAAGCATAGTTTGAATACTTGGCAGTTCAGCTTGACCAAGGACTTCAGCGTCTGGTACCTTCTCCTGCCAGATGATCCTCAGAATCTTCCTAAGACAGTTCAAATGGAAGTGATTCAGTTTCCTGGCATGGCACTAGTAGACTGTCCATGTTTCACAGGCATACAACAAGATCAGCACAATGGTTCTGTAGATCTTCAGTTTGGTAGTCACTCTAACACCAATTCTCTCCCAAACTTTTCTTTGGAGCCTCCCAAACACTGAGCTAGCTCTGGCAATGCGTGCATCAACCTCATTGTCAATGTGTACATACCTGGAAAGTACACTACCAAAGTATGTGAACTTAACCACAGCATTTGAAACTTCTCCATTTGTTGTAACCGACGGTTCCATGTATGGATGGTGTGGTGGTGGCTGATGGAGCACCTGTGTTTTTTTTGGTGTTAATTATTAGGCCAAAATTAGCACAGGCAGCAGAGAATTGATCCATACTTTGTTGCATCTCAGCTTCAGAGGCTGCATTGAGTGCACAATTATCTGCAAACAGAAAATCATGCACTAACACTCCCTCCACTTTGATCTTGCCTTGTAACCTTTTCAAATTGAAGAACTTACCATCAGTATGATAGTTGACCTTGATGTTCATCCTCATTGAAAGCATTTGTCAACATGTCTGAAAGCATTATGCTAAAAAGCATGGGAGCAAGCACACAGCCCTGTTTCACTCCTTTGTCCATTATCCAAAACCTGAGCAAACATGCCATCATGACATTGACATACAATATTGATGAACTTCTCTGGGCAACCAAATTTTGACATAATTTTCCATAAGCCCTCATTACTAACAGTGTCAAAGGCCTTGGTCAGATCTACAAATGTTGTGTACAGACCTCTGTTCTGCTCCTGACATTTCTTCTGGAGTTGTCGGGCAGCAAACACCATATCTACTGTTCCTCGGCCCTTTCTGAAGTCACACTGGCTCTCAGATATATATCCATCTTCCAGGTGAAGGATCAGCCCATTAAGAAGGACTCTAGCAAGAACTTTGCCAGCAATGACTAAGAGAGAGATCCCCTGTGATTGTCTCAGGACAATCCTAACCCTAACCCTTTACCCTTATAGAGATGGACAATGGAGGCATCCTTGAACTCCTGGGGGATAATGTCCTTTTGCCATATAACCTGGAAAATTTCAGTCAGCTTTTGCATGAGCAATGGTCCCCCTACCTTGTAAATCTCAGCTGGAATAGAATCAGCACTGGGTGCTTTGCCACATAAAAGGAGCATAAAGGCCCTCAAAACCTCTTCTTCAGTTGGAAGTTCAGTTAAGGAGGGATTGACTTTAACCTGAGGTAAGTGCTCAATGGCTTCAGCATTGATTGATATTGGTCTGTTGAGAACACTATGGAAGTGTTCAGCCCATGTCTCTAGGATCATGTTCTTATCACTAATCAATATGGTT